>NC_054054.1:34205651-34817358 GCF_017639655.2 Falco naumanni | reverse complement strand
ATGGACTGGCATAAGTACGCAATGACAAATATGCAGTAAGCAGCAAAGGGAACGCAACTGGGCTGTGCTCGTCCTGCAGCGCTCTGCAGAGTATGCTTTGGCACTCGTAAGCAGAGAAATTGGGAAAAAAGAAAGCTGATGCATGATCTGAGAATCAATTAAAGTTTGGTACTAAAGGAGAGCAAAGTATGAAGAGAGGATGCAGATGCGTGTGGAACCACTACAGTGTAATGGTCTGAGAAGCGGTTCAGACATGGGTGTGAATAAAATAATAAAAGCGATGGCGTGAAATAAACAACAGTTCAGCAGGGACCATGACAAAGTACTAATGCGGGTTAGGCAGTTCTTTAACAAAGGCATAGGTGGCTACAGCAGATCACATATGAAGCACAAATCAATGCTATATTGCTGTAAAATTACATGTATCATGACATATAAAAAGCAGTGGGGTAGCTCACATGGGAAGAGATAGTCAATGACAACAGTGTAATTTTCATTATGGGAGCTAAGCCGTTATGAGAAGCAGTTAGACACCCTTTTTGCCCTCATCAGCCTCCCTGAAAAAGTATGCACACTTTCTATGCTTCTATAAGGGAGAAAAAAAAAAATAATAATGCAGAAATCTGCAGGGAAAACATAGCTAGTCTGACTTATTAAAGCGAGTAAGATAAAAAATAATGTTGACAAAAATTATACATTAAGGAAAAAAAATAAGTGAGCATTTAGATGAGAAAACAAGTCAGTCAGCTGAAAGCCGGCAATCCAATAAGGAGGAAAAAGAAATAGCAGATGAAGGAGATACGAAAACTGAAGTAACTCAAGATGATACCTTATGCATTGAAAGGAGAAGACAGAAAGAGATGTGTCTCAAGATCAGCATTATTTTATCAACGTATACTGCAACTTACCAAAATATTATTTTGAGTCATAACCTGACTAGGAACCTGACAAAAATGTATGGAGTATATTTTAATTACTGCTCAGTTACAATAATTTCAATACTTCACTTGACTAGCAGTGAAATTTCTATTTTATTGTCTAGCTTTTTATAAGGCACTATTAAAAAAAATCCTTGCAAACAACAAAGTAATTTAAAAATGCTAATTAACTTCTAAATTGGGACCTCAGTCTAGGTTCTATTTGCAGTATTTCACATATAGGTACTTAAATTGGTACATTAGAAATGTTCTCAGTTCACAGGTAGCGCATATCCCTATACAAATACATATATAGGTACAGGTCTATAAATCATACATTTCCATATACTTGTATTTTTAAAAAACGTAAATTGGGTTTCCAAACATTTTCTAATAATAAAACATTTTCCAAACATTTCCTAACATTTTCTAATAAAAAATATCTAATAATATCTTTTAAATAACCGGGAAGTAAACTATGTTAATGACGACTCCGTCAATTTTCTTTGCTAGGTAAGGCATGAGAATACCACCAGGGTTTCTATTGCATTGAAGCCACAAGCATGACACCACCACGAATACCACCACAGCGGTATACCGCTGTACACAAATACCATCAAGCGGTGATGTCGTGATGAGTGCACATGAATGCCAAATGCTGCTCTTAAAATCTTGGGTGTCCCATATAAAACAATTTCCATTCAGATACATCCATCTAATTAGTTGCGGAGTGTTGTAAAAATATCTGGCTTAATTAGAACCTGAAGGCTGTGAACAGCTTTCAGAAACAGCCTGCTAGGGAACACTCAAGATTCAAGGCCGTTTTAAAGGGCAGAGAGTCTTTCTTTTTGATGTTGACCATAGGAAACACCAGATTAAAAAAGCCTTATGTTAAAAAAAAAAAAGCTGTTCTTAAAATATGGCAAATGTCTTATTTGTATTAAATTAATATCCAATTACCAAATGAATATAAGGAAGAAGGAACATAAGAAATGAAATATAATTTCTAAGAGCTACTCAATGTTTACCTACATTTGAAACAGAATTTCAGATAAATGAATAAATTTAGCACCACTTCGTAAAGCCCTGCAAACAAACGTTTAGACTTCCTCCTGAAATACTCCAAAATAATAAAACATTTCTATTAGTCTCAAATCCTGTTTAAATATCTTTAAGGCACAACTGTGACATTACAGCAAAACAAAAGGATACCGCTAGCAAAAGGATAAAGAGTGAATAAATGCGGCATTGTATTTGGCTTGAAAATCTGAAGGTGTTGTCGTCAAAGGACAGACTACAACTATCTTTTGATTAAGTGAAAGAGGAATTAAAGGAAGGAAAGTCTTTCTAAGAAGAATGAAAAGAAAAATTAAAATTGAATATTTATATTCTCTGCCAACAAATACAATAGATTTTCTTCTAAAACTCCAGACTACTTGAAGAAAAGCCAAATAATAAGGGAGAAAATGAAGAGGTTCATTTTAGATGAAGAAAGTATCCTAGCTTGAAGTGATTGGAATTGATTTTTAAAAGCTTTTCTACGTGAGCTCCCACCTTGATACAAAGGGTGAATAAACAGGTATGTCATATCATCACAGGATGTAGTACTGCTTGCTACTGTAGTAGGTCCACAGCAGCCTCCTTTGCATGTGATAAATCCACACCCTCTCAAGTACGTTTTAAAAATATTCAGTACATTGTAAGTTCCTAATATGGAGTCTTTTACAGTGTCCCATTTTATTGTTGGATAACAGTTTCTCTTATTTTAGCTTGGCTCTCTTGAGGCCTTTTGGCCAAGTCATGCAAGTGGGATCTTTAGTCTTATAAGGAAACACACTGAATCACTCTTATGGAAAGAAAAGATAAATGCTTTCCCAAAAACATGCTTACGTAATTTTGCTTGCCACCACAGCGAGTAATAATGTTTCAGTGGAGCTAAAGAAATAAAAGTGGTCAGAACATAGATTTACAGTAAAAAGAAACTGCCCATCATACATCAAATGCATTGATGAAGCAACAGTTCAAAAGTCAAGTAGTAACAAACAGCATATGGACCAATATGTCTACCATCCACCTTATCTTGAAAAAAACAGGCAATATGAAAAAGTGATTAATTCTCTTCTATTACTACCATGAGTAAACGGCTAGTTCCAGTTGCTTGATACTACCTTGAGCTGCAAGAACTCAATGCTTTATTCCCACTTGCACATTTTAACAAAAACTGAGTATACATAAAAATTTGATACTAATATTCTGCCTACCTGCCACAGTGCTTTGCAATAAAACAGCATCACACCACCTCCCTCTTTCAAGAATATTCGGTCAGACACCAAGATCAGTAAAACTTGGAAGAAAAACTTCAAATGTTGACCATAAATGTGTATGTAAGAACATTTCAAGCATGACAATGGAACAATGATATAATTTATGATATCACACCAACAAAGATAGAGTCCAAAGAACATACGAATGAATAATGATGTTTTCATATGCACTGAACTTCCAGATGCAGCAATTATGTTTGAAAACACCTGCATGCACAGCTAGAAATCATGTACCTTCTTTTTAGCCTGTAGGTATACTCTAGACTAAAAATGTTTATATGATTTCCTTGGCTAGTGCAGACAGTACACAATGTTGAATCAACATGCCAAAACAAGACATCCATTTCTATACCAGACAATCCCGATACCACAAGAGAACCCTGAAAAAAGATTCGGGGTTTCAAGTGTGGAGAAAAATCCAGAATCGTAATTCTTTGTTTTTTAACATTTCCTTTATCAATGAACTTTCTATCATATCTTTTCTAAAGACAACGATTGATATGAGAAACTATGAGTAAAAGGGAAAGTAACAAAAATTGTAAATGAAACAATGTAAAATATCAAAACAGTTATCAGATTTCCTAAAGATACAAAACTAAACGAAGAAAGTTATCAGGTAAATAAAATTGAGTCCCAATTAAAACTAACATGAGACCATATCACAGTAATAGGTCTTACATTGCCATAGCAAGAAAAAGTTTAAAGATTAATATAGTTTGAATCCAAAATTTTCTCAACTACAGTCAAAAATATGAAATAAAAGTATGAGAGAGCTCTGTCTTCATTTGCAAAAAAGGAACAGATAGGTGTTACCCTTTCCTTTTCTAGTTCTAGCTTTTTTATAGCAATCTTGTGTCAAGGTTTTAACTTCTTAAAACCAAGTTTTTTGTGTTGAGTTTGGCCCCAAATCAGTGAAATAAAATACAAAATAATAGACTAAAGATAAAAAATGTTGTACTTCAGAAAAGCAGAGTTACATTGAATGAACTAAATATGAAGAGCTTCATATATTACATAAAGCACAAAAGAAATAAAGTATACAAAAGCCATAACGTTATTTATATTACAACTTAAATTAACTTTTCAATTTATTATCAGGGATAGTTTTCTACAACGTACAATACAAAGGGGGACATAAGATTTGGTCTGATATTCTGAATTTTTTTTTTATTCTTTGGACAACATAATTGAACTAGCTAATACAGTATCTTTTCTACAAATGAATACTTCTGCAATAATTAATTCCTATTGCAGAATTTTATTTTTTTTTTACTTGGTATTTTACACCTTATTTATTTTGTGGAAATGAGTTAAGACTTCTGTTTAAGGAGATCTCTTCACCGAACAGAAGAAATAATTTTGTAAGTGAACCTTCTTTGTAAATAACAGAATAGCCTTTCTGAGATCACAGCTGTACTATGATGCATTATAAATATCTAGCTTTAAAAATGGATTTCACACCAGCCTAAAAAGATTCCAAGCCAATGCATTTAACACAGTAACTGTATATTGTATTTGTCTAGAATAATTTTGCATTTCTAATTGTTCTGTTAAGGATTTAATGTGCAAACCCTTTAAAGTCAGCAGATTTCATTTGGTGTTGAATGGATGTTAAAATGATCTCTGAATACTTCTCAGAAGTATCTAGTACTATTTTTTACTCTATAATTATAAAACTATTACAGATTTATATCAGAATCAATGACAATTTCTTTTAAACAACTATATGTTAATACACTGAATTTCTATTTCATTTTATAATTTACCCTTCCTCCCAATATAAGAAGCTACAGAGCAGAATATTTTGTTCCTTTTAAAATCAGTAATCAGTTGCGACTGACTTCAGACATGCCATAACTCAATCTGTTGTCTGTCCATCTGAATTACATTAGTTAGCTCTTTTTTTTTTTTTTTTAATCTTGGTGTCTTATCACCATAATAGAATGTAACACACCTATTTTAGCTGAAAGATTTGTGTAAAGTACTATATACAAGTTAAAATTGCACTTTCTGCATTATTCTGATGCTATACAATGTTTAATTTCATGACTTCCCTGAAATTAAAATGAGTATCATGCAATAAAAAAAAAAGTATTCAAAGTGCTTAGTTGTTTGACTTCTCCAATTCTTGGAGATTCCAAAGACTGGAATTTTAGGATGAAGGGGGGAACAGGAACTTACCTACTTGGTACTTTGGGTAATAAGTTGCCATTTGTCCACTACTGCATGACTGTCTCTTATGCTTTTTTCTTATATTTGTATCAGTGGTCTCCCATTGTGGAGTTTTTCTTTTGTTTATTCTGATAAGAACTTCAGAACTACCAGAAGGATTATCATCATGGTTTACACTACTTAATTTTCTGCTGTGAAACTGGTTATCCAGCCTTTCAGTCACTTTAGAAGAATTAGATCCTTTAGATGTTTCCATTTCATTTTCTTGTTTCTTTAATGCATTTTGCTTAGTAGAATGGGACCTTAAAAGAGGATGTCTTTTTTCTTCCATATAGGTCTGAGTGCTTTTATTTTCAACAGCTTCAGCAGAATAAATGACATTATTTAACTTAAATGAATTGTGCTGCTCAATATGGTTGATTTTTCTCAGAAATATCCTACAATCTTTAAAGGTTTTGGTTTTCCAAGTATTTTCAAACAGTTTATCTTGGCTTTGTTCTTTTCTAACATTTTGTTGGCAGCAAATTGTTCCATTTGTCTCTGCATGTGACTTAAGTATATTTGTTAAACCAGGATGTGGGTTAAAGTCAGAAGATCCCATCATCTGTTGAACAAATGCATCTCTGGCTTCATTTTCAGTTGGCAAGAGGCTACTCTGAGACTCAACCAAAGTCTGAGTGGGCTGGATTTCTACTGTATTTTTTTCCTGGAGCTTGGGCATTTCATCATTGGTTTCCCCACTTGTACTTTTAAACAACTGGCTTTGGCAAAAGAACTGTAAATTTTTCTTTTTTGATTTCCAGCCTCCAGGAGGCTGACTATAGAGCTTTTTTGTTTGTCCCCACCTATCATGCTGTAACTTCTTAAATTCATTTCTTTTTAATCTGGCTAACGTGAAATTACTTTTCATGCTCAAGACTGGAGACCTCACCATGTTATGTAATATTTGTAATTTCCCTGCTGGTTTAGAAGGAGAGGATAGTGCAAACTTTTTAAAGTGCTTTCTGAAAGGGCAAGTACTAAGATCAGGTTGTTTAGTTTCCATCTTTATCTCTCTAGTACTAACTACTTCTAAAGGATTGCGGGCATTCGCCTTCCTCACTAGAGAGAGAGACTGTGTTTCTGTAGTTTGCATAAACCAGGTGCAGAGTTCATTCATATTACACTTTTTCTGAAAAAGCATTCTTATAGGTGATGTTTCAAGTTCTACAAGGCAGGAGTCTAAAGGATTTGACATTTCAGTACTACAGTCTTGTTCAGTGGGATCCCTTTTTTCACATACACATTTATCAAACTCATTTCCCCCCACTCGCAACCAGGTATTAGTTATCTGTTCAAATCTATTATTTAGTTCTTCCAACAAAGTGTCACTTGAAGTGGAAATAGGCCACCACCTGAGAGAGGGATTCGATGAAAAAATGGGATCCAATGATACTTCATTAATGGGCCCAAATTCACCATCCTTAAGACCCTTTTTTGTATTTCCTGAATTTCTCAGTTCTGAGGTATCTTTGGATGCTGTGCTCTGACTTGATTGCCTGTGTTTTTCCTTTCGATCTTTAGCTTTTTTCAAATGGAGTTTGTAAGATTTATGTAGTAAGGCACTTCTACAAGTAAATGCACTAGAAGATGCTAATGAATGTAAAAAATGCAGCGAGGGTTTTCTGTCTCTAGCAGAATGTCTCAATGGAATTTCACGTTTTCTTGACACTGTTGTGATAACATTGTTTGATCCATCCTCTCTAGAATCTTTCCGCATGCTCTTTACTTGACCTATGTTATTGCACAGTTGATTTTTTCTCTCCTGTGGTACGTTTTTTTCCAACACATTCTGCTGTTGCAAAGGAGGCAAACAGTTGCTAATACTCACTTTTCTTTCCTGAGGTGAAACCCTATTAACAGTTACTGATATGCCAGAGATTTTTACTTTTGCTGGCCTACCGGGTTTTCGAATGGTGGTTAATGGTTTCTTAATTGGCTGTATAATATTGCTGCAAGGATGCGGTGACGCTAGGTTACTCTTGATAGGTCTGACATAGTCATAACCACAGACTTTGTTTTCAGTAGAAGAATTCTGTAAGGCTCTTACTATTTCAGTCAAAGCATTTTCAGTTTCTGCACTATGCTTTGCTTTACTGTGGTCATTGGCAAAACTAGAATCAAGGCGCTGTGTGGGCAGAATGCTGATTACATTTAGATTACCTTCAGAAACATGTCTCTTTGTCCTTCTTGACCTTCCAAAAACAACTGTCACAGTAATGTTTTTGTTGCTATTAACTTCTTCCATTACTGCTGCAGCAGATTTGGTACCTCGACTATCACTGCTAAGTTCAGGTCTAGGTTCTGTGCTTTCAGTTACGTCTATTTTTGGTTTTGGAGGCCGTCCAATAGGTCTCTTAACCTGCTTAACAACTTGAGGACCTATTTTCTTTGGTCTACCAGGTTTTCTTTTTAAAACTGATTCACTGCTGCTTGATTTCTCCGCAACTTTGTCATTCTGTTTCGCATCATTTAAATTAGCTTGACCAACTGGACAAGAACTTGTAATTGCTTCTGCATAAACACAGCTTGACTCCTCCTTGGTATCATTTTCACTGTAATCACAATCCTTGACACAGATTGCATGAGAAAGAGCTCCTGTGGCCTTTTTGTCTAACAATGTGTTTGCATGCCCCTGAAACAAACAAATATCTGTGCTTCCTTTAGAAGATGCAGCTGCAGATGTCAAAGTATATTTGACTCCTTCACTACTATTAACCTCCGAGACAAACATAAGCTTAATAGGACTAGAGTAGTTTAAGGGAGATGAGATCTCCACAGCTTCAGAAGTTGTATGCGAGTCCCCATTATTGGAAGCTGAACTGGATGAATCAAAGGTCAGAGATTTCAAAAGGCTATCACTAATTTCTTGATCTATAACCATTTCTTGTTTCTTTGTTGTCACACACAGAGCTTTGATTTTACTGCTGCTTAGTACAGGTGAACGTGGAAGGAAACTTTGTCCTGTGCATCCCATTTCACTCAGATTGAAAGGTAAGACTCTTCTAGCAGCTGCATTCATAAACTGTTCATAAACATTCTCTTTTAATTTTTGGCTGATTTTGTAAGTTTCCAACAATGAGCTGTTAGTCTTTCTAGCAAAGTTCATTGTATCTTCTAAACGCTCTACAACAACTTGCAGATTTGTGTCTCTCACAATTTTGCTTATGTCACTGCATCTTTCAGCAGGAACATCTTTATTTATTTTCATTTTTTCCAAACTTTCTAAAGACTTTTTTGCACTGGATGAGTTCCTAAACACAATATTGTTCGTTACATACACAGAGTACCATCCAGGGGGCACAATGTTACATTTAGTTCTTCCCAAGTTTCCATTACTTTCGTCCATTAAAGGAATCTCATCAGTCTCTTTTAAGGTTGCATAATCTCCTTGTGTGTTTGCAAGTTTTACCTGGCTGGCTGCAACAGCACTGTTTTCTGAAAGAACTAAAAAGCTGGAGCTGGTTTGAAAATTAGTAAGAGGTAGTTCGAAAGACTCTGTTTGGTGAACTGGAAAGCACATTGGTTTGGTTTGGCAATTCACATATGGATTACTTTCAAAATGTTGCAAAGTGTCATCTTCTACGACCGTAAAACTTTGTCTTTTATTTGGATATATTTTGTCCAATTTTTTTGTAGATTTCTTTGCATTTCTCTCAGAAATTGATTTTTTTCTTACAAGAGTTTCATCAAGGCTTGCAAGCTCCCTCTTGATTTGCAAAGATTGTCGCCGAATGAATGGTGAATCAGGAGAATTATACATTGCACATAAAGTTTCCTGACGCTTGCGAAATCTTGTTTGGATAATTTTATTTTCCATTTGTTTATCATGTTGGCGAAGTAATTCCATAAAGCTGTAATCACTTGCCTTAGCATTATGCAAGAGAGATGTTATGAAGTCTCCTAATTTGACATCATTTTCTGGTGCCCTGTCACTGCTAGAAAGTTTTAGAAGATTTGTTGCTATATCTGTAGTGTCTATTGATTTTAACTTTTCATTAATACGATCCATTAAATCTTGAAAAATGTAAGAATGTTCACCTTTCTCAGCCTTCTCAGAAGTTACATAGTAATTGTTGCTTTCTTGGTCTGTTGCTAGCAACATTCCATCTGAATATTTGGTCTCTTTTCCTCTGCATGTTCTACCTTCATATTCAAATTCTCCTGCGTTTCCTTCCGCTGGCAAGAGGGATGGAGGCTGGTTGATGGATATTTCAAGTTTGTCATTGTCTAAAGTTGGAAAATCTATAACAGATCCTTCCAAAGATTCAAATTCTTTACTCTGTACAGGCGATAGCGGAGGCGGTGATGGGCTGCGGGATCTATTTGAATTTTTAATGCTGTTCAAGAGATCACAGTCCTTAGTTGAGTATGTACATGCTGCTGCTTTCACAGAATGCCTGTTACAATTTTGCATTTGTTCAGCACAATACTTATGAGAACTACATGCTTTGTTCATCATTGTCTTAATACATCCCATTGCTACAGCTTGGCATGACAAAGAATGGAAATCTTTAATACAGACAGACAGAGGTGGTAAACAAGTGTTTGGTTGTTGATTTTGTAAACAGCACCTTTTTGTTAGCATATGTCCATTGCAATTGCAAAATGAAATGTGAACATCCTCTTCAGTAAGGGAATTGGGAGTTTCAGAGTGGACCAAATGTGTTTGCTTGCAACTGCAAACTATAGGAACATTTTCATCTTGTATTAAAAATTTTAACATAGCCAAAGTCTGTTGCCAGTGATATGAACAAAAAGACTCCAAAACTTTGTTTAGTGTTGATTTTCCTTTTTCCAAATTAGCTGTTTCCTCTGAATTTGCATCAGCTGTTGAGCTTGAACTGAAAATGAAAACAAATCAAAACAAAATATAAATTACAGTAAACACCATATCTAATACTTGTTATAATGGTTAAACTCAAGCCTAAACCCCTGAAGTTTGCAAAACAGTTCTGTTCTATTTGCACTATTCAATCATACTTGCAAGTGTCACTAGCAATGATGTGCATTTTATAGCAGCGATAGTCCTGTTATAAGTAAAATAATCAGGAAGAAATTAAGGGACAAAAAGAATAGTTTGAAACATAGCTTCTCATATCTAAACGTAATTTAGATACGAGATTAAAGAATGTTAACTTTCTGATATATCAGACTACCTTAGTCATTAAAGAAAAACCTCACCAAGAACCTAAGGAGCTTCGTATTACTCCCATTTCACAAACTGAGGCACAGAGAGGGTAAATTACTTGCCTAAGGTCACAATTCAAAGGTTGTGGCAGAGACAAGAATGGATCCATCTCTCCTGAATCCCATCCTAAGCTGTTCATACATTAAAGTGTATTGAAAGCTCTTCAGGATACTCAAAAGATCCTTCTAAAGACATTTTTGTTTAAATACTTTTAAAGAACACTTAATAGGCTAATGGAATATTGAAAAAATAGCCACTTGCTACTGTCACTGTTCTTTGCAGATAAGAGTTTTCTTCTAGTTTTTAAATAAATGACAGTGGTGCATCACAGGCTCTTCATTGCGATATATTAGACACACATACACGCGTGCATGCACACACACACACGGATTCCTTCTTTAAACAGAAACAGAGATAATCACCACTGGAATAAACAACTTCTGTGATAAAGATTAATATCCTTTAAATCTCGAATACAGGGTAGGCCTATATCTAAATAAGACTTCTGAGACGTTCTCAAAAATATTAACTCAAAATAAGATCACTTACACTACCTTAACTATTTAATTAATTTCTTATAAATTATTAAAACTAATGTCACTACTTACCTAATCAATCATTTATATTGAAAAGCTGAAAGTTTTCCATGGTAGAAATTAATACAGATATTTCTTCAATTAAATACAAAATCCTTTTGCTGGATAGCAACTATCAACAGATAGTTAACAGCTAATTCAAATGTTTTACTGAAACCAATTGCATGGACAGAAAAGGTTAGAGGAATTCTGTTTTAGAAAAGTATGTATTGTTTAAACATATCACCAAACTCTGAACATGACACTAACTTTTTGCCCTACTATTATCTCCCATTTTTTGCATTTAAACCTGCACTTTGCAAAAATTCATTTTGATTAGGTTTACAACTGTATTATCAAGGAACAAACATATTTTAAATTTAATGTGCTGTATTTACATAAAGTTACCTATTCATTAATTATCTCATACCTGATGTTTTTAGCATCAATAATAACTTTTAGCTTCAGGTTTCTAACTGGAAGTTACACATGCAAATTTGTACTTTTGTTGACCCACACAGATTTTAATGTTTAGAGCTTAAAGACAGCCAATTACACTTAGTCATTCCTTATGTTTCTTCCTTCTCCTGCAATATTCAGTATGAAACAGAATATATTCAAAATCAAGCATCTAGATGATAACTAACTCATAAAAGCTTAAGATAATTGTGATGGTACTAGCTGAAATTGCAATTATTTTTAAACCGAAATAATTGAAGTCTTAAAAAGAAAAAAAAAAAAAAAAAAACTTTCCACTTGCAATCTAAAGTAAACCCAGCATTATTCAAGGGCACATCATTATCAGGATTTAACTGTTTTCAAACAGTTAAACTCTCCTCCACTTCACTGAGGAGAGTCTGAGTGACTCAGTCCAACAAACTCAGGAGTCATGAGGTGTTGAAACATTATCACTACACTTGTGAAATCAAAGCTTATTCCAGTAATACAATTAGGGATAAAAATTAATTGCCCTCCCCAGCACTATGACTTTAATTAAGTAATGTTCTGAAAGGCCAGACAGAAAAAGATGAACATGGCACTAGGTCTTCAGTACTATTTCGTAAGTTGCAGTAAATTTGTTAAGTACTCATTTGCTAAAAAGAAGGCTGTAGTACAGTCTTTAGACTGAATCTCTGGACAGTTATCTTTCTGTCTGTCTAGACTTGCAAGGTATGTCTAATGGAGTTTCACTGCAGAGCTCTAATTGTAGAGGACCTGTATTCGTAACTACTATTTATATTATGCTTATTGTTGGGAGAAACTTCCAGAGCCCTAAAACCTTCTCAGTCAGTAACCAAAACTTCCAAAGGCCTCAAAACTGCTTTGAATTTGCTATGTGGAGATCAGCCTGTTACATAAAGTAATATCCTGGTTATCATAGACATATTGGACATTCTTCCAATATGATTTCTTTCCTGGTTATCTACCCTTGCATAACATCTATCAACCGCTTTCCTTTCACGTGTGTTAGTTTCTAAAGACCACAGACAACTTAACTTCATCTATTCTACTGTAGTGGTACCACGCTCCAAATGTTCTTCCAAGTCTGTGAAAACACATTAGTCCCTTACTTGTTTGCATAGTAAGCTCTGTTCCTAAATGGCAACCAACTTAAAATGTTAGAGCAACACATTTTCTTTCAAACTGTCTCTCTATAGAGATGTCTATATTTTTAAACAAACTAATTTTTAGTAACTTTTCAATATAATTATGGAATTATATTTCGGTTTCCCATAATTTCTTCCTATAGTCCTTTGAATTTGTGTTGTCATACAGTAGTTTAGACTATCCTCAAGATAAAAGGCTTAAACAGTAATTTCACAGAAGAAGAGCTATCACCCTCACAACTGCACACTTCCTTCTCAGAAGTCTTATGCTACCTACAAATCACAAGAAAAAAAGATGGCTATAAAAGAGTGGGTAAGAAACGGAGGGGTTGAGAGGTGTGAGGATCAATATGCACTGCTCCCCTGGTACCTTTTGTGCACAGTATCTCTGAAGACAAAAAAGTTACGCACGGAGTGACACTATTTCCCTGCTAGAGGGCAGGGGTAGTTATAGCATGGAGTGGGCGTTGACCGGTGTCCAAAACTGGCACAAAGGCAGAGATGTGACAGGGTTACGTACTAGCCTTTCAGCATGTTATTTTATGTGTAAAAAAGTAAACCTTTGCCTCCTCCACAAATCCAAAAAACTATCAGGAAAGAGCTCTATCAGAGGACTCCCAAAAGATGTCCTTCCCTAGCGTTCTATCCTCTGTCATCCAGAAACAGGTAAGATGGATCAATCTAGCAACTTCTTTGCAGGCTGGGAACAGGAACAAAACTGGAAACAGAACATACTCTCAGGTACTCATACAAACAGTAGAGAACTATTCTAGAAATATAAATTTGTCTCAGAGAAATGTTTGTTTTCTGACTTCACTAAATAAATCCTTCAAAAAAAGCTATATATTATCTGTAATATATAATAGATAATTTTTAGCTGCAAACTAAAGGATGTAACTATTATAAAATCAGTTTTCTGAATATCTTCTCATTTATGTATAATTTCTACAAAATCTTCCTTCCTTAAAGCTACTATTTCTGATATATAAAATTCTCATAGTACATTAGTCATTATGTGCTTAATTCGTACAGTTCTTTATCTTATGCCACTGCTAATAAACTTGTGCCTCAGGAGTAAGTCAAATGAGTCAGTGTACAGGTTTTTGTTTCTTTCTTTTTTTTTTTTACTGAATGAGCAAAATCAATCACACATCAGTGTTGTAAATTTATGTGCAAAAGCATTGAAGTGCTTTACTACAAATTACAACGTAGAAACACGTTAACTAAACAATTAAATTCATACAATCAGATTTAGGAATATAACAACACAAAGAAGAAACAGAATTACAGTACATTTACAACACAAGACAAATACATGGAATTCATTAGAAAATATTGTAATAAATAATTCATGAATTATAGTGCAATTGATTTATGCATAAATATAACTAATTGCCTAAAAATCAGTTGTTAACAAAAATCTGTCAAAAATCAAGGCAGCCACAGAGTTTTACTAAATTACTGCGACAATGGAAATACTGCAATTAAAAAACAAATACAAGTATTTGTACTGTAAACAACTAAAAAAATCAGTCTCACTAAAGTTAATATACAATTTAATATAAAATTGTCATTAGCTACCAGAAATGGTTTAAACAGCTTTACTGAGCAGTAGTTCTAAAAACAGAGGCACTGTTTTTTAATATAAAATACTTGAGAAACATTCAAATAAGTAGAAAGCATGTAGGGCTTGCTTTCGCCTTCATTTAAAATTCTGCTGAAACAGGAATTTTCAGAAATTGTCAATTACTAAGTAGTGACTGGTAACTGAATATACAAAACAGTTCAAAATGTGTAATTTAAATGACATTTAATGGAATACATAGGGGTTGGGGAAGGAGAATCTACACATTTCCCTGCCTTTCCTTAGTTGTGTAATCAAAGGTTAGCCTAATAATTAGAAACAAATAATTCTGTTCCTTTAAACACTTACAGGTTGAGTATAATCTATAAACTATCAAAAAATATTTTAATATACTATTTCTGACCAAAAAATAAATACAAGTACTAAAATGTTGAAAATTAATTATAATATTACATACAAAACTACTGAGTACTGTTAAGTCAATAGTAAAATGATCCCTGATTTTATGAATCCTGTTAATTTTTTGGTCAGGTCATCTTTTAAATGACATAAAAAGACTGTAACTTGCCTTCAATATAAACTTCTGACTGATATTTATAACATTGTCTGAGAAGTAGAAAACATCAGTACGGTACAAATATTAGGCAATATATTGAAGCCCAAAATTTTTGCAAGTAAAACTGTATAAAGACAAATCTTGAAACATTTAAGTTTTTTTCAGCTTCATTTTTCAGTGGGGATATATTCACAAATTAATCCTTCTGTCCCTCACAAAATATGGCTTAATTCTTTTAAAACAAAAAGATGACCCTGACATCTGCTGTTTTGTGACCTCCTTGTTATCAGGTACACTTCTGCTTCAAAAAAGGATTCATTCTGTAATATGCAAGTAAACCTTCACCACTGAAGAAGATTCAGTATAGATCTGAGAGACCAAAGAACTGAGACATCGGTTGTGCAGTTTCAAAGGATTATCCTGTTTTAAAATGGAAGTTATTTTTTAGTAGCATTAATAAATATGGGCTAGATTTTGCCATCAATATTGCAGTATGCTCTCCACTGAATTTAATGGCAAGTTTATCTATAAATCAAATTACCTGATGTGGCCCATATGCGTCTAATGTCCTGTTTCATTTATATCATTAACCTATACACCTGCAAATTTAAGTGGGGATAAAAAATCATGCATATGCACCAAATGTATAAAAAGTTGGAGAAAAGTCTTTTTCTATGCCAAATTAGATGTATACAGAAAAAATAACATTTGGAGAGGAAAAGGGCATTGATGTTCAGTATTGACTGTATGAAGCAAGCCCCCATTCTTCATATGTAGACATATACTTTGTGATATTACACAAAAAATTAAGTATGATATAAAGTCCAATGTGAATACTTTGAAATTCATGTAAAAACTGCAATAAGAAGGTAATTGGTCTCCCTTAAATTCTATTAAAAGTCACATATTTAAAGTGAACTGCCTAACTTCTAGCTACCAAATTTATAAAGAATTTATATTCTTGAAAGTTCAAAACAGCTTCACCATTTAATATTTGTATTTCTATCAAGACCCTGAACTGCAAATTTGGTTATTAGCAAAATGATGATGTAACTTGGTATTCATTTTGATAAACTGAAAATGTTTTGAAATGTCACAGCAGCAAATACATTACAGTTACAGTGAGGTTTTTCAATAGGAGTGTGACACAATCCTTAAATAAATTTTAAGTAGTCATAACATCAACTAACCATCACGTTTAAACAAAAAAATCCAAACAAACCCAAATCATTCTCAAGCTCATTCTGTGCACATTATGAACATGCTCTAAGTTGCATTCCAACTTTCTTTTTAACCTTACAAGTTACCTTATTTGTCAAACTAAAAAGGAAAATTATGTTAAAGTTTAAATTATTTTATGTTCTTAGTATCTCATCTTCATATTTAATAATTCTATAACTACAGTAATTTCTCAGATTTCATAAGTGTACACTTTGTAAACACCAATTTCTTTCTAAACAAACAACAAAATTTTCTTAAAATGATAAAAAAATGCAGTTTATGCCTGCTAAACACACATTTTTAGTAATGAAATGTTTTTCTTACTTGTATTGGATATTTAAGTAACGAACTTTTTTTCTTTCACAGAATGTACTATACCCTACTAATACTTCACAAATCCACTTCCTTGTAAGGAACTAGCTCTTTAAAAAAAAACCCTTGATTTGTGTAATCTGAGTTACTTACAATTTATTGCAAGTATTCTGTGAAGTATAAAAGTCTGCTAAGCCTTGGTTGTGTATTTCCATAAGATGGATTATTGAATGGGTAGGGTGGTTCTTCACCAATTAAAAATTATGCTTCACATGACAAATACTTGTTTTCCCAAAACATCTTTATGCTATTGACTACTAAATAAAACCTGAATCTTTTCACCTATTTATACAAGGATTATATTAAATACACACTATCAGAATTAAGTGAGCAACTCTATAATTCTGTCCACAGTGAAAACCCTGAATAAAACTATTTTTCAAAAGGCATGTATGTGGTTTTTGAACTGTATAATTTCACGTCTTCTGTCAGAGTGAGCATATGTATTTCTCACATAGTGTGTGTATACAGACATACATATACACACACACAAAACAATTTGCTAAGAATTATTCTACACAGGCTTGCTACTATTTTTGCAGCTGCCAGTCCCTGAATCTGTCATATTAAATAAGCCAGTATCTGGTAATCGGAGTTTCTTCTTCGGCGGAGTCTTCAATGTTCCAGATCTTTCTTTTACTTTATATTCTAAAGTGCTGTGAGGTACCCCATAAATTCCTTGTGCTTTGGAAACACTCATTTTCCCACTCATTACCATTGCAATTGCTTCTTCCATTATTTCATGATCATACTGCCGATAGCGGCCACGTTTTTTTCTTGGTTGCTTATTATCTTTACGATCCAAACTATCTTCTGTGTTTTCTGAGGTTCCATCTACTGTCCCATTCTTAGCATTAAGACACAAAGGAGAGAGGTCCCCATGCAGAAAGTAGGAGTCAACACTTGAGTGAGTTACAGGTCCAGAACATTCAATTTTGTTCTGTTTAGGAAGTATATTTTTCAATTTTTGAAGAGCTGATCCTTCTAAGACTGAGGAGGTTTTAGAAACGTGGTACATAACATCCAGAAGACCAGCAGTATCAGACTGTGGTTTGGACACAGAACTTATTTTTAGCTGAGGAATTTTTAATTGTACAGTAGGACTTGAAGTTTCATACTGTAGATTTTCACTTTTTTCTTTAAACTGAGTGACCATTCTCTGTAGAGTTAACTGGTGGAGGTAACTGGAAGCTGTTGGGAATTTTAATTCTGAGGTTTCAAGTAGACTGAGTTTACTTTTTTCTGTGCGCTCTGCTTGAGCTCTTGCCCACAAGGCTACTTTTTGTAGGACTGCACAAGTTTCTTTACTGTCTTTAAATGAATAACTATCATTGAAATCTCGAGTTTTGTTTTTAAAAGGTGCAGGCTTTCCTGCTGGTAAGGCTTCTAAGTGGAGAAGTAAAGTTTTTTGAGGTATGCCATAAAGTATGCCTGCTTTATTTATGTCCAGTGCTCCAGACTGAATGTCTTTCAAAGCTTTTGAGAGCAAACCATCTGCAAACTCAGCACTTCTTTCCACATAGTCCTCTCTGTGTCTGTGTAGTCTCCTGGATGGATGGAATGAAACGATGGTAAACTGATGTATGAGAGACTCTCACACAGCTATGGAAGGGAAGGGTCCACTCCTTTATTATACTCCTTGCTTCGGTAACATCACTGCTTCTGATACTTTTAAGCCTTTGAGCTGTGGTAGTTAAATGATTATCCTAGCAAAATGTTACAGTTCTGGTAGGACAGTGTGTCAAAAATCATACGCTGGCTTCTACAGCAGCCCTTCCAAGAACTTTATATCCTAGCTCAGTATTGGCAATATTCTCATGTGCTTGCTATGTTCCCTTGTTCGCATACTTGCAGAGCAACACTGTTATAGTTTTAATTATACAATTAACGTTCCATTAAATACCCAAATCCTGAAGGAGTTTTTGTTAGTAGAAACGTGACGTTACCGCTAAACAAGTAATAAAAGAGTCAACCCCCTCATAGAAAATTTGCAGCAATAAGTACATAACTACACACAAACATCCCAGACTTACACAAAACTAGGCTTTCTACAACAGTAAGATAAAGTGCTGAAGCTAACAATCAAGTCCATTTTGGCAAAATAAAACACAGTTTTAAAAACTTCTAGCCACTATTTACAGCTCTCTAATTACAAAGTCATATTAATTTTAAAACTTCTTCATATCAGCAAATTAATAAAATGCATTTTTACATCATTCAAATACTGCTTTGTAGTCCTATTTGTAATAAGTTATCTGGTAAGACGTACAGGTGACAAAAAGGGTCCTGCTATGGCTAGTGGATGGGAGGATGCCAAGATAATAACAAAATCCAACAAAACAATGTGTTTCACTAGATTTGTGGTAGCTTTCAGCAGATGCAATAATGTTTTTGTTGCTGAATAAAGAAATTTAACCATTTGCCACCACACACCATAGTCAGAACCATGATGTAAGTAGAAGTATGATGATAAGAGCTCTCTCTCACACGCTTGCTCCCTCTCTCTCTTATTAAGGAATAGTATAGATAATAGTAATTTAATTTGTTCATGTTAGCTGAAAAATATTTTAAGTCTAAAATATTAACATGGTCATTTTTGTCCAAAATTGACGTTTCCTAAATAAACTCTGAAAGAATATCTTTACATTTTCTTCTACTGTGCTATTACTTTTAATGTGTTATGTAATCAATTTTCAGTTCATTTTTAGTAACATGAACTAAAGTTTGGTGATTGTTCTGATAACTTTTCTTTAAACAGAAAAAAAGGAAAAAGACAAATGAAACATATGATATATACGTAGACACACACCTATGAATGACAAAAATTCTTTTGAAAGCAAAATAGGAACCACATGTGTGTGTCAGTATATACAAATATGTTATGAACATAAACCCTGACTTCAGAGAAGAGAAACCTGGATTGTCTTTTACATAAGCTGAAGAGAGTCCTAAATGTTGCTTACCCAGACACTGAGTTTTCAGAACACAATGGATCATATTTTGGTTCTTCCAACCTTGCGCTTTTCTTTGTAGAGAGATCTAGCACTCCATCCCCTGCAAAGAACGAGTAGTGGTGATAGCAGTTGTTTAAGGATGATCTCAGAAACTGTATTAGCAAGTGTTTGTACCTATGGCACAATTTTTAAGGAGTTACTTTATCCTGTAAAATTTCTGACATCTTATTCCTTTAACAATGTCAGATGTCAGCAAATTGGTTTATATATTTGATTTGTAATAAAACTTTTTAAAACTAAGAAAAAAAATCCACTCAGAATAAAATCTAAAAGAAGAACCTGCCTTAAACAGAAACACGTGACCACTTTCCTAAAAATGACATATGCACGTATATATATAGCGTTGTTTACTTTCAAGGCAACCAAGGCAATACACTTGATAATATTATCATTCATATATTCACATTTACATACTGTAAACAAACAAGTCTTACAGTGAAAACTGACATAACTAAATCATACGCTTACAGGATATTTCAGGCTAATAGGGATTTCAAGAGGTCTCTAGATGAACCCTTTCCTCAGAGCAGGGTCAGCTATGAGACCAGACCAGGCTACTGGATGAGAAAGTAATAGCCCTGTTACTGGGATGAAAGCTCAAGCCCAATATAGCATTTTAAATATATGAGACATGTCATAAAAGGTTGTAACAGTTTGTTTACACTTATTACCCTGCTGCCCCCACATCTATGTAATAAAGAAACTAGAGAAATGAAAAGACCTAGACTAGGTGGGAGTCCCCCCTGTTAAGTCATTGGCAAATGTTAAATTCAAGATTTAGTTGGCTGCTGAAGTCTATGAGGTATTGAAATAGAAAACAGTATTTTTTAAAATCAGTATTTAAGAATGTTAAAAATTAAAGAAACTAGTTAGCACCTGAAATATTCCTCCTGGTTTAAGTCTTTTTTTTAAAAAAAAATCACATTTAAATTACAGATAAATCCCCTAAATACATTTAATTTCATACCTTTCTTCCTTGGTTCTCTGTTTCAAACTTGTGCTGTTTTGTGTGCCTGAGCTCTGTGAATCTGATTTTGAGTTTCAACATGTAGCTCAACAGTCAACTCTACAAGCAATCTTATGCTAGCCCTTTTTACATTACTGTCATCTTCATGTTAATGTGTATTATTTCTAAAACATCAGTCAACTCTATATACTTCCCCACAACCTCAGATGTAGACATGAAGCATTGGTTGAATAGTCCAAATGCCAATACTTGAATAACAAGTAAGAAAAATTGTTAGGGAAACTCTCCTTTATACCAATACTACAAAGAAATAGTTTTGTGTGACAATCAAATCAAGCTCTTTGGTTTGGACTGTTTTTGAGAAATTTTGACTGGTTTTCCTCAACTATTTTGTATTATTTGAAGAAGGGTAAAGAGACAAAAAGTAGCGTTTGAAAGTCAGCAGAAGGGTAAAAAATATTTATAAATATGGCACTTGTCAAAGATGTTACTTTCCTCCTAAGTATGTTCCTTTCAAAGTCTTCCTTAACCCTAAGAAAGTTAAAGGAAGGACTAGTTAACATTAATCAACCTTTGTGATGCCGTGATATTCCAGAAGGAAAAGTCAATTAAAAACACTACAGAAATATTCTCCAGGGACTATTTGGCCTACCCAGCTGTAAAGTATCCTGAATACCTAAGCTCACAACATCCCTGAGTCCTGTGCAACAGACAGGTTTCGTTTGCTGTGTTCTGTCAGTCATACAAAGTACATCTCCCTGTCTTAAGTGTTCATGCGTGTATGTTTCACAACAGTTTCTCCATCTTCAGTTCACATTCATAGGCACTAAGATAAAAAAAGTTTAGAAGAGATAACTGGACAAAGTCACTAGAGAAAAACCTACTTAAAAGTTCACAACTTAGCAAGTTATGAAGAACTAATCATCTCTATCTATTCAATCTACAAAAAAAATTGAAGTTAACTACATTTTTAGGAAAACACATCCCAACAAACAAAACCCAAGTACTTTTGCAAGATTCCAAAATAATTTTCATTTCCAGTCTTTCAGAATTGGTTTTGACAACACAAGGCCATCAGTGAGTTGAAAAATGACTAAGAACAGAGTACTGAAAATGCAGGCTCCTGAAACAAAAATTAGATACATTTTGGGTCTCCAAGGGATAAGCAGAACTGCAAAGTCATTTCAGGGTCAAGACAGTTGGTTCCTCCAACACAGAAAACTTATTAAGTATATGACAACTCCCTGAAAACAATGCTTAATGGGAAGATGATCCTTAGTAAAAAGTGTGAAAGATGCCAAAAAAGTGATAATACATACAAAATACCAGATAAAGTCACCACACACCACGCTTTTATTCAATGATTTCACTCAAAAAAGACCCCAAACAACAACAACAACAAAAAATAACCACCCCCAAAAAAAACTTCAAAACAAACAACAAACCAAACAACACAAAACCCCCAATGCGGATACACAAAGGGCCGATAAGTCAAAAAGATTAATTAAAAATACACTGTGGCTCCTGGTTTTGATAGGTCTTCCTGCTTTGTAGTAGCATTGTAACAAAGAAGCACCCACAACTGGTAGGAAAATGAGAGCATTTGCTATAAAGCTTTGACAAAGAAATGCTACCTAATGAAATCAATGTATGTATATATAGACAGCAGAGATGTTTACTTTGGTTCAGTAGGTACAAGTCCAAAAAGTTTGCAAAGAGGCATCCGACAGGTGGACAATGAACCTTGAAAACCTGTTATTTGCAAGGTAGGAATAGGTTTTTTTTAAGCTGAGTCAGAACTTCCTATCATTTCTATCAAATCACTCAAACCAGCTATTTAGTCAAGAATTCTGGACAAGAACTGAATGAGATCAGGAACACGAAAACCACCCTGTAAGGTGGTTTTATAGAAAAAAAATATTGGAAGTTTTTCAGGTCTGCTGCTCAGTCTTCTAATGAAGTTAATTCCGTGCATATTAAATAATATTGAACTTCAAAGAAATGGCCCAACCTCTGGCCTTTACTTCTCAGCACCAGATCATCTGGTGCAGCAATACCAAGCTGTAACTGTGAACAAAGGTCATCTTCAAAATAATTGGGACTACAATCACTTGAAACTCCTCCAAACCAGTGATGTTAGAGAAACGGCGGGGGGTGGGGCGGGCGAAGAACAAGCAACAGAAACTGTATGGGTCATCCTTGAGTTCCTACAACTGGTATTTCTGTACTGATTCTAGCAAACTTCTCTGTTTTTTTCTGGGTTTCAGGAAACTTCTTGCTAGCTATTATGAACTGCCTTACTAGGTCACATAACCTACTCTACTCAGTCTTCAGTCTCCAGGCATGGGAAAAACTGCACTCAGTGTGGGAGAGCACATCAGCCTGGCCACTATCTGCAGCTCATTCCCCTTCTGCTCTCCAAGTAGCTGCTATATTGGATTAGGAATCTCAGAGACACAACCCTGCCTACTTTAGCTTTAGTTTCTGTCCTTGGTTCTGTTAGCTGAGAAGTTGTCCAAAGCCTTTTTTGAACCCAATGACATTGTCTGCCTCCACAGCCACCTACCACAGCAGTTCCATATGTTTACAAACTGCTGTGCAAAAGCTGCCCCTTACCTGTTTTTCCCTTTCAAGCAGTTTCAGCAAGCCCTGCCTAGTTGTAATATTGTGAGATTTTGTAAATAACAACTCCTCCTTTATCTTAATCATCATACTGTGGTAAACTCCAACAAGGTTTGTCACAGCAACAAAATGACATTATCTCATCTTCAATACCTTTTCTGATGGCTTGCCTTTCACTGGCTGTTTTCTGTGCTGCTGTATGTGGAAACAATGTTTTCACAAAACTAGCAGTAAGAATGCCAAAGCCTTTTCTCAGTTCTTACCTACTGCTTTGACTAGCCCCCTTTTGCTGACCTGACGTGCTATTTTGTAAAATGAAAAACCGCCAGATGAAAAGTTTATGGCTATATATTGGGTGTCCATGGCAAGGTCTTGGCAGCATCTGCGAGGAGAGGCCAGGGGTGCCCTGTGCTGACAAAGGTGGCTCTAGCTGGTTGCAGCAGACCCACCGCAGCGCACACCTGAGCCCAGCAGCTATTTGGGCAGAACCTCTAGGAAAACATACTTAAGAAAGGGCAAAAAGTGCTAGATGGAGAGAGAAAAGGGGATCAGAAAGAATGAGAAAACAGCAGAAGGAAGCCCAATGGCAGAAAGAAACCATTGGATACAGACTGTGGACACCCCACATCCATTCCCCTTGCACCACAGGGGTCACAAGGGAATCTGGAGTGAAGCTGAGCCTGGGAAAGGGAGGAGGAAAGGTGGTGTTGTAATGAGGGGTTTTTTTTGTTTCCACTACCTGAATTAATAATTAAATACTTAATAGGCAATAATTACAGTTAATTTTCCCCAAGCAGAGTCTGTTGTGCTCATAATGGCAAGCAGTAAGCAACAACTATTTCCTTAACCCATGAGCTCTCCTTCCTGTTCTTCCCGTTTTCTCCCCTGTGCCACTGAGAGGGAAGCAAGCAAGCGAGTGTCTGACAAGGAGCTTGGCTGTTTGCCACCATGGCAGCCAAGGAAGAAACAAACACCTACTCCCCTCAAAAATGTACTTTTTTAGGGTGACCTTTTCATGCAGAAGTATTAAACAAACTGTTTCTTGAATATATTTACAGCTCATACAATTTATCTTTAGGAACATGGCATGTGTACCTTCAAAATGCACACACAATATTTTCCCCAATACATATGGCAAAAACAGTGTATTAAGAAAATAAAAAGTTATTTTCAGTAATGTTTGGAATTCTTTCTATAGCCCTGAACATAGCTATCAAGAGGCCACACATGCTGTGATCCCAGTTGCTATACTAACTGCAGTATGGATTTTCAAGAGACATGAAACCACTTTTCAGAAATTAAGAATTGTTTCCAATTTCTCATCTGTTATTGAAAAGCCCTTATTTTGCTATAAATTTCGGTGAAGTTACACGCGTATTGTTAAACTGGATAATAAAATGCTATTTTAAATTACTTAAAACAGAATTTTTGACTTGGCTATTATTGAAGAAGTAGGAAAAATATGAATAATCCAACAACAACAAAGCTACAGGATAGTGGTAAAAAGTTCATGCATCACACATTGCCAGCAACCTTTTGATGTCTTCCAGTCTATGATGGATCAACGAAACAAGGAAATTATGCAAATTCTCTTGCGTTTTTCTGCTATGTTTACACACTATCATTCCCAGTATGTTCCCAGTAGATACAGCAACAAGAATAAGCTTGTGCAGCTAAATGAACAGATTATTTATTTGTATCTTATACTTCTGCCTTTTGTAAGTCATTTTGCTTTGCATCATGAGAACTATCAACTCTCCCACACCTAGCAAGGGAAAGAAACAGCTGCATCAAAGTTAAATGCTGCTGGGAACACTCCTCAGAGCTCAGCATCATGAGTGCACAAGAAAATAGAAAGTTGCTGCAGGATACTGCAAGACTGTTCCTCACTCAGTGTTTTATTCTGCAACGATGCTGCTTCTTCATTGGCTCAGTTTGGAGGACAAGTAATATTGCAAAAACACACAATAACACCCTATTTTTTTTAGGTGCAGTGCATGCAAAACAAATTGTCTTTCACTATACAGAGTATTCTTTTCAAGGCCTGGAGAGTCTTAAGAGTTACATGGATTACAAAAAAAAACCAAAAAAAACAACAAAACAAAAGAGCACAAAAGATACAAGTACTTCTGGAGACAGTTGCTTCTAATTGACTGACGGCAAAGTAACTGCCTGTTTAGTTACCACCAAGATGCACAGGAATTAAAGTGCCCTGCCAAGTTACCACACTTCCACATGTAGAAGAAAGTAGAGCACAATCTGGGACTTTGCTATCAGTCAGGTGTCAGCTGGATATCCCTAAATGCCAGTGCTCAAATACAGCACTGAATGATTCGGTACCAGAAGTGCAATGGGTTAACCTTGGCCAGTAGCTAGGCACCTACCCAGCCCCTCTCTCACTTCCCCTCAAGAGGAAGGCAGGGACAAATAAGATTAAAAAGGTCATCAAAATGCAATGATAGAATCATTTTGGTTGGAAAAGACCTCTGAGACCATCAAGTCCCACCATTAACCCAGGACTGCCAAATCCATCACTAAACCATGTCCCTAAGCACTACACACCTACGCCATTTTTGAACTCTTCTAAGGATGCCGATTCCACCACTTCTTTAGGCAGCCTCTTCCAATGCTTGACCACCCTTTCAATGAAGAAATTGTTCCTAATATCCAAACTAAACCTCCCCTGGCAACCTGGGGCCATTTCCTCACTAGTCATCTGGGAGAAGAGACTGACCCCCACCTGTCCACAACCCCCTTTCAGGCAGCTGTAGAGAGCAATAAGGTCCCCCGAGTCTCCTCTTCTCCAGGCTGAACAACTCCAGTTCCCTCAGCTGCTCCTCATAAGCCTTTTGCTCCAGACCCTTTACCAGCTTCACGGCCCTTCTCTGGGCCTTCCAGCACCTCTATGTCCCTCTTGTAGTGAGGGGCCCAAACCTGAACACATATTCAAGATGCGGCCTCACCAGTGCTGAGTAACAGGGGGACAACCACTTACCCTGTCCTGGTGGCCACACTGTATCTGATACAAGCCAGGATGCTCTTGGCCTTTTCGGCCACCTGGGCAGACTGCTGGCTCACGTCCAGCTGGCCATCAACCAGCACTGCCAGGTCCTTTTTAGCCAGGCAGCTTTCCACCCACTCTCCCCCAAGCTATAGCATTGCATGGGGTCATTGTGACCCAAGTGCAGGACCCAGCTCCTCTTTGTTCAACCTCATACGATTGGCCTCTGCCCATCAGTCCAGCCTGTCCAGATCCCTCTGCAGAGCCAGCCTGCCCTCAAGCAGATCAACACACCCACCCACAACTTGGTGTCATCTTACTGAGGGTGCCCTTGATCCCCTCATCCAGATCATTGATAAAGATACTAAACATGACTAGCCCCAGTACTGAGCCCTGGGGAACAGGGAAAGATAAATACAGGGAGATCACTTACCAATTACCATCACAGGTGAAACAGACTTGGGGAAAATGAATCTATTGCAAATGAAAATAGATTTGGATAATAAGAAGACGACAAAAATTAAAGCACTTCCTCATCCTACTTTTTCCCATGCTCAGCTTCACTCCCAGTTCCTTGACCTCTCCCCCTCACCCCCAGGTGGCACGAGTAGAATTGGGAATGACTGTTACAGTCATTGCAACTCTTTTCTACAGCACCTTCTTCCTTAGACTTTTCCCCTGCTCCATCGTGGGTTCTTCAGAGGCTGCAGTTCCTTCAGGAAATATCCAACTGCTCTGATGTGGGGTCTTCCATGGGCTGCGATATGACTACCTGCTACAGAGTGTTTTCTTCCATGAGCTGCAGGGGAACACCTGCTCCACTGTGGCCTTCTCTCTTGTGCTGCAGGGAAATGACTGCTATGGTGCGTGAGGCACCTCTTCCTTCTCCTCTGACTTTGTTGTTCATCCTGCCGTTTCTCGCTCCTCCTGTGTTGAGCAGACTCTCCTGTCCAGCATTTTTGCTCTTCCTTAAATAGAGGCACCGCAAACCTCACTGATGTGCTCCACTTTGGCCTGTTGCAGAGCTGGCTGTGTCTAAGGCAGGCAGCCCCTGACCTCCCCTCAAAGATGCCAGCTACCAAAATTTGCCATGTAAACCCAATACACAGGTGTATCAGGTCTGGAAGGGCCAGCCCTGAGTATTTTGGGCGTACTCCAGATACGGCCTACAGATACTGCAGAGAAGTAAGAAGCTTTCTTATATGAAGATTATCCAGACATCTTCAGCGAGAGAATCTTTCTTCAATATTGAGCTAGCACTTAGCTTGGATCTGCTCAGTGGAAAAAAATACTTCTAGTGACCTGGAAAATAAAGCTGACTCCTTCTTCTGAACTTAAGCCCAAGAATCATTGCCCTAGCAAATGAACAAAGACTGTTTGGCTATTTAGGTCATTCATTTTAAAGACAACTACTGTAAACACAAAATACCTGCCTAAACAGAAAATTTATCTGAAATATTTATATTTACATCATGATCTGCTTCACAGGATTTGAATTAAAAAGATTGATTTTGAGGATCTATCAGAGTAACATACAAATTTGAACTTCCTACTCTACTATAGTTCATTTGGAAATTGTAACAGGAATTGCAAATAGCAAATAAAGAGCTGCATGTCAATTAAAAGATACTTCTTAGAAGGGAACCATGATATAGCCTTTATGAGTCTCCAGACTGAGGTATGCTATGTTAGACACAGACTAATGTATTTTTTAAATAATGCAATTAGAAAGTTTCACAATTCCCTACTATAGGTACGTAGCACTTCAATATATCCAGGCTTTCTTAGGAAAAGGACAGAAGTGAGGGGCAGGTAGAATAACGATACATAGACCCTGACAACAGCTAGTTGAAAGAACTTTTCATGAATCATTGCACACAACGAATACAAGCAGGCTGACTTTTTCCATGTTGATCCTATTTGCTTGTGTTGCTACTGCCACAGTGGAAAGCTAAGAGAGCTCGAGCCCAATGCTCATGGGAAATAGGAAGCGCAACACTGCTTCCCTAGTAGGCAACAGACGATGGCTCAAAACCTTTCTCCACCTACAGTTTCATTTCCATACTTCCTCTCATTTCAGTAGCTCTAAACTTTACAGCGAGACTAGGATCTAACATCTGCAAAGCGCTCCAGCAAACATGGCCACGTATGTTCTGAGAATCTACAGTATCTTACAGAGCATACAAGTTTTACATAGTAAACTATGTATGCTGAATGAGTTCAGCCTCAGATGTTTTGCTGAAGACATGCAATTCTAAACTTGCAGTTTAAGCTTCACTGTAAGAAGAATTCAAACGATATAAAAAGAGGGTTTAATACCTCAATCTCTCTAAGTTTTTCTTGGACAAAAGATTAATGGATTTTCAAATACCTCAGGGTGGCAGCAGAATTTTATTCCCATCCCTGCCTTGCTCACCCTCTGCCTTCCCTTTAATTCACTGGGCTCAGCAAGGCCCAAAACTTGTCTTTGGGGACTTGGCTCCTGCACGGACATTTTAAACTAATTGTTCTTTATAACCACTTGCTGAAGTAAGCAACAGGCTATATTGCTGATATCAGGAGAGTACTTTTTATTGCTCTTGCAAAAGAAACATGCTTCACCCTGGCCAACTATAAATCTCTAAAATTTGTAATCCATTCAGAGCAGAGAAATGTGGAAACACAACTCAGGATTTAATCTGTACAAGGTATTTGCTAAATGCAGGCATGAACTGGTTTCTGCTGATCACACAGAATAAAAGTGGGAATTCCACAATTTCTTAATACTTCTGCTGTCAAAGAGAAAGGATGCTGAAAATTTGATCTAGAACAGGTGTATTTAGCAAGGTAAATCTATGTCAGAGTTCCCACCCTCAAAGGATACATCATCTAATTAAAGACCACATCATTAAGCACAAACACATGAAATCTGCTTTCATTCTGACCAATACATTATTATCTTTTAAAAAACTTTTAACTTTTTTAGTATGGTATGTGACATACAGGTAAACTTTTCCCTTTGCTCTGCAGTATTTTTGGATTAAAATGGACCCTTGTATCTGTAAGAGACAAACGCTGCTTTTGCCACTGTCAGTTGCACGTGACAGTAACAACCCTACCTGAAAATTGCTGCTAATCCAAATAAAGTTCAAAGTCCAAACCACTCTTGTGATTATACTGTTATCAGTTCTGGATAGCAATTCCTTGAAGCAAAGAAATTATTTCCTTTTTTGTAAATGATAATGAGACAATTTATTTTTCTTTTTCTAGCTTTACCCTCAATTAAGAAAGTTGCACTGAACTGTAATGATTAATTTATATTCTTTAAATTTAATTTATATTTAATGAATTTAAATTACTAAATTTCCACGAAGTATGGAAGTTTCCTCCCAAATTAATCTTTCTATCATTCTAACCAGCCTGTATTTAAAGAATCAAATTGTCCAAGGGCAGACACAGACAGAATGATCTTTGCTCTCTGAAATTCCATTATCTTTCTCTTTCCTCAGAAGGCTTCTTAACAGCCATTTTTTCAACAAAATTTTAAAGTACTGTTACCTGTGACAGCCACAGGTGAGCTGACTTAGATTCAGTATTCTAAAGCTGAAAAGTTCCAAATTATCTAATACAGGCACTCAGGAGTAATAACATTTATCTGCTAACCCAATATGAAAAATGTTTCTAGAAAGAATGTGTTGGTGCTTTTGTTTTGTTTTAACAGTTCTCTAACCATTTTCTTGGTGTTTAAAGGAAAATGTATGGGTTTTCTAACTGTTAAGTGGATGCAACACCAATTTTCCTTCAACCTTATTTTAATAACACAGAATAATATCCCCCCCCTCCGATTAATTACTAATTTGGGAAGACAAAACATACAGATACTTGATACAGACACATACTTATGTTTTTAAGGCAATAAGACATAACATGGTAATAAATAACAGCAAAATACAGATAATCAGATATAGAAATTTACCTTGCTGAGTATTCTGTTCTTGAGTTCGATTCACAGTGAGGTCTAGAGGGCTATCCTGTTCTTCCTGAAGGGAGTTTTCAGTTTGGTTCATTTGGATACTTTTACATATCAGACTTGGTTCAAATGATGAACCATTTCTGTTCTCTTGAATTTTGCTACTTTTTGAAATGTACTCAATTGCAAACTGACGGATCATTTTTTTCATTAATTCCTGAGCAACTAGGGGAATGTTAGGATCACAGTTCTGAGGAAGATCTAGGAATAAAAAAACAACACAGGCAATAGATGTATTAAAAACCCCAATTATTTTTCTTTATATAAATACTTCTTATAAGCACAATAAGTGTGTGTATAAGTACACATGTAACAAACACATTAATTCAGATATCTACTAAGTTTCTCTTACGAGCATTCCTACTGGAGGTCACTTAGAAGGACATGTTTAGCACACATCAGTAATTTTTACCTTATTCCTCTGTCACAGCAGGCAAGTAAAATTATGTGGATAGATAAATACTACAGGTATGCGAGTCAGCATCTGTATTTATTGTTTTTAAGTTGAACTCTCATTTGCTGACTCTTCATTTTCAGTTTTGAAATAGTTTTGAATAAAAACAGTGGAAGTTAAAACTATGAATTAATACATAAATAAGTTACTTTCAAAGAACCATAACAAAAATAATTAATTTTGAAGTGCAGTTCTATAGATTAATCATTTTCATAACATAGAACAGTTGGACTTCTGAGAAGCTCATGTTAAAAAAAAAAGAAAAATTTGTTTCATCTATGTATTAGATTACAATCGCCATCATAGATGCAGGATTATAACGTTAAAACCAATATGACGCTACCTGGAATGTTTTACTACAATTTGTACAGGGCAAGCAACTGAATTTTACAATAAAATTGTAAATTTTTTATTGTAAAATCTTACAGGATTTTCAGGACATTTCCAGGACATTTGCAAAGTGTTACCAAGGAAAACGTTTGGCAAAAAAGCTTTAGTTCCTATTCTAAATTTATGTACCTTATTTTTTGTCTGTGTATGTAACAGTCCCATGGAAAGAAGTATTTCATTTTAGATCCAACAAAAGAATCAAACATGAGACACCTATGACTTTTTTTCTAGCTGACAGACAACATTAAAATAATTAAAACTTCTTATTACCAAGCATAGATGAAACTACACTTGTGAATCACTGAAAAGAATCCTAATAGAAGTACCAGAAAGATCAACAAAATACATATGTGTAACTTCACATAAATAACAATGCAATTAAGACACTCAAAGTAAGCTGCGTCACTCGTCAATGCATTACTTGATTTCACAAGAGAAGCACAACTGCCTATATTCAAGGATCTATGTTCTTCCTTCAAGTGGCAATACTGGTACTCATTTTACTATCCCACTCTTCCTTCTTCAACTCTGCACACACAAATAAAAATACCCTTTTTAATGTTTTAACCACTGCCCATCCTTGAGTTCATAGGTAATAAGTGAAACAGTTTTCATCAAGAAAGGACAGGGATTTAAACTGAGTGTGAATGTGATACGAAGAATTAGCTTATAGGTCAGCCTTGATTGCCTGAAAGAAACGCTAAAGGATATGGTGACTTAAATTAGTCTGAAACAGATAAGACAAATAATAAATTGAGTTTTGTTTTCATAGAAGTGGAGAAACTGAAAGGAGTGGATCAGGTAGGTTTGCATGCAAAGTGTAAATTTCCTTATAGGTAGCTTGGAGGATCACACAGCATATTATTCAATCATTTTATGTCAATGAAGCTTTAACCATCTACTAGGAAGAGAGTGGCCACTGAAACAGATCAAAGAATGCTGCTCCAGTTTAGGATGAATGCACAGATTTTGTTCGTTTGTTTCAGGTTTATTCAAAACATATCCATTTTGAGAATTCATTTTCAGAGTATTGCAAGAATTACAAACATGCACATATGCAATCTGCTGTGTAAAGCATATGAGAGGGAATCTGACTAGATGCTTCTTCTTATTACCTTCTGGTTGGTACTTTATAATACTTATAATGCTTTATGAGGTAAGGTAAAGCTCCAGCATTTTCAAAGACTGAGTATATGCTGTACATCTTGGCTTCAACAAACCTTATCCAAGGCATGACAAAACAAGTCTGCTTATGGTTGAAGCACTATCTTCTGACAATCTCTCAACAAGATCTCTAACAAAATTTCTAAAATCGATAAGAATTTCTAGAAGAGGTATGAGGTGAAATTCTAAATGATGGGGGATACCTACAAAGAAAAAGATCTCTCCCTATCATGTAGCACCCAGGCACAGGTATTTGTTTATTGGCATTTTCCAATTCCTAAATAAAGAGTCCAATAAATGTTCAACTGGAATTTTATTATCCTAGAAACATACTTAAAAGGAAAGAAAAAAAATTCAGCAGAAGATATTGAAGCAGTAGGGCAACATGCGTAAAAATGCTCATCTACATACAAAAAAATAACAAAAACAAGGAAAGTTAAGAGATGGAATTGAAAAACTGAATTATATAGGAACTAAAGGGTCTGCATGACAGGGGAATCTTAGCTCTAGACAATGAAAGCTACTGATCAATAGTTTAGCTTAAAAAACCCAAAACACCAAAAAAACAAACAAACACCAAAAAACATACCCAAACACAAGCAAACAGAAATCTGACAACCATTTCATACAAAATGAAATAGACAGAACATCACCAACACTAAATAGCCTACCAAATAACTGGTCTAGAAGGACCCTGCTTATATAGACAAATTAGTTTTTTGCATGTACCCAAGAAAAACTTCTTTGAAGATTTTTGGAGAAAAGGTGATCATGAGTGCAAATGGGAAAGATTAGTTATTTTACAACCTGGCATGGTCTGTGCCTTTAAAAAGCAAAAGATCATAAAACACAGGGGACGCCTACCATTAGCTGAAAAACACAACAGCCTGGAATAAATTCCTGCTTATTAATCACCACTCCCAGCATCAATTATTATAGAACTGCCAGGTTTCTATTGCTTTTTTATTCCATTTTAGACAATTCACACTGTTAATATTCAAGACTATTTGCATTCAGACACTTGCAGGAGAAGCCTTCTTTTCCGCTAGAAGCAAAGGCATCTTTTGACCTACGTGGAAAACCAAAGGATTTATTTTTTTGCTCGTACATTTTCTTTAGTATTAGTTTTATTTCTTTTCTAATAATTTCCAAATACTCCCTATAGAAGAATAAATACAGGAAAAATTCTTGTCTATTCAACTGCTGCAGCTACTGGCAGTTTACAGGTTTAAAGTTAATTTACTCTAGAAAAGTATTACTTGGGGCAGTGGGGAGCATTTCAGAGCATATAATCTAGAAGATGAGCTCCAGGGGTGCATCTGAGGTGTTCTTGCTGCTAATGCATACTCAAGCTATGGGGCTAGACCACAGTTAGTCTAAGCTTAACTGCCATAAATGCAAATCGCGTCAGTATCACATTGACTGTTCTGTTGTGTAAGTCACAGAATTGTAGTTCATGTTGGAAGGACCTTGGGATGTCTCTAGTAAAACAGCCTGCTCAAAGCAGGGAAGACTGAGATCAAATCAGGTTGCTCTGGAGTTTATCCAGTTAGGTCTTGAATACTTCCATGGATGGAGACTGTACAGCCTCTCTGGGTAGCCTGTTCCACTGCTTGCCTGTCCTCATTTTTCCTTACGTAAAAAAGAGCCTCTCGTTTCAATTTGTCTGTAATATTCCATTGTCCTGCTATGCACCACTGTAAAGAGTTTGACCCTGTCTTCTCAGTAACCTCCTCAGAGGTACTAGAAAGCCACTCTTGATCCATTCCTATTAATACTGCTTTGCTTCCTAATAGAGAATGAAGCTGTGCATACATTACTTCTTCCTCATAATAGAAGTTATTTAGAGTATTTAAGTTCGAAATAATTTCCCACTGCTCTCCAAATGACATAGAACAGAAGCAAGAGAGATGTTAGATAATCAAAGGTATGAAGAAAAAGTTGTATGGTTTCATATACTTGTTTTTGGTTTCACACACTGTACATTTGTGAAAGAAAGCAGACTTTTTAAGGCTAAATGCAACTTTGACATAATGTTTTATCAATACAAGACTCCCGAGTGATCACAATCGGGTACACGCACTTGAAGTGCATTACATAAAGTCTAATTACTTACATTCAATGGCTGTAAGTCCATATTTTTATTATAATGGTACAACGAAAACATGTAGATACCTGTAATTTTAAGTTCACAGTGGTAAAGTCTCACTAAACATGGGAAATTTGTAATTAGTTGTCTAAAATTTTTAAATGCAACTTAATGTATTTTGGGGTATGAGAAGTTAGGTCTCTGAGCTTAGTATCACTAGGAAATATTTCTTAATTATTATCAGCAGATGGCACCAGATATACTTTGTATGACCTAAAAAGTCTTTATTCTATGACATTTTATGTTTTATTCTAAGATTCCAGAAGTCATTATTATAGCCACTTACAAAGTTTAAAATCTACATGCCTACATCTGTCTAAACTTCTGTTTTTCATGTAGTTGATTTAAAACACAAGGCGGATGTATTTACTCCATGGATCATGTATGTATCTACATACTACTTCAAACCCAGCAGAAGAGTCTCTTAAGGATTTGGAGTAAAAGGCAGCTCTGATATTCCTCTAGTTTCTCTCAGATCAGATCTACTGATATTAGGATAAGAAAAAGCTAAATGATACATTTGTGTGATGTAAACTGATATTTTCTGCTTCTAATTGTCAAGATTGTCAAGACAGTAGTAAAGATTATGTGTAATTATGACTAATTGCAATTATTTATTTTAATTCAAAGCTCACATTTAGGATTAAGTCCTTAATTTATGTACTGCACCACCTTGTAACTATTAAAATTCTTGTTCTTAAGTATTCTGTACATTAACACTATGTGTGTTCATTAGACTGCAATGCACAAAATAATGACTGATTTAACTGATAGTTCACATGTGCACAAGCAGGACAATGAACCAAGAGTTAAAAGTTCCCAAAATAGTGTTCACAGTAGTGCTCTATTTCTTGAAAAACCAGTATTTTTTCACTAAAAAGTCAAAATAGTGACTTAATTTCTCTTCTGATACAACACCAAAAGGCAGTGGAAATCAGCAGAAAACCACAACCCCTTTGTACAATATAATCCTGTTGTGCGTGTATTAGAATTAAGAACACCTAGTTACTTATCACTGTGTTTCCTGTTTTCACTCCAGATCTCCCCTTTTCAAAAAAAGCCCACATTTTCTAGAATGACCCAACCTCAACATCCAAACTGTCTCAGCAATATTCTTAGCTCTACCCATAAATTTGTCCAACTCACCATCAGATCACCAGCAAGTTAAAAACAGAATATGGTAATTTATTCTGAGCCATGTAACACGATTAGTTTAACTTAACCGATCAACCAAAAGAATAAGGGCCAAGTTCACTCTAGTCTTGTGTTCTTATAAACACATTCAACGTTTTTCCTTCCTCTGCTTGGACGGTAATTTTCAATACTCTACATATAGTCATATCTCTAAGGATTTTCTTAAATGTAGTTGTAAATGACCAAAAAATCCGGAAGTCAGTGAAGACAGTAACACTGGTGGGCAGTCAACACAACAAGTATGTTTTACTTGCTTAAGAGAGCAGCTGAAATGCCGCTAAACATTCTTTCCTGATTGCCTTGAGGAAGACTGACAGCGGGGATTTCATAGAAGTTTTGAAGCACAAGCTGTGACAGAGTTCTCAGTTCTTACAGAAAACCTTTCAGACTTTGAAAGAACAAATTAGATTTCTTAAAATTATTAATAAAAAGGAAACTGCAGGTGTATTGGATCAAGTAGTGTGTACATCTCAAAACTACACCTCAGAAAGTAACACTTGTTTGTAGTCTGACATTATGTGTGCAAAATTACATTTTCACAGGTTTGCCAACTTCTATATACACCATGCAAGAAGCATAACCAGCTCATGACATTTATGTATTTGAGCTATAATCAAGCAAAGAACAGAAGAACCCAGAGAGTTAAATGCAGGTATACAGTGTGGTGTAAAAAGCCCTAGTTAGGAATGGAAATATTTCAGAACACAGGACAGATACCTAGAAACTAGGAATAACTTCAAAAAACTTCCAGGGAAATTATTTTGGTATGGAAAACACAGCACTAAAGATACTTGACTGAGCTGCCCAGAGAATCTGGAAGATTCAAGTAATCTTGACCATTTTCTCCCCTTTTGTGGCTCCATTCCTTAATCTCTACAAAAGCTTTTCAGGTCTCTTGTCTTTTTCTGGTTGGTCATGTCCTGAAGATAGAACCTGATTCAGAGCCCTGAATATATTTAAATGACCTTTTTTGTTTGTTTGTTTGTTTAAAGAGGTCACAATATGCACGGAAAAAAAGCTTCCAAGAACGCACAATGAGGATCATGGCAACCCAGAAAATTAATAATCCACGATTGAAATGTCTGATCGAGCTCTTAAATAGCTATGGTCCTGCCACGTGCCACATTCTATAATACTCATAGTAACAAACAAACAAAAAAAGACTAATATGTATTTTCTAAAGCACATTACAGTTTTTCTTCTTAACTGCTTCTTTGACAAAAGAAAATTGATATTTTTTAATGTTATTTAAGTGGAAAAGTATCACAGTCTACTCTGCTTACAACACCAAATGGCTAAAGAGATGTCACACTTAGGAAGAAAGCATCTGAGTTTCAGATATATTGTTTAATGGAAACTATCAGTGTTTGATGACAAAAATTACTTTACCGAGGTGTCTGCCGAGGATAGGCCTTTCCTACAGACATAGTGAAGACAAGTTCCTAATATAAAGATTTTATTACTTATAGCCTCTCGCGTTTACCCAGCTTGGTTATAATTCTATCATCCTCGTAAAAGAAAAGAGGAATCATCTTCATCTGATATTCTGCAGACAGATCCACATCTATGAATGCCTGAGTGCTGCATGTTGTAGACAATGATATAACCTGGTTGCATATTTTGAGATCTGAGGTAGTTTCCCAATGTAAAAAACACCTCACACACATACACAAACAACCACACCACACACATAAAAAGCCCCCAACAACAAAAAAATCTTCAAATTAAAAAATCCAGCCGTATACTATTTTTTAATTATTTACTAATAATTAATAACAATCTAAAATAGAAGGATAATGAGAACAATAAACACAACTCTCAAATTTGCTCACTAGTTTTAGAAGTTGTTCACAGAGACCCTAAATTAAACTGTGCTAGGTATAATATTAAGAGATAATATATAGCCTTGAGGAGGAGTTTGCAATCAAAACAAGCGAAACAAGTGCTACTTCCATTTTAAAGACAGTCAACCACGAATTCCACTACTTTTTTTTTTTTTTTTTTTTTTTTTGACAATGAAAGGGCATCTGTTTTACTACCAGGTATAGTAACTGTTCCTTAGCTAAACAATTACTTGATTTTTTTAATTCCTTTTTTCCTAAGTTGATAACTGATCTCAAAAACCTTCAAAAATTCAGAAAGCAGATTTGGAATTTTCCTGGTAAAGCTCTTCGTCTTCTTCCTACAAAGCCAAGATAATTACTTAAACACCTCACAAACTGGTTTCACGTGCCCTTTGCAGATACAAAGTTTTTTTTCCTTTCAACTTCCCATAATTTGAACAACTTAAGAGACTGCTGGAACCTGAACTGAAGCAGTATTCTTAGAAAACTCTCCAGCAATGTACCTCTTCTTACCCAAGAATACACAAGTCCTTTAGAGAATCACAGTAACAATCAGTAAAGGCTTTATTTTTGTTTTTAAATAGACAAAACCTTTTTAACCCAGCATTACTGATCTGGCAGCTCAAAAAACCTAAGGAAGATGCTAAAAGCCAAGAGCTCATTGTGAAAAACTTCACAGAAGTCACTCACTCTGGTAAGTTGAGGTCATGCCAAGTTTCACTTCTCCCATGATAAAAGTTCCTCTCAAGGAGTATCAAAAAACAGCATCTCCAGCAGAAGCATAAAGCAAGTGCATGTTGAAAAACATTGTACATCAAGACCAAGAAAAGATCTGAGAAAGTAGAAATTTGAAGGAATTAAAATACCTGCCCAGGGAGATATCATTCAACTAGGCCTAAGATAAAAATATAAGAATTTCAGAAATAATGAGGTGCAGCTTCAGTGGACATATTATTTCAAATGGAAAATAGTTGGTTTTAATGAAAGCCAGGGAATGAAGATGGACTCCAAATGCTGTTGAACTCCATTTAAAGTTCTTTGAAGTCCAAAGCAAAACATAGGCTGAACAGACAGATGTCCCATACAGAAAAAGTTTCCACCCACTCCAGGTTCAAGGACATAGTAATCTCTTACTGCTACAGCAGGTAAAGGGGAGAAAATTTCGTTTTCTTCATCCATCTATGTGAAGGAAAAGAATGTGCCTGACACTAATTCTTTGTTAGAGCAAGAGAGGGCTGTCACCCTAATCATACTCAGCTATTTCAATACCCAAGTACACCTACCAAATCCAAGAAAAATCTGTGAAAGTTGTAGTTACTGTGGAGAGGTGCATTCACATTATTACACAGAAATTTAAGGAAGAAAATGAGGATTTTTGCTGCTGTTGATAGTGACTAGTTAAGTAACTTGCATGAACCAAGCTGACTTGGCAGTCACTCATGTACTGCTATAACTTGGTGAGTGCCAAAGAACAAGGATAGTAAAAGAATTAATGAGCTACTAAATACTATATTTTGACAAGAATTTTCAGCTTCTGACTTGAATGTATTTGAAGTAACAGCTTTTGTGCAAGATCCCAAATTCCATTTTGTAATCTGTAAGACACATTCTCTCACCTAAAACGGTCTTCCTGCTGAAACTCAGAAGTGAAGGTTTAGGAACAGAAAACATTTAAAATTCCAGAAAATGGCACCTGATGTTGGCATGAAGACAAAGTAGCAGCTCATGGTAAACAACCCAATGAAATATAATGAACAGGGATTCAAGAGAATAACACACAATATAATAGGACTAACAGCAAGTAGGAAGAATAGTGCTTCATTTGGTGATTCAAGTAAGTGAAGAAAAAGATTAAGGAAACCAAAGGAACAACAGAAGGAAAACAGCATTCAGTAGGCAAACAGAAAACTACTTAAGAATCAAAATCTCCACTAAATCATTTGATTCTTCTAGATTTGTGTTATATCTCTTAATATAAAAGACACGCTTTTATTACCTTTCTTTCGAAAGAGTGCATTTAGATAGTTTTCTGCTTGGCATTCAATCTTATCAGTGTTGGACTGGCCCTGAGATGACAGTTCCTCTGTAGGCGTTGACTGTGAAGAACCGATAACTGATGCACGATCCTAGAAGACATACAAAGATTATAACATCTCCATCAGAAGTTAGTCTACTAGTAGTACAAGATACAATTACTGAGCTATTGAGTCAAGAAGAACCACTAAAGATATCTACTATAAAGCCAAACCACCTCGCTCCCTCTCATAGCCAAAGTCATTTGGCTCCTTAAGTCAAAATGCAGTATTAACCTATCTGCAAAATCCAGTTCTCTGATTCTTACTTTCATACCAAAGACTGGGTGTTGGGGAGTCATGCTTGATATCATGTTCATACTTACACTGACTGTTTCTTTGTGTAAGTTACAAAAGGAACATTTCTCATCCATAGACCAGTCAGTCAGCTCTTCTGGCTCACAGTCTTAAAAAAAGAGAGAGCGCTAGATGTTTTAAACAAGTACAAATAGATTTTGAGAACAAAATACACATCCTATAGTTCTCTTAAATAAATTTCATCATAATCTAATATGCATTTATTAGTACAATGTAGTCAGTAGTATTCAATTCTCCCAAAATTTCCAAGTCTTATCCGGCTCACATGGCTCAGCTTGCAAACAGCAGAAGGCACTTTTCTTAAAAGGAAAGGTAAACTCGTACATTTAAATTGATTACCTATCACAGTTACTGGAGACATCTGAATATTGTAGATAAAGTTCTGAATTCCAGTCATCATTGCTTTCAATTTTGTAGTAAACTAAGCTAGGAGTTAAGATATGGACTTCTCACCATCTAAGCTACACGTGTTGTACTTCAAAATATTTTAATTTATTTGATACCATGACTATAGGTAAACCAAACCCCTATATTCACTTGTAGCACTTATTTAGAAAACTTTGAAGTAACTTTATATTTTACCAGAAGATGATGTACTTTGGTCTTAAGGGAATATAGGACTTGAACTGATCACCCATATCTAGTCCGGTCTTCTACTGAATGGAGACACACCATCTATTTCCTTGAAACAAGTTACTAAATTCCATTTCAAGAGTTAAGAGGTTTCAACCACATACTCCTCCTCTTCCCAGATCACCAACTGCTTTAAAGCTTTTTCAAACCAACTGTGCTAATAGTTAAAATTAACCTTCTAATTTCTCATTTGGATTTACTCAGGGCAAATTATTCCAGTTTGCTTTTGTGGCAACATTGTTCTTATCCCCATGAACACTAACTGTTTACAGAGAATATTGTTACCCTGCCTTTACACTTCACTAAGCTTATCTAGCCCACCTGGTTTTCTCTAATGACATTCAACCCCATCTTTTCTGTACCATTCTCACCTGAACACCTGTTTCTTGAACACAGGTGACCAAGATGTCAAGATGATGCCTTTCTTTTACATTTGCACCAGACTTACTTAAACTGTAGACAGTACTTTTCCTACAGTATCCTGGTTCTGTCATCATGTCATGATCATCATGAGTCAATCATCGCTGCAGCATTTTGGCAGGTGAATATGAACCTGTTACCTACAACACCAAGGTCCTCTCTATCCTGTTCATGTGCCAACAACCTAGACAACTTCCCCCCCCCCACCCCTTATGAATTACCAATTATGGTTCCTCCTTTTCCCCGTGCCATTAAGTCACAACCATAGTTCTGGTAGGCAGGTTCTTGAGATTATCTGCTTTCAATAACACACTGCGGTAGGTTGACCTCAGCTGGCTGCTACCACTACCCAGTCACACTCTTGCACCCCCATCGACAGAGCGGGCTGGGGAAATAAGATGGGAAAACTTGTGGGTCAAGATAAAGACAGGGAGATCACTTACCAGTTACTGTCACAGGTGAGCCAGGCTCAACTTGAGGGAAGTTATTTATTACCAACAAAAATAGATTTGCATATTGGGAAAGGCAGAACTAAAATCACCTTACCACCTCTTCTTGCCAGGCTTCAACCTCACCCTTCATTCCTGACTCTTCTACCTCCTCTCCCACCCCAAACAGCAGGAAGAGAACAAGGAAAAGGGGCTCTCAAGTTCACAACAGTTCCTCTCTGCTGCTCCTTCCTCCTCACATTTTTCCCCTGCTCTAGAGTGGGGCCTTTCCCATGGGTGACAAGCGTTCGTGAACTGCTCCAGCGTGGGTACTTCCCACAGCTGCAGCTCTTCACAAACTGATCATGTGTGTCTTTTCCACAGGGCACAGTCCTTCAGGGAAAGACTGTTCCACAGGTCCACAGTTCCTGCCAGAAAACCTGCTCCTGCAGGGGCTCCTCTCCATGGGCTGTGACTCCTGCCAGGAGCCTGCTCTCCCTGGGCTGTAGCTTTCTTCAGGGCATCTTCACCTGCTCCAGTGTGGGGTCCTCCATGGGCTGTAGTGTGGATATCTGTTCCAATGTGATCCTCCATGGGCTGCAGGTGAAGCTCTGCTCTGTACCTGGAGCACCTCCTCTCCCCTCTTCCTTCTCCAACCTCGATGTTTTCAGGGTTGTTTCCCACACCTTCCTTCCACCCCAAACCACTGAGCTTTTTCTTTCTTAAAAATATACTATCACAAAGGCACCATCCAAAATAAAATGAATCTGAAAAAATTAGGTTCTTAAGTTGAGTGCAAATATAAGCCAAGTAACTCTGTTATTATTTAAATGTAGCTTGCTGAGCTCTAAAATACTAATTCAAAGCAGAATTCTGTATTAGCAATGTATTATATGCTTCCAGGGATGCAAACCAGCAGTTTTGACAGGTTGACAGCTGATTATCAAAAACAGATACAAGATTTTTCTTAACTGGACAGTAACAGAGGATAATGAGTTATTTTTCTGAATTAATCTAGCTGTCCCAGCCTGTTGAAACCATTCCTTTCAGATGTCCATAGATGAAAAAAACCACACTACTCTTTCTGCTGGCTGACAGCTGGCTGAATATGAGCCAGCAGTGTGCCCGGGAGGCCAAAAAGGCCAGGAGCATCCTGGCTTGTATCAGAAACAGTGTGGCCAGCAGGACAAGGGCAGCGATCATCCCCCTGTACTCAGCCCTGGTCAGGCCTCACATCAAATCCTGCATTCAGTTGTGGGCCCCTCACTTCAAGAAAGACATGAAGGTGCTGGAGCGTGTCCAGAGATGGGCAAAGAGGCTGCTGAGGGGTCTGGAGCAAAAGTCTTATGGGGACCAGCTGAGGGAACTGAGTTTGTTTAGCCTGGAGAAGAGGAGACTCAGAGCTTATCACTCTCTACAAGTCCCTGAAAGCAGGCTGTGGACAGGTGGGGATCAGTCTCTTCTCCCAGATAACTAATGACAGGACCAGAGGAAACGGCCTCAAGTTATGCCAGGGAAAGCTGAGATTGGACATTAGGAAGTAGGTCTTCACTGAAAGGGTGGTCAAGCATTGGAAGAGGCTGCCCAGGGAGGTGGTGGAATGACCATCCCTAGCAGTGTTTAAAAACCACGTAGGTGCAGTGCTTAGGAACATGGTTTATTGATGGACTTGGCAGTTCTAGGTTAACAGCTGGACTAAATCTCAAAGGTCTTTTCCAGCCTAAATGATTATACATTCATATTTTCAGTTTTCTTTGCAACTACAATAAACCTACTTATGAGTGTTGGGATTCTGCATGTAACTCCAACACAGGTTTTATATTTTCAGATAAACTCTTCTGCCTCGGAATCCTGGAGTTCCACTGTTAAAAGTCTAATTAGAGAGCAATCCTTGTGTGTCACGAAAAAAAGTAAACGTTGAGAAAGATCAGCTCAACATAACACTAAATTTATTCAAAGTAGTATGAACCATGTACAACATAGCACATTAAGTATGCCAATGAGCTAAGCAAAAGTGCCATCAAACAGCAGGTATATACCAGATATATCAAATGCCAGTCTCGGGTCACCACCACAGGAAACATACCAAGACCAGTATTCGTTTTTAACTACATATAGATAATCATGTTCTCAGAAAGATCAGAGGCACAGACGACACTTTAAGCAGCACAAACTTTCTCTTAGCTGCATTCAAGTTCGGATCATGATCATTTCTCCTCGCCACTTTATCTTGCTTACTGTCAGCTGATGAAAGATGGGCTGACAACATTCAACACTAGCTGGCCCTTGAGAAAGAGTTGCTAAGACTGTGCAAAGAACATTTTAATATTACACACAGTACAGATTACTACTTGAAACCAAAGTATTTTAGTACAAAGCTGTTAACCTATTTCCATTTTTTAAGAATAAGACGGTGAACTTTGACAAGAACTACTGCCTTTTTTACGTTTAAGCCATTCTAATCTTTGCTTCCCCAGTCATGCCAAATTAAGCAAATACATACGGACATCTGTAGTACTGAACAGATTTCATGTTTACCTCTTTTATGGCTGAATTTTTTAAGCTATTTCATATTTAGATTTACTAGACCATTATTTCACATTTTCTTTCCAGTATTTTCTGCATTATTAACATCCCAATAAACTTCCAGGCTATTTGTGACAATTCTGAACAAATCATTCCCTTCCTTTTCATATGGCACTACTGCTTCCTAATAAGTACATCACAATATCTGAGGTGTTTATTGCATTCTTTCATCTTTTAATTTCATAGAAACTTGAACAATAATAGAGATTCAGGTTTCTAAAAATTTTTCACTCTATTACTTTATATATGAATAAATATTCCAGAACAACCTAAGGAAAAATAAAACATACCCTCAAACAAACCTTTCATCCTGTATAAAGAGGTTTTTTCCTGGCACAGAAAGAATGGTAAAGAGACCCGCTTTTCTCCCACAAGGCACTGTTTTTACTTTGTCTATAAGAGAACAGAACCCCAGCATATAATCCCAAAAAAGGAAACACACACACCAGATGATTAGAGGAAAATATTTTTAACAGTTTAGCTAAATATCCCTAAGTAAAGAATAACAATTTACATGTGAATCTACTTAGCTGAAAATGGGTAAAGCAAAGGATTAGGAAGCCCTAAGGATCCGATGACACCAGAAACCTTGAGCTCATTCTGAGCATGACTAAGGTCAGATGCCAAGATACAGAACCTGACACCTTCGCAACCAGAAGCTCCACTATCAAAGCTGTCAGGAAAAAAACTGGTGCTGAATAACAGAGATGAAGAGAACCATTTAAGCAAGCCCAAGCTAATCCTACATATACATCATAAAAATTTCAAGAAAATGAAAACCATTTTGCCATCTTCAGGTAACTTATTATGAGTGGCTATTCCAGTTTAATTAGTTTGGCTTCTCAGTGAAATAATTTCTGAGGTTTACAAGATATTTTCTTTGAATAGTAAAATAACCTAGTAAAACTGAAGGTTTTAGAATAAAAAGAATACCTTTTACCATTTTTTATTAAAAATTATTATTCTCTCAAGTAACTTTGAGATAATACAATACAGTATTTTAACTAGAGATCAAATATTTTTTCAAGACAGAACTAAGGAGGAAACATCAGTTAATACACTCATGTTACATTTTATAAACATTATTAGGTTTTTTCCTATGTTACAAGCAATAGATAAACCCAACAATGTAAGAGAAAAAACACTACTGTGGTTAAGTGGCATATGTTTCAGCCAATTCTCACACAGTTCTGGATAAGAAAGCTGTGTAATTTCTTGAGGTTTGTTCAAGGAAACATACACTCTTGCTAACGAGGCATAATGCTGCATGTTAACAGTACTGGTTCTGTGGTTATGACACCTTAAAAGATGCTGTGATTTTAACATGTTGCTAAGAGTCTAAAAACTTGAGTTCTGGTTTTGATTCTACCAACTGTATAGTTTAACTAAGGGAAGTTATTTACTTTGTGTCTTAGTTTCAATATCTGTAAAGTGAAAAGTGGCACTCAAATCATGACAGTGGAAAGATTTATAACAAATTTTACTCAAGAGTTCTGAATTAATCTTCATAATGCTGATCAGACCTTGTATTAGAAATAGCCTTGCATCCTACACTATAAGGGCTACCTCTACTGTGTTTCTAGAAAACACAGATATTTCAAATGGCATTACTGAAATTACAGATACTATTTCTATAAAAATGAATGAAAAATAGTAAGGTAAGGTGGTCATCCCAACCTAACAGATCATCTCTTCTGCAGTTGTTCCAGAAGTAAAATCAATTTTACAGATGTGTCAAACATGGAAACAGGATTTAACTGTTTAAAAATTCAGCCACACTACTTACAGATATTCTTACAAATTGGAAAAAAATCAGGTTTTTAAAACTTTACAGGTAAACATGAATTTAATTTGCAGGACAAAGTCACTGGGACATCAAATAGCAAAGGTCCTCTACAAGCAATGGAAATAGCAGGTCTTAAAAAGTTTACAAGAAATCTTCAACAGTTTAAGGCAAATAAGCTAAAACTTTTCTTGTAAGACCACTCAAATATATACATGCAGAACCTCTAGAGAAGCAATATAAAACCTTATTGTGTACTAGCAGGCTCCTTTAACTGTAACTCTTATATTCTGGTCATTAGCACAGTACCTTCTGCCTTCTTACACAAAAGAAAAAAAAAAAAAACACCAAAAAGTCCTGAATTTTCTTTCAATAGGTAAACCTTTTGATGCAAAAGAATAATAAAGCTTTGATCACTAATCAATATAAAGCCCAATACACAGCAACCATTGGAATTACAACCAGAAAAAAAACACAGATACTGTACACTGTTATAACAATGCCCTGTTTCTTTTCCCGAGTAGTAATATGCTTACTTATCACAGCAGATGGGAGTACTACACATGAAAATAAGCTTTAACCCAAATTTACATGTTTCTTAAATGTTTTTTAAGTCTGACTAGTGGCATGCTTAGCTTTGTAAGCCACAAAAAGCATTCTTAAAACATCGGTAAAGTACTATTTGGAGTTCTCCCCCCTCCCCTTGAAAATATAGTCTTATGCATATGATACAGGCCACAGAACTTGCAAAACATGAAGAGACCAAAACCATAACCTAGTTAACACAATCATTTCAAACCTATTTAAGCAAACCTAACAGTATATGTCACTCTGCCTCATGTACTAGCAGTATGTAAGTTACAAGCTTTACAAATTACACTGTCAGATAATGTAAAGAAATTAAATGGAATGGAACATTTTGAAGGTTCGGTAACAGAAACAACATTTTTTTTAAAGCCGTGAAAATGAATTAGGCACAAGACTTCTTTCAACACTTCAAAGCAATTTTGTGCTGGATCTTGCTTCTCTGCTTCTGTTAAAGATGGACAAATCATTTCATACTTAACCAAGGATTCAAGTGTTATTGACAGCTTTCCAGCAAACCCCAAACCATCTGGAATAAGGCTACGTCTTATAAGGGTAAGGAAAAATATACATTTTTATATGTACAAACACACACTCAAATATAGAGATACTTTTTATAGATACACAAAAAATAAAAATAAAGCTTAATTTATACATAAAGATGTAAAAAAATATATTAAAAGCTTAAAATTTCTCGACCACTACAAGATGACCAAACTAGTGTTCATTACCTTCCTTTTCCCAATTAATGCCAATAGGAAGCTGAGCAGCTTGTCCTCCCTTTCTAAAAGCTGTCCAAAAAACAAAGTAGGAGATTTACTTTTCTGGAATACTTAATCTTTCTCATGAGAGCTTCACAGGAAACTTAGCTAATCCAAAATTTCCCTGCATAGGAGCAAAACCTAGGTATCATTTTACTTAGCGTTTTGCCTATGCTCAGTATTGACAAGAACATAACGAAATAAAGATTAGAAAGAAAAACAGTTGAATATTTCCTTTTTAGAATATACACTTTAAACTACCTTTAACTAAAAGAAAAGGTAATAAATTAAGGTAATTGCACTAAAAGCTGGCTCATTTACCTTCAAATAAACTGAGGTCTCTTCGTAGCCTTGGTCCATAAAGCCCTTCTAAAATACTTTCAAAACCTGGAGACAAAAGAAACATTTAAAACAGTAAATCAAAAGTTTCTTAAAAGAAATGAGATTCGAGAACACTGGCAACAAGTATTCTCAAATTCTGAGAGCAATTCCAAGGACTGTTACATTTATCACACAAATATTTACTCCTTCCACTACAGCACTATTCAACAGAATTAGAAGATAAATATAAGATAAGGCAACTGCCATCTGCACACAATCAGCCTATTAAGCCATGCCCCAACAACCTCATTAGACTTAAAATAACTACCACAGAATCTTAAAGGTGGGAGGATTAGCCTCACAGCTCTACACAAGTGAAGTAGTCTGTCTTTTGCATTGAAAAATAAAACAGGGGTTAGGGGGAAGAGAGAAAAAAACAAGGGGGGGGGGAAACTTCAAAATTGGAAACTTCTCATTTATGATCATCTGAAATTACATAATTTGAATAGTCTAATATTTATACAAATACAAAAATAAAGCTCATTTTGCTTCTGATATCCTCCATATCTGTACAAAAACATTTTAAATTTGAGGATTAGAGAAATCCAATTATTTTCCAGATTTACCAGCTAGTCTGTTCAGGTATTTGGCAAAAATCACATAGTGTAATAAGGGAGAAGAGACACAGAGCTAACCAAGTGATTAAAGAAGAAGAGCAAAAACATCAACAAAAAAACCCAGATGTATAGCAACTGATGAAATATGGTGAGAATTTATATCAACATAACAGTAGTTTTGTTCAATATAGAAACAGCTTCCAAGTGCCCCTTCTTTTCTCCTTACAAATAATAAGCTTATTTTCAACTAAGAGGATAACTCCAAGCAGCATTTGAAGGTTCTTATTCTTCATACTTGAGACCTGCCTATATTAAAGATAAAGCTATTTTGTGGTACTTTGCAAGACTATTTTATATCACATAAAAGATACCAATATCAACTAACCAACCTCAAACAACATCATTCAGAATCATAAAATTTGCTCATCAGCTGTGACACTCTCTAAGGCAACACAACATAGTACTTTCAAAAAATGAAATTTACTTTTGGGTTAGATTGTATGTACCCTAGTATAATGAAGTATAAGGAACGGTATAATTTACCATTCCAGTCAGCACCCCAAACCTCCTTGTTTTTTGGGTGCCTACCCTCTTCCCCCTGCCCCAGGTCTGGAGGGTGTTACTTGTTTCTGCCTTGACTTTTGTACTTATACTATCTGCTCCGGCCTATGCAAAAACATGAGCACACAAAAAACAGCCCTGCAATTTCCAAACAGGCTAATACGAGATGTATGGAAAAGATGGTGGTTAGCACACTGTGGATTTTTTCCCTGAGCAAAGGATACACCAACCCAATCCTCTGCTCGTTCACCAAACATTGTTCCATCCAACCCATCCAAAGTGATGTTTCTCTTACAAGTCCTCAGAACTTCCCCATTTTTACTTCCTCACCTTTGGATAATGAGTCCTTTCTTTTATAAGTAGGATTAGTTGTACAACCTAATGATGTAGAGAAAATATTTTTCTATCTGTATTCTAAAGTTTTCCCAGAAAAGATGCATACTACTTCCACGCTGTGCAGTTCTCTACAAAGTTCTTCCACTGCTTTTTAGCGGGATCGATACAATTTTAAATTAGCCTAAACAGGATGATAAATCTTTCTAGTAAAACTACTGATGAATATATGCTGGCATTGTTTCATTAAATGTAACCACCTGAACACGGGCATTTCAATAAACCTTTGTTTTACCTCACGAGACAGTATGCATAAGTAAATGCTAGTAGTAGTTTTGGAACTCTTCAGAGCCTGAAGAGCCTACAGATGCCAGTAAGAAATACACTTTGGCTTATACCTCTTGTGATGTACCAATAATAATAAATAATTAAAAAAAAAAAAATCACTCTAAATAAATTTACAGAATTTTTTGTATCTCTTGGCGGCCAATTGCCTCCTTGATTCCAAACTACCCTTCAAAACTACTGTTTCTTGAGCCCTGACTCTTTCTAGCTACAAACTGAAAAGAAACATTGTTGGGTTTATTAATTTGCAATGCCCCAATCTGTCAAAATCCCTTTACCTCTATTAAATTTATGTTACTTGTTTTACTTCTTGTATCTTTATGTAAAAAAGATTTCTTCATTACTGACTTTCTTCATTACTGACACCTTTTGTGATCCAAGTCAGGTTTCTCCAACAGTCTTCATAAGGAGACATTTATGTTAGTCTCTTAATGTAATTAAAAGTTTCCACAGTTTGCTTTCTTGAACAAAGTTGTGAACAGTTCTTTTCCCTACATTAACTCTCCCCCCACCCCATGACCATCCTCTACCAAATCTATTGCTTTCCTCACTCAGGGCTAGGATGAGGACTCGCAGGACCCGTGAAGCTGGAAGTTGTGACCTGCAGCAATAGGAAGGGGCTCTGTTTTTCCACTGGTAGCTATTCAGGTGCTGGAAAAGCATGCAGCCCAGGAAAGAGGTGAGAAGGAACAAGCACTGCCGGAAGCTAAGCCCGCTTCATGGGTCGCAGCCAACGTCACTAAAAGGAAGCAATGGGTGGCAGTAATTGCAAATTCCCAGTGGGATGAAGGTTTCTGCACAACAGCCAGACTGGCTGTCTTAAAAGCTCTGCTGCTTGGCTGTGGTCCAAGTGCTGCAGAGAAACTCTTACAACTCATCTGACCACTGCAATATTAGTCTTATGTACATGGCCACCATGATAGTGCCGAAGGACATCTTCAGCTGATCAAAGCTAACTACAGGTGTCCAGGGAAAACAGTGAATGACACCTGAGCCCAAGTGCTGATCCAGGGGAAAGGCTCCGACAGGAGCAAACACATCCTGTGGATCAACATCTAACAACATGGCTGCAGGCAGAACTTCAACTCTTAAAGGCATTAAGATCCTCTGAGAAACTAAGAGTGCTTGAGAGAGATAAGACCCACTTGATAATGTAGATCATTATTGCCAACAGGCTTGTCTCATAAGGAGGGCTTCAAACTAGCTTTGCCAGGAAGTTGAGACTGAAGCCTAGAAAGCAAGAGAATGGCAGAGAGGGTAAATGCACAAGACAACTCAACAGTGAGGATCTTGCAGTCCCCCTGAAAAAGTGGCATAAGCAGGGACACATCTGAAGTAACTGTGTATGAATGTATTCATCACAGGAATCAAACTGCAGAGCATAATAATTTTACTGTTGAGTACGTGGTATGGCAAGACAGTTCACACAACTGGAGAACTGCAGTGGGTGGATACCGGCTTTTAAGAAAGGAGAAACTAGAAAGACAAGGACAGCATTTACACTTTATGCAAAAAACTTGAACAAATGGAGCGTGGAACAGGCTACAGGACAGATGAAAATCCATGGGTCAGGATCCAGGGGAACATCATGATGAACAGCTGTTAGAGACTGTCCAAACAAAAGTAAGTAGACAAAGCCTTCCAACAAGAAAAAGTGCAGCACAATCACAGGCCTTAGCTCTCATGAAAAATACCATTCACCCTGACATCTGCTGAGAATTCAACATGGTGTCACACAAGCAACCCAGGAGATTTCTATAGCGCTTGCAGGACAAACCTGACTGAGGTGGTGGACAAGCTCGATAGAGGTGGCACTCCGCTAGACCTGCTACTTACCAAGGAAGAACTGATCAGCGACCTGACAGTTAACAGTGGTCGTGGTCACAGCAGCCACTAGATGGAATTTAAGATCCCAAGGGAAGCGAGGAACCCGTGTAGCTGAATGATGGCCCTTCGCTTAGCGGTCTCTGACTTACACCCCTCACCCAGGAGGTGGGGTGCAAAGGAGTGCAGCAGTCCTACCTCTGTCTGTCTTGTCTAGACCAGAGAAGTCTTAAATAGGCCAAAGGCCTATAGCAAGGTTTTTCGTGGGTTATCCTACTGACTCTTTATAAAGTAAAAAAAACCAACACAATACAGGTAAGAGTAATTGCCACAAACTGTTATTCTGTGAATTATCTCCAGCATGTTATCTGTCTACAGAAGTTCACTCAGATTTAAGAGAGTATTAAAACAGGACTATTAAAACAAAAGTAATTCTTCAGACTGCCTTCACAACTTTTAAATAAAGTCTTCTTCAGGAGAAACTACTGTTCAAGTGTTCATAGAACTTAATGATTTGTTTTCCATAATGTTTTATCACTGTAAACTATTTAGTGTCTGTCACATCTTAAAAGCCTATGTACATTAGGAAGTGTATGTTGCCACATATGAACAGTACAGGCTGTAAAATTATTTGTTACGAATAAAACAGAATAAAGATTAAATGGATACATTCCATGGAAGCTTCCCAGATTGTGCACCTTATACAGGCTTACAGAAGTATTCAGGAAAGACAATACAAATTGAAGTCAAACAGGTTTAGCTATACATTAGCTATTGTTTTTTGAAAAGTTGTATGTCCATAATGTCTGAGACAAAAGTTATTTCAGCCTCACAGCGATCCCAATTCAACACCTGCTCAAACTGCACCTCTCCTCATCCTTCCCTCCCCACATATTCTAGGTGATCACAACGGAGACTGCATATATGCTTTCAATAAGTCTGTTCAAATGACTCAGACTATGTGTTAGGAGAAAACCAAAGAAGAATAAATATGATGCAATAAATGCAAACTGACATTTGAGTACTGCTTTCAAATGCACCACTTGGCAGGTCTGAGGATAATAGAGGTAATTACAGTACAGTTGGGAAAAAGAACAGTAGTATATGTACAGGCTATATTAGAATGTTTTTGATAGGTTTGGTGTATGCTACATCATACTAATTACTTTATTCCCCTAGTCCTGTTTATGACCATACTAACTCCAGTATTTGTATCTTCTTTTGAAAAACAGTTCCATAAAAGCAGACATATTTCCATCCACCTTTGACTCTTCATTCCTTCACAAGTAGTCTTTTTTCCACTTCTATTTACATGTTTCTGTTTCAGAAGTAATCTGATTCTACAGCTTTAGCTACAAGGCTTTTTTAGTTGTTAAAAGTCACTGCATTTGAGACATTTCACTAAAATTTGATCCTTTTTAGTAAAAAAAAAAAAAAACAAACAACAAACCCCAACTTTTTCTTTGCTCTACTCAGTGCTAGAACACAATACTACTAAATCTCAGTGAGGGTCCTTATAAAACTTAGGAAAAGTATAAATACAATTGATGCAGGGGCATATACAGATACTTGTCTAGTCACTTGTAACAGGGTAACTGGGGATCCATGTAACTAGCTGTCATGCTGCAGCCACCGAGTTTGTTTTTTGGGTTTTTGTTTTGTTGTTTCATGTGTGGGTTTTTTTTGTTGGTGAAGGAAAACCCTATAATTCAAATTGTTATCACACCAATGACCTCACAATAATCCACCTAGAAAAACCCTTCACTGGTACTTGCTCCCCCTCCACAGGTCTGCTGCAGCTTTTTCCGCTGTAGGGAAGTATGAGCAGAGGAACTGATAAAAAGCTTTCAGTGCAAACTTTAATAAATTCACTTTTTGGTTTGATGTTTTTCCAAGCCATAAAGAGTGTTTTATTCATATCTCTGGATGCATACCAGAAATGGTAGATGAATGTTACTTATATAGACAGACAAAATTTAAATTGAAGAGGGAGATGCTTAACAATACCACTCATCCGATTCATATTTACTGCTCTATTTTTCATCTTAATGCTGAAAGGTTACCCATTAGAAGGCTTCATATTCCCTCATAAGTATGTCTTAAGGAATTTGGAAAATACCAGGTGCATGCAAATTAAGTTCTGCTTTTTCCCTTCTTCTCCAGCATACCCTCAGTTAAGCATAGGGTAAGACTGCTACGCACCACTTTGAAGGACAAGCCAAGTGTGTACATTTTTACTACAATGAAATGAGACTTTTAGCTTAAAGCCGTACAAGCCTCTGGAGGCACCACAGCAGAATCATAGGTCGGAATCTTCCCTCCACTTTGTGGCTTACTATATACCAAGAATCACATCTGAATTACGGTAGTTCAGGTTGGTTTACTGAAGTCCAAATCACTTGTTATTTAGCTTAAGTAAAATCAGGCCTTGCCCCTCCTCCTATTTAAAAGAAGGCTCTTAAGTAACATGCATCAGCAAGGAAGATTTATGTCTCCTTATTTTGGAGTTTATTCAATATTCTAAGCAGAGTAAATGGAATGAAAAGTTACAGTAGAAAAAACGTGCATGTTCTAAGCAGTGTGGAGTTTAGCCCATTAATGCCGCTTTTTAAATCAAAACTAATGTGAAAGTAGGTTCAGAATTACTGATTTCAATTCTTAGAGGATTGTAAAATTTAACAAATGGTCTTTAAAATGTAATTAGGAAAATCCAAAGAATAGGATTACATTTAATGAGATTGGGCACAGCACTGCCAGACGCAGCATTAAAGTGAAACTTCCTTTTTTATTTTTTAGTGTTCTATAATAGTAGTTAGTGTTACTTTATCTAGTTGTTAAAGAGACTCTATTACAATGAAAATTTCAGTTGCTGCTTCTGCATTTTCCTTTGACCACAGGAACACTGTCATCTAGTTTTCATATATTCACATTTTGAGGTGGTATTTCTTAATCAATGGGGACTATTATGTAAGTTGGTTGTATGAGGAGCCTCAGAAACTAAGACCACATTGGAAAGAAACTATGGGCAAGTAAGGACCAAAAAAACAACTCCTGCACACCCCGGTTTACTGCCCTAACCAACAGGCTGACCTCCTTAATTGCTAGCCTCCCTTGCCCCATATACTTTTATTTAAGTGGTAGTAACTTCATGGCGAGGTACAACACAAGTCTGGAGCTATAATTCACTGACATAACTGAAGTTAACATGAGAAGTAAGAATTTCCCTTCATATGTGAAAATATATAAGCGTTAAGACACCAAGCTTGGTTCTTCCTTACCAGAGCAATGACTTAAAAGACATTTCCCCCCCCCCCCCCTTACAACTTTGCCCCCTTTCACTCAACTAAAAAGTGATCCCTTTGAAAAATAAGTGTAATTTGAAGAAACGTTTTATATAAATGACAAATTTACTTCTACTTCTCCCCATTCTACATAGTTTCACAACTGCATTATTTAATTTGGCTCAGTACAGAAGTGTACCTGAAGGAAGTTTTGTGGTTTGCATTACTAAGTCAGCTATCTTGGATTTAAACAATCATACCACAGACAAAATTCAGCTTCATTAGTTCTGTCAAGCATTAGAAATGCTTTTATTAATTTTTGTAAACCAGTAACCCAGGCAGACAGAGCACCAAGTCTCTCAGTTTCTCTGAAAGGAAAACTGCTTCTATTCAAACTCACTCTCAACAGTGTTTCAATATTTATTTTAAAATACAGGTGCAAGACTAGAAATCAGTAAAGGCAAAGAAGTCATCTGCCTTTTTTTACAAGTTATCCCTTTCATAAGAAAGGGACTTTGCGCTCATGTTCAGTCATCTTTTAGTTTCTAATCACATAAACTTACAGCCTTCTGAAGTATATACCCCCATTTTACAGGTGCTGCTTGCATGCTGCATTCCACCATATTTGACACTGCAGAAGGTCACTGGTTCTGCTGAAAAAGATGGTTATCTGCTTGTAAGTTTTGTGGGTTTTTGGTCTCCAAATAAACAAGTGGTCTCCAGCTTCCAAATGACAGGAAAAAAATTAATTGCATCAAGAAACTCAAACCCCTTAAGAATATCTCTGTTTATTACTCAGACATCACCAAGTTCCTTTGATGCATCAGACCACTCAATTTAGAAAACATTTTAGCAGTTTTACATAGCACTAATTCAAAATTTTGAGAAGTATTACATAGTTATCTCAATCTTTTTCTTCATTACACCTAGTTAGCTTTATCCTACCATTAAGGATACAAGCAGCAACTCCCTTACAGCTTAGTAAAGGAGATAGTCTTTAAAGACAACAGTTTTTTTTTCATTTTTATAAGGGTAGAGCATTTAACAGAGTAACTTAAATTAGATGTTAACATCTCCATCTGTTTCTTTTGCCTCTCCATTTCTTCCACAGGTCAGCAGCTGTCCTCTCTGCCCCCTGACCCACATACTGACAGCAATGGATGGATTCATAATCTTAGTCTTCTTTCTATATTGACATAATTCTCAAAGTAACAGGGATTTCATTGTTTTTCTGTTGTTTTGTTTTTAATCTGCTATAACAATTGGGAAAGGATTAACCAGGTTATGAAACCACTGAAGCACTAAGTTTAAAACAAACCCAACCCACAAACCCAAACACAAACAACAATCAAACACTCAAACAATCACCTTTTTGCCATTTATACAAGCGGTAAGAAAAAAAAAAAACACTAACTTGCTGGGCAGAATACTCAAGATATAGGGCATCATGACAACAGAAGCAAAGATTAAAAAAAATTTATTCAAGTGTTGTATTTTCCTGGTTTTGATGTCACTACAGAATATGTATTCAGTAAAACACATTACTTGATGCAATGCTGGCCAGATTCTCAGGTAAAAAAATGCTCATTTTTCTTGCAGAATTCTTCGACGTAATTTAGGCTGGATTTTACATAGGGGAGTGGGGGTAGGGAGAGGGTTTCTGTTGAATATGTTGTCTAGCTTGAATCCACTTTTTGCTTATAACACTAAAAAAAAACCAGTATTCTTGTAATACAAAGTTCTAAACATTTTACTTAATACACTCATTTTCTTTACCGTATTGATTCAGATCCCTGAGCAAACAGGAACCAACATACCAGAGATTCCAATGTCAAAGGGAGGAAATCCTCTATTTAGACTCCAATACAAATTCCAAACCATAACTTAAAAAGATATTTGTCCTCTGCAAATCTTGACTGCAAGAATTAATGTAGTTGAAGACACTGCCTCTGCCACAAAGAAGAGACAGGGTGACCAAAAATGAAATGAGACTACAGAACAGCTTCAGTTCTAACTGGTTACTTTTCACTTCAGATAAAAATCCTTGTTTTCAACTCTCTACCCTGTGCTTGAGGGAATGCAGACAGTGATGAAATAGTTTCAAAAAATATATAGATCAAAAGGACTAGCTATAATATTAAGCAGTTTTAAGCATCAAGCAGAATACAAAAACAGGAGTGATATTCCAGTGCTAGGAAGACTGACGTTGCGCACACCTCAGAGGCAAAACAAAAAGAGGAAACGTCCTGCCTCCCCCATCCAGTTGCTCAAAACTTTTGAAGAAAAGAGTGGCCAACACGGGGGTGGGGTGGGGCGGGGGGGTGGGGTGGGGAAGAGAAAAAGGTTTGTGGGTTAAGACTGAGATTAGCATCAATTCTGAGTTCAGGTCCATTTTTCAAGTACTTATAAATCACAGTAAGAAAAATAAGGTTCAATAAAAAATGAAGCATCTCCACACTACAAAGTAATGTTCTACACCAGTAAGTAAGTGTCCTTACAGACTTGTAAACAGAAGAGCCCACATGACACCTCTTACTGTAAACAAACACTGTCAAAATTAAAATTAGAATTAATTTCTAATGTAGTATCAAGACACTGAGAAAGTTGTGCTATTTATAATTTAAAAGGTGTAAGGAAACCACTTCAGAAGTGACAGTGCTGCTCTGTGTATACGGGGAAAGATGCTTTTAAGCAACAGTAACTAGAACTTAGTTTCTGTTCTCTCTAGAAAGTCTTCTTTCTTTGAAGAGTGATGTACTCACAGATGTCACACAGGGACATTAGAGATGGAATTGGTGTGAGTATCAGTATTCTTCAAACACTGAAGCTTATCCTACTGCCTTTCTTTTTTCAAGACGCTACATCAAAAAGTTATCTAGATATGAACTGTTACTTAGAACAGTGCTGGTGATAGTTTGGGCCAGTTCATAGTTTGTGTCCTTAGAGAAGAAGAATCAGAGGGAGTAAGTCATGGTAAAAGAAGATCACATCCAGCTTGGAAAAATGCTCATGACTTCCTGATTTGGTATCAATTTAACTGTTTGACAACAGAAGAAGACTAATGCCCAAAACTAAAACTTGGGAACTGTCACTTTCAAAAGACCATGTGCCTGAAGCATGTGTTTGTTTCTTAACCATAACTTTAATATGCGTGAGGACTGAAAAGTTTGGCTATTTCACTTAAAATGTTTAGGTTTGCCAGACAAAGGCATCTTTTCTACATGAAGGTCTAGTCAGACGATCACTAAATCATCATAAAAAGTGAAGTCTGCAGCAAATCTGTAACGATGAATAGGTCACAACATTGCTTTACCATTAGGCAGCACCATACATCTTACCAGCATCTGGGAGAAAGTCTAGCAGCCAACTAATGAACAAATAGGTCTGGCACAGTTCCTGGATTATCGAAATCCAAGAACGTGAAGCTTTCTGCTAAGGTAGAGCTAGCTGAAAGCTGTTAAGAGAAAAACACAGTTATCAGAAAACGCCAGTTCAATGAGCCGAAAAAAAATACTTAACTCAAATAATTCTTACCCTGATGGACTTTTGAAAAACTGAAGCTTAGGTTTCTGTATAACACCATGGGTCTACTGCAAACTAACGAAGTTCCAAACCTTCAGAAGCGTTCCATGCAACCGATGCCTAACAGTGAGTTTAATAAGTAAGTGGAACTTAAGGAGATTCAGACTTCCATGGGAATTTTCAGGAGGTTTCTTTTCAATTATCATATCTGCATCATTCAACAAACCTGTCTACTCCCCACAAACTGCAAACTGTCTTGAAATTATGAACATGAGAAGTCATTCTTATCTCCCAGTAGATCCAACTCCTTCCTATTCAGAAACTATTTGTTGGTCTCTATTACTTAAAGAAAAGTTTGAATGATTGAAATCTGCAACTAGACTGCACTAAAATGGTGGTCCCTGAAATCAATTGACACATTGCTTATCTGCTGAAGGCACCTTGTATCTAGATGCCAAATTGTAACAAGGTAAGTGAACTGTCAACCCTACAAATTTCAGTGCTGCATTCTTTGAAGAATTTATTTCCAAACATATTAACACATACTGAAACCGGCTGATTAAAAATATTTTATAATAATCCTAGACATACCATAATTTTACCAATAAATGAGTGCAACATACCTTTAAACTAAAAGTTCATTAAAGTTTGTCATGCTTACTGTTCTGCATTTTATAATACCTGTGCCATGTATTTTCTCCTTTAACTTACAGATTGTTTTTATGAATACCTGGGTTTTAAAAAAAATTATAAATAAATAAACCAACAAACCCCCCTCAAACAGCCATCATTTTTGTATCCAGCCAAGACCTGGCTTGACAAATTAGATAAAATGTAGAGCTGGCAACATGTCAACTAAGTCAACAAGAATTGGACATTTATCTATGTAAAAACTTCACTTGAAATAAAACTTATTAACCATGTCTCCTTTCCCTAAAAGATTTTCTAGAATTCAGGGTTAAAACTGCAAGTGTCTCAGATAATCCAGTTATATTGTAAGAACTCTAAATTTAGCTTAACTGTCATTTCAAATCAGTAAACAACCTCAGTGCATAAAAGAAAAGATGACATTGCTCAAAGTAGGTAAGTAATGTATCTCAGCTTATGTGTCATGGTCAACCAACCTGTAATCTACATTTTCTAAGCACACTTTTATTGAATTTACATAATACACTGAAAAAAATACACATGAGTTGCTAATTGTTTAACATTTGATCAAGAAGGCTGAATTCCCTTGTTTCCCACTGGAGATTGAAAAAGCAGAAATATGGAAACGGAAACTTTACAAATTTTAGCTTCACATTAAGCACTCTCATCAGATAAAAGATGTCAGATATAAGAATAGAACAGGAAAAAGAGTCTCCTGGTTTTGCTTTTAGCATTTGACACAATTCAAAGATTAAGCAGGTGTGTTTGGGTGGGGTTTTTTGTTTGTTTTTTAAAGCAATTAACAGACATCTGTACAAACTTTTGATTAAACTTCCTCCTAACCACTAACTGGCCCAAAACAAAGAACAAAATGGTAAGATTCACAGTATGAGACTTTGATTCTCATCTGCTGTAGAACAGAATTCATATAGTATTCAAATGAAACCACATCAGTTCTGAGACTTTATTGGGAGATAAATACATTAATAATATGTATAGTAATGTTTTATAGAACATAATCAGAAGTTAATTACAGATTAGTTACAAAATTTATTATTCTATAAACACATTACTAACAACTGTCATTGTGACTTGGGGAGCAGGGGGTGGAACACCATAAGGGAAAAACAGACACGTATTTCAAGTACCTAGAGGCCAGACTCTGAATACTTTAGTCACGTAGAGAACAGACAACTGCTCTTACAGAAGGCGGATGGGTTTAAACAGTAGGCTATCCTGTCTTCGAAACATGCTGTTCCTTCCGTATTCCAGCACTGGCTCTTCCTTAGCAGAAGCAAACATCCATTATTTCCAGACAGACATTGATTCTCAGTTCTAAATTTTTAGTCTGCTTTAAAAATAATAAGAGATATCTCTTCATTTCATACTGTGCAAAAAAGGAAAAAAATCATGTCCCTATTTTGTTTCTTAACAAAAACCCAGTGCAAATGCTGTACTTATTTTAAGCAGCTAAAAAAAAAACCCAACCCAAAAAAAAACAACCAAAAAAAAAGCATTTGAATCTGGAGTTTTAAGCCAAACAGGTACCAGGGGTCTGGGTGTTTTTTGGTGTTTTGTTGGGTTTTTTTGGGGGTGTGTGTGTGTGTGTGTGGCTTTTTTTGTTTGGTTGTTTTTTTGGTTTTGTTTTGGGTTTTTTTTGGGGGGTGGGGGGCGCAGGGTGTAGTTGGACCATGAATTTTACAATTAAGGTAAAATCTTTACCAGATTTCACTTTTCCATTGACAATCTAGTGAGTTTCTTTGACACAAGACAGCCATATCCTATTGCTTCCCACAAGTCTCAAAGCAAGACAAAACAGGAAACTTCAGTACTTTAAGAAGGAAAAGTACCCTACAGATCAGCTTAAAGAAACAATTCAGAAAGACAACAGCAACCACTTAGGGAACCCAACTGAACTGCAAGGTCAAGAATACAGGAATAGGATTTCTTAAAAGAAAAGGGTGATTACAGTCTGTATTTCCAGTAAGAGGGAAACTCCTGCAGGAACCAGATAAAACTGTTCCAGCACTCTGGAAAACTTCATATGAAGTTACTTATCTGGTACCAAACTTCTTAATCAGTCTCATAGGTCAAGGTTACTCATATGCCACACAGAGCAAAACAGCCTTTATCTGTAAGGTTGAGAATGAAGGAGAAGAAAATGCCAGAGTACCATTACAGACATACAACTGATGAAGCTGTTTAGTATCCAGTTCATAACTGTTCTGTATGCCACATAGTCAGGTTACTTGGTTGTTAAAGGGCAGGTGGAGAAGTACAGCACCACACAGAACAGAGGACAGTTAACAGCTCTTCAAATACACCATCCAAATGACTGCCAAGCAGCTACTCTTGCAGACAACAGTAGAAGAGGCTATTCTGGTTCTTCCGAGTTTGTGATGCTGGTGGTTGAATGAGGCAGACAAGGTAAGCAGAGGGTGTGTAACCTGTTGTTCCTACCTAGGATGAGACCTGGAGAAAACAAGCAGTCGCTCTACTGCCTTTAAAACATTCTCTTTAATACCAATTTCCTCGAAGTTATTTGGTTCCTCAGAAGATTCTGAAAAGATGCCAAGATCTCCTCAGACAGTATGAAAGAGCCAAAAATGACTGACTAAATCAAGTACCAGCCCTCAAAATGCTACTGTATATGACAGCCTGAAGTAAAGGCCTTACAAAGTTGGGCCAGCAAAAAAACCCCTTCCTGAACAACTGGACAATCATTCTTAAAGTCACCATTTAAGAGGCATATTCATCAAGTAAGACCATAGATTTCAATAACCAAAATAATCATACTGAAGCAATTTTACTCAGGACACACTACCATGGGTTTCTCACAGCTTTTTCTCCTGCAGTGTCACTGCACAAAGCATTGACTGGTTAGGTAAGAAATCCATGATCCCTCAAATTTTCAGTCCACTCCATAAAGGTTTGTGGAACAAACAGTGCTTGCCAGAGATGACAACAATAATTCAGACATGACTGATTTACAGACAAATGCTTCCTCAAAAACTCCTGATATTTTTTGGATTTACCAAATAGTTTACCTCCAGTGAAACCCCCATGTTTTGTTGAGAAGCCCTAGTTTTAAGAAAACACCCTGCTCTGTGCAAGCAGTGAGGTACTAAATGCAGAAGTATTCAGAACTCAATCTGCCATTGTTTCTGAGGACTGCGCACAAAAGTTGATCTAGGGTCACTGCTGAAGTGCAGTATTTCACATCAGCACTGAACTCAAGAGCTCTCTGGACACTTCCAGCATTTCAAGAGAAGAACTCCCAACACCACAAGTTATAAATGGAGCGTTTCTTATTAAATCCCATTTCCTTGGGGCACAACACACTTGTTCAGGAGTCAGGAGACTTAGACAAGGGTGCAGATGGGAAAGGCACCTAAGGAAAAAAATGGAAAGGCCCAAAATAATTTCTCAGCTCCATATCAGACAGCTGAGAGGACCAGATAGCATGAATGAGGAGTGCATGTTTTTGGACAGGGCTATAGCAGACTGGTATCAAGTGCCTATGGAATATACGTCTGTTAGAGTCAAGACACATATGAATTGGCATCTCAAGACAAAACTTTGTCAAGTCTGAGGGGAATTTGCACAATGCACATAAAACAAGCATAGAACTGACAAAAAAGGAGGAAGACAACAAGTGATGCTGAAGAAGATGGTCCAGCCTGCAGAAGAGTTGTTAGACTATTTCCTTAGGGCTAAGTTTTACCTTGCTAAATACATTTTACCAACAATCGAAAGCAGCACACAAGTATACCTGAAGTTCTGACTGATTGCTTCAGCACAGACTACAATATAAGCCCCAAAGATACACACGACACCTCATTTCACATCTGATTATATGAAGTAAAATCACAGGACAACTATAAGCCATTAATTGAACAATTCCTCAGATTTAGGCATCAACAAAAAAAGGTGTGGCAAGACCTCAATTCGGACAGCTTTGAAACAAAGCCTCCTGAACCTCTTTATGGCAAAACTCTAAATATCATCATCAGGATTCTGAGCTTAAAAGCCAGGTACCACAACAGAGTAGAACACACAAGTGGCAGAATTGCAAAATAAATAGCTAAGATGGTAGAAGTGAGTTTATAAACCAAATTTCTCCAACAGTCATTGTACTATAGCACTTCCAAGCTTGTTTTTAGTCAGTTAAATACTACCTGTGAGTTCTGTACAGTCCGATCTACAGAGGTCTTCATTTTCAACTCCTCAGGCTGAGCAGCTAACCCTTCTTTCTCTCCATTCCTTTTTTCCTCTCCCATTTAACTCACCTTCCAGCTTAAGCTACAAGCTCCCAGCTTGTTGCCATGATGGTCCGCTATATTCTATACATTCTCTAGGACCTTCTCTCTGCCAAGATAGTTCAGTTGATGCCAGGGAAGGAGCAGCCTCTCCTACTCCTCAGAAGGCCTACAGGACCCAGTCATAATATGATCAGTTTAAGGAGAAAATAAAACATCTTGTAATAACAGTCTCTTGTTGACAGGGACAAAAAAAAAAAATCAAAGTAACAAGAAAAACTGAGAGGAACTTGAGATTCATACAACTGATTATGAAGAAGTCATTGACCTAATTATAATTACCTCAAGACCAGAGCACAGGAAAGGGGCAAAACTTAATGCCAATCATCAAAACACCCAATCGGCAATGGCATATGCTTGCTTAGGTTATATGCTAAAGGCATACATGGCATGATAGAATAATTTAGGTTGGACTCAAATGATCTCTAAGGGTCTTTTCCAACTGTAAACCCAGCACTGCCAAGTCTACCAGCTAAATGGTGTCTCTAAATGCCACATCTACATGTCTTTCAAATACCTCCAGGGATAGTGACTCAACCACTTGCCCGGCAGCTTGTTCCAGTGCTTGATAACCCTTCTAGTGGAGTTTTTCCTAATATCCAGTCTAAACCTCCCCTGGCACAACTTGAGTCCATCTCATAAACCAGCAAGTCAGAAAGCTCATAACTGGGCAAATAAAATACAAAGAACAGAATTACCAGATGCCTAAAGAATTATAATGTATTACTAAAGAGCCAACAAAACTTCTATAAAGGGAAGTTGTACTTCAAACACTACTGAGTTATTTGATGATGTCAGTAGGTATACAGACATGACACTAAGAGTAAATCAAGATTTTGAAATAGCATAATCTGACATCCATCTCCAAAAGCTTTAAAAACTTCCCAAATAACAGAGGTGAAGTCCTTGCGTAGGTAAGTAATGGGTAAAACATGTAAGTAAACTGTTAGTTTTCACAGCAGGTCACAATCAAGAGTGTCCCTGGGTTGCCTTTGTTCTTCCACCCAAAGAGATGATCGAATGAAGTGACAATCCACTGCCCAGTACAGTCTAGTATTAGCAGCAAAGAAAATGAAGAGCATCAGTGGAACTTCAAAATATTGAGGTATCAAGGTGGCAAAATTGAGGAATATTACCAAGCACATATTAAGCTAAATAATGGAGAAAGCAGATCTTCATATCACATAGACAGTAACGGGCTTTGAACAGACATCACTCAAGTTTTAGCTTGGGGTTCAAATACACAGTTCTGTGGAAGGCTGAGCTCTGTAAAGGGCATGTCAAATGCTTTGACGTCTTAAAGGAAGATCTCCTGCATTGCTTCCTGGTTTGTCACCACAAATTCAAGATCACATCAGTGTGAATACACGCAGTTCTAGTTTTGCCACCTCAAGAAGAGAGCAGAACTAAGATGAAAGAAGAAAGGAGGAAAGAATGATCAAATTTAATAAACAGCTTCTCTACAAGGAACATGTAAGAACTCTTCAGTTTGGGAGATGGAAGAGATGGCCAAGGGAAGATAAATCAGGTCTTCATAAAAATAATTGGAAACAATCTCAAACCCACATAAATAGGAAACATCTCTGCTATCCACTGCTTTTTTAAAGTAATGGCTTCATATGGTGCTTCTTGTTTTGGGACAAACAGAAGTCACATAATATAACCAGGGGACACCTGAGATACACTGAAGTTTTATGTTGCTTTGAAATAACACATCTATGCAGAATCAACAATAACTTATGCCAGAATAATCTAGTAGGTTAGTTATAAAAAAACAAGAAAATGTTATTTCTCCCAAGGATCAAGACAAGTGTCAATGAAGGCTAGAAGATTTCATAAATATCATTATAATTTTTCCCTAGCAGTCCCCCACTGGCTGCAGACAGTAGATCCTAGACTAATCAGACTTGCTGTGATCTAGTAGAGCTGTTCTTATCTTATGATGCAAAGACAGATTATTATGACCCCCATTTAACATGGTCTAGACCATACTTTGTCTGAAATACTGTTTACTCTAGAACCCATTCAAACTGAAACAGGAGGAAAGGGAAATACTCAAACAAATCACAAGAACAAAGATATTATTATAGCCTCTATTCTGCAATTGGGACTGTACCACAGTGCAGACAGTAAACTTTGGACAGTATATGCTATTAGCAGTCTGCACTAGCTTGTACATTTGTAGCTACATTTTTTTTTTCACTTGTCTGTGAACTAGTAGTTTAAAATTCAAATCCACTACAGCAACTTTTGAGTGATTAGTGCTCATTATCCATTAACACTCAGGTTTTACTATGCTAAATAAGCAGTATCATCTGAATATATGGAAGGGGAAATGAGAAAAATAGAAGGGAAAACCCCTAAATGACAGCATTGCCACAATGCATAAAAACTGGGGATAAATTAAGGCTGGAAGTGTCCTAACTTCTAGTCAGAATCAGTTTGGGATCCATTTCCAAAACCAAACAATTAAGTCCTTTGAAACAGCTACCGATTAGCACGTGAAAAACCGATAACAAGGTAGCAGACTTCTGGACCTGGCAAGACTGCCAGAGACTGACATTTCCTGAATAAGGTGGTAGGAAGAAGCATACACCCCTCTTCCTCAAGCACCATGAAATAGGATACCTAGCAGCAGTTCATATAGAAAGAAACAGATGAAATTACACTTGGAGAAAGACGACATGACAATTTTCTGATCAAAAGATGGAAAGTATAATTTGCCTTAGTGAGCATGTTTGTGGTGAAGATGCTCCATATAGAAACATACAAAAGTCAAAAGCTGAGAGAAAACTATTTGTGGAGACACAAAGTTGTCAAGATTGCTTTAATGTCACTGATGATAAAATGTTTGGAAGCAAAGGCAAACAGGTGGTTTCAAGGAGAAATCAAAGACAGGAAACAACTGCTTATGAAACTTGAAGGATGGAGAGATAGGGTGGTCCAGGAAGAATAAGAAAATGTAAGGAGTATGAACCAGAACCACACATAAGTCCACAGTCACCGCATTATTTAGCTGGTAGCACAGCAAACTTTTGGAGACAAGAGTTTGGCACAGTTAGCACTACAGCCCTTATACAGAGCAGTCTAAGGCAGCAGTAGATCCTATTTTTCTTCCCTCTCATCAGATGGCTAACACCAGAATGACCTACATCTGAACTACAGGTCACAAAGCAGGAGCCATTAGACAATCCTCCCCCATATTAAGATTAGGGTGCTTAATAGCTCCACTTAGGTAAAGTCAAATCTTCACATTTAACTGGGCCTTGCTGTGGCATGCTCTCTGTTCTGTGAGCCAAACCGACAGCTGCAATCACAAGCTGGAGTCTTTTAAAGCAGTCTTCTATAATCTACATCATATACGGCAGCAATATTAGTTAACTGTTAATCAAAATATGTCCAGCAGTTTTGCACAAGTAGTAGTTTAACCTGGCATTATGAAACAGTGTAGTGCTTTTAGAACAGAAAATAAAACTTGTAAATAACATGCGCAAAGCTTTTTGACAGTAGTTATAAAAAGCAGCCACATATTCAACCCTGATTAATTACACTGCCCCCTGACCTATTAGTGGCTCAGCAGACTAGAAATGCACTCAAGTTAGTTTATAAAGCAGTGGAATTTTGACTGTGAAAACTACTATTCATATGTAATATTTTTAACTAGCCTTTAATTAAGATGATTTGAAGAAGCTGGGAACTGTGGAATGAGGAAAATAAATATTTATAATGTGAAAATTAAGCATTTTTGAAAGCAGTTGGTAGCATTTTAGAATAAAACATGTTGCAAAACAACATTTTTTTTTCCAATGAACAGCTCTTCAAATGCGAGTAATCAATCCCCAGGTGCCACAAAAGCTAGGACGTCTCATAATTGGAAAGCAGGACCCTAGCAAGTTATACAAAAACTGAAAGCTGAGGATCATAGTTAAAGCAGTCACAAATTCAGTAAGCTTTTGTTTACCAACAGACTATAAAAGAAAAATTCACATCTAGTGATACTTACTCAGCTCTCACTGCTACTATACAACACATGCTGCTACAGAGATGCAAGCCTGGATGGATGTTGAGAACCAAACAATTAAAAGCAGTAACTTTATTTAAAAAAAAGCAGAGACCCCAGAAGAATTTTGCAAAGAAGAAAACTTTATGTAAGAAGGGGTTAATCCAGCTGCTCAAGACTGCACAGGAAGCTGGTCTGTGCCAGAAATGGAAAGAAAAAGATGACAACCTTACACGTGGGTCTTTGATCTGCAGTCATGTGCTGCTGACCACAGCCCATAGAAAGAAATTCAGCCTCTACCCCCCAACGCATTTCTGCGGATTCAGAGTTGCCTGCTCTTTGTAATATGCCTTCTACAACCTTATAAACTCAAACAGATGAGCCATTACCATCCATCTTCCCTTCCCTGCTCTCTCCTCACCTCTTCCTGGCTTCTTTATGCCTTTACTGGATGGAAGGATGAAGTGGTAGATTAGCAGTAGAAAAAACCAAACCAACTAACCACATTAAAAAAAACAAACCCACCTTGTTTGAGGGTGTAGTTGTTTTATGTATGGTAGCCAAATTTATAATGCCATCCTTTTTTCAGAAGTTTAATACTAGACATGTGAATCACACAAATTCAGTTCCGTTCCAACCTATCTTATGAAAGTTCCCTCCAAGCACACGGAAGAAAGCAAGGTTCAAGAATAACATAAAAGACAGCGGTCCTAACTGGGATGAAGAATTTTAGGTTAGCGAAGTCTATAAAGCTCTGGCTGACCTCTACATTTTACATAAAGACACCGAACATTAAAGGTTAGAATAACAGCCTTGTTTGAAGCCCTAATACTTGTGTCACGTTCAGGAATAAGGGATCCATTGTAACTATCTATTCAAAACACCCATATAATACAGCTGAAAAGTAAAAAAGGTGAGGGCGGATAAGGGGAAGAGGTACTAATTTTTCTCACTTTAGCTATAGGTAGTACAAGCCTTGGCTACTTGCCAGTAGCTGAGGAATACAGCTCCTCAACAGCATACACTGATCTGATAAATTCATCAGCATGACACATTCCTATTACACAACTACTAGTACTTATTACTATAGCAAGACAGTTCACTAGACTCAACTAACAGGAAACCAACCCAGAGCAACAACAACAAAATCACAGTAGCCGCGCCCCCCCGACTAACTTAAACCAGAAGGGCCATTCATTGTTACATGAGACAAGTTCCACTACAAAGGGAGAACAAATGGAAAGATGTTATTAAGAAGAGCAAGAGCACAGTACCACTCACAACCTTGATCAGGATGACGTTCATCCAACTTAGTTTTCACCTTACTTCAAACCCCCAAAAAACTGTTGCTAAAATAGGCAATTACTAAAAATCAGAAGCCTTGTTCTCTCCAGCAAAGCTACTTATACTTGACTCACAAGAAAAAGCAGGTACATAGTAAACCCGATTAGGAAACTGATCCAAGTTAAACCAGATCTGACCTTTTCTTTCCTATTCTTCCTCCTACCATGTTTTCCCTCCTGTTTTCTAGGTTAGCATTAAGCTAGAGTAGTTACACAGTCTAGTTTGTTGAACTGTTTAGTAAATGAATGCTCATACCAGCTGACGTAAATCATGAAGGTAGGCACAGTGAGTCCGGAAAGAAAAACAATAAAATTGTGTTATGCATCAACAAAACAAAACAAAAAAAAAACAAAACACAAACCCCGAAAGTTACCAGCCTCAAGCATTAGCACACAGTTATTGAAAGCCCATTCAAAGGAAGGATTGAAACAGAGTTGCAGTGACACTATCTGTACTTCATTGTTTTAGTTTACACAAACTCCAGCTTAGGAAAATCTTAGTGCCTACAACGTAGGAAGGCTATCAGAGTTTAAATTTGTCAGCTCAACACCAGCCACATAAAAAAGTAAACAGCTACCATATAAGAATATACAGTAAGAAAGTTCAAGCTATGCCTAAAAACATTGACAAGGATTACAGTAGTTCCTGGAACACTTAAAAATTGAACTGCTTCCATATACTGGTATCTAGAAATAAGGAGCACCAAAACCATAATCAGAGGTGTTATCAACATTAATCAAGATGTGTGTATCCATTTGCATGCCCTGCCACACATTTCAATTCTGAGAGCAAAGAACTCAAAGCATTGCTTGCACCCTGCAGTCCATGGATTATTCTGTGTAGCAGGCAGTTTTGTCTTTCATAAAATTTTGCTCCATTCATCCTTACAATTGCAGGTTCACAAGAGATCAGTGAACTTGTACAGCATCTACTGCTAGATGCGCAGAACTTCCTCCCTTGCCTTTTAAACTAAGCCTCTGGGTATCATTAAGGTAACTTCTTGTACAGTTTTCCCAAGTAAAAATTTGTCTCAAGACTCAAACATAACATGTCCCTTCAAACACACATGATGACAGCAGTAAGCAATTACTTCTTCCTGAGAGAATGAGTTGAAATGGATTGTGAAAGGATATGGAAAAGAACCTGATTTAACACTATATATTTGAAACAAAGTTAATTCAACACAAGCCAAACAAACCCCATGTGTTTTCTCTTAATTCAGTCCGAGGACAGTTAATGTGATGCATAGACTACAGCAACTTCCAATGACATTATACACATACTGGCAATTTTTCCTCTTTTGTCAACCTGCTTAATTTAGGGGAAACCAGGCTGGTATGTTTAGGGCTATGTTCCATTCTTGGCAGCTGACAGCACCATAGGCAGCTAAACCAATCCAATGGCTTATTTCTGCTATTACCCATCCTGCTTCTGTTTCACTGTCCCACCCCCGTCCTTGTGCTAGCATCAGCATCCATCTTTTTTGGGGAGGTAGGTTGGTTGGTTGGTTGTTTTTTGCAAACCCCTAACTCTTCTCAACAGACTGCTGACTGGCTACTGAGTTAAAGCAGATCAGACAGTGGTCCAATGAGTGCTGATGCAAGTACACAAGCAACAGGAACATGCAGTCAAGATTGTGACTTCTCCACTCTGGTAATAGTTCTGTGAGACATGATGATGCAAGATGGCACTTTAACGTATTCTTAAGATTGCAGTGCCATAATAAGTGTTCAGTGCTAATGTTGACTTGCACACCTGCCTCTGATACCAGTTTGAGCTATTCCTTTACATGATACCATCTTCACCCACTGCATCAAAAACTGTCTGTGAACCTGTGCTATGATTCTGATCTAGATTCAATTTCTGTTCTTCCAACACTTGCAGTAACGCTGAGATTACTTCCCTGATCTCTTTTACAACTGGAATCACTCCAAGAGTTTCACATCATAGCTCAACGCACGACAGATCCACAGGAACACTTTACACCAGTATTACTACCCATCATACTGGATGATGGCACTGTGGTCACAGCAAGCTTGTTTGCCATTTCAAGAAGCCAGAGAGCCAAGGAAGCAAAAGAATTGAAAGCAGGTATAATTTTGAAATCATTCTTGCATACAGTCTGTTAATGGCTTGACAGGTAATAGAGCATTGAGCCATCAAAACAATCACTAGCAGATACACACATACATTATAGATGTATAGCAAAATAACTAGTTCTGCCACTACTATTGCAGCAACTGCAGAAAGTCACCCAAAACTGCCAGTAGTATTACAAAAAAAGTGACACTAAGCTGCTGCGAAGTACTTAGAGCCACAACGAAAGTGAGAACACTTCTGCTTATTGTGGGAATAAAGATACTAAGTACTTAATGCAAGCCTGGGGATCACACCAAATGCAGTAGCTACAAATTTTTTGGTTGGGAGTGAGGTGGGGAATGTTCCTCTACCTGGAAAGTGCACTTGAGACCCCTCATGTTCAAAAATAGTAAGCTGGAGCAGAAGTTCAAGTATTTTTTAAAAAATATTGAAAGTCTTGGTGCATCTAACTGTGTTTTGATGCATCTATGTATCCCAGTTTAGAAGGACAAAAGTCTGAAAAAATATGAGTAAAGGAGTATTTGTATGCTAGATTTCACAAGCATACAAAAATGGATTTTCACTTTGATCACATTTCAGTTTTTATAAGAAACCAATACCAAGGCTATTTCCTGTCAAATGTGTGCCATTGAGCTGCAGCAGAGGAACAGTAAAACTTCTACCCTTCCCCTCCCCCAAACAGCAATATTTTTTTTTTTAAATAGTTGAAATAATATTTTAAACTTTCATTTTCACAATGAAAGGTTATTCAGAGGTTTTTATATTTTCACAATAAAATGCAATGCCATAGCAAGAAGATTCAATATCCATGACTGGAGTTACCTGGCACTTTCCATTAAAAAGCCACAAGTTACTGCTCCAAACTCCACTGTAGGCTACTGTGACAACACTATAAAAAGCACCACCTGATGAAGCTTTTTCTTGCACCCAGCAATTACTAGGTCTCTCCTCCGTGCCTACTTCATGAAAGTTATGGGGACTCAATATACTTGCTAACACTCTACTTGCAAAGTTCAAACAAAATTGGTCAGTGGGATCAATGACTGCTTGGAAAAATGGCATAAATCCTGTTTCTTAAGGCTGACCACAGTATGAAGCTAGACTTTTATAAAAGCTCCATACTAGCAAAGCCTCCCAATCCAATGGCATGCATTTAACCAATTCACATTACAAAGCTTTTTTAACCCTTCTGATATTCATCTCTTGCAATTTAAACCACCACAGAGCTCAGTTGCTGGCTAAGTTCAGTACTTCAAGTCTGAGCTTTCTGGCACTTTTCCATAAACATAGAATTTAGAATTAGGGTATTTTGTTTGTTAGTTATGCACAAAGACTGTACCTTGGACAAAACATACCAGTGAGTGGTGCTATAAACAGTACTTGTTAGCACATATTATGCTGTAAGAACACCAACAGAATCAAGATCTTCAGGTGCCTTTTAAGAGCATTTAGTTTTGAACCCTTGATCAAGTCATGCAAGGAGTTAGGCACATCTATAAGCACAAGTCTAGGCATCTTAGGAATGTCAGCACTCAACAAAACGTACACAAAGATTACCTACCACCTGAACAGCTATTTTGTACTGAACACCTCTTTAGTATTTCTATGAATATATTAATTCACTTACAAATCTGAAGTCTTTTGTACCTTCAGATATGTTTAGATACCAAATAAGAGAATTCTCAGTAATGTCAGTGAAATTTTATTGCTGTTTTTCTTTTCCAATTTTTAAAATGCTTAAACATTTTTACCCAAGACTTTATATCATATTCTGCAGGTCACAAATTAATGTAACAGGCTGGCAAAACCCAAGCTTTTAATTCTGAAGTCCATGCAGTATTCAAGTTTGCAACTAGGTTTTGAGAAACAATTCAGCAATTGAGCCCTTCAAGCATAAGTCCCTAACCATCAATGAACTTCAAGCACACAGTATAGTGTAAGCAACTGAATATTATTTCTGTCTCAATGTTGCGGATATGAACAATCTGTCAACTACAAGCCCCAGCCTGGACGATCACTGTCTTGGAGGTATTATCTCTGGCTCAGTTTACCATATCCATAAATTAAGTGGATGGGGAATGCTTTACAGATAAAGGATTTCAAAATGCTCAAGTGATTATACTACAGAAATGTAAACATCAAATTTAGTATCAACATGGTAAGTGATACCAGACATCAAAATAAAGTTACTTATCCAAAGGGTTTAGCAAAAACAATATGACATTTTCAAGAAGTCTGTACTTTCTTGCTTTGTTCCCTGAACATAATGCTTAACAAATGATATCACCTTTCAACATTTTTTTTAATTAAAAAAAAAAAGCAAAGGGTAGAATGATCTGAGACTTTTGTTGGTGCTTTTTTTTTTTTTTTAGGGCAGTAAGCTAGTTCAAGAATTGGGGGAGGCTACTACTTTACCGCATAATTTTCCTCACTTTGCAACAAATGTGTGATTCTTGAGAAGAACGAAAAAAGAAAAAAAGTTATGCCAAATCCATCAGATTCACCACTCCTCTCACACCACGTTGCCATTTCAGCCATCAACCAAACAACTTTTCAGACCTTCCACTTAACACTAAGTTTGCTACACTCTTCAGATCCTTAGAAACATTTTGCCGAGAAAACACAATTAACCATTTTTACATTGGAAGCTGATTTGAGCTAACCTAGGAGGCCATTTTACACCCACAGAATTTCAAAGGAGTAAAGAAAAAAAAAAAAAAACAACGAAACAAGCCAAAGGTGTTAAGGGTACTCTACGTCCATTATCCTGACTACTCACTTTCTTGCCACTTTGTTTACATTTTCTCTCAGATAAGGGCTGCTCAACAGGCATGCCAAGTAACAGTTCTTAACAAAGGTAGCTCTTGACTATTAAACCATAACCGATGTCCTTCCTCCTTAGCAGTTGTCAATCATTTCAGGGCTCCTTTCTATTAATTGAATTTTGCATTATGAACATAAAAATCTATCATATCCTAAATAATTATATTTCACACTGATTGCACCGTTGTGTTGCTTCACACTCACTTTTCTCCTTCTTGGAACAAAAATTATGTTACCATTTTACACTTTGCAATTCTCAGTGAAAGAGCAACCAAAAAAACCCCAAAAAACAACTTTGAAGAAGCTCCCTAACCATAATAGGTCTGCCCATCAGAAGACCCAATGTATGGTGAATTTTTTTTTTATGGAGCATTCATTACATTTCTTTGCAGTCCTTGTCAGTGTTGGTCATGCTGTGCAACAGCATTCCCTGAACACATCCAGCAGCATACCATTACCAGCTGAAAGTCCCTTCAGTCACCAACTGTCAAGCAGACTTTTAGGATTTTAATTTAAATCTAAAACTGAAATGACATTAAATAACAGGTAAACAGAGGAACAGCCACTTATATACTGTGAGATATTAGCCCATCAGATTTAAGTTTATCACAGCATCTGTGTCAATGACCTACCTTTCCCTATATATACTAATTAAACTGCATTCTTTCCACAAGAAGCATTGTCTAATATATTAGTGTACAGAAAGACATAAACATTGTTTTCCTAAACAGTAGTATAAAAACTCAAAGACAGTGCAAGTGTACACAGGTATCATAATATATAGACAGGTGTTATTACAGGTGTTTAAAAGTGTTACTGGGGCAACACTGCAAGAACAAGTACATGCGCATGAAACAGCTACCAAGTTACTGAAAATACGTAAAAAACCCCCACAAACTCGGACAAAACTAATTGCCTGCAATTATGTGTACCTACTCGTTAGATATTTACTTCTTTCTTTGATCTCGTCTGAAGCACAGGCAGAAACACTGAATGAACTGCTGCTTACCCTCCCCGCTACACCTGTGTTTCCACCGCTCAGCCATCAGGGAGGATCAGCACTGACACTAGCGTGCTGCTTGAAGATCAAGGGGTTTACCTATTTCCCTAAGAAGGGAAACGGCTGTTGAAACGATACAAACGAGCAGTTCCTGGCATCAAAGCGTTCGCTCCCCCTCCAAACATTAAAAAAAAAAAGAAAAAAAAAAGAAAAAAGGAAAAAGAACCAACAAAAAAGAGAAAAGCACACAAACCGCACCCCAACCCCCACACCCCCCGCCCCGCGGCGGCGGCACACGTAACGAGCGCCAGCGCTGGCAGCGGGCAGGCTGCCCGCGGGGAAGGGGCAGCGGAAGCCGGGGCAGAGGCGCGAGCCGTTACCCCGGCGGGCCGCGGCGGAGCGTGCGCCCTCCCGGTCGGAGCGGAGCGGCCCCGGCCTCCCCCGGCCCCCGCCGCCGGGGCTCTCCCCGCGCGGGAACGCCGCCGGGGCGGCCGCCAGGGATCGCGCTCCCCCGCCCCCCGCCCAGACACGCGGGGAAGTCACGTGACCCGGGGGAACCTCACGGCACGAGAGCCACCGGGGCAGCCCCGGGGGCGGGGGGGAAGGAGTGCGAGGGGAGAACTGCCGTCGCCATGACAACTTCCAGGGGGGTGGGAAAACTTCAAATCCCAACCGTCAGTGCAGGAGCGGCTCCCTCTTAAAGGCGCACACACACACGCACACACAGGCGGGCTCCCTCCCCCCCTCCACCCCCTAGGCACTGGCGATGGAGGAGGAGAGGAGGGGGGCAGCCACCGGCACTCACCGCGCCGACGGGAAACCGAGACAAAAGGACCCGAGCCGAGAAGGGGTCTCGGTCGATGGCGAAGGGAGGGACCGAGCAGCCCCGGCCGAAGCCGTAACACCCACCCGCCGCTGCCTTGAGGCGGCTTAGGACCTTCGCTCTCTCCCACAGACCCCGTCTCCGCTTCCGCCGTCCGAGAAAGCCGCTGGAGCCGCTCCTCCATTCCCGCTACGCCCCTCCGCCCACCCCAGCGACCCGGGCTCAGGGCGCCGAGCCCGCTCCCCCGCGGGGAGACCCCGCTCCCCGCCTCGCCCCCCCCGTTCTCCTCAGGAGCCCCGCTGCCTGCCTGCCTGCCCGCCGTCGCCCCGCGACGGCCGGGGGACCCCGCCGCCCCCCCACCCCCCCGCTCTCTTACCCACACAGTGCATGAGCCGGTGCCGCCAGGAGTCGAGTTCTCGGCGGACTCCCCTGCGCTCCGCCGTGCAGCGGGGGCTCCGGCACTGGGAGGCGGCGGCAGGAGGAGCAGGAGCCGCGGCGGCCATTCTGTCTGTTCCCTTTTCCATCTGCCTCTGACCTCACGCCCGCTCATTTACATACGAGCGCGCGCTCCCCCGGCTCCTCTCCCTCCCCCCCCCCCCCCCCCTTGCCTCGTCGAGCGCGTGCCCGCGCCCATCTTCCCCCCCCCCACCCCCAGCTCAGCATCCGGGGCGGGGAGCGCGCGCCGCCTGGCGGGGTGATTGACACGTGTCCCCGCTCCCCGCGGCGTCCCCCGGCCCGCCGCGGGGCCTCCCGGGCCCCATTCTGCCCCGGCGGAGAGCGGGCCGGATCGGTAACCGGGCCGAAAGCGGGCGCCCCCTCCATCCCCACCGCCGCCCCGTTTCCCATCGGTGCCCCCCCCGGCCTACAACTCCCGCAGGGCAGCGCGCCACCCGCTCCGGCCCAGCCAGGGCAGGCGGCAGCAATGCACGCCGGGAGCTGTAGTTCGCGGGGGGAGGAGGAACGGTGCCCACCCCCGGCGCTTTCCCCGCCGGGGAGACGCCCCGCACGGTCCTTCCGACGGCTCCGAGCCCCGGCACCTCAGAGCGGCCCTCGCCCCGCGCCTGCCAGCACCGCAGCTCGGCCGGAGGCAGCTCGGGGTTAAGAGGATTTCAAAGAACCGGCGCTGGGCTTGCCCCCATCCCACGGTCCGCCCCGGGTGCTGGCCGTGGCAGGGCTTGCCCGCGGGCCCCCCGCAGGCTCTAACACCCGCTCAGCCACACCTGACCCCCCGGGCTGCTGCCCATGATGGCAGCCCGTTCCCCGCCTCCCCTTACCGCACCACCTGCACGGGCGCGGCTGCCAGACGAGGGAAGGTGCAGTGCTGTGCCTTCCTAACGAGCTCGCCACACTCACTCCCTAGGGAGAGTTTGAAAGTTCCCTAAACCGCTGCTCAGTTCACCAGAATGTTTTTAACGGCTTTGCCTTCAGCCCGCTTTTTGTGAGGGTGTTGATCCCGTAGAGTCAGACAGGGAGGTAAACTGGGAACCGGTGTCACACAGAACGCAGCGTTATCTCCCCCCCTTTGGAAAAGACTAGTGAGGAAACTGGAAGCAAGTCGGTTTGGTTAAGTGTCTGGGAGCATGTCCGGGAAAGCTTACTATCAACCCATGAATGACTTCAGAACTAAAGTCGGATTAAGAGAACTGCAACAAAGTTAACACACAAACGCCAGATTGTATTACTTGGAGCATTTGACAACCACTTGGACAGTCAGTTTTACTGCTCTGTGCAGTCACCCTCGTGCTGTACCGCTAGACTCCAGCAGAAGCCAGACATCCCTCAGCACCAGCCTAATGTGACAATTGCTACCCATGCCTTGCAAGAGAGCAATTAGCAGTCTTGAATTCCCCAGACAGAAAAATCAAGATCTTGCTGTTTTCTCAGATCCTGGTGTGTCTTTGAGTGCCTCCTCCCCCCCCCATGCTCCACTTCTCAGAACAGTCTTTGTATGCAGCTTTACTTCAGCAAGAAATGGCGTTTTCTGTGCGCATTTGCAGGCCATGATAGGAAACAGAATTTAATAAGGCCGTAGAAAAGAAAGACACCCTTGCTTCTCCCCTCCCTCCTCCATAAGGGTTGAAGGAGCAATGCTGGAAAGAATCATGTCACCCCTATCTATACACTTATTTGTTTTCTTGTGCTAGAGGATGAGCAGAGTTAACGACAGCAGGACTGTGTCAAAGCTGCAGAGGAGCTTCAACTGTCAACAAAGAACGGGAAGCCATTCCCCACTTACTCATCCCTCTACATAATCTGTGTAGAGTGTCAGTGCAACCAGAAGCAGGGCTATTTGGGAATGGAGCCCTTACTACCATTCAGTGGAGCATTTCAGGAGAATGGCGAGACTGGAAGTACAGATGAAAAGGCAGCCTATTTCTTCCCCTAGCTTTTCATTGTGGCAGCCAGCAAAAAATAACAAGCAGCTGCTTGCCAGTCTCCTTCACCTCAAATCTGTTGTGAATACCTTGGCTCTCTTATTTGCACTGGACTTCCAAAGAGCAACAAAAATCATCAGTCTTGCATCAGAGAAATGGCAAAAACCAAGGCAACTCTAGGAAGGCACTGTCAAACCCCACAGAAATGAAAATGCAACCTTATTCAGATAGACTGCATCACTTTCAAACTAATAATATCCTCCAGTAAAAAACAACTTTTTTGCCATAAAAAGGACTTTAAAAAAAATCTGTTACCCATTTGCTTCTCCTGCAAACCTTCCATAGTGGATATTTCCTTCTGAACGTCTGAAAGGTGTTCTTTTTTTCTGCAGTTAAAGACATATTCAGGGATTGCTTGCAGAGCACGGCCCTGAAGGTCAGTTCTGCTTCCAGTGGAATGAACAAAACTTTGGTAACAGATGGCAGGTCATGTCTTTTTTTGTAAAGAAATTTCATAAAAAAAATAAACTTTGTCATTTCTGTAAACAGCTAATTGAGCTTAATGATTTCAACACACAGGGGTTTTAAACACTATTCATTTAACTGGATCCCTGAGGTTATCTGACATGAACCAGTTTTGTAGGGACACCATTGCCCACACCTGAAAAGTTTTCTTTTGAGATGTCTATGATTAAATAAAGAGCAGAGAAGAAACTGCACGCCCCCGCCCTTTTTTAATCCATCACACTTATTGTAGTTCGAAATTTCCTCCTGTTTGAGAGACTTCTCCATGCATGAAAGAAAAAAGAAGTAAACCTGGCTAACAAAGTTGGTGGGTAGATTTCAGGGAGCAGGATGAGGAAAGGGAAAGAAGGAATTTCAAACTGAGCTTTTATAGTTGCCTAGATTTTGAACTCCTAGGCCTTCTGAAAATACTGCCTAGATATCAGACATGCTGTAGAGACTAGGTTTTGAAACAGTCCCTCCCTTTGAGTTGTTCTGTTCTTCCAAACTTAAAACTGAACCAGGTAACTCAAGGATCCTTTGTCAAACCGTCAACGTTATTATTTTTACATTAGCTGCACTGTTTTTTCTTCTCTATGAAAATGACTTTCCAGCCAAGAGGTCACTTCTTATGTGGATTTATACTTGATTTTATAGAAGCAGCTCTACTTTTCTGAGCAAGGGTTGAATCAAAACTCCAAGGCTGATGGAGGGGCAGAAGCTGGAGCAGTGGGGGATAATTTTGATTTAGTTAATTTTAGCTACCTATCCTAGCTTATTTTTATGGGATCTGAGAGTCAGTTACTTAGAAATGGCTATGGAGGCAAAGTCCAGTGCAATTTTGTTTGAAGCTACAGGAATTATTACTGCTTTTCTTTCTGTATGTTTCATCTCACATTAATTTGAGGGTAAAGAGAAACTAGAATTGTCACAGATGCTTACAGTTTGATACCACAACCCCATCAAAATCTGACATTTTGAATTAATTTTTTTGAACACACATTGGGGAGATTTAACTATCTTATTGAAACACAGAAAAATTGTTCATCACCAAAACCTCTTTATAATTAATCCCCAAAGGTGAAATTCACTCCAGTATAGACAGGTTTGCATGGCTCTTTGTCACATAAGTACTGATCTGCGGAAACTGGGGGTAAGGATGAAGTGTAATTAAAACAGTCTAACTTGAACAGTCAAAACCCTGTAGTAAGACTTTTGCAGATACTATCTTGATGTGAATACATCCTGAAGTGGTGAGCTCCCTCTCTCAACATGAATGCAATTTGTAAACCCAGAAATTGCCAGTGTCTTGCTAAAGCAGAAGGAGTTAAATGGTAAATTGTGTGATAGTTTTATGAACAAGTCTTGTAGATAATCATTTATATTTGAAAGATATACCACAGCAGAAAAGAGAAAGGTAAAAAGAAACAGACACTAGAGGAGATTTCACCATAAACACTAAGATGATCATTTAGATACAGGATCTAGCCAAACCGAGTAAGGGTTATTTAGCCATCAGTATGAATATTAGATTGCCAATACATGACTACTTAAACCTATTTGCAATATCCATTTTCTAACAATTTAACACATAAAGAATTCAGAGATGCTTATAAGACATACAACTTTCTTTTGCAGTGTCAGGTGTAGGAAAATGTCATTTTAAGTGATCAATTACATAGGCCATTTTCCCTTTTGAAAAAAAAAATATTATTTTTTCCTCCCTGATCATTGAGGACAATCTTAAATAGTGCTAGCGGCTTTAGCACATAGCTTCCGTAGAAGAAGCTCTGAGAAGCAAACCCTCCAGTTCTATTCACTGATGCTTTTATTCATGCTTTGAAAGCAGAATCCCTGTGGTCAGTCCTAAAGGCATATTCATACATAGTATTTAAGTTGCTTTTGAGTTGCCTGCATAAAGTGTAGTTTGAATTCAGGAGCTGGAAAAGTACACCTATTCAAAAGGAACAGGATTTTCCAGGTGCAATCCCATCCTTAGATTCGGGCTGTGATGAGTGGACAGCCAGCACAGAGAGTCTGGCAAGATGCAAAACAGCACAGTCTCATCAGCTAGGATACCATGCATTTCAGAGATTTAAACTGATACACTGTAAAGCACTGTGGCTGAGTAGGCTGGCAACCTCCAAAAGAGATGTAAGCACAGACAGCTAGGGAATTATAATATTTTTTTCCACTACAGCTAGATTTGTATGGTTTGAGGCATTACTGTCCCACCTACCATTTCACCTACTGCCAGCAGATACCTCCACTATTCCAAGTTTGATATACAACCTATTCTTTTTCCTCCAGGGGAGGAGGAAGGTAAGCTGCAGCAGAAGGAGCTGGACCAGCCGCTGTAGTGCAGTACAGCAAGAGCACTGTGAGAGAGAGGCCATCCCCATCACCTACTGCTTCCCTGCCTGTCGGGGCAAGCACCACAGCCCAGGTGAAAAGATTTTGCCTAATCAAATAGTTTAGACTTCGTATTTGCATAACAACCTCAGTCGGTGTGAAGTTACAAAAAAATATCTTTGAAATCCAGAATTATTTTTTTAAAAAGGCTAAAATCCTTCACAGTTAGTTGCTGACATCTGGGTTAGGGGGCCTGTGAGCCTCGAAACTCAGAACAGAAACATTGCCTTGTATGGTCACCAGTTCTAGTAGGCAAAATGAAAGCTCAAACTCACATGAGAACAATTGGAGAAGTTTCAAATTCACACACAGGTGGAAGAATGATCTTTTTGACAGGGCAGAAAAGTGAGGCAACTTCAGGTCTACTCCTTGGCTTTTGGGTCCTCTAGGGGAGGTATGATCTGCAGGAGTTCTAGGCCTCTCAGGTTTAGGCCTTTTATCTCCCTGTGCTCCTATAAAATTCAAAGTAGTTTACAAATGGTGGTGTGTGGAGAGGCTATAATTTGATACCAAATATCTTACAGATGAAGAAAGAAATGGCACTTGTTTACATCCGAAATCTCGGGTATAATATTTGGTGTTCAGTGGCTATGTATCTCAGCAATATATACAATGAAAAATACTGCTGCCCCCTAACTACAGGGCCTGCTTTTGTGAATCTCACCAGCGTTAGCCAATACCACTATCTTTCAAAAATATATGTGCAACTGTATCTATGCACAGGTTAATAGAAAGCTAACCAATGTGAATTTCTGAGTCTACAATAACATTTTTTAGCCAAAACCGGCTCCTTGAATCTCTAGCTAGAGAAAAGTACCAGGAAATTCATGGAGTGAAGCTTTCCTCAAGCAGAAAGGCAGCCCTAAGCCAATCAAGTCAGCGCTGTGTTTGTGCTCCTGTTATTGACCCAATTCTAAGTAAATGAAACGTGATTACTGCAGGCAGATGACCATTTTTCACAAACATCTTTTTCTCTTCTATCGGAAGGTAGAAAACGGGAAAATGCTTCTTATCCTATGTTCTAGCAGTAGTGCCCTTAAAGCTCTGAGGATCTAAATAGGTAAAATCAAAGTTTGCATCCGAGTGGAAGTTTTCTTATCAGACCATCTAATTAACTTAGCGAAAAGCACCCAGGCTTTCAAGAACATCAATATTCTTCATGTCCTGTCTACTTAAATCAGCTGGTATAGTTAAACAGAGATGTCAGTCCATGTATCAAACTAGCTTTGTTTGTAGCAAGCAAGCATTATAATAAAACTCTTTGGTAAATGTTTATAAAATAAATGCACTTTGTTTTACATGGGTAACCAAAACATGAATACAGCTCTCAGTTTATACCATTTTAGAATCCACAGTGGAATTTTCATTGGTTAATTTCAGATTTTTGTTTATCACTGGTCTGTAGAGGCTAAGAGTCTAGTGATACTGTGGCCAAAGGGACATGGTCTCATCACACACATGTTCTGCTATGTAAGAACACACATGCGTGAAGGATGTGTTACATTTAGACAAACCCCTTGAGCTAGGAAAAAAACCAAACCACAATCCCACACAACTTTTATGGTGAGCTAAGTACATTTGATCAGAGTAGAATCCAAAATGTTAGTTTACAGAATTGCTCCTCAATGCAAACCTATATCTCAGTGCACAGTAAGGTATTAAAAATAGGGCTTTAAAAAATACAGGCTTGCAAGATCAAATCAAATGCTTATATGCAAACTGCTTGAAAGACTTTATGGCATTAGAAAAATACTATTTGAATACTTTGCAGCTAGAAATATAACAACTTTTGTTCAGTACTAATTTAAAGCATTTATTATTCTTAAAGTTTTCTTATGAGGATGATATATCCTATGTTTCAGTACTAGCCTGGCAGAAAAAGGTGTGTAAATGAAAGGAGCCAGCTTGAAATGCCAAAAAAATAACAAATTAGTCTTCTATAGATTAGACTGCTGTTTTAACATGTCATTATTTGACTATTAAAATTAAATTTAAAGGGAAGGTAAAATCTGATATATACTCCTAACTGATGTCTCCATAGTGCTATCTGTCAAATATGGCTGTTTTTTTCCTTTCACTTAAACTGTTATCCTATGTTCCACACAGCTGAGTAATGTCATTCACTCTCTCTAAAGTTTCCCAAGTGGCCAAGTAACTTAAGTATGCCATCACCAGAGCAACTCTGTAGCTGAAAATATACTGCTATTAAACCCAGAGAGAATAGATCACTAATTGCAGTTTAATATTAGAGATAGACATGAAATACTGAGCCAGCCATCAGAGCAGGCGCTGGTAGTCTAAATTCATGCTATTATTGAGAAGACAAAGAACTGTTTACTGTCTTCATGAATGACTTTTACAATTACACTAGCTAAGAACTTGCTAAAGCTAAGTAATGCAAGGGCTGCGAGTTCTTCTGCAGACAGCAGATTAATTATTGCTCAAGCTAAGAAAGAATTATTTCCCCCAAATCTACCCTTCTTTGTGTGGAATGTCACACTGGGTGGGTTTCCCTGTATGAGAGTAGCGCCAACAAGAGTATGTGTCAAGATACAGCATATGTGGAGCATTAAACAGAGGAAGTGGTTCCTTCTCCCAGAAGGATTACAATCTAAATAGAAAGGGAGACTACCACATAAGCAACAGCCAATTCACAAGCTGGCTGCTCCAACAATCATTGCTCAGGAAGCAGAGTGTAGGGTACCACCTCCTAGGTCTCTAGCATCTCCCCAGCAGTGGATGTGTGCATAATTCTGGGAGAAGGAAGGTGTATACCTGCAACAGGTTTTTTGGGTTTTGTTTTTACTGCAGAAGTTCATGTTTGGAAGTCCTTCGCACCTTTTTCCAGCTATGGTTTGCCAGCATAGGCTGCAATTTTATAGACAACCTAACCAGCATCCATCATAGGAGGTGGCAGGAAATGAGACTGAATGGATCATTGGTCACTTAAGTAAAGCAGTTTATTTCCTGTAACATCACTTGCAGAGTTACCGCCTCTTGAAGTAGAGCTCTCCATGCTTTGGTTTAAAACAGCTATTTATATTATTACATCTATAAGCTTTATCTTATCAATTTTATGTATAACCTTTCTTTTAGCTGAACCATCTGAGCTTTAGCTTATGCTCTCTTCTGAATCCCCTAGTCAATTCCCTTCTCCTTCCTTTCCCACCAATTCTCTCTTCTACTTTCAAGCTAAACACCTCAAATTGAAAAAAAAAAGTAGAAAAGAAAGGAGGAAACTGGATGAAATTCACCACCCTTTTTGCAAAACAAACAGCACAACGTGGTTTCTCAGACCCCAAATAATTTGAAAATGAGGACCTAGTTATATTTGAAATGTAGCTATTTCACTAGCTAGATCAGTGTTGTGGGGTTTAGTTTGCTATGGCCTTATATTGCTTCACATAACTGCATTCTTGAAATGTTCAGGGGTTTGTCTGCTCATTCTCAATAGGCTATCTTTCATGTGGTTTTAATCAATCACAGTAGTGCTACAAAATAACATTTCTGTTTTGAGAAGGCAGTTAATTGAATGTAACCAAGGTATTTTAATATTGTCCCTTTTTTCATACTTTTTAAAATCAAACACATGGCATGATTTTTTTGTTCGTTATTTCTCAAGTTTTTTTCAACTTGATTTTCTGATTTTCTTACATTGCCTGACCATTTGCACAATAATTTTTAAAGACTACTTTTGTATTAGGTTAATTCAAACAAAGTAACAGAACAATTACAGATTCACATTAAGTATTTCTTTTTGGGACTATATGAAGTAATCCCCTCAGATAATAAAAAAAAAAGAATTCACAGTAGGCTGAATATGACAGACTGAATGGTTCCTCATTGGATTCCTGCTGAGAAAAGCAGCTGGCTTTTTCTAGTAGCAGATCATCATAAGAAAAAATGTAACATTGCTGTTGTCCTTTCCCATAATTTGATCATCCCTGGAAAGGCCTTTTTCATTCCAAGTATTCATGGGTTCACATGCAAACAGAATTAATCATTTCCTTCTCTACCTTAAGCAAGTCCACTTCCTCTAAAACCCCAAACATTTGTTTCTTCCCTTTCTTCCTCTTGTTTAAAAATTTAAGTGTTTAAGTTCCTACCATTTGCCTTGGAGGATGTTTTCACAGCAAGATATCTATATTCCCTGGCAATGCCTCCCCACAGCGCAGAGCAAGATGGCTAAGAAACTGGTGTGGATCTAAAAGTGCTATAGCTACGTCAGAGCAATGCTGGCGTCCTGCTCCTTCACGGTTGTGCACAGTGATTCAGATATATTCCTTCTCCATCCAGTCTCTCTATTGTATTACTTTCCATTGTGCAATTTTTCTTGCCTTTCTGCTTACGGTTGAATCAAGATAGCTTTTCAACCTTTTCTGCACTGTTATGTATGTAATTTCTTCCGAAGAGAAGCCAAGAGGCTCCTGTCTTCAATGATTCTACGTTCATGGGCTTAAAGAAATAACAGAATTTGTAATGCGAGTGTAAAAGCTGGCAATGTTTTGTTCTTTAAGGTAGGGACTCTATCTTAAGTGCAGTGTTTTACTATTAAAAAAATAATTCACCATAGACTTAAGTTTTACACAAGTATTTTTATAAGCCAAGGTTGTACCACCACTTCATCAGATTTGGTTGACAAGGTTTCATATTGAGTACTTTTTATACCCTTGTAGCAAGCCTGCCCTATCGGGATTATTTCTCATATTCTTAGGCTTTTAGGCATTCTCACAATCAGCTTTTCTCGTATTTATCAACCAGTTGTTACTGCCATAAAATGAATTCGAATGTCATTCAACTAGTCATTCAGACTGTAAAGTCAGGGGAGGTGCTAGGAATGTCTTAAACCAACAGCACCAGTTGCTGATGATTAAAGTGGGCTCTAATCCTCTATCATTATATCAACAGTAGTATGAAAACAGAATAGATTTAGCTACAAACTCACGGTAGAAAGCACATAAGCTTTTAAGAATCCAAATCAATTTTGTAGTTGAGCTTTTTAAAAATTTTATTCATTTTGAAGGTAACAAATCTCTAGTGATGTTATCTCCAATCCTCAGAGTCAAAAAAGCTATAAAAGGTCATATACTTGCACTAGTAATAGCTGTTTCAATCTGGAATTCTTTCAGAACTCAAGTGGATACTCATGTCTTGATGACTTATTTTTAGTGTTTATTTTAGCAACTTGTTCCATAGCTCTTGCATAGCCACTTTGATTTCAGACAACTCCTCTGCCAAGTTCCCTCTTTCTGGAAATAAAGGGTTCAGCATAAGGATCTCCCTAGCTTCTCCCACCTCCAACACAGATGCAAAGAACTCATTAAGCTCCTCACCAGTGGCTTTGTCCCTTGTGAGTGCTCCTTTTATACATGGAGTACTGCTTCTAAAATAAATCTCAGCTCCATTTTCACATTGACCTTATACAACTATTTTGCATGGTTATTGGCAACAGATTATTGGAACTAGCATCTTTTCATTTCTAGAATCAATATTTCTTATCAGTGAAAGTATATTTGAAAACATCTTACATGTCCAATGTAGAAAATGAAAGGCTAGGAAAAGCATACTATCTGGAATAAAAATAGAGTCTATGTGACAGAACTCTCACTGTGTTTTCAGGGATATTAGGACTTTTAGTGGAGATGCTTTTCTGTTTGGTATAGCCTTACCATGTGTTGCTTGCAAGACGCAAGCTTGATTTGCTGCTGGGAAATTCCTGTGTAGCTCTATATAGATCTGTAGGTTGCTAGACAGGAGCTTGTACATATGTGAAAAATGATCTCTCCAAAACTACCTGATGAACTAAGACAGAACTTGGCCTGTAAGGCAGAAACCAGTCAAGGTCAGCACAACTTGCTATGATGTACAAGCAACTTCACCTGTAGAGTGCTACGTAAATGTACAAATTCACCAGCGCAAAATCCCCACTCCCTGGTATTCTAGTGCTTATCAGATTTCCCTTACCACAGCTGTCATGTTTTCACCCCAGTCATCACCATTCTTCTCAAGTGTCCGTGACTAGAAGGTCAGAGCTTCAACAAGGTCTGCACACTCCAGCACTGGGAAAGCTTGTGCATGTAGTAACTAAAACTCCTCTCCCATTATTTTCACATGTGGGCAATCAGTTGGTTAAGTGCAGGGGAAACTGATAGCACATGTTATCTCCCAGACATTTAAGCTAATTCTGTGCACAGTGAGGGGATAACAGTAACAACTTTCCTGCCTCTGTGCAATTACAAAACATTTCTCAAATTTAATCAATCATGCCAATTCTAATCTTGCTGTTTCTTGTCTCTGCAGAGCTAAATGCAGTCACAGCATTCTTTTTTTCCTATGACACACGCTTTACTCAGCTGCTTGAACCATTTAGTTAAAACAGTCCTACTTTCTTCTGTTAAAGATACCTAAGAGCACTGTGCTTAATGTTTAAACAGCTCCATGTGTACCCAATTATGAAAGCAATTAATTTAGTCAAAGACTAGATTAACTACCATCTGTGGCCTGATTGTTTGTTAAATTTGAGTACTTCTGATCAAAATTGTCATAAACAAAGTCTTATACAAGATGTGACAAATCAGTGTTGCCCAAGGACGTCTTGATATGACGAGAGTTCAACATTAAGTGGTAAATATTTTTATAGCACTTCTATCACCAATTTGAACAGTGTGTATTTTTTGGGATGCATTTTATTTGTTTCACAGTAGTGAAATCTTGGAGTCTGCTAATAAAATAATGCTGCTGTTAAGTGATTTAATAGATAATACAAGAATTGTGTCTAGGATAAGATGACACACATATACACAGTGGAGGACAAAAAGCCAAGGGGAAGGTATGAAACAAAACAAAGGTGGAGAAACAAATGACGCGGAAGCTTGAACTAAGAACAGCCCTCATGATAGGACCCTACATGCATATACAGCTAGTTACCAAATAGGCAATGTCACTATTTAGCTAATCCATACAAAGTGGACAGCTGTAAAAAGAATGGGCACACAATCAAGCCTTGCTCTAAGCCCTTGGTGGTATGATAGCTACCAGGCTCTTCTCAGTGCTCAGAGATGTCTATTCTAACTTCCTAGGGCAGAGGATAATGTGTTTTATGTCTCCTATGATCTGAGTGAAATTCATAGATTATTTTAGAAGGAAAATGTGACCAAATGGCAGAGCTGCTCTTTCCCCTCCTACCCTCATAACCCAGCCTTTGTTAAAAGTTCATGAAGGCATGGACATAAGAACATCATCACTCTCAGGCCAAAAATACTCAATGGATATGATCAATATTTGTTAGTAAACAAGTAAACAGTGACAATTTTCTTTTAAGAAATACGATTCACCATGAAATATATTGATTTATATTTTGACGTCATGTTTATAAAGTGGATGAGAGGAAAAAATCAGGTTTGATATGATACCTCAGAAATATTTCAATAATAACATTAAGCCTCTGATAAATGAGGGAGGAAGCAAAGAGGTACTTTTACACTGCAGTCACAAAGTGAGCTATATTCTAAAGTTCAATTTTATTTTATTTTTTAAATGATCCTTGCTGACCTGTTTTCTAGACTCTCAATGTACTTGAAAAGGAAGAATAAGAACAGGCAGTAGAATTTTACAAAAAAAATCTCAAAAGTGAGATACTGGAAGTGATTTTACTTCAGTTAAAGGATTCTCATTACTTCCCTGCTAGAATATAACTGCTTGAATCACATTAGCCTTTCTAGAGGAACGGATTTGGTCTGTGCTATTGTCCTTGGATTTTTTTTTTTGACCATCACTGCCTACAATATGGTTCTCTATTTTGTAGGAAATGCCTATATTTCTTTTTTCCTGTAAGTGTTTAGTCTTCCACTTGGTTATTCTGAGACCCATGCTTTATTTAATAAGCTGGAGGCAATGCAGTAAACTCATTCTCACCATCCTTGATAAATGCAACAATTTTTGCATCAGATGCAAATTTTCATCTTTGGGATTTTCTGTTCACTTTCAGATCATTAAAGAAAAGTTTGAAATAACAATCCATTTTTTAAAGTACCAAATAGTGTTGGAGCCTTCTGTCAACCTTTACTGAGGCCACTAAACAAATTTATTCAGCAAGGATTCCCTATTAACCACCACATTGTCAGGTGCTTCACAGCTTCAAATGAGAATTAAAAATATTCTGCTATATTTCTAATAAAACAAAGTCAAATATAAATGTATAGAATGTCACAATTTATTAATTGTTCCCTCATTATTTCGACAGTCAATAATTTTATATGTTGTTTAATGAAAGGAGAATGGTAATTAAGTAGAGCATTAAGTAACCTCCAAAATGCAAAAGACAGGCTGAAAATGCTTTAGTGTAAAACATGAAATTTCACTCACCATTGAAAGTCTGGGCTTCTGGACTTAATAATACTATAAGGTAAATTAATTCAATATCTGTTAAGACCTTCTCCTCTAAAGGTATGTAGTTTCTTCCCCTCTTTATTTAATCACTTACTTGTCAAAACATTTTGATATACCTGAGATATTTAAGGCATCACATCTAATTTTGTTTTGATTTTCTGTCATACACTTCACAGTGACCCTTCATACAGTGTTTGATGCAACTGTTCTAGCCAACGTGGGAACTGGCTGTACCACCTACAGCTAGAAAGTAGTCTTGGAAGCACAGCTGTGCTCTCACTTGGAGCAGAAAAGATTATGTAGTAGGTCTGTCTAAAGATATAAATTTAAGTGATGGTGGTGGTTCTAGACATGGGAAAATGCTCATCATTTTGGTCATCTGGGAAGACATTTTCTCTTAGTTACAGAAGTATTCAGTCAAGCAATAACATGCCTTAGAGCAGGGAAATACATTTAAAACAAGTCTTTGGGAGACAACATGCTTCCTTAAGATGCAAGTTTGTAATATTAAAAACAAACAAACCAACCTTAAAGGTGAAGAAACGATTCAACTCTATGCAGAATCCAGATGACCTGCAACAGATTTTTCTCTCTCAGGAAGAAAGCCATATATATATACACACACACAAAACCCAGTAGCGATCCCTTGTCATATAAGCAAAGCTCAGTATGAAAATTAAAGGAAAAAGAAAGGAATATTGAAACATATTAAACATTTTTTTCCTCCTTCACATTGCTTCTTATAAATACGATAGACTTGGAGAGACAGGTGAGTTTGGTCTTACCAATTCAGCAAAATTATGTAAAGAAAGGGTATTTATAACAAGTTTTTTTCTACTGTATATTAAGAACAATTTCTACTTCTTTTAATAAGTGACAGGCAAGAGAAGCTAGAGGAAGAGGTTGTAAGGAAATTGTCCTGGTACATGCAACAAACCTCCAAGGTACACAAGCTTCTTGAGGTTTCATTTTAGTGAGAACTCATTTCATTTTGATATAGCTTGCTTGAGAAATGTTGACCTACAAATCACCTTTCCTCAAAGTATTAAGTGATCTGGTAGTCACCTTGTTTCTCTCCCTGAGGAGGAATAACAATCCTGGAGTCTATGGAAAGGTTGTTTGAAGATCTGCAAACTTGCCTTTAACATAACTAATGCTCCTATCTCCAGCACCTACAGTGGGCTTTGTAGGCAGTTTCAGTAAATTTTTTTTTCTTTTAAAAAGACCCAAACAAACAAACCAACCCAAAACACAACATCAAAACAGAATCAAAAACCTTTAATGTGCCATCTTCCAAAAAATTAGGGGAAAGGAAAAAAATATTCACTCACCCAGTACAAACACTGAATAATGAAAAACACATGCTAATCACTGCCCAAATAAGGGCTATTAGTCAGCATCTCTCTCTTTTTTTTTTTTTTTTTCACTTCTAAAGGAGATGTATTTCAGATTAGAAAATAGGATACAAAGGTTATTTCTATCTAAACCTGATCACCCGAACTTAGAGTTATAACCAGTCCTATTGTGGTAGTCAATTGAACTTTTTTGTACACAGTGTACTTTATGGGTTTTTTTGTTAATAAACCCATGACTGGTCACAGAGAGGATAGCTGCCTGTCTGTACTGCTTTGGCTGTTGCACTCCAGCCAGGTGCAGTTCACAGGGAAGGAGGTAGTTCACCTGGGGGGTTTAGGTGTGAAAAAATAGGATTATTAGAACTGATTTCTGTACTACATCATGAGACAAAATCATGTATCTTTAGGAGGGTGAGAAAGAGTCTGAGGAAGAAAGCACAGTGAATTTGCAACTGAAAAAAATTTGTGAAACAGGGTTAAGTTACAGTAGCATGAACACTCAAAGATTTAAGTCTTGGAGTAGAAAGAAGGTGGCATTTTTGGGGAGATTATGCAGAGTGTATTCAGTTTGGGAAACTTTGGGGTAAGAAAAATGAACTGCAAGGAAAGTCATAGCCTCTAAGGGCTCAGCAGGTAGGGGCGGATTTGTTCCTAAACGTATGTCTCAATATTTCTGACTTTGTTCTTGGTACAGGAGTACTTTGTTCTACTTCATTATTCTTTGTCCAATGGAAACTTCTTTTGGGCATTATAAATCTGTAGCATCTTTGGAAGATTTTATCTTTAAAAAAGGTGAAACTGAACTAACATCAAGCTTCTGGCTGAATTTGGATTCTTTTTTTAATAAGTTTAGGCCTTGATCCTACAGGACAATTTATGTAGACAATTGCTTGCTCTTGTAACAATTTTCCAAAAATTCCATCCTAGCTTACCTGACTGCAAATACATGTATAAACATATAGCTAAAAAAATAAAGATATTTGTGTTCTTGTTTCCTCACTTAAATATATATAGGCAAAATTATTATTTCTTTTGTCATCCTGTAGCTATTTTTTGGTCACTTTTTCACAGGTGACTTTTTAGTAAAACTTGGTTTAAAATGTGCAAGACTGAGGCTATATATGGTATCTTTTTGTTCTGGAGAAAAAGAATAACACAAAATCTGAAATATAAACTGCACGGGGATGGTTTTCCTATCCCTGAAGTAAAATGCAGTGAGTATTTAGCAATATGAATGTTTGCAGAGAGTGAACCTCAAACTTTGGACTAATAGGTGCCCTTGCTGATGTTATAACTGCATCTGGTTTGATTCTGGTCTGAGAAGAAAAAGCTGTGTTTATTGAAACCTGGGAGTTTTTCAGAATAGCTAACAACATTGTTTCTACTTTTCATGAAGTATGTTACAGAATGTTTAGTAAACACAAAGGTATGGAATGTTTTTTGTATGAATTCAGTGAACTGTTCTGAATGATAATTTTAATGAATAAATCTCTTGTTTACAATGATCAATAGGACTATACTGACTAGCTCATGTTTTATTTGCTTTGGTTTTTTTATTTGATTTAATGATAACAACTTTATGTATTTCTCATTCTTTAAAAAAACATTTTAATTAAACTGTATTTTAATTATTTTTTTGTAAATATTTACTCAGAAAGCTGCTTCACCAGGGTGAGGGACAGGAAACAGCTGTCTGCCATATACACTGAACAGTTATGGTAGGAATTACTGCAAACCTAACAACTGTATCTATTTAGCAATAGAAGCAAAAAATGGTACAATTTGTCATAATATGAGGGAAAACAAAAAGCAAAGGAGAAAGAAAGAAATGTTTTTCCTTCCAGAAATAGTCCCTTGCTTAGAAACATATCAATCTCAAATGACAAAAATCAAACAGATTTCTAAATAAAGGTCAAACTTGTATGACAGCATTAAGAAAACCAGCAAAACTAGCATTAATAGCACTTATTCAGGTTCATTCCTCTTCCTTTAATCTAAATACTTTCCTTCTCTGCTTCTAAATAGAAATGTAAAATAGATTCTACATAACGATATAGTTATCAGTTATACCACTGTATGGCTGTAATTCAGGAAAGCACTTAAATAAGTGATTAACTTCAAGCATCCACTTACCCGCTTCCCTAATTATGAACTTAAACGCATACCAAAAGTTCTTTCCTGGATTGGATTTATGCTACGCCTGTTAGCTCTGTGCTCTGCTGCAGACATTTGAGCTAGTTTGAAAGCAGCTTGCTCAGGGGCTGGAAAGAGTCTAACCACAGCTGCCTCGTGTTTGGGGTGATTTCACTGACTTGCTTCCAGTGCTCAAGCTGCCTTGGTAAAGCCGGTTAAATTATGCAGCTTGCAGTATACACTTCCTTCTGTTAGTCTGCTCTGGTTTCTGCAGAGCAGTTGCCTCTTTTTATTTTCCCATGGTCCTGCTATTTTTTTTGTACGGAAGTGTTTATAGACCTCAAAATCAGAGGAATCAAAATAAAGGACTTATGAACATGAAGCCGAAAATACAATCCCAAAAGACCTTGCTAAGTAGCAGTTTCGTTCTAGATGCACTTGACTTTCTTTGTTTCTTTGCCTTTAAAGGTGTAAATGTGCCTAGACATTAGCTTTTGAGCTTATCAGAGGCTGTTTGGAGCTTGCCCATGTTCTATCTCAGCCTGGCAGTGATCTGAGAACTGTTTCTCTACCAAATCCTCTAAGTAGCTTGACCCGGGGGACATTCTCAGAGCATACTTAATGCTTACTACAGGATTAGACCCCTGACAAAATGCAATTGTAATGTTTTTTCAAAACTAATACCAGGGTTCACTTTCTGTAATGGCAGCTATGACTACCTGCAGACTGTCACCAGCTATTCCTGTCTTTAACAGAAAAGTCCTAATCATTAAGTTAGAGTTGAGCTTGCTCTTTCCTGTGCAATTTATCAAAAATTCGTTTCTGCATGATGTCACAGTGTCAATAGAACGGATAGAGAGTGCCTTCTTCCCAAATTACCCACAGGTTTGTGGTTATAGATACTTCTTGAGAGGCAGAGGTTAAATTCCTACAGATGAAGCCAAGAACCGAGTCTGGATCACCTTGCTGGGTTTCCTATTTAAGAGGTGAAGATGCATTGACAAGAAGGATTTGCCAGCAATAACCTGGAAGCTTAAATCTCAAGGATGACTTATCACTGGATATTCTGGGGAAACTGATATGAGTTAGAAGGTGAACCACTGGTAAGGGAGGGCATGATGTTCCACCAAATAAGAAAAGAAAAACTTCCTGCCACAGTTTTCAGTCACCGTAGTGCTTATGATTTCTCTTAAAATTCTTGGTTTTGACTAATTTGTACATTTAAACATCAAACCTTCCATGGCACTTTTCTGGACAGCATAAATGCTGTTCACATCAGCATGTGGTTTCACCCGTTGAACCTGTACAGTTATGCACTGGTGATCAGGTCTTATGTCCCATTTATTTATATTTTTGCAGGTTTACTTTGGACTTGCTGTAGTCTGACCCCATGAACCACTTGTCTAGCCAAGAGTGGACCCTATTAGGTGTGCTTCTAGAACATACTTTTTAGCTTTGTTTCATCTGAAAATAATACAGCTTTTGCACTCTAAACCAATTCTGTAATGTGGAGCATAGTATGTAGTGATGAGTGGGAGACATGCTTGAAATCACTAACTTTTGATTGAACTAGAATGCTAATGTAGATGGTCCCAATATAATTTTCCTTCATCAAAGATAACGATCCAATTAAAATTTATTAATAGTGAAATACCCTGTCTGACAACATTGAAACATGAACATGATTTTACTCCTGACCTCAGGTATCACTTTGATATATTTGAAAGAACTATGTAAGTATATGACAGTAGTTCCATACTATCTCAGAGCAAGTCATACATTAAATGACTAGAGCATCAGGTTTTTTTGTTGGATGGGTGCTTATTTTCTAACAAAGTAAAGAGATGGTCTTTTAGTATCTTTCAACACAGAAACACAAAAATATTTTTTTTTAGTAGATATTCCTGCAAAAAAATACCTCATAAAACTTTTGAAAAGTCTTTTTAAAGGCTCGCTTGTGGCACTTAACAGTTCTTTGGTTTACCCTTTGGGTTTTAATGCTATACCACAATGGAGTACAATGTCAGCTAATTATACTTCAAATTAAAAAAACTCTGTCCCCTCAGATTTTGTGCCTGAAAATGACCAGTTGAAGTAGCTGTTCTGGGTAATCTTTTCCCAATTTCAGTGATCTGTCACCATCTTCATGCTTGGCAATATTTACAAGTAGAAGGGAAAGCAAATTCAGGACCATGTATTACCATACTCATTATAAGTGGGTGCTTAAGTCTACACTGTGTTCAGCTGCATGAAGCATGTACTTAAATACTCTGTTGAATGGGGATTCATTTGTCATGGTTAGTTTAGGTGCCTGGCCAAACAGCAGCTAAAATGAAGTAGTAGGACTTCAACAGAGTCAGTAGGGTTGAGGAAGCTTGCACTGATCTTATTATTAAATATTCTTTATTTACTATTTATTATTATATTACATATTAAAAAATTATTCAGAACTGGGGTAAAATAAGACTAATGCTGATTTGCTCCTGGCTATTAATGCAGACAGAGTTTATTTGAGCTTAATTTTAACTGTTGTTTGTAATCTCTTATTTCTTTGTTCTGCATTCTTGCTGCTCTGCAAGGGAGTTTCACTTCAGTTAACATGATATTTGCTCAGATATCTTGTTAGTGCAAACCCTATGGCTGTTAAAACCCACATCTGCTGTTTGGAATTGTAATTAACTCATTTACCATAATTTAAAGAAATCTAACAAGTGGAGACATGTTTTCAACAACAAAAAAAGATTGAAGTTTGCATAGAAGTTTGACATGACTATGGAGTGTCAACATTAAATGTCAGCTGGGTTATTGAAGATTTTGATCATATAATTGGGATTGTTTCAGTGCATTTTATTGTAGTAAGTGGGCTAGGGCATGTTCAAGTCAATATGAATCATCAGTGTACTATCAGAAAGATATAAAGTAAATAAGTACTCATATAAGCAAAGCTATACTTCATAGAAAAGACAGGTAATTGTATACATAAAAGTAACATCCTTGCTGCAAATTTGTCCCCTAGTTGTAACTCCATTGTCTCTCTCTCCAGGTTCTCAGTGAAGTTATGATGGACATTAATTTTACACACACTGCACTCACTAGTACTGTCATCTTCTTCACTTGTATCCAATTATTGATTTGATTTAGAAGATTTTTGCTGTATTGTGCCTAAGAAATAGAAAGAATTTCACTTTCTATATTCTTGTTGTCAGATTGATGCCAACATACTATAGGGCTCTTTACTGTTGCTTCCTCGCTTCTAGTTTCAATTCTGATAACTAGCAACTACTGTCTTTCCACGCAAACTAAAATCTTGTCAGTAATCTTACATGGACTGTGTCTTGGTCACTCAGTGGCCCAATATATTTTTGTATAAACATACATAACTATGTTTAAGATTTGTGGAATATTACTTCAGTGTTACAGGTTTGCATTTATTTCTAAATTTTATCACAGGAAAATTCAGGCGATCTTTTGAAATTTAATTAATGAATGTTATAGAGTAACTAAATTTGGAGATAGAATAAAAAAATATCATCATTTAGGCCTTAAAACTGAGAATACAAATTGAATATTTTGTTTGAACTTTTGGGGTATTAGTGCTAAGTATAAATGAAACACTAAATGTATATGAAGACATTCACTCTCTCTTTAAAAGTATATTTAATAAATAGGCACAATTTGTGTCTTCAAGCCAGACTGACATGGGGAAGTTAAGTGGCAGGTTATGTGTGTCTGATTTTCTAGTTTGACTGTAGTGCAATTTAATGTAGTGCTGTGTACAAGCCAGCATACGAATTTTTAGGGACCAGGTGTTAACTGGAGATTGTCAGTGTGAAATATCATCCTCTATCAGCCTCCTGACTTCTCTTTCTAACCCTACAAGATCTACCCATTTCTGCAGCAGTGGTGGTAGAGGCAGAAGGGGCTGGACTGGAGGGCTGAACGGAGCTGACTATTGGCACTGTGGTTCCCAAAACCTCTTCTACGCTCTCCCAGCACATACCAAGAAACTTCCAATCCATTTGCAAAACAGAGCTGAAAAGACCATGACAGGAAATTTTATCTTAGTCTTAGGTATTCTTGCACCTTGTTAGGAGCTAATTCACAATTATTTCTTTTTAGATATATTAATCAATTAATGTTTGCAGAAATCAAGTCTAATCTGGGTGACAAAGCATTTTACTTTGTGTCACAAACTATTTCTGTGGCAAGTGAAATAATTTTTATTCATACAGTATTTCACAACTATTATGAAAGAAGAATCAGAAAAAAAATATTTTTTTTTTTTAAAAAAAAGCATAGCATATTTTAGCAAGAGAATTCACCAAAAATTAAGCTTTGTAGATAGGATTTTATAGGTAGCATTCTTTGGTAGCTACTTAAAAAAAAAAAAAAAAAAAAAATAGTACAAATTAATGCAGTATTTTGATCTGCATCGTTACTCATTATATTGTAATAACATTTTACAATTTTAAAGATGAAAACTGACATAAGATATAAGTTGTTAAATACTTTAATTTTATCTACATTTTTTGTGTCAAAAAATATTTTGATATTAAAGGACAACTGTAGACTCCTAATGACTTGAATACAGTTTGACTGTTTTCATGAAGTGCTCTGTGGGATGTCAGAATATTTAATTCAGGATGTTAAAAACATCCCAAAATGTCACAATAATTATATCACAGCAGGCAATTAAAACACTGGAAAATGCCAACTGACTAAGTGTGTTCTCTGTTATTTAGGAAACTAATGAGTGAGTGACATATAAAGCAGAAAATACAAATTATAACCACAGAATCCAATATACATAATAATTAATTTTAATATAAAATATATATTAAATTAAAGCAACCTGTCTTAACAAAAGCAAAGAAATACTTATTTAAAGCTACCATTGGAGCCTGAGGCTCTATAATTCCCCAGGCATAAGAAACTGTTTTTATGTTTCCCCTTCATTGTTTAGTTAATTAGTTATATATTTGTATTATGATACTGTAATATAGGCTTGGTCGTGAAGCCCTTATTAACTACAGTGGTTCCATTCACTGCATTGTAATAGTCTCTGCCAAATTCTTCACGTGTCCTTAAATTAGTCTAAAAGCAGCTAGGGAAGATCTGTGTGCTTGTAGGGTGGAAAATACAACTCCCTTCACAGTATGTCAGAGACACTGCAAAATCTGCATTGACTTGGGTAAGTTACAGTGCAAATAAGGATGCTGATTCCCAGACAGAAAGCAGTAGAGCCTTGGAGTTCTTCTAGCAGAATTCTTGCATTTGAATGACAATGGGTTAATCAAAATGGCAATGCAATAAGAGAGAGATGCTTTTGATTTAATTTGTACAGGGATTTAATCCATAATTATTAAACCAACATCTTTTTCTAGCAGACTCTGTGGAAATCAACTCATCCTATTCAACTTAAGGGAAAGAAGTACTGTAAGAAGCATGACTATTTAAAAGAAAAGAAAAAGAAAAAGAAAGGATTTAATAAAGATGACAGTAGGCAATTATTCTTATTAGTTAATGAGGCTGGAATAACTATTATTACTGCAGCTGAATAGTTTAAATAACAGAAAAATATATGAAGTTCCAGGCAGAAAAAGAAACTGTGAGAGGTGTCTGAGGAATCACTGTCACTGATCCTATGCAAAACTACAGTATGCAACAGTCTGTTTGCTCCATTTCAGGGTTTTATGTAGCAACCATTACCTTGGGATCCAAGAAGTTTAACTGGCGTAAAGCATTGTTGCTACTGAAGGGCACAGCCTTAGTTGTTTATTCTTGCCCCTTCCCTTCAGAAGTTCATGCAGCTGCAAGGTGAACTGGGTCTGGCACTGGTCTGGTTAGAAACTAACCCCCCACCCCCCCATGTAATTTTCAGGGAGATGAGATCTCTGGTGCATCACATGTCTTCCTGAGTGCTAGCACAAGAGGGAGACAGGAATTGGGAAGGGGAAAAGAGGCAGGTGCAACCCCTTCAGCAGTAGTGTGGATCCATACTGAATTAAACACACTGGGGAATCATGACATAAAGCATCATGTTGCATTCCCGATTGCAACAATTCAGACAGAATGAATTATTGCTGCATTGATCTGAGCACTGGAAACATCGGTATTTAGCACTCTTTTAAAATTACTACCTTTCTACAGTTCCTTGACATGAAATCATCCTCAGATTTCTCTAACAGCTGCATGCACTGAATGCCTCAAAGGCATCTTAAGAAAAAGAGTAACAGTTAATCTGCTTTTTATAGTCCCCATTGCCTGTGCTTAACAACTTAAGCAGTATTTTGCACTTCCTTGGTTGTTTTTTACATAATCCAGAGTTTCAGCTCTGGTTGGAGATGATCCATTTGTAGCTAAGTTTCTTTTTTGTATCTGGCATCATGTGGTGGTCTGTGATCACTCAGCCCTTAAAATGCTTGCATTGTGTGTTATTTTGAGGGGTGTTATTTTGTTTCTGGCTTTACATTCACTTCATTCCTTGGGCAGGTTGTTGAGAACTGATATCTGGATCACCACACAGCCTTCAAGCACCACTTGTTGCTAGTAGCCTTCAAAGGCAAGATTTTTGGCCCAATTACCTATGCTGCTACTACTGGAAAAAAAAAAAAAAAAAACCAAAAAAAAAAAAAAAAAAAAAAAAAAAAAACAAAAAACCCAAACAAAACCAACAAAAAAACCAAAACCCAAATCCACCTTACTCTTCTGTCTCATTTTGAGTCAGAGTGAAAGGAAGAGATCAAAATCTTGTCTTTCTTCATTTGGTTGCTGTTAGGTAAGTGTATATATCACACCTACCTAAAGGGTGATTCCTGCTCTCATTGAAGTCCGACCCAGTGCCCTGAAAGAGACCCCAGTACCCTGGGGGTTTAAAGGCCAAGTAGCTGAGGCATAAAAAATTGCGTTCTTCCATGTCTTCTCATACAGACTTCTCATACAAACTGTTTTCAGTGTGTCAGCTCAAATAAAACTGAGGCTGCTAATTCTGTCACTTTTGCCTGTATAGGTCCTTTATTTTTTTGTTATAAACACTTTCAGGAGCATTCTTTTTGAGTCATTGAGAAAGGTCTAGGAGTAGTTTGTCTTCTGGTGACAGTTAAGTAAGGACATGATACATATATATATATATATATTTATCTGAGATATATAGATAATGCTTAGAGATATTTATATGTGTGTATCTCAAAGAATTTTTGCTTTGAAGAAAGCCAAGGTAGAGTGGGATAGCAAGTAAGACTACTGGCTAGCTCCATCCCAGTATGTCTTGTTGTTCCACAATGGTCAATATATTCCTCTCACTTCTAATTGCCATGAGATAAAAAACATTTTTACACTCCATATTAAGAAAGAGATGGATAATTAAAAAACTCCAAACCCTGACTGTAATGAATTCTTGTGTTTAGCATGGACCTTACTGGTTTACTCTGCTCCATATTTCAGTGTTTTGTTTTGTCTCCTTGCATTAAGGACAGCACTAAATAAGCAGAGAAAGACATACTTCATGAGATCTCTTAAAATGGTAAAGATGCCCTTGCATGAGAACTCTACAATGTCTTCAACTTCACTACCTGTTTGTATTATTACAAATTTAATGTAAAAACTGCTGAAGACTGTAATTTTGAAAGGTGCATCAGTAGCTTCTTTTGCCTTTCAGGACTTATTTTACGTCTGTTCTGGTGTTGGGAACAACTATGGGTGAGGCCTATCTAAGGAAACAATGAAAACAGCAATCCTACCTGTTAATCTGGTTTTCCTGCTTTTCTCTGTATCAATACAGAAACATTTCACTTTTCTTCACATACTGAAGCAGAACTGATTTTTCTCCTTCTGAAGTCTGTCTTTCTGACGTGTTTTCTTTCCCCCCTAAAGACAGACTTTCAGTCTACTTTGCAATGATGTCATCTACATCTTTTAAACAGGTTTATTTTTTCCTTCTTTGCTATGAAAGGATGAATCTTGCAGAGCACCTCTAAAGAAAAGAGTTAAAGAAATCAATTTAACAGGTAGAAATTACCAAATTGTGATTTGCTTGAAAAAGAAAATCTGGACAGACAAAGATTATACTCATTATTATGAAGCCTTTTCAGTCACAAAGGCATTAGAAAAGGTATTTATAGCTGACCTTTGAAGATTCATAATTTCTTTCAGTGGAGAACTATGGAGTTTTTTACTAAATGTTTTATTACATTCTTACAGTTAAAAACGACACATAATTTTTATAACAGAAGTTCTAAACAATTTTTAGGAGAACATTGAAGCAATATCATATGTGAACAACTTTTATTGTTTAAAAAGGTGAAAGAACTCTGAGGGTAATTTTAGTCTGTATATGGTAGAAGGTAAAATATTATAAATAAATAAATAGCTATCATATATTTCTCAGCTTGAACTTTGTGATTTTGCTACACAACAGAAATATCTTCCTGTTGTCCTGAGGGAAGATTTTTCTTTCTTTTCTTATAAAAGTATGGCTTCAAATGTTAAAAAAAAAAGGATGGAAGCAGAAAAATATAATTATTGTTTCTGAATAACTAAGAAATTATAACCTCCATAGTTTAAGAAGCACTGTGAAAGACTGATTTTTCAAAGGTGAACTTTCTTTCCTTCATATTTGTTCCATATTTTTCCCTAGTTGAACCTGCTTTTCTAAAAACATATTTGAAGCTGCGAACTGGTAGTCTGCAAATGTGTATAAACGACTGTACTTACAGTAACTAAACCCCTTTTGGTAGCAGCTGGGTTATTCAATATAGATAAAATTATAGCCATTAGGATATAATAATATTTTATCAATATCCCCCACACTTTTACCTCTCAGTTCAGGTAGCTATAATATATAAAAAAACCAACCACCAACCAAAAAACCCCAACCATAACCCCACAGACATTAAATTACATTTACTAGATGCCTTAGGATGTTTCAATACCTAAATGTTTGGTACTTTACTATCTTTTTAGATTTATTAATCTTCTATGGTATAAAGAAATAATATTTAAAAATAATTAAAACAGTCCTAAAAGGTTTTATAGGAACATCTTCACTTCCTGTTAATTATTTTTAATATAAATTCCTAAAATTATTTCTAGCTAATTTTACTTTATTTTCTACCAAAATATCTATTAAAAAGAAAATATATAGCAGTGTTATAAAGTACAAAAAATGGCTCCAGTTCTTGAATTGAAAGAAACTGAAAGTTGCAGTGAAATTAACTTCCCCTTTTCCTGTTCTCTGTGTGACCAGAACACTGCAGAATAAAGCATCCATATTTTCAAAATATAGATTAAATTTAAAATTGTATATCTAGTGCTGTCATCTTCTGAAAAACTATTTTTTTCAAATTTATGATTATTACATTGTGAAACCAAGTGTGTTTAATCTAGGTCAAGGCCTAACAGTCCATACAACCTTAACCATGGAGATGAACAACCTCTGTATGTCTACTTTCTCTTTTGTCATCTGGAGTCAGCTGAAAATTCATCATCACGGTATTCTCCAGTTAAAACAAAATCTTTCATTGCAATTAGTCGTTTTTGTTCTACAGCTTTATTGAAAAATAAGAACCTTGTAGGTTTTTGGAGTGATTCTGTTTGTTTGTTTTTATTTTGCTAAGGGATTGTAAAAGGAACAGAGCAAATGAGAGAACAGCATTTTGGGATTATTTGTATTTCCAGTATTGACAGCTTTCTGAAAGGGACATCTGCAGTCAAGAATAAACAAGTAAAAATTAATTTCTGCAAAACTATAAAGTGCAATAGTACAGAAGCTGCTATTTCATGGTAGTTATTATAACAGATGCTATTATTTCATGGGGAGCACACAATTCCACTAGAAATCTTAGTGTAAGAGGATAGAGCTTGGGGCAGTTTGCTGAAACATGTCCTGTAGGTCCCTGCGGTCATAAATGAAATACACAAAATCCAGTTAGCTCTTTTAAGGCTGAAAACATCAATACATTCCTTAAAATAGGATTACAGATTACAACATGGGACTGGGAAGACATCTACATGTTCTTTGACAGACTTGACACTCCTACCAGTTTTACATCTGTTTCAGTCCAAATATAATTTTCAATAAGAAATAAACTGTTCATCTCAAAAAGGCAACTAAACCCTATAAGCAATGTGTTTTGTGTTTATTAGAAGCAAATATGTAAAGACATGATAGCTGCCTTTAGGAACTGTAGACGGGGATCCATGCAGTTGGTGCTTTGTTTTACACTTGGGCCAAGGTCAGAGGATGCAGATCCTCAGAATCAATGCAGTGTAATTAAATGTCAGGTACCTCGCTTTGGACCCTCCTAATCACCTGAAGTTTATATTCAGGATCTCTTTCATGTAGCTTGTACCCGAGAGTTTATTAATATTTAGTTTATTTAATATTTAATTAAGGTGTATGCAAATAATTACTGCTTCATTTTAGGGGCTACATGGAAAACTTTGAGGTGGAAAAAAACCCCATGTGAGCAGTAAAACTAGAAGAGACTAGCTGTCAGCTGATCAGCATCTTAAATCTCTATCTCATCTCACAGAACATCCTGATGTGCTAATGCTCCTGTCCTCTCCCCCTTTTTTCTTCCTAGCTCCTAAACCACTTCCATGTTTGGCTGGACATCTAGCAGCTCATGCAGAGGTTTGCTTAGTTCATATAGATGTGGTCTGGATAACAAGAAAGTGCTGTAGTTACACTGTCTAGCTTTACATGTCAGGGATATGAATTTTGGTCTACTTTCTCCAAACGGCTGTCAATTATCAGACACATTTGTAGAGATTTGCATCTTCATATAAGCTATTTTGAAGTGGTCAGTGGGATGAAAAACTATTGGAAGACATGGAGTACAGATAACAATTGACAGTGCTGTTACATAAACCTCATTTACTTTGGAAATCAGAATAAAATTGATGTGGGAGGGCTCAGGATAGAAACTGGGACATATGGGAAGTTTCTTATGGGAAAAAAAGCAAAATCGTATTAGCTTGTAAAACATTCTTTTATGTTGCTCAGGTCAGGTAAAATAGCTGAATTTAGATAAATATATGTTTTCTGGGTTATTTCACTTATAAATTGCTCTGTTTCCAAGTAAATACACAGTTCTTAAACAAAAGTAATATTTTTTGTAGAAAATATCTGATGTACTCATTTCCCCTGGTTTCTGATGTTTAATTTCTCAACAGATCTACTATTTATTCAATTGCCTTGATTAACTTTCTGTAGAATTTAGATGTGATACTGTAAGTGGTATAATAATTGTTTCAGACATTATATTATCCATGCGGAGATCATTTACTTGGACATTTTTTTGGTGATTTATGAGGCATACTATATTTGTGATAAAATGTCCTTTGACTTCATCATAATAAGAGAAATTGTCTGCTTATTTAGGGAGTAGGTCTCTAAAATTTTCCAATCTCTTTTTTGCCATGGATTTGCCTTGATCTGGCCTCTTAACCCAACCTGCCTCTTCTGTTCTTCCACTGCTCATCTGTCTGTTGGCAGAGACAGAGAGATATGAAAAGCAAGAAGATCGAATTAGCCATGACCATGGAAAGTAGGTCAGAAAGCAGTGATAGATTTCTAGTGTTTTTTGGTCTGAAAGCTATTCGACTGTAAAAACCTTTGTGTATTAGTTTTTAGGCTAATTAATTTTTTAGTCAAAAATCAACTCCCTAATTTAATTACTGATTCCTTCATATTTTGTCTTTCATTCATTTCCTGTAACTCTAAGAAATCATCACTGCAGCTGTATGTAAACAACAGGGAAAAATATGTAACTAGCTGGGATTTCGCCTCCTGTGCACTGATGATGTTATTCCTAAGAGACTGTTGTGAGTTCGTTACCTGTTAAACCAAGTCCCTTTCTGTCTTTTCTCTTCAAGTGATTTTAAATATAAAAACGTCATAATTTTTCTGTCTATGAACTCCTGGTACAACTGATAATAATAACAGAAATGTGAAAAGCACTGAAAGGTGAAAACATTAATCAAGCCTTGAGAGGTTTCAACAGCCCTTTTCTTCCTTTATGTCCTCTCCTTGTGAACTGGAAGACTTCAGCCAGCTTCAGTAGCCCTATTCTTATGCATGATGTTTCAGTAGGGAATTAGCTGGGTTGCTTAGGAAAACAGCACAAATAAATAACTCTCACAGTTGGAAGACTAACAGCATACAGTGAACAATCATTAGAAGAAAATCTAGTGTCAAGTTCATAACTGGAAGAAGCAAAGACAATTTAATACCTAACTTCGGCTTATTTAAAAGGACCAGTGTCCCAAACTTTCCAGCAAATCTACTTAGAAATAGGTATACAAAGCATTAATTAAGCACTGGATTAAATTCCATGATTTTCAGTGTTTGAAGAACTAGCTCTGATTTTCTGTGCTGAATAACCACTTCAGGCTTGATTTGTTTCCACTGTCACAAGCGATATTTCCTTGGGGCTGCAAACTGTAAACCTGGTAAATTGCTGTCATTAAGTAATTGTGCTCTGTGTGACCAAGGGAGCCAGATTCTAACCTGCTCCAGTCCCGTGCCCCTTCCCAGCTCTGTGTCACTTATGTCATGCCAGGTTCAGTGATGGGAGTGTTGTCTGCTACAATCTGGAGAAAAACCATCACTTGCTTCACTCAAGATAAACAATCATTGATCTGCCCTGGATTCAAAAGGAGAATGCACACAAGGCAATTTCTACCCCTTTCAGCCTGCCTTTTGAGACAGTGAACACTCGTGAGGTATTTTAAAATGACAGAGCAGCAAAAAAGTGGAATGGCTCCTGTGTTGTTCCTGGCAGGTTTGTGCTCCATTCCTGAGCCTGTGTCCCCATTACCCAGGGAACTGAGGCACAAGGCATCTCTGCTGGACACCCACTCGGGCTGTCAGGTTGTTAGCAGAATTTAGGGTGGTGTCTTTTATAATGATCAAAAAGTTCCTTTTTTTTTTTTTTAAATCTGTAAAAGAGATTAAATGTGCCTGCTTTCAGGTAGTTTATGGTTGAAGAGTACATTTTGGAGTGCAGTTAGAGAAGACTGGCTGGGGGACGGATGTAGTTTAGGGTGGGTCAGTCACTGCAAGTGCTCAAAAGCACACCAAAGCTTTCCTGACTGCTGTGAAAAATATCTCAATGCTATGTCCAGAATGCAAGCAACAATGAAAGAGTAACTGAGGTCTTTAATCTATGTGTTGTTGTGGAATATATAGAAAAAAATCCTTTATATTTTCAATCTTATAGGTTGCTTTGAGAACAAGCAATGCAGAGTCTATGAGGTAGTGAGAGTTTTGCTGGGAAGGCTCTGAGTGGGTAAGTGCCCTTTGCTTGTGGCGCTCACTCTGGTGCCATTATTAATATTTACAGAAGGCGGCACCTACAACTTTCAGACTTTATAGGAGGCAAAGTCTTTGTCTCAAATTTATGAGCCACCTCAGAGGAATTCACCAGTACTGCACCTAATCTAATAGTGTAACTAAGAAATACTGTTTAAGCTTTTTTTCAGATTTGTGGATTTGTTTTTTTGTCTTTACAGTCTGTGAAGCTATAGTGCTTTATCAATGTAATAAACAGCAGAGCACTGGGATTGGCAGAGTAGATCAGACCCAAATGTTCCAATAGCTAGTGACCAGTAGTGAAGATTGAAGAAGACAGCATCAAAAACTCCAATAAGCAGCTACAGTAAAAAATTTTCACATACATTAAATGCCATCCTAACTTCTAATACACAGTCATTTGTTTAAACCATGAGTTTAGTTTCTTTCTTAGGTCTTTCAGTTAAATATTTTAGAGTATCTTTAATTAATATATATATTAGAAACTCTACCCCCAAACATCTAATCCTTTCTCAGATTTCATTGTTGTACTGCTGGTGTAATAAGCTACATGGAAATGTCTTAACTTACTCTGACGGTTTTGGTTTTGTTGTTTTTCTGATCAAGAAACCCTCTTTTATTTTGTGACTTTTATTTCCTCTTTGAGTGTGAGGCATGGTGGGGGATGGAGAAAATAAAAAGCACTTAGCCTGTAAATCTGAAGTGCTCTGTGAAAGAGAGAAACAATGATTCATTATTTTAGAGGAAGACACATTGTGTGACAGCTAGAAATCTGCTTGCCTGCTCTGACCCAAGAAATCCCAGGCAAAATCTGCAGTAGTTTGACTATATGTTCTGCCTTACTAGATCAGCTTGTGTTCTCTATTGTGAAATGCAAAAATCTGAAATGGATTAAAAGCATTATCTCTAAAAATGCATATTCTGATTATATGACTGATGACTCTCTAACTAGGAGGTTTATTGCAAATGCTTTAAAAGTTTTGGGAGAGACTGGAATCCCAATAGTCCAACGCAATAATCTACAAGTTTCCAGTTATGCTGTTTTACAAGACAGTATGTTCAGAACAGCATGACCTAGCACTAAGTATTTCCAGAACTGATTTAAAATACTTTAAAATGTTTTTTCTGATACTTAACGAAGGAGTAGAATAAAGAAGGAATTTACATATATATGTATGGTATGTATATGAAAGCTGTTAAAAGCCCACCCAGATACAGAACAGGGAACAAACTAGGTGAACAACAAACAGGTTCAAACTCTAAAAATGTAATAAAATACAGTTTTTTCAAAATATAGCATAAAAATACATGCTAGTATGTGTGTGGATGGGAAAGGGTGGAAAAGAAGAGGAATAAAGATTTTATTGGCACTTCTAAGAATGAGTTGTGTAACTTCTTTGTGAGGAACATACTCTTCCCAGAATTGTGGCTATAAAATCTTTTATCATTATGTGTCCTGTACCCGTTTGATGGTCTTTTCATGTCACTGTCTTTAACTGCATAGAATAGAAAAAAAAGCGGATGCAAAATAGGATGATGTAACTGTTACACAAGTTACACAAGTTAATAGTTACACACTAGTTATACAAGCTCTGGACTGACAATTTTATACAGTTCATTGCTGGAGCCTCATTTGAGTTTCAAGAAGAGTCAATCTCAAATCATCCTATAATGTGTCTTTTCAGAACAGCAACTGACAACTTGTCAGCTTAGTCAAAGAGCCAAGAAAATTCAAACCAACTTCGGCCTGTATTTTTTGAAGGAATTTGAATGGACAAGGAATTCCCAATTTGCCTTGTCCTGCAGGAGCTGGTCTTGAGAAAGTGAGTTTTGGGCTTTCTGAAAATCAAATGCACTTGATATATTTCAAGTTGGGCACCTGAAGATAAAGTACACTCAACCAGCTTTTGAACTTGATGTCCTGCCCCCACCCTGAGTTTTCTTTCAGTTTTCTAAGCTTTTTGCATTTCTCCTGTTTGCTCTACCTATTACCTTTTAGGGTTCCACAAGATGTTGTTCTGCACTAGTGAATTCCACATTGCTAAAGAAAATGATTAATCAGTATTTTGAAATATTGGACAACATTTTGACTTTGAATTCCCATATGTTTCAGGTGTTGCTCGTCAGTTTATAGAGTATATAGATTATAAGCTATCGGATGGTTATACTGGTTTTCCAAATCTTCTTCCCTGCTCTGAACACAGTTTTGGAGAAAACCCTGTGCTCCAGAAGGGTGTGAGGATGTTCTTTAAAATAAGCTTGGACTTATATATAAAATGAACTTGGACTGCATATAAGTTTTCCTGGTTCAGGGTCTACAGAGTAGCAAAAAGATAATTCTCCAAGAGTTCATCAATATTAGGGGTATTGTAAAGATTTAATAGATACAACTGAAAGCCAAAAAATGAAGTATTTATTATGGGATTTAGTAGTGACAACTTTTCTTCTATCCTCTTTCTATGAACAAACCAAAACCCAGGTTTTCCCACCTGGCTTAAAGTTTTAGGAAAAAAGGATAGAATTGATGCTGAGGTTGGTCTGAGAAGTGATACAGGCTAGATCTGAAAAGCTGTGATTAGGCAACATCAGGATGAGGTGAGACCTTCAGTGAAAATGCTTCACCCAGGGAACAGCTGAGCTGAATCAGGATGAATATAAGTGATTCGGATGACTGAACTAGGAATTCAACCTTTTCAGGAGTTTGTAACATTTCTGGAGTAGTAATGATATGGGTAGGTAGGGTATGTAAGGTAGGTAAGGGTATGAAAGGGCATGAAAGGGCTGATTCTTTTCCTGCAGGGAAGAGTGAGATGAGGTGCCCTTAAACATTGTGTTAGTGCTCTGTTATTGGGGTTTGGCATATTTAATTCTCCACAGATGCTTTCTTCTGTTGCTGCCACTCCGTGGGACTCATTAGAGGGTTGCTCTGCTTAACTTATTACAATAAGTTCGGTTTCCAGTTATGCTGGAAAAAGTCACTACTTTACATGCATGTACAGCTTATGAGCAACAGTCTTGTCCAAGACATGGGGGAGTCATGCTTCCCTTAACCTGCTTCCAGAACACCCCATTTTGCTTGTGGAAGTGTGTAATAACAAGACCATAATTCTAACTCTATTTGAGATGTAATCTGTAAGGAATGAGTATATGGAGGCTATGAGTTTAAGCAATCACTTATGTATTTTCATAATGTGCTGATTAACATGAACTAACATTTTCTGTGAGTAGCTGGCTGTACCTTATTCTTCTCAAGATCCTTTCACAGGTGTGCAGGATGAATATACCATATAAAATTTGGACAAGTGCCATCTGATTTTTGAATATACCTTAAGTAATTACAAGTAGAAATTAAACATCTACATAAAGCAGTAAACCCCTTTTGAACATAAAAATGAGTGCCATTAGCAGGTGGAATTTTCATAGAACCTTTTAAATCTAAAACCACTTTTGCTGCACCCAGAAACTGGCAACATATGGTGGTGAAGCACAGAGGCAGGCTATATTTAGTCCTGTATGACAGGTGTAAAAACAAATGTTTAGATGAAAGAGAATGGGCTTTTTGTTGATACCATATCCTGAAGTGTGTATTTTTCCAGAAGTGAAATGCTTGCTAATTTGTCTTTTGCCTAGTGCATATTTTCTTCCTTAGAAGCAGGGACATTCTGTCATGATACAGAGCTCAGTTTTTGCCTACAGGGTTTAACTGTGTTCTTACTAAAGGTAGTTCAAAACTTCCACATTAGCAGAAGCATAAGATGGCTCTTATAATTGTAATGGAAGAAAAAAAGAAAATGGAAAAAATTATAACTTTTTTTTTTTAAATGTGTGGTAGCATGGCTTACATGTATAATTCTGTAGGCAAATACTTTGGAAAATCGATGACATAAAAAAGATGGAGTAGACATGGAATCCTTTCTGTGCTTTACTTGGGGCAAAAGCCTTCATCATAGCAGACTTGATTGGAGTGCGCTGGTGCCTGCTATACACTGGGCTTGGTGGGTTTAGTCTGACCAGTATGCAATTTCTTATTTTACTGCTAGATCAAGGCACTATTAAGAATTCAGACTGCAGTTTATCTAGTAAGGGAGAAAAAAAGGCATTCAGGTATATGCCATTGGCACTGGGGTAGGCAGTTCCAAGCATTCTGCAGTTGCAGAGCTGATCTGTAAGTAACAGGTCCATATTTTGGTTTCTAAGCCCACAAGGTGCACCGGAGTCATGCATTCAAGAATATGCTTGCAGCTATGACAGCCTGAAATCATTATTTCAATTACATGAAAGCTGCAAGTCTCATTTCATGGCATCACTTTGAGTGTTAAGGCCTTAAAATACCCTTTTGTACTGAAAATTTGTGACTTGTGCCAACAGTGGCTGTGAAATTGTTAGCAGTCAAGCTCCTGTGCAAGCAGTGTATTGTGATTTCCATTGTATATGAGCAGCGGGGTGCAGTCTTGAATCTGGCGTTTGTTTTTTGTGTGTTTTTAAGGTAGTCTTGAATAGGGTTCTTAACTGCATGGGAAAACTCAGCTGGTCTGAAAAGTAATGTATCTTAATTTCAGTGGGAGCTAGTAGCCATTTTCAATGCGTAGGTTTGGGCACTCTATTTAAAGTGTGAAAACTGTAAAACCCCCAAAACCCAAACCCATGCAATATAGAACATTAAGATGTTTCTTATAGAAATTCCTTGTGTTTGGTGGTGGGTGGAAAAGAAGAGCTGAATACGTCCACAGCTGACATTAAAAAAGCCACTACAGCTGGTTACCCTGACCTGCCAGGTGCTACAGGGCTCATGGGCTCTTCCAGAGGCTACTACCCACTGCCCCAGGGTCTACCTCAAATCCTAACTCTCATAGGGACCAGATTTGCTCAGCTTTGCCCAGCCCCAAAACTGACCTGGTTCATCTCTTGGGTTTATTTATTCAGTTGGTATGGCAGCTGGAAAGCATTGAGTGTTTTGCTGCTTAATTGTCACCAGCACCATAGTGTCAATTGTCCAGCAACTTGAATCAAATTTATGCCTTGCCTTTATAAATGTCTAATCAGTTCCTTAGAAAAAATCCTGTAGATTATGATTTTAAACATGTGCCTTTTTAATTGGTTAATTAATTTATTAATATGCAAAACATGCACAGAAAAACTAGTCATTAGTAGCACCACATGTTCAGTACAAGCTATATATGTTTGAAAGCTATTTCTAGCATTTTCCAGGCTGCATGTCTGTCTCCACAAAGTGCCACAAGTAGACTTTCACTTGTCCTTCAACAGACTATGGACATCTTTCCTGCCAGTGTCTGCTTCAGTTGCACAGCTATGACAATTAGACTGAATTTTTCCTATCTTCATATCATTGTGTTAGTGACCTTTGCCCAGTGGCACCTGAACATTCATCTGGTCAACGGGAATCTTTTTACACTTGGGATGTAAGCTGGCTTTCGTTATATATGTGTATAGTGCCCAGCACAGTCCTCAATCTGGAGTCACCAGAACTCTACTCTTGAAGTGTTTTAAAGCATCTGAAACTGGCAGCAGAATTTAACACTTCCAGTTGGCATTATCAATCTGTTTTGCTATGTGCCTGAGTGCTGTTTAAAGATCCGTAATAATCAACAAATTTCTATCATTAGAGAGCTGAGACTATGGCATTTAATTTCAAAATAGCAGCATGAGCTCACAATTTAAACAGGAATGACTTAGAAATAAGAATATTGTGTCTGATTAATTTTCTAGAATATGCCCATCTATTGTGAGTTGCATTAAAAATAATTTTTTTGTAAGCTAGGGATTCTTTAAGTTATGATACCTGTTAGTGTCTTCTTTCACTGTGTGCAATTAAAAGTTAAGAGTGACATACTATCACCAGAAATAAATAGAAGAAATAAATCTAAAATCCAGTTTTACACAAAAAAGGACTCAGTTCTGCTCTGTAAACTGCACTATATCTCACTGTTGTGAACTGGGCATTTCCTTATTTGCACATCACAGTGAAAATCAGGGTCCTAATGACAATGGATTATTATTGTACGTACTATAATTAAATTATAGACAGCTTCCATTTTCTACTTACATTTCACTGCACGTGGGAATAGATTTGTATTAATAATTCAAGCATCAGTTTTTGCAAAATGTATGCCCTGATCCCAGTTTTTTTCCATTATTACAAAAAGTGCTCAGGTCACAAAATGATCTGTAGTTAAAAAAGGAAAAAAAGTCATATTAGCAAAAAGTCAAAGATGATGCACACGAACGAATGAGGATGGCTATAATAACATATCTGGAATTAGAGTAATTTATGACATACATAAGGCAGGAAAAAGGAGAGGAAAACAGAGCAAATACACTGTAACAATGAATTACAGCATTTAATGACAGTCTTGATTACTAAAGCATCTTACAAACCTAATGGTATACAGGACATTGGAATGAACCCTGTAGTGATCTAAAAAAGCAATCTTTTTAAGGAAAGATATCTTTACTACTCCAACCACAGTATGATAAAAAGGCCAGAGCCTTCAGGTGCATATCTTTATTTTCTACACAGATTTTCAACACCATCCTCTGTGTCAAAGCGTTGTTTCCCAAAAGAGTTGAATCTTTTCCAGTACTTTGTCAACATATACCAGAAAACAAATAATCTGCCTCTTTGAAAAACGATATATTAGTTGGAAAATCAAGTTGTACTACTAACTTTAAATCCACAATTGGATTTATTTGGGTCAGCTTGTATCGCGAGAATATAAAGAATATCCTGCAACTATTCAGGAGTATCTTGTTATTATCTTCCAAAGGTAACACAAGGGGCTTTCCTTACCAAGAGCCTTGCGTAATATATTTGTGTTCTTTCATATAACTTTAATCCGATTTCTGAATCAAACGCTGTGCTGGGTTTCCTTGGTGCGGTGCTGGTGGCAAGGGGGCTGCGGGTGGCCTCTGTGAGGAGAGGCCGGCACTCACAGCCAGTCCCAGTCAGCTCCAGCCAGCTGGGCACAGGGCACCCGCCGCTCGGCCCCTCAGCCACCTGTGAGGAGCCTCTGGATACACGTGTGTAGGAGAGAGGAGGTAACACGGGTCAGATTGGGGGTGAGAGAGCCAGGGAGTGAGGAACAGCCCTGCAAACACCGGGGCCAGGGCAGGGGAAGAGCTGCTGGAGGTGCTGGAGCAGGGATTTCCCTGCAGGCCGTGGAGGACCCCGCACCAGAGTAGGTGGATATTCCCTGAAGGAGCTGCGGCCTGTGGAGGACCAGTGCTGGAGCAGGGGAAACTGTGGGGAAGGAGGAGCATCAGAGAGGAACCATTATGGACTGAGCAGAGCCCCCCATTCCCCTCCCCACTCTGCACCAGTGCCAGGGGAAGGTAAGAGGAGGTGGGAGTGAAGGAGTGAAGTTGAGCCTGGGAAAAAGGGGAGGAAGGTGTTTAATTTTTTTCTTTGTTTCTCACTACCCAGATCTATTATAGTTGTTACTAAATGAAATTATTTTTCTCAAGTGGGGTCTGTTTTGCTCACAATGATAACTGGTAAGCAATCTCCCTGTCTTTATCCAACACCATGAATTTTTCCATCTTATTTTCGCCCCCATCCTGTTGAAGAAGGGTAGGGACAGAGCAGCTGGGTGGGAGTTTAGTCCTTGGGTAAGGGTAACCCTCTACAAACACATTTATTTTCCTTAAGACAAGTGCACTGTAATTCAATTTGCCATAAACTAGCATCCAAATGTAACTATAATTCCTAATTTTCTCTATTTCTATATTTTTGCCTTTTAGTAAGAAAAAGACATCACAAAGAACTTTGTTACTTTATTTTATCTTTTCTTCTACAATGGAAGCTCAGAAAGACACACATTCACACTCAGTGATCCAGTTCTTAAAAATGTATTCATCCTAGTCTTATTTTTCTTATTAGCTACACTGCAGAGTTCAGTTTCTGCATGCAAACAAATTATTTGTTCTACTTTTTTATTTATGACATATAATTTTACTAGTATTCTGTTATCCAAAGAACCAAACTGGGGGGAAAAAAAAAAAAAAAAAAAAAAAAGAGTCAAAAATGCATTCTGAGCATTGCAAAAACCTGCAAGTGGGCACAGCTATTTCCTGAAGAGCATTCAGCTGTTACCAGTCTGCTCTATGTACACCCTTATGGTCATTGGAAGAAGATGCCTTTGTTGCTTCTTAATTGCTGGAAGACCTTTAAAAGGCTTTCCCTTTCCACCTGTTTCATTATTATAACCAGTACTAAATATGATTACTTAAGATGAATACATGGCTCCTCAAGCAACATCTTTGTATAAGAGAATTATAAGCCTGATGGACTGCCCTGTGAAGGCAGCGTCCATTGCCTCCAGCAGGCTGTGGAGAGGCACATTGTGCATCACTCTCTAAAACCCCACTTGGCTGCTTTCCCAGATTGCCCTCCATTCAGATCTGAGTTCTGAATGGTTTTCAATTAATGTAACAAGACTAATTAACTGTATAAGAGTAGGGATTTTCTTACCGTTACTGGCAATGCATCTATTTAATAATTACTTGGAATTCAGTGCTTCTCATTCCAAAAGTACACAAAGCCAGTGGGTTTCTGGGGGTGAAAATAAGGAACACAAATTTCTTTCTTTGCCTCTGAACCTGGACAAATTACAAAGTTACTAGAAACAAGTAGTCTAATCAGAATGAGACACCTTTCTGACTGGTTCTCCAACAACTTTACTGGACAGGTTCTGCTGAAATCAGTATCATTGCTGGCATTATGTGCTGGCATAACAGTGGCATTGCTGTTTTAATTTCACAGCTGGAGATTATCCCTGTGCTGGTACCTAGTGCTCAAAAATAAGAACTGTTAAAAGTAAACATGTAAAAGAATAATAAAAAAAAGACTCTCCACTGGGCTCTTCTTCATGGGAATGTAATATTTTTGTGATCATGTTTCATCACCAGACAGTGTTAATGAAAAGTTCCCTGTATCACTTTGCCTAAAACCTGGTTTGGGGTAACACCCTGAATGTTGAGAGATCATTTAAACCTCCATTATTCAAGATCCTTACCTTGAGGTTGTCACCAAGTGTGCCACTTTTTTTTCTGGGGGGGGGAACATCACTTGCTGCAAGAAAGTGGAGTATGACCTGGATTATATGAGCTATTAGACACCATCAGATAGTAACAAGTTCTGATAACCACAACCTTTTGATACTTGAATCATGTACCTGAAACCAAAAGTACAGGCATTGATTTGCTAATCCTCTGGGACACCTAATTACTGTTTCTATGAAAATGTATTTTTAAGAAAGAAGTTTGAAATGTAATTATCTGTATGAGAAAGGCACTTTAGTAACATACTGTACCAGATACTTCACATATGATTTTGTGGCTGTGATAAGTACAATAGATGGTATTGTAATAAGTATGCTATCCAATTCATGATTCCTTGTTATCCTATTTATGCACGTTTCTGGGTTAGAAAAGACTTATTTTTATTATGAGAGCTAGTTATTAATCGGTGAGTAGAACTTCAGTGATTTTTCTTTTTTTATTAAAAGCATTAAAATAATAAAAGTCTATTAAAGCATGCTCAATTTTTTCATATGAAACCTGAAAGTCGGTAGTAAAAGAGGGAATGAGAAGATGAAAGAAAACAGTAACATTTGTTTGTTTCATCTTATTGAATAACAAACATCAAGATCTGGAAGGGACCCACTTTACTAAGAAGAAAATTTATTAATATGCAATAATATGTATCTTTCTGAAAATACTAGTCTTATCTGTAGCACTAATGTGTTATACCAATATTTTATGTTAAAAGCATTCTACCTAATACCTAATGATTGGTTTCAGTTTGCAAACCAAGAATGAAGCCAAAATTATAAGAAATCCCTACAGTCCAGACTGTTTAAGCATGAGGAGGGAAATTCTCCCAGGAGTCTGGACACACAAACTACAGTCCTGACTGTAGAGTTCTGGTTTCTTTTTTTTCCCCAGTCTTGAATCTTGAGTTTTGTGGCCAGCAACTAAGTAGTAAATGGCGGTAATGGTATTTTCAATTATACCTTTGTTATTCTGCACTCTCATCTTTACAGTTTTCTACTTTTGAAAAACATTAGAAATCACTAGGGTGTTGCTTCTGCCTCTTAGATGAAGGAGATTTCTTTGACTATAATATAAGCCAGGGCTATTTGAGATCTGATCTGAAGTTTATTCAATCAAATAGAGATTCCCAGTAATTTTACTGAGGTTTGAGTCAGACTTTGAAGTGGTGCACTGTGATCCCCTGTGTTTTGAGTGGCATTTATCTGAAGGAAAAGGTCCTGACTGTTTTTTTGATGTGGACAATAGGTTTGTCTTGGCAAAACAGACACAAAACATTACTGTTCTGATTCTCTTCTTTGTGGTGAAGTAAATATTCTACAAGATTCAAGGCAATGAAACTTCAAACATGTAGGATCAGAGAACAGTTTAAGGACAATAAACTGGTCGATTGAGACATATCTACTGAACGGCAGAGCTCCTACTGACAATTAAGAGAAATGCAATCAATAAATCACCTTTGAAATGTAGCAAATAGCTCATTAGGAGCCACCTACTGAAACTGCTTACCTGATTAAAGCTGTATATGTAATGTGTTGTATATAGAATGAGGCCATTACTAATGCTTCATTCATGTACCATATATGAAAATTTCAATTTCTTTTCAAAACACTTCTTAGGGTAAGTTCATAGGAAAAAATGAAAGCATTCATTGCTGACCTATGACCATTTAGAAAATCAGTTAGACAAAGATTGACAAATGCATTGTGCAATCTGTTACTATAAATTAAAAAACATTGGCACAGAAGCCAAAAATTAGAAAAGTCGTATCAGCAGCTTTACCATTACTGCCTTCAAAAATACAGCAGACCATCAACAGTACAGGGAAATGACAGTTTAGGGAAAAGAATGAGAAATATGAACAAAAAAAGATAAATGTTTATATTGTCTTTCAACAGCATTTCATCATTCATATTACTCTCCAGTTGTCTATGCACATTTTCCATCTTTCTCACATTTGTATGTGACAAGAGCTACGCCTTTTGTCATGAAAACGAAACTATTCCACTTGTATAATCTAATTCTGCTGACTTCCCCAAATTCCTATAATTAAAAATCTATGATTACCAAAAATGACATTAGACTTACTTAATACCAATGCCATAGGTACTATTATCTATTTTTTATATGGAAATATCCTCAAAAGCACTTATATTTTAAACTACTAAACTCTATAAATTAACTCAGAAAAGTATTATGCTTGTGAAATAGCATGTGCTTCCTTACATGAATCATAAACTTTTTCTAGTTGCCTCAGTAATATGTAGTTAGGCAGTTTGCCAATCATTAGGCATTTCACAGAATCCCAGAGTCACAGAACAGCAGAAATTGGAAGAGACCTCTGGAGATCTAGTGCCACCCCCTTGATCAGAGCAGGTTGTCCAGCACTGTGTCTGGTTGCATTTTTAGTATTTCCAAGTATGGAGGCTTTGGAGAATATCTCCAGACTCTGCAGTCTCTCAGGGTGATCTGTTCCAGTGTTCAGTCACCTTCACTGTAGAATGTTTTTTTCTTATATTCATTTTTTACGCTGTTTAGCTAAGACCTGATGCAGTTGAGTGTCTGCATAGCTTCCAAACACAAAAGGGCTCTTCAAGAACAAAAGAAAAAGAGCAAATCTAATGGCAAGTTTCTTTCTAGGGCTGGACACACACACAACGATAAGGGTCATTGAAGGCTATTTGTAAAAAATAGTCTTCTTCAAACACAAAAAAAATTCTAAATCTAAATTTAAATTCTCAAGTATTTAAGGAGTGTATTCATTACTTTGGATTAAAAAAAAAAAAAGCAAGATCAAGCTATTACCTCCTAAAACATGTTATTTTGCTATTTAGGGCCAATTGGGTGAGGGGAGGAGGAAGTAACATATCAAATATTACTGTGTGTATTATTATGACAGCATTTCAATTGTACTTACAAAAAGCTGCTAGAAAATACATAATTCTTACTGGCCTTGTTTTCTTTTGATAATATAACACCTCAAGTGTGTAAGTACTTTCTTTGTAACTACCATGGAACACAACTCCAGAAAGGAAGCACCCCTGCAAGTCAGAGTTCATAACTCTGAATTCCCATCCCAAGAATAAGAAGTGTTTTTCTTCTTTTCAACTTCCAGGTTTACCCTGGAGACCCTAAATGGTTCTGACTTAAGAACAAACTTGTCCTTTCATCACATCATGATTTAAATTATACCCAGTCATAATTAGTTTTATTGATTTCCAGGGAGATTTTGCTTGGTTTAAGCTCCAGGTTTTTTTGTTGGTTGAGGAGAAAATCTGGGATTTTTTTTACTTCAAGTTTGAAAGGTTTGTGCTCTTTTTTAGACCCCCTCACACCCTTTCCTACTAACACAAACACGTGAAAGCTTTCAAAGGGGTTACTAAGGAAACCAGAAACTATGGTTACCCAGACTAGAGGCACTCTTATTTGTCCAAGGAGATGGAAAGGAGAATTCAGGCAATGCACACTGCAGTCACACTGTAAGCCCTGATCCTTCCTTTTCCCTTCAGCTGCAGCAGACTTTCTGTTTCTCATATTCCCCTTCCAGCAAAGCTATCAAACAAGAATTTTGATTTAGATAAAAGGAGAGAAACATCACTGCAGTAATGTAGATGAATGTGAATGAAGGTAAATGGATTTGGGCAGTATTACTACACCAAAATGGTAAATGAAAAATCCTTCTAACTTCAATTATTCTTCTAGCATTAACATAGTGGCTTGGTCAGCAACGTACCACACTGCCTATCTTTGCTCTGAGGAGTAAGGCATTGTGTTAGCAATACTCTTCACAGAAACTCTTGTCAAAGCCATCGCCCTGCACATGCTAGCACTCACTTTTAGTTCTGCTGTCATAAATAGTCTCACTGAATAAAAACTGTCAAAAGCTAGTAAATGCTTTATCATTGCTAAGTAATGGTGCTTTATTAGAAGCGAAGGGAGCTTGGAAGCTCATCAGACTGGTCTGGACATATTCAGTTGTGCCTTGTAGAAATCCTTTTACCACTGAACTCAGCAACAGAACTTTCTCTGATTGCAGGGCATCCAACAACATTTAGTAATGGATAACGAAAAATAATGGATATCGTAATAAAGGAAAAGTTTAGTTTTGACCATGTTCATTCTTTTAAAGCTTTGTGGAAGAGCAGTTTATGCTGCAGGATAAGTTCATTAATTTAGAAACAGGGAAATACTAATTACCTATGGCTGAATACATATATATATATCTTTGCTAATGGTCTGATTTGGCAAGCTGACATAGAATACTGAACAACACCAATGCAAATAGATTTATTGAAATTAGTGAGGTTATTCCCGTGAGGTCATTTGAATCAGGGTTACAAGACTGGACCCTCTGTTAGCAAAAAGTAGAAGTTGTGTCAGAAAGAAATGGCTACAATGTTCAACACAAGGCTTAATGTATTGGTGCATGAAATTGCTAGCATCAAGTATTTTTCTAAGTGAAGCATCCAGAGGAGAATGTGGCTTTCTTATTTAAGCAAGAATAGCAAGTAGGTTTGTAAAAGTTCATGCTCTTTAAGTATGGCTTCTGGAAAATTAAAAAAATTGGGAAAAGAATGTCTGTGTATACCACACATCACTGAATTAGGAAAGAAAATGAAACAAACTAGTTATATTATTGGTATATTTTTATTACTGAGTAGATGTGATCGTCAATAGCAAACTGATTTGCATCACACACAAAATGGTTGATGCTGAAAAAAACATTCTGAGCAGAATGGTAGCATTTTGTTCATGTAAGCTAGAGAAACAAGGGATGATATGAAATCCCTCCCATTTAGCATATCCGCTTCAGAGGTAGCCAGGATTTTGTTGCTATGAGAGAGGGAGGAAGCTGACCTGTGCTGAATGGTACACAGAGCTTTTTAAAGAGCTAGGGAAAAAAGTCTGATACTAACAGATTAAAGGAGTTCATTAAGTGGGGAAGTCACATTATAAAATGGCACGAAGTCCTCTTTGCTATCTGCATGAATTATGACCTGGAGCTGGCAGTACATATTTTGTTAGATTAGCAAATATTTACAAAGTAAACTACAGTTCAGAGGACATGAAATGTGTGAATTAGGTATTAAAAACATACCTGAAGTTTTACTGCTATCATTTGCTAATTAGTATTTTAATGGGAGGGTTGAGCATATAATATAGAGAACTATTTTCCATTATCAAAATTTAGATGAATGTTATTCTTGCTTTGACAAATACTTTGGAGAAAAAAAAGAAAGCTAATGCATATATTGGCTAGAACAAATGATTTTATGCTAGGTCCATTTGTACTACATATGATATGCTAATATGGACCATTTGAATCAACAGTGTCACTCCCTGTTTGCATTTGCAGGTTAAAATTCTTACACAATTGTGGGGCACAGATTACAAAGGAGATGTTGCCAAGTTTTTGTGCTGGAAGCACTGCAGAAACCACACAAATTCCTCTTCTCTGGGAGGCCCACAAATCTTGGTGGGAAAAACATTAAAGACAAAGAGCAGAAAGTGGAGGAAGCAAATTAAAAGCAGGAACATTTCTCTCCAGAATCCAGATATGCCAAAGACGGAGGAAAGTCTCACCTGAGAGCTCCAGAGAGGAAGGAAACCTCCTTTGCTCCTCAGGAAATCTGTAGGGGGTGGTGGGTGGATATGAAGAATAGAGGCATGAAGGGAAATAGTACTCTTCCCCCGCTTGTTCACAAACCTGCAGAGAGAGCTGTAGAAAAGTGGCTAATAGTCTGCTTGATGACTTGTCAAGCTTGACTTACATGTCCTCTTCCCTGTAAGTGGAAAGGAAGAAACAAGATACAGATGTAGAATATAATGGGTTTCCTTATATCTTCATTCTTTATCAACCCCTTCTACTGTTATACTGTATGTCTTCTATAGCAGCATGATAGAACCAGCAAGTCCTGCTTAAGCTTTGTAACCTATTATGACCAATGTTAACCATACTTTCTGGTTTTGTCTTGCTCAGTGTTTGTGGTATTGTGCTTTTGCTCTGTCATACGCGGTAGCTGTATTTTCTCAGGACAAATTGTTATAGCAGCTAATCTGAAAAAAGAGTGAGCATATTTTACTGCTGGAAGCTTCTTTTGGTTGCCTTGTGACTAACCCCTTACTTTAAACTTTCAGGAGCAGTGAAGAACAATTAGTTGTTGGGAAATACTATATCTTTGAAAAGAAAGGCAATGCTGTCTTTTCCTTTAACGCAGCCTGTTAGTATGGTGTCACCTCTTTTTTGTAACAAATGTAGCTCTATAAGCAGATATAAGACCATGCCAAAAACAAAATTATTGTTTGATTCTTTGTTTTGACTGTATCAGTCCACTTTTATTCCATGCCCTTTGATGTTTAACTAATGTATCTCTGTATTTTAAATGAGGCCTAGTCCCCAACTCATCACCATAATTTGGGTGGCCCATTGCAGTTTTTAAATACATAGATTTCATCTTCTAAATTTAGCCATTTGATTTTCAATATGAAACTCCGGAAAAAAATGGAGGAGGGGAAGGAAAATAAAAACTGATGACAAGGTTGTATAAACCTTTTTCATTTCTAGAATACAGAAAATCTGGTCTCTTTCCTGGCAAGTGGCAGGAAGATTTAAGAGCCCAAACAGTTTATGACTGTTAAATGGACTTTTGCTACCTATTGATATTCATATATCCAGATACATTTTTCATTTTAGATTCCCTATTGCTTCTGGCTACAACTACAGAAGATGATGAGTCTACCAGTCAGTCAAGTATGGGTAATTTCAGTTTCTGGAATGTCTAAAATTTTCACCTATGTTTAGGCAGATGACTCCTTCTCAATCTGCCTACTATACAGAGTAAAACTTATCTGTTGAATTATTCTATTGAATATCTGTTGTTAGTGATCCAGTGCTCCATGAAATTCATTTTATGGAGCACTCCTTCCTCCTCTGGACCCATGACTCCACCACAGCTGGGTCTGTATTTCTATTTTATTTTTTCTTCTGTGTTCAAGTTCTTATCTGTACCTTTAAGCAGGGGATAGGAAAGTCAGATCTTTAAGCAGATCCACTTGCCAAGGAACACCATTTAATCACCTGGTGTGGCTTTCTGTATAATCAAAGGCTGTTATATTGCTTACTGATCTCCCCTATGATCCAAAGATTTCTGTGAGCAAAAATAATTCTAAATGTCAGGAGACTAAACAATAGCATATTCGTTATCCTGGATGATATGTTGCAAGCAGCAGCAGCAGTTTACACTTTCCAGATCTGGTGATAAATGTATGACCATGTAAGCTGGATACTTCAGTCAGACATGCTAAGAAAGTGGACTGTTCCACAGCAAAGTAGATTGACCTGTAGTGTCCCTTCTCTGTTGTTGACCAATATCATAAGTCTTAAAAAAAAGCTCTCCCTCTGAATACACCTCTTAGTTGTGTGTTGCAGAGGAGAGGGAAATTTTCCTAATATAAATAATGTACTGAATGTACAGGAAAATTCCTGAAGCATGAATTTTGATAAATAAAATACTGAATGAATGCCATACCAGTATTACTGGTTTCCAGTTCTTTTAAAAATTTGCAGGTGGGGATTTACTACAAGCTAAAGTGATCCCAGGCCCTTGTTCAGATCACTCTCCCTCCCAGTTGTTCCCATCTCCTAGCCATGTACTATGCTTTGGCTTTCTTCCGTCTTCTGGGACACCAGCTTTGTGGAGTGATCTGCCTGCTGCTGTTCCCTTGCTGGTGAGAGCTCGTGAAGCATGTGAGAAGCTGGAGAACAACATCCCAACAGAGGTACCCATACCATTAGCACAGGCAGTCCGTACCTACGATGCCCTGCTTATGCATCACTGGCAATGTGAACCATTGTACAGCTGGGCATGGGAGCTCTTCTGTGCCACAGGGGGTGATTGTTAGCCTGAAGTCCCTGATTCACCCTTGAGCTTGCTCATGTCTGACATAAGACAAGAGTCCTTCATAATAGCCCTAGACCGTTCCAGTCAGCTCTGCAGCTAGTTACTGTGGGGATCTTGGATATAAGATTCTCATCTTTAACTGAAATAATTAATTTTAGCAAATGCCTCTTCGCATCTTTCTTTGTCAACAGATGGTAAACTTTTATTGCATCCTTAACATCATATGGGATGTAACATCTCCTTCTGCTTCATTATAAATACAGAATAGAAATAAATAGTGGATGATTCCTTCAAATATACATCACTACTTGTGACTTTAATATCTGTATCTAACAACAAACATGGTAATGGACTTTGATTTTTTTTTTTTTTGTATTTTGGCCATAGTCAATTCTGGATTATGCTGGAGAAAGGTAACTAGGAAGCTCTAGGCTAGTGGAAAAATCTGGGTGTTATGAATATTATGAATCTGACTGAAAAGCAAAATGTTTTTGCAGTTACTTGGAACTTACTTTGGGCTCAGTAAAGCTTATTTACCTCCAGAGCTCAACATTGGCTTTTCCAGGTACATGCTGGTTTTGTGCGTTGGGTGTCTTTTGATCGTATCACTGGGTAACTTGGGTGCTGGGCTTCAGCCTGCTCCCATTCTGCCATTCACATGCAGCTGTGCCCATCTAAGAAGCTCTCCTGGAGCTGGGGCGCTTAGAAGTGCAATTCTGAGGCACTGAGATGATTATCCAGGAGCAAAATTAGGGCTGCTGAGTTTACAACCTCAGCTTTTGTATCACATGAAAGCAGTTGAATTGTTTCTGGGCAAGAGTTGTCCTGGGATTAATGTATCTCTCTTTTGTCATTTCTGAGGTTGAGGCAGCAAGCTCTGTTAGACCCAGCAAGTTCTGCATCCATAGCAATAATATTTCATGATCTAGGTAAATGTCAGTTGACTGTGTGTTTAAATAAGTGGTTCCATGAACTAGTGGAACTAATGAAGTCTGGTTTGCTGCGAGTTTGTATCTTGCAGTTAATTGATTTTTTAACTACATATACTAAACCACAGCATGATCTCACCCTTCTTTATCATCAAATAGAATAAGCAGAATTTGTATAATCATGTTTAAAATATGAAGTACAGAATTTTGTATTTTTGGGTCCCTTTCAGTATGGTCAGCTTTTTTTTTTTCAGTCAGCTGCAACCTTTAAGATGCTTACAAGGATCCATAACCAAAAGCTGATGAAATGTCCAGAAAATATGACAACAAAAGACATTTTTCTTATTACCCAGGTTCTCATAATACTAGAGTCTGGAATGGGAATGATTTAAAGAATTTCCAGAGGGAAGAAAGTGCACCATAATGAAGCTCAGGTTTTGTTTACCTGATTGCCTGGGGTGAAGGAAAAGACATGGCATTTATTTATAAATCTAAATAACTAATTGAAATAAATGTGAGTATGCAAGAGCAAAGAAGCATTAGAACCAGATCATACAGTATAATTGTGTGTTTTATTTGCCAAAGATGTGCTGTTCCATTAAGATCAAATTAGTAGCTGAAATCAGGCAGGTGAAAACAAGTATGTGCGGGGCCTTCATCATACTTTTTATCAGGACATTCAGTTTTTAATAAAGATGAAAGAAGATGACTTCACAATATCCACTTTTATTTGAAGTTCTCGGCTTCTGTGAGATCAGCATTTTTGGCAGAGGCCAAAAGGTCAAGAAGGAATAAAACCTTTATATTCTCCTGCAAATGATGAACAAGTTCTTACCTCAGTATGAGCTCTCAGAAAGATTTCTGAAAAACAGAAACTGGAAATAAAAGTGTAATGAACATTGGTATATTCTGGTTTTGTACAAGATCTGTTAATAGGGTATCTGATTCTCCTTATACCTGTTTCGCATCAGTTTTACAGTTAGTAAAGTGACACCCAATTCTTTTTCTTGCTTTTCTCTGTTTAAGAAGGAACATAGTTCTTGTGAGTTGCTGTTCTGTACAAAATATGTAACTTAAGTTATATTCAAAATTAATAACCAGTATTGGATAGATGCAAGCTATGATAAAGCTTCCTCAACTGTACTGAAAATATATTTAAAAATATGGAACCACTGCCTCCACTGCCCAGGTGTAAGGAAGGGGCGTTGCCCAATTAAAAGCATATTTACCCCTTTTCTGAGTACAGATATTTTTTCCTGTAAAATTCCCTTCAGTACTTCATAGAAGTAAGTTCTCCCTCCATTAAGAAACCAGAAAAATTAGAATTGAGGTCCAAATCTGACAGAGGCAATGCTTTTGAGAAGAATGTGGAACAACACATGGGAAAATGTGGCATTTCCAGTCCATTGACATTATGAGTTTTCATTTTCCCTTAGGAAACAACATGCAATATTTACAAGCCCTTGTCAAATTTTAGATTCTTGAAGTGAACAGTTTACTGATAATTGCTTACAGTTTTTAATCTAATATTCTAAAAAATAAGTACTGAAAACCACATTTAGGCACCTAAAAAATTAGAAACCCTCTGTTACCAATTAGTCCCTCCAAGGCAATTGTATTGCTTGAGCTTAGTTCATTTTACATCTTTTATTTTGGTACCTAACTTTAGGCATCCATGTCTGAAAACTGTGGTATGGTAACACAGTTTTCAGTAATAGGCCATTTTGAGACTGTCTACCGAGTTCTGTGTACAGCCCTTTTCCCTTCGCTTTTCACTTGAATTACTATTTGAATTCAAATAGACATGCTTTGGTGTATCTCTAGCATAGTATTGTGAACTCCTTGTAAGGGCTAACAAATAGTCACAAAAGGGAATGTATTAAAGACCATTTAATAAAAATAGAAAACACCTGACTGAAGTGCGGAGAAAAAAATGCATGATTACTTTAAAAAGTGAGTGTAGGAGAATTTATGGAGTCAGAACTTTTAATCAATTTTAGAGTTTTTAAATCAAATGCAGTAATTTTATTATACTTGAATTTACCATGAAGCAACAATATTTTGAACCACATTATAATGGATAAATTTGACTGAACTGGAAGTTTAATAAATTTGACTTCTTTAGAAAGAGTGATTAGAAAGCAGGTGCTCTGATTAAATCTAGACAATTATCGGAAAATCTTCAAAGTTAAGATTTCTTATCAGGAAATATATTAATTTTCTTAAAAGCTCACCCTAATTCAGTGATACAATGAAGATAACAGAAACAGAAAAACAGTCTATGCAATTGAAGAAAAGCAAAAGAGAGAGAAATGGACTTTAATCTAGAGCACAGAAAATTGTTAATAAAATAAGAATTGCAAAAACATCATGGCTGCTAGTAAAAAGGGTAATACAATTTTTTTCCCCCAATCACATTGGGAACAAAGGAGATCCTACTAATAGAATAGGCCATTATGAAATTGGACATGGCTAAAGTGAAGGTAATTACTCAGGAAATGTTCAGCAATTGCTCCTATTCCCTATTTGAAAAGGTTGATATGGAAGAGTTACACAAGAATAAGGAAGAACTTTCTTGCCTGGCCACAGAAGCAGAGCTGATACCACTGCTGGTGTCAATAATCAGAGCCTAGAGTTTGAAAAGAGCTGGCTAAGGTATCTAGTCTGCTATTGTTATTTTTAATAAACATTTGAATATTGGGAAAGTTCCATACAGTTGAAAACCAGCCCCATTTGTGCCAGTGATGCAGAGGGGCAAAAGAGATAGCTATGTAAATGTATTCTGGTTATTCTGAAATCAAAACCAAGTGAAATAATGTGAAAAGTTTTATCTGACAAAAACATTGAAGAAGAGGAATACATTTTGTCATAGTTAATGTGTTTTTAAGGAAATGATTTCAAACAGGCCCGATTTTTTTTTTTTTTTTTGCATTGAATATGAAGTTTGGTGCATAAAGTTTCCTGCAGGTACAAAGTACATAAAGTTTTTTGTAATAATTGCAGTGAATAATATTCTGGTGAAAAATCAACTTTATAGCACAGCAAACCAGCACTTGATAAATGGACTAAGGATTAGATATATGAAAGATTTCAAGTGCTGGCCAATGGTGAATCATCGTCAAATGGTGGATTTCCTAGTGAGGTACTACTCAGATTGGTCTTAGACTCAATGTTTTTTCAACATTTCAGCAATGATATGAGGAAACAAATATGAAATCAGTGACGATAAAATGTGAGGATGGAGATGTAAATAATGCTGAAGATATGGCAGTTATTTAGAGAAATCTAGATTGCTTGATTAGCTGGACCTATTCAAGGAATACTCCTATTCAGGAGTACTGTATGTAAAGTGTTCATCGGTGAACTGACACTTTAGGAGACTTCAGCCTAGAAAATCGTGTATATAAGTGATACTTTAAATCTTGTGTCTTTTGTTGTGTGAGTTTTTTCCCTAACAGTCTACGTCTCTGTATCTGTAAGTTTAACCCATCAATTCTGGCCCTTTTCACAGATGTTCAGATCTTTTGACTATGTTTTTTTCTTCCAGTTTTCATGCATGAAAATCTTTCTTGTGAGGATCTTAGTATCATCTGTATGATAAAATAAAAACACACACACACATCTTTTGAAATTTTAGCATGTTACCTGTAGAATGTAATGGGAATAGCAGTGCAAGAGTCACCTAAAAGATAAATTAAACATACACAGGTGTACACAATATTTTTGGAGAGGTGGCTACTAGCACATATGGAATGTATTTCCGACATTAAAAAAAAAAAAAAAAAAAAAATTAACCTTATCCTCTCAAAAAATCTCTGTGAAGTACTGGAAAACATGCCTAATTTATGTGTTTTTACTATGTGACTTAAAGAACGCATTGTCTTGCCTTTTTTTGTTGTTTTTTCTAGCAGTGGTCAGCACACGCAACTATTCTACTGGTTCTTTTGTTTGTTTTGCTTTTGATTCCCAGAGTGATGAGTCTTTTCTGATACTCATCCTTTCCCTTGGGACAAAATGAAACTTTACCTATATTCTGTACTCTGGTGAGAAAAATGTCCTCCTGGAAAGTTGCCTTAAACTTTCCCTCAGTTGTTTTAGCCCTCTTTTCCTTCAGTAGACATACTTATTAATTTAAAAATACACTAATAGATACTTTCCTCTGAGTACTGTTGCAAATTCCATCTTTTCCAGTTTGGTTACTATTAGATTAAAATCACATGGTTTGTTAACCTGGACGGTATTTTTTATAAGCCTGAGTGCTATCAATAGAAGTTTTAAAATATGAGGGTTTTTTTGAAACTAATGTAACTGCTTTTGGCACCATACAGACAATGCACTAATCGAAAATTAACACATCTTTTGTGACAAGACTCTTAGTATTGTCATCCACTGCTGCAGTTCTGTGCCTCATGCCTGTGAAGTGATCTTTGAGCTAAGGGTCTTTCTTCTCTTTGCCTTTACTGCCTTACATCTTCTTTCAAATATTGGATCATAATTTGGTTTGTATTATTTGACCAAGTGGCTTTAGTGCAGCATTTGACAACTCATTTAAAGTACGTCTCCTTGTGTGCTTCCAGGTTCATTTCTTGTAGTATTTTGTGTTCTCCATAACATCAGGATTATCATCTAGCTTGCATAAACTTTGGTTTGGATGACTTTGCCTGGCAAGTTCTAATTATTTTAGGATATATCTCACTCCACAGATTTTATATTCCAGATTCCGATTATGTTTTTTTACGTTAGCAGAAGCTCAGTCTTTCACAATTGCAATATTAGATTTTCAGTTTTATATCAGTCAAAAAAAGTTTCCCCATTCTTTGAACTGTTACATAAAACATATAAATTGTGTTTTATTTTTGATGTGAAAATGTAGAACTTCTCACATTTCAAAATCACAACTTCATAACTATCTTCCTCTGCCTGCCTGAATTAACTAAAATCTGTTAAAAACAAGTACATTAGAATAATTTCTTATCAAATTACAGCTGCTTCTGATTCTTCCTTAGCTGGTGGCTATGTAATATGAGAAGTTTTAGGGAAAAAGTAATTGAGGTTATTGGCTTAAAATTCTTTAGAGGAAAATGCGAGCTACTCCAAGCTAACTATGGCTTTTATATTTGTAAGAATCATGTATGTGCAAGTGCAGGCAAATAAAAAAAATGAGAACAGTTAAAATGTTGAAATGTGAATGATGTGATTTTTCAAAATGTTGAATGTTATGAGCAAATTAATGTAGTATTCATCCTCATGAAGACAAGATCTTTACCAGGTTACAGTAAACAATATTTGCATGAATTTTATAATAAACACGTAATCTCAATTTTAATTGAAAAGCAATCTGTGTGCTTGAAAGCTTCTTGGTTTTTTTTTTTTCCAGCTATATCGGTAAATATAATAGCAGATATTAACCTTGTTTCATTTTAATTGACTGCATCCTTCATATTGGCTTTCTATAACATTTCTGAGTGTGAAGTTACTTTGGGAGGTGCTGACAGTGAGACATTGTGCAGGTCCTGAGAGACAAATGGATGCTACAAGGTAGGGTAGAGTAGGGTAGGGTAGGGTAGAGTACGGTGGGGTGGTGGGCTCCCGATGGTTTCCCTTCTTGCTGCAAGGAATGCTCAGTTGCAGGAGGATGGCTGGTGAGGGTATGGGGCTCAGTTTGGGGCTCTGAGGAATTCCCTACCTGGGCTTAGGGCCTTGATAGTTTCTAACAAGGGAGAGCAATCATAACAACAAAAGGAGAGACACAGTTGAGTGTCTCTTAGCTTCTGTGATTTTTAAGATGACTGAAAAATAAGACATTGCTCTGCTGCAGATTATATAAAGCCACTGTTATTAATTGTTCAGAGTCTCTGGAGGTTCAGTGCTGACAAACTTGAGGGTTCCACTTTGAAATACTGCTGGGTTTGACTCCAAGTTCACAGTAATTGAAATATTGCCTAAGGCTCATACAGGAATGTGAACTGTATGTCAGACTATCTAATTAGTAGCCTTATTGCTTCAGTGAGCCCTTATACGGATGGTGTACCACACACTATGAGGTGGAGGTAAAAAATGCAAAGAATCCATTAATATCTGTAGAAAGACCTGACCTACAGAAAACTGATGCAGGTCCTGCAGACCAGTATAGAAGCTTGGAAAAACTCAAAGACTTTATATCGAGGACAATGACCGATAGATTTTAAAACACAGGAGCTGCAGAAATCTGTGAATGAAGAGATATTACGTCATGTTTCTACATGACCAGGAGATGGAGAAGTTAGAAAGCATTCATTTACTCTCTGTGACTTAGGAAAGAAATGGTTTCTGACACTTTCATAAGAAAGAGATAAAGAAGCTTTTCAGCTTTAAACACTAAGTCTTGGGTTGTGATATGTTTGCAAGCACCATCCTGCAGCCCCTCGGCCAACATGGACCTCAGACAATGAGGAAAATCATTGCTCAAAGAATTATTCGGAGCTGCTCTTCCCTTGTGTCCAACCTAACTAAAAATTAGTTGTTTAAAGGGAGAGAAGGTGGAGCTAAATAATTTTTTATGTATATTTGTGTTAAGAGGAGTCTTAAATCTGCTGAACATAAGTTTACTTAAGAAGTTTATAAATATAACGGAAAAACCTAAAAAAATAATGTGAAAGTGGATATAAGTAGCAAAGACCCGCAACATAATGGCTCTTGATGAATGGTAAAGCTGATGAGTTCTTTGGGTGTGTAATACAATACTTAATGACTAATTTTATTAAAAACTGTGTTTGTGGTAAAAATGAGTAGGCAAAGGTGTGAAGAGATATGTCATTTCTGTAAAAGACAAGTAGGAGGAGAATGAGAGAAAATTTTATATAAAGCTCAACAGAGAAGCTGAGAGAATATCATTAAAGAAAATGGTGTTCTCTGAGGTTAGTAAGTTTGTTCAAAACTTTTGTACTTGTTGAAAAAAATCACAGGAAGTAATTTTCCTCCTGACACAGGAAAGTTGTTTGTTGTTGTTTTTCCTTATTATTTTCTAGTCATGTCTGCAGAAATGGTGGCCTTTGTGTATACTTGACTAAGAATGTGACTATTTCAGGATTCTTTGGAAATTGGGTCCATAAATTTTTTAAGGCTGTGTGTGAAGGATTTTTAAGATACTGACTTCAGTACTTTTGAAGGATTTGGCTTATGATTTTAAAAAGGAATAAGTAAATGTATTATATTAGATATTTTTACAGTTGCATTTTATGGAACATTTTACACAAAATTATTGAGTGTCTCTATTATGAGACATCTTTTCTTCACCAAAAATCATTCACATGTGAAGATTTCTGGAGCTATACAGTTACTCCTGTCATTTCATTTAGAAAGTGCGGATTGCTTTATTCTCAAGTGTTGCATAAATTTATACAGAAGACTTCCCCCTTTAAAAGCATTTTCATTTTTATGACATATGCTTACACTTATTTTCCTTTTAGATGTTTTATGCTATAATTGAGATGAACATGAAACTTGCAGTTAAAAATTCCACTTATTTCTGTCAAAAGTAGTTCTCTTGAGGATGCTGTGAATTCTCTGCAAAGATAATTTATAGGTAACAATCAATTTCCATCTTTAAGGAAGCTAATAATACAGTTTAGACTGGAAACTTAATACGGTGATACAAATCTTTGGGAACACACCAAATAAAATATCCTGTATGATGTGGACAGCATTTGTTCTAATCATGCATATACACTTTTTACTAGTTTCTGATCATTGCTCTAACATATTTCCTACACTTTCAGATGGACTGTGAAACATAAAGTTCACACTAATTTGGGTTAAAGGGTCAAAAAAGATAAAGTCTCTGTGGCAGAACTTTCTCTCTAGGATGCAAAAGAAGCTTTCTTTGAGTATAGCTATCACATACTTTTTAATCTGATGGATGGAAGAGATTATGTGTTCCCTGGGAGAAGTGCTACATCACCAAAGGCTTCCCTGGAATATCAGCATATTTTTCCTTATACTTAGATATACGATACAAAAACCTTACCAAGTTATACTCTGCCGGACAGCATAGTACTAATTCCCATCTTACTTGGGGAAGACATGTTAAAAAATGAAATGTTTTCCAGGGTAAAATTAATAAATTAATTGTTCAAATATATTTTGACCGTAGTTTTCTATTTTGTCAAGAATTAGGTGGAACAGCTACAGATGTAGCAGGTAAATATGACTCACACATTGACATGACATATACATACTATTTCAAATTTATTTTTTTTTTATTCCCAGAAGGCGGAAAGTCTGAAAAATACAAAGTACATAACTTAATAGAGGTCAAGATATAGGAAACCAATTAGGTCTTGAACTCCAAGTCTGAGATTCACTGGTTTAAGTTATTTTTTTCTTTTTCCATTAAACTACCAGATTAGTGATTGGTTTGGCATGATGACAAACAGATTTATAGATCTGTACTTAAAGGAGAGCTACAGGTTTTTATTGTGTTACAGGAGCACTCTCATTAGATTATGCAGCTTTCACTAAAGTAAATTAAAACCATAGTTTATATTCATATGAAAAGTAAAGCTTTCTTTGAAGCCTGTGATTATTAACATGTTTGAGGTTAAGCAGGTATTTATATAAATTGCTGGATAAGGGCTAGTCTGTTCAGCATTTTGGAGAATCAAATTCAAACATCCTGAATCAACTGTTACTGATTTAATTTCCATGGCTGTGAGATCTGTCCCTGTGGAATGTGGAGCAAAAAAACCCAGAAGCAGCTTTAGCAGTTACAATGAAGACCTTCTTCACTGATGAGTACTTTATCCCTAAAACTGAGCAAAGTTCTGTGTGAGGAGCCATCTCTTCCACAAGAGATGTGAAAAGGTACAGACCAAACGCGAAAAGAGAAGTGTGCAGGAATATGGGGCTGTGAATGGTCACCTGCATCATCAGGTCTAATTATCCGTAGTCCTGAGCAGTCATATCAAGTCTGAAGGGTCCACAATATCATCTGTGCTACACACTATATATCTCATAGGCCATAAAACACTTCTGCATCCCCTTAAAAACACAAGCTCTGTAATAAAAGATGAAAGTCTTAAAACATTCCACAGGAAGAGATCAAGAGAGACTGTGGTCATTGTCAGTGCACTAACAGAATGTTTGTTAAATAACCTTTCCAGATGATCCCAGGAAAAAACACTCCATATGAACCAAAATCCCAGTGATGCAAAAGCTTCCCTCTCAGTCCTAGTTTTAGTGGTCTTTTTAGGAGTAATAATACTGTAAATGGTCTATTTATTATTTTGGATTAACTTCACCAAGTGAATCTGAGACAACTTCCAGTTTTACATATGCATTAATGGATGTGGGAAATCCTTGAATACAAAACTGTTACAGTGTCTACCTGTAAATGTGGCTTTGCTTTAATTTGTTAAATACAGAAATTATATGCTGACCAGAATATAACAATAAAAAAAACACTTCCCTTCTTTTTCTGTAAGAAAAAAGGCTGATCTCTTTATGAATTATTGAAAATCAAATTAAATAAAGAAAACGTTAAATTATTGGTCTAGTATCTGCCATGCTGTCTTATACTGAATTCAGCAAGTGCACAGGTGTACATTGTAGGTGTATCATCCAAGATTTACTGTCAATTTAGTGTGATTTATCTTGTTGCAAATGCCCTGGTCTGCAACTCTTGGTGTTCCTTTTATATGAATCAGCCAGGCAGTCATGTACCAAATCCAGAAATATTCTAGGACCATGTAGTTCTTGTGAAGCTTTTAAAATGATTTAGCTTAACTCAACATGCCACGGAGCTCTCTGATAGAAAGGAACTTGTAGGGGAATAAGCAGGTGCTGGGAACTCCCATGTAGCATTTCTGGGATCAAGGTAGCACTTGGGCAATGATATTGTGCAAATTGCTTAGACCTGTCTTAGTGCCTACTGAAAACCTGCAGCTCAGCACAGTCTACACAATTCCTTTTGAAAGATGTGGGAACTAGGTACTTAAATAATAATTAAACTTTTGTGGATCTAGCTACTATTAGATAATAAATTTTAGGCACCTAATTCTCTTTGAGATCAACAAGATAAGGAACCTGCTCCTTCCTAGAGGCCTTCTTAAGTGTCCCTCTGCATGTTTATCTCTATTTGTCTGTCCTTTAACATCTTTCCTTAGCTATCTTCATTTGCAAGTTCACAAGCTAAATACATTAAGCATCACAAGGCTAGGGACCACTGAAGTACTTGCATAGATAGTGTATGTACTGGTCGATGGTACTTCTAAACCACGTGATACTGCATTCACTTCAGCTAGCTTCATCCTTTCAGAAAGAACTAGCAGATCAGTTGTTTCCAGAGCTGTGAGGCAGCAAGGTTAGACTTTTTGCTCAGCATCTGTGTTAAAAAGAAAATGTTGTTATAACCTTCAGTGATGGAAGAATACTTGAAGCACGAAAATAGTATTCTTTATAATTGCTTTTGTAAAGCAGTCTGAAACAAAGAAACCGGAGAGTTTTATATGGAGATGGCAGAACAATGCATGTCAGGGAAAGCTGGACTGTTCTGAACACTGCAGAACAATGGAGCTTCACAGCGCATTTTAGTAGTCCTTCACCAGGCCAAGGAGACACAGCTATAAGGTTTTTCCCTGAAGTATGAATTTTCATTTTGGATAACAGGGATTTTTTGTTTGTTCGCTTGTTTTCTGTGCAACTTTTGGAGTCTGAATTGTGTCTTATTCAAGAAAAGTATGCAATCTTAAAAAGTCTTCAAAACCAAGACTGTGTAAAATAATCAGTTCAAGTCAATTGAAATGCTTTATTTAACAGCTTCAAATATTTCTTCTCTATTTGACTGTGGTTTTTTTAAACCTTTTGTTTTATTGTAATTATACTCTAAACTTAATTTTGGTTCAAGAAAATTAATTTTAAAATTTCAAAGCACCAGGATGAAATGTTTTGATATTTTCTGAACTTTTGGTATGTCATTTTCCTGATTTCCCATGGTCAGTTCTTTCTTGAATCAAATGAATAGGCATTTTCTAATGAAATGAGTGTAACTGAAAGATTCCCATTGCTGTTTTTATAGGCTCTTTTTGCAATAAGGACAAAGCTATTACTATTTGATACCTAAATTACATGTATTCTAGTATCTGTAGTTAGTGCATATTGTTTTCATCATTGGTTGAATTTTGGGACCTTGTAATGAATATCTTTTGTTTCTTGGAAAGCTTAATTTTGTTACCATGTTTCCAGTAGGAGTTAGTATAGCTTGTCAGTGTCCTCTGCAGACCACTAATGCAACCACTGGCCACAGCAACCCTCATGTCTGTAGTGTTTCCAACGTAGAATATGAGAAGTGTATATGAAACGCCTTAAAACTATTAGGCAGTGGTCTTTTGTGTTTGGTCTAAAGTGTTCGGGAGCCACTGTTCCAGATAGTTGTTGTATTCTTTTATCCTTAGGGAGGAGCCACAGGTTAGTGTCAGAAAGAAGGGTAAATTATCCAGCTTAAGTGTTTTAGGGATTATAGCAGCTAGATGGATCCGACTGCTGTTCTGGCATCCTGAAGCAGTTCTGCTGTGACTCACAGAGGTACTAAAGAAGTTATCTGGGTGAACTGATGATGAGAAACTGTTCCTGTAAGTTAGTTAGTGCTCATTCCTGCCCTGCAGGCCCCCAGACCCTGTCTGCTGTGAGAGCGATGCCCAGCTGAGATGGGGCAGCTGGGAACAGCAAGAGTGTGAGCCAGCATACACAGCAAGGTGGCTTAAGGTTTACCCTCCTGTCTCTGAGAACGGATTTTGGCTCAAACTCACCACAATGATGTATCAGGGCAACAGATGAAGATAGAGGAAATGCTAAAGGCCATGAGGACTTGGGGAGTACTAAGCTTTAGACCCAGGAGCCTTACTGCACATTCAGCTACATCAGGGGGAATATGTGGTCAGAGGAGAGGGAAGAACTGGCAATGAAATACAACACAAACAGTGGGTAGCTCTATTTTTTTGATTCTCAAGTAATATAGATAATTAAAAGAGCAAAGTGAAAGAATTAATTTTAAGTGAAAATGACACAAGTTCACATCTCAGAGCTGTGATGGTCTTTTGCTGTACCTGGAAGTTCTTCATAAAAGATGAGAAAATGTTTAATTTTTGAAACTCATCCTTATGGATGAAGTCCTGTTTGAGTAAAAGAAATGTAGCTTGAGAGAGTACAGATCTTACCCCCCTTAAATGTGATTTTTAATATTCAAGTTAGCTGACACAGTTTGGTGTGTTTTTTTAGGTGGTGTAGGAATGGACAAGTTCTGGTAGTAATCATACACTCAAATTGAAACTGTATTCTCAATAAGTTTAAGTACAGCTAGCTGACATGATGCTGAATGTGACTTGTCCTTTGCTACATCAGCTGCAAAATCAGCATTATGTTTGCAACTGTTAAAAATGGAACAGGATGAAAATGTCCTGTGTAAGCAGGACTGTTGAGCTACTGTGTAATAAAGAGCTTTTATTACTATTTTATTATACTCTCACACATAATGGAAAAAACTGTTACAATATTCAACATTTAGCTCACATTTCTAAAGTAATTTTGAGAAATGATGTCATAGCTGTTAACAAATCTGCTTTTGGCTTTGCTGCTGTATCAAGTAATATATCATAAAATGACCAAAAGATGGGATGCCTTGGTCAATTTCTTAAGCAGTATTCTGTCAGAAGGTTTTCCTGTACCTCCCGTAAAGACTCATACAACACACATTCATAGAGCTGAGTCTCTTATTCACACTTTACCTCTACATCAAAAACATAGCTTCCCACTTCTTTGTGAATATTTAATAAGAAACACTATGCTGCGGTCATATCTTATTTCGTAAAGAATTCATTGTATACAGAAAATATTTTAGAGGACATTTACTGAAAATGTATTAAGGAACTAACCATGAAATTAAAGGAATTTATGTTTATGCATTGTGGTTTTTTCTCTAAATTCCAATTAAATGGTTTGGGAAATATTTATATAAATTTTGAGGTATGACAGAATATTTTAAGTTGGTTCCAGTACACTGAGCAACAGAATTTCATTAATAGTAGTGAGACCTCCTCCAAATCAAATCAAAGAACCCTAATTTTCATTTTCATCTACAAGGAAATGCCATAAAATTCACACAAATGAATGTGCAGATTTGGATTTTAGAATTACTTGGTAAGTTTTAGTGATCCAATTTCTGTTGACTTCAGAAAACCCCATCAGGAAGTTGTTGCTTTGCAAAATCAGTATCAACATTTCAGCCCACTAAAATCTGTTCAAGGCTGTAGGAAACACAACATTAACATCCTAATTGGAAAGCAGGATCAGCAATCTTTCCTTCTCCTTTTTGAGACACTCTTCAGGCTCCAGCTCTCTTTGCTTTTTCTCCTCTTCTCCTGCTCCCAGAGAGGAGAACCCCATCTACTCATTCCTTCTTAAACGTGAAGACCCTCATTCCGCTCCACAACATCTCAGCAGCCTTTCTGTCTTCTTTCCGCTCCCAGTCTTGAAAGAACTGGTCTAACTCTTCTAGCACTGCTTTCAGTACTGAGAGCTCTACGTATTGCTTTTTTGTCCCTTAGCCCAAGATTTTCCCTAATTTTTTGGCCTGTGTTTGATCTGTCGGTTCTGTATTTTTAGTCCTTGTTCTTAGTTACCTTTGAATAAATGCAAGTAGCCAGTTCTGGTTTGTCATGCTTTGAAAGCAGAACAGTAGCAGATAAGCAGCTGCTTTGGCTGTATTCATCGTTATTGACACAGCCCTATCAGTCATGCTTACCCTGTTCCATAAAGAAGTTGCATCTTAGTGTATCCTATGATTTTCTGCTCTTCAAGCAGCTACTCAGTCTTCATAATGTTCTGTCTTTTAGGGAGCTGTCAGGCTCTTTTGCATGTGTGTCAGAGTTAGCTATGCCTCTGTGGATGTCCCGACTTGTCAGGTGCTCTTCTACGGTTCCCTAACAGTGGGGGAGAAACATCTGTTAGAGGTCATATGTGCTGGGCTTCCTCCTTGGCAAGGGAGCAGAACAGATATTACCGCTGTGGAGCTTTCCAGTCTGGAAAAACAAAAAAATGAGCTGCTGTAGCACTCAATCTTTTGATGTTAAAGCAATCGCTCCCTGCCAGGTCTTCAGTGCCTCATTCCTCTTCCTGGGGCCAACCCCCTCTGTAGCAGTACTCACATCAGATGCTGATGCCCTAGGCGCTCCCTGATCCCTCTCATTACTTCCCTTGGCATTTGCCAAATCACCCACTCCGTCTGTGTTCATACTGGGAGTCATGCCCAGTCACTTTGAAGTCCTTAGGCCAGGTTGCTCTCCCCAAATGTGCTGTGGTGTCTCTTCTCAATCAGTATAGCTATTCTATGTCTCCCCAGACTTAATACATGTGCTACTGCCTCCCTTTTTCTCCTCTCATTTTCCACAAAACACACTGAAGATGGTCTGCAGGCAGTGAGACCTCCAAGTCAGAACAGGTGGTCAGTGCTCTGAGACTGAGCTGTCTGTGTCACATTTTTAAACACAACCGCAGGTAAACTAACAAACAGGAGAAAAGTTCAGAAGGAAGGCACCTGCAGCTTAGTCAGGCAGTCTGTCAACCTTATCATGCAAAATCTAGTTTTATACTAAAAGGTCCATGGGTTGCTACTTTTCTAGCTCAAGGACATTATCCTTGTTCAAAACAAGTCCTTGGAGCTGATTTTAACCTTTTTTTTCAGGAGTATCTAGTCTGGATAACTCTTCAGTGCTGTGGAAGGCTCATCTGCTCTTAGGCTTTGTGTGTGGACACAATGGAGCTGTAAATCTTTGTTCCTCTACAGGACTGTTGAGGCTTTCTTGTTCATCCCTTATGCTCAGTGTTATTACTGAAGTCTTCCTAACTTCAGTGTGATAACTCATAAGGCTTTTAGGGTTTTATTGCCTTTTTGGGATTGTTGTGGTTTAACCCCGGCCAGCAACCAAGCACCACGCAGCCGCTCGCTCACTCCCCCTCACCCAGAAAGGAATGTAAAACTTGAGGGTTGAGGTAAGAACAATTTAATAGGTAAAGCAAAAGCCATGCACGCAAGCAAAGCAAAACAAGGAATTAATTCATTACTTTTCACCAGCAGGTGGGTGTTCAGCCATCCCCAGGACAGCAGGGCTTCAGCACACATAACAATTACTCAGGAAGACAAACACCGTAATGCTAGATGTCCCCCCCATTCCTTCTTCCCCCAGTTTATATACTCAGCATGATGTCATATGGTATGGAATACCTCTTTGGCTAGCTTGGGTCACCTGTCCTGGCTGTGTCCCCTCCCAGTTTCCAGTGTCCCCCAGCCCTCTGGCTGGCAGGGCCCAAGAAACTGAAAAGTCCTTGATTTAGTATAAACATCACCCAGCAACAGCTAAAAACATCAGTGTCCTATCAACATGGTTCTCACATCAGAGCCAAAACACAGCGCTGCACCAGCTACTAAGAAGAAAATTAACTCTTTCCCAGCTGAAACCAGGACAGGGATCATCTGCCAATAAGAGTGGATCTAATGAAGCTTAGCTAAATATATAAGTCTGAGCTAGGCCAAACTCAAGCGGTGGTTTCCCCTGAAAACTATGGTGCTTCTTAAGCTGCATCTAGCTCTAGTAACCCTTTGTCATCACTAAGACAACTCCAAGAAATGCAAGAGAGGAATTGAGAAGTGTTCCTGTAGCTCTAACTCTTGATGCAACTGATCCAGTGATTTTTTGAGAGATCAACAGATGCATGCTGTGAGATGAGTGTGAAAGGGTCTGCAGGGTTCAGGATATAACAGTGGGAGGAAAGGCACCGGATACAAGGCTGGCTCTTGGTCATAGGAACATCTGCTCTTCTATGTCTCCTACAACAGTGAGTTGTGAATGGGTTAAAGCCATCAGTCACATGAAGATTTCCTTGCAAATGGTGTTTTTCTTGGCTGTGAGACACACCATAGGCCTGTAATCTGGTAGTGTGTATGCCTATTGCCAGGTTTGCCACTCCAAAGTGTGGGCACAAGGAAATCGGTGTCCCTGAGTAAGTTTTCTCCTTAATGCTAGGATGACCAATGGAAGTGGTGGGAAACTTCACTTTACTTGTTGGGCCAGAAACGATGGAGAGGTATAGCAGCTCTCTCCTCCTATGCCTGATGAGGCCCAGCATGGGTCTTGATGTTTAGAACTATCTTGACTATCTGAAGAAGTTGTTTTGGGGTTCAAGAAGAAGGAGGAGAAGGATGACGAGAAAGAACAGTGTATAACTAGTCTGATTCCTTCATTTATCTCATATCCTCTGCTGTTCCCAGTCCTCTGGCAGCATAGGTGTCATTGGTTGTGAGAACTGGGTCAGACCGTGGTTTTAAGGTGATACAAGTCCATGCTTAGCTATTCTGGTTTGAAGTCTGGCTGGTAGAAAATAAAAACTATTTAATTCATCTTACTATGTATTTCATAAGTATTCCAGGTTTGAAGTGTCTTAGACCTTAATTCTTAATCATATAACTTAATCATAAACTGTATCCTTCTTACGGATTGCCCTAAAATTTCTGTTTCAAGTCTCTGTTTCACAGAGTTTTCAGAATTGGAAGACAGGAATAATTTTAAATTTGTTTGAATAAATCTAATTATGCATAACTATGTTTAAAAATAATTTTATAGGGTGCTTTTTAGTTTCATTTCTCCTCCCTTTAAAAATATTTGTCTTGAAAGAACATCATAACATTCTCTTTAGCTTTCCTCTTTCTGTCTTGTATGTTAGTGATTGACAGATACAACCTTAGAAGCAGCTTAGCAGTTTTTTGGCCTGGGTTCCCTGTCACTGTAGGCTACTATATCGAGCTTTTCACCCAAGCTAGAACGTTAATAACTTGTGCTTTAGGAATTAAACATCATATTCACAGTTTCGTTGATTCTTACTGGTTTTCTTTGAATAAAAGGAACCTTTGTAATGGTCCAAGCTCAGGGTAATAGAGACTAGAGGACTTTTTTTTCCCCTTTGGATTATTTTTTGACAGCCTTTCTATTTTTGTCAGATTGTTCAATATATCATTTTCCTCACATGAGAGAAAGCAGTTATTATGTTTTACTTGCCAATGGTGCAGAAAATGACACAAATGTTTTGCTTACTGAGCATTCTTAAAGTTCTTCTTGAGCATTAGGCATCTATAAAACTAGGTTATTATTTTTATTAGCACCAAGATTTTATTTTTTTTTCCATTAAGATGCATCTATTTTGGGTGCAAATAACTTAGAACAATATCATTAGTAAAATAGATGAGAGAAACTATTGATCAGAGACACATGCATTAAGTATTCTGGTGTCAATATGAACATAAGCTTGTTACAGAGGCCTCTTGTTGGCAAGCTCATTTTTAAAAAGTCATTATTATAAATTGCTTCAACTAGTCAGATCATATAAAATCTACTTGTACTGTAATATTCCAGATGCTTGATTACTGTTCTTCGGTGTAGTGAGTTGCCAATTTCTCCCTCCTGAGAATGTGTGACAGATTGTAATACAATCTGTTGATGTTCTCGATTGTAACTGAAGTATATCATTGTCACCCATGCTAAAAAGCTGGGACATATACTGTAAAGTGTATGATTTTGTGAAATGTATGCTAGTGTTTTGTGTTCCAGCAATTTCAAACAGTACACAACAGATATACTTGATCTGGTGAGGAGGAGAATTAGAGGCAGGGGAAAACAAGGCAGTTTTATCAGAGCAGCATAATGTAGTGGATCCACTAATTTTATGAACAATACAAGCTAAATCATCTTTGTGTGCATGCTGGTGCCTGGGGAGAGGGAGAGGAAAAGAACAGAGGAAACCATACTTGTGTTGGTCTCTACTCTTCATTCTCTGCTCCAAAAGATCCAGGCACAACAGTCATCCCAGCACAAATTTGCAAATGTCTTGAAGGTGAATGACAGAAAGGAAGATCACATGCCTGTGCCACAAACACCTCACTGAGCTTTCGCAGAGGGGCAGAGGCATAGCATCATGTGTACTGTCCCTTTGTGTGCTCCAGTCCATGAAGGGAGGAAGAAGAGGCTTTTGCTGGCTGATATGCTTGTGCCGTGGGGTCAAAAAAAAGAATTTGTGGGGGATTAAACCAGTGATAAATATTACAGCCAAGTCAACAACTGGCAATAAATCAGGAGATGTGATCGTTCATTCCCTTCCTTCCCCTGTGGGGGAAGATCAGGGATAGAAAGGCTTTTTTTGGCTCTCCTGACATCATAACTTCTTTCTGCATCTTCCCTCCTCAACTTCCTTTTCCCATCGTAGCCTTTCTTCATTGAAGTTCATTAAGGTTGCAGCTCAGGGAAACATTTAAACATTAAGCGCATTGTCTCTTAGCAAATGACCTAGCTACCTAGAATATAGCTGACTTGGTCTGGTCCTCTCACCCCCTCACAACTATACATATTGTAGTTTCTTCTCTGAGCACTTTGGTCATGAGGCTGGAAACTTGGACACACACCAGCTTGGGGTACTGCCAGTACGTCACACCCCGGTAGCTCTTATATCTCAGCATGGGTTTCACATGTAGCTTCATCTAGGAGTGACTGCATCTGAAAGTAGCAGCCTCACTCCCCCTGTCTGTCTTTGTCCCCTTCTCCTTGACTGGAAATTGAGCTGTGCAGCTGCAGGGTTAACTGACTTCAGCTGGCTTGTACAGCAGAACAACCGTGCTGCAAAATCATACCTTATTTTTGTTGGCTTAATCACCTGTGGTTGCACAAACTTGGGGATCAGACTCAAGACAATTTTAGGAACCTACTCCTGCAGGTAGGACAGGTGTTTTGGGATTGGGGCTGCCTATTCCAGGAGTGCCCATTCAGATGGGCTCCAAGGAGTTGTAACACAAAACTGTGCCCTTGGATTTCCCTGTGGCGATATCGGTACATTCTTCCTTCCTGCACATAGTTATTCTGTGCTCAGGGATGCAATGTGCCTCACAGTCATGAGGTATTAACATTTGGTCATACTGCGTTACAATAGCAAAGAGAAAGAATTTGTGTTTTCCGCATTTTAAATGCATTTTAAATGGGTGCATGACAGGAACTATTCTGTGGTCTCTGTAGATCACACATATACCTGAGGATGAATCTTGAGGTAAGAGATTAAAATAAGACACAGTGGTTTTATACCTTTTTCCCTTTAACCACAATTTCATCTTGTCTGCTTTCCACTGCTTCAGGGATTTTTATTTGTATTCCTGCTCTGCCCCCCCCTCCCCCCCCCCTGGTTAATTTTGGAATACCTGGATTAACAGAACAAAGAGAAAAGCTGAGGTGGCAGCTTCACTGCTAGTCTTCTACCAAACAGAAACTGTCTCGCTTGAAATTTAGGTGTGAGATCAGGCTCTGACAGAGTGAAGGGCATGAGACATGGCTGCTTTACAAAAATTCTGAATAGTGCATGCATGTTTGTAAATGTACTTTAAGGAATTCACTGGAAACAGCATATAGTTATGTCAGGGTATAATTTGGTCTGAGGAGGAAAATAACTGTTAATTCACAGCTTATTAATTACACCGAAAGTGTTATTTTTTAAACATGTCACTTTGAAAACAGCTTTTGTTCTTAATTGTTTTTGATTCCAGTAGAGAAGCTCTGTAATTTCCATAGTGTATGAGGTAGCTGTGATACACACTGGAACAAAAAGCTGACTTACGAAGGGTGGATATATGTGAAAGGAATTACTAGGTTCTGCCTGCATCTTTGAAAGGACTACATAAAGTCAAATAGGTAGTCCTGCTTCCCTGGCAGTTTGTGAAGCAATTCAGTGGGAACAAGATCAACTGTCTTTGCTTGTGCTGAATAATACCTCCCACTGGGGATTCAATCATTTCCATGTTGTGAAACCAGCAATTGTAAAGGTGGCAAAATTGGTAGTTTACTGTACAAGCAAATATTATTTACATGATATTTTTAGTCTTAGGAGGACTAGGAGTGTTTTTAGTATTAGGAGGATGGATATAGTTTCCTGGCTAGTATTCTAGATTAGTACATAGTTGAATTAGTTATTTCAAATATTGCATAAAACTCAGTAAGTAGTTTTTTATTTACTACCAGCCAATAATCAAATATGTAATATTAAATTCATCAGGCTATAGGCTTTCTCCTTGCTGAACATGACCAGTCCTATCTGTGGACTGCTACTGTACCAAGGGAAAGTACTATCTGCATATGAAAATTTGAAAACCCATACATTTATGTACTTTGCTTTTTCTGGTAGCAGATGGTGCTGAAAGATCATCTCAAAGGGGTCATTACAGGATAAAATAGAGATGAAACAAAGAAATTTATGTCTTAAGATAAATGGTATTCAGTAATATAGACTGTTGGTTTAAGATTATACATTGCTGATAGTTTCAGTATTAACTAAGAATTTTCTGTGGTGCCCAATACTTACGCATGAAAATAGCCTGTTGATGTCAAAAGTTTCCAGGTTAATGACCTTTGTTTGTTATTTTTATAACAGCTCTTTCCTTAAAATTCCCCACAAGATAAGTTAGTGATAGTGCTATTAAAATGGAATACAAAGAAAAGAGAAAACTGAGGCACAATTTTTAACAACGATATCTATAAGAGGTTATCTCTAAAACCCCAATAAAATAGTGTCATAAACTTTGTCTTGGATTCTTTCAAATCTCAGTCTCTTCTGACACCAAGCTTAGCAGATCCATTTGGCTTCTAATTATGCATTTCTGCACAGGCTGTGGTGAGTTTGGAGACCGTGGCTGCTTTTTTGGGGGAGCAGCCCCTCCTTCGGCTATGTCTACTCATGAGGTTTTCCTGTAAGAGAGCTTCCACAACTCATGAATATATTTTTTTTATAAATATGAGATAATCTCAGCATGCAAAAATTTTAAAGTGATCTGAACTGCCATGGGAAAAATTTTGGGTATTCACCTAGCTGAGCACTGCTTAGCAGTGCTGACACATTTCATGGTTTCTCTGCCTACAGGTTGCTAGCCTGTGATGGAGGGATCTCTGTAGCAACATGGGACTGGGTGGAGGAGGTGGATGCTTGGAAGTGGGATGAACCTTCAGCGAAAGGCAAAACTCCCATAATGATGATAAAATGTAATGCTGAAAAAAGGGTGTCTGCAGTCACCCTTTATGTGGTCACGTGATATGACCTACAAAATGAGAAAGATTGCTTCTCTTGTGTGAAATATTAATTTAAAACCTTTGCATAAAACATTTGGGCTTTGTTTTGATTTTTTATTATTTTCAAGGAAATAAAAATTAATAATGACAGACTTTGTATATGTACATACTCATTTTTGTGAAGAATGCTGTATAGACATAACCCATATTTTACTGTGGGTTAAGATATGTCACATTCTCTTCTATACCAGGACCATTCTTCTGTCCTCCAACAAACAGGTGTTTGTCTTTAAAGGTTAAGAAATGAGAACCATGGCAGTAGGTCAGTGGGTAATATATACCTGCTCTCTCTTGTTTAAATTATATTTCCTCTTTACACTGCGGCTCAGCAGTATCTGGAGACTATTGTTCCCTGAGCTAATGCAATCTTTCCACACGAAAAGCTCTTGATCTGTTGCTTATCTACACTGCAGTTGCTGGCACCAGTGTTTCATGTGTTTGGTGCTGAAATGCATAGAAAGCAAATACTTATAATTTCAGTGTTGAGGTATCTTTCTTCTAGAATCTTTAGCTCAGCTTATTTTCATTAAGCAAGGTTTTTCCTGTCAGCAATATACATGCCCTCATGTCCTTCATCCTAGAGAGAGAGTGAGAAATGAAGAAAGGGAAAGGGTCTATGAGGCTTCAAAAGCAAAAATGTTTGGAGCCATGTTGCCTTTCAAACAAAGATAGTGAGATTTACCTTGTGTTTGTGAGCACATACAGAATTATTACATCGTTAGCGTTGCACTTTATTACACAGATGCATATGCACACATTCACTCATTTCACTTGTGACATGACAGATATTAAAAGTGATATTATTTAAAAGAAATAAAAAAAGACCTGGTGCTGTTTGACTAAAAGACTAAAACCTCTTTTCCGCTATTAACATCAATGCAAGTCCATGCTGCACATTAGCTAAAAGAATTAGTTCAATTTATCATGTTTTTTTTTTATTCTTGAGTATTTATGAGGTATTTATGGTTGTTCATTTTAAAATGCACATCTGCATAACAGATTGATTTTTTTTAGAGAAGCAACAGCTTGTTTGCTCTTACTAACTTGAACTGGTATGGCTTGGGACTCAACATTTCTGAAAATCAGATTTACAGCAATCTACCGAAATTCATCACACTTTAACTTATAGCATGACATTCTGAAATCTAGAATATCTCCTAGCTCTCCTTCAAGTGAACTAATAAAATAATATTTTATGGTTATTTAAAGTAAGAATATTGTCAAAAGATGCTTTCAATTCAAAAATGGATTTGCAAATATTTAAATTAATTTTCCCTCTAACTCCCCCAATCTCACCACATCACAGAACACTAAAAAAAATTAAAAAAATACAGGGGTGATGAACTGCCAAAACAGCTTAGTCATGCACAAACTATTCAATTACCAGATTAGCAATAGAACAGAGAAGTATAAATCATAATGTTGAAAAATTTAATTTACTTGCTACAAGACATGTATGGTATCGGTCAGAAAAAAAAGAATGTAAGAAGTTACAAAAGTAATTCCTGTAATTTATTGATAATGTGCCAAAAATATTTAAATACTGTAATATTTAATTATAAGCTTTTATATAAATAATTTAGTAAGAGAAAGCAGGAGCTTATAGGAAGACAATCTTAATATAGTAATATGTCTGGCTTTTCATACACCCCTTTATTTCAGATTATTGTTATTTATAAATAGGAATACTTCTAAATACCTTCACATGCAACTTTTAATTATCAATAATTTGTATTTTATCATCTTTGCATGATCACTCTGTATTGGTGTTATAATTACTTGTTTTTAATAAAAATGAATACAAAATCTGGCATGTGTAAACCCCCTAGCATTATATAATTATTTATATATTTAAAAAATCCCTCAGTACCCTGGGAGATAAAAAGGCCTTTAACCATAGGAATGTTATCAGCCTCCAGTGACCAACTGTCTTCTCAATAACTAAAGGAGCATGTAAATGTACCCGGATTTAGCCTTTTTAACCTCTGCAGTTACCAGACTCTGTGCTGACTGGCATTATGCCAGGGACATTTCTCTCAGTCTTAAATAAATGCCATAGAATTGTAATCAACATATTGTGTGAGATTCCTGCTGAGCTATATTTCTTTTCATAATGAGCGTTCTTAAGCATTTTAAATCAAAATCAAAATCATAAATAATATTAATAAGGGATTAAAAAAAGACATGAGTTACTGGAATATTTCGCTTTGAAGATTTGCTTTTGTGAACAGCTGTGGTCAAAATCAACTTTTGAGGTAAAGTTATGAATTCTTTCTGCTGAACCTTCATGGGGGTTTCAATCAGTGGTCCAGTAAGTAATGGGTCCATTTCCCATACCAGAGTTTTCCTTATACTAGGAGACAATCATTTGCAATATCAGTCCCTGGAGGATGGGCATGAATTGAGTTGTAGGCTTATTCTCTGAAGAGAATTCAGGCTTACTTATGCCTGGATGAGGTTTCCATTTACGATTGCTCTGGACCACTGTGGTGTCTTAGGCTGCAAGAAGGTTTGTGGTATTAAGACTATTATGGTGAGTATGTGTTTTTATTTTCAAAACATGTCCTGTTTGTGTTATTTTTGAAAGGTTACTGAATATGCAGAACAGCTCAAAATGAGTCTAACTGACCAGCTGGCCTAGAAGATTTATCACCAGGAGTTTCATTAGGATCTCTATTTCAGTATTACATCCAGTTCCCTAGTATTGTTGCAGCTACAAAAAATACAGCCCATTTGAGGCCTAATTCCTCAAGCATAGCTCACCATGAATGGTGTTATATGACCTTAGCAGGTATATAGGCCAGATTTGTAAAGAAATGTATAGGTCTCAAGGTACTGAAAAGCTTCATGCTTACTAGTACAGATGGCAGTTACCTGTTTAAGTGCTTTGGAAAATTCCTTAAAGCACGTGTCTGCGTTGCAAAGCACCTAAATACCCCTTCACTTAAGTAAATGACTTATCACACCTTACAAGCTACTATAAACTCCTGAAAATGAAAGGCAAAAGAAACATTAAGTGCAGCATTTAAGCATGCTGTGAATTAGGGCATCCTGTGCAAGTCCAAGGGGTATACAGCTGAGATACTCCGCAGGAGAAATTAGAAAATGGTGTCTGTACTCATATCTGAGTACTTCTCCTCCATTTCATCAGATCATGGCTCACTATTCTCCCTGGGGCACATGGCTTGTCACCTCAATTTAGGAAATAGCAAGGTGTCAGTAAGATTTGGCTCAGTGAGACTTGCCCTTGTCAATTCAGTTCTTGCTTTGGGGACTCTGTGTTTAAATGCTCATTAAGAAGATTTTACATGTTACCTTTTTCTCCACTTCAGATCTACTACAACATTACAATACTCTGTGATATAGTTCACTAAGTTAATTATCACTTGTGAAATTCTCCCTCCTCCACCCACCATTTTTTCTACAGCTGTTTAGACATGCCATTTTTCCTCAGTGGCTGTGGCTATGCTGAGGTCCTAATTTGCTAACATTTAAAATGTTTTGTCATCTCAGGTATCTCCCCAAGTTTCTTTTAGTCAATTGGGTATTGCCAGAATTCTGTTAGAATTGGCGAACCCTCTTTTCAGGATGTGATGTTTACTAGATGATAATAGTGGTGGTTGATGGTTTAGAACGAAGGCTGCTGAAATCAGCAGAAAGAATGCAATCCCAATGAGAAAATGGATATTCAGAAACAAAGATACATCATTCATTTGTTAGAAATGGATTCAACATGCATTGTCTGCTGTAAGCAGGCCAAGACTTCTGTTTGACATTTACCTGAGTAAAAAAGGGTAAAAGATCTAGCTAGGAAAGTAAATGATTGAAAGTATTGTACTAAGAGTGGGAAAATTCATACCCGTCTAAGCCATCTAAATGTTTTTCCCTAAATAAATTCGTTAGAAATTGGCAGAAAAAAACCTGAGTAGGAATTTCAATGGTGGCAAGCTATGAGAAGAAACGTAATAATTTATTCCACTTGCGAGTCAGCACCAGTACTTTTTCTTTTCTTTGGGTGACACTGTGCTATAGTTGCTATCTGTAACAGGCACGGTGCAGTGGTGGTACAGGAAGAGTTCCTTCCGAGAAAGGCTGTGGTGTAAATGTGGCGGTGCCGGTGTGAGCCTGGGCCCTCTCTGCTTATTGACATGGTGGCAGCAGCACCAGCCACATGGCGCAGTTGAGGCTGGCCCCATGGAGGATGTATCATCTCAAATCTGGGTTCTCCACCCAGTGTGCAAGAGCTGATCAACATAGAGCCAAGGTATTTGTTTATTGCATGCCTGTGCAGAGACGGGCGCCAGGTGGTAAATCCACAAAGCTAGTATGCCTTTTAACACATAGTAAAACTTTTGACACGCGTTGAACAATTTTTTACAATCACATTTAGTCACACTTAACTGTCATCTGTTTTTAGGAGCCCTATCTCCATTGAAAGGTACAGTGCTCTTTATTCTCACCACTCATGTTCTGTGGGGAGGGGCTTTGTTTGTAGGGGGCTCTCTTTGCTCCAGGGTGGATCTTTTAGTATGCTAATTAGGATAGTTCACACATAGTTGAGATAGTTTTCTGTTTAGTTTCATTAGCGATTTGGTTCTCCTTGAGCTTATCTTCTTGTGTCCCAGCTTGACACATTTATGGTATCTATTCCTTCTCCCAAGGCCACGTTTTGTTAACTTTTTGTAAGGATTTAAGTAACATCCTCTGTTTTTCAAATTATTTCTTGTTTTTCACTATAGATATTTACATTTCTCTTTTTCTTTTCTTTTTTCTTTTTTCTTTTTTCTTTTTTTTTTTTTTAAATAAAGAATTGTTATATCAGAAGCACACCTTTTTTCTCCTTCTCCAGCTCTCACATGCACACTGCCTGTACAGAAGATGCTTCTTTCTCTACCTCCACAAGGTTCTTGGACACGGTGATAACCCTTGATGCTGGAATGATCTTCTCTAAATCCCTGTGGGTGTTGATGGTGTAATGGCTTGTCAGTCCTCTATTTGCCACACACCTCTGTGCCTTTGATCAGAAAGGTAGAGGCAGGTGATTTGGTTTCCTTTTCCCCACTCCTGAGACACAGTTGATGCCCTAAGTCCTACGTGGGCAAAAATCTGCCCCCCTGCCTTACCTTTGTTTTGGATCAGCTAGCAGAGTGGTTTGCACTGGTCCTGCACAAGGACCTGCACAAGGACCATTTTCTTGGGGTAAAAAGTCGTAGTGGGTGAGATGGAAGACTCACTCAGGATGAATTTTGCTTGCAGGCAATATGGTGGTTCAATGTGGGCCAAGTGAACAGAATACAGCAGGTGGAAAAGAAAGCTCAGAGCAATGGAATGATTTACTTGAAAGGATGAATTCAGTTCCTATTTAAATGTAGATTTATTTTTCTTAAGCTGAAGATAACTGACTCTTGGACCATCTAATAAAAAAGTCATGTATTCTCCATTACCCAAAATTTCAAAATCAGGATGTGAGGTCATTCTAAAATGCATTCTAACTATACTATATTCTATCTAAACAATAAATTATGCAACCAAACATTGAATCTATGACCAGATTTGGAAGATTATCACAAAACCTCTGTGTGGGGTCTTCAAAAACCACAGAACTATTATTTATGCATTGTCACAGAGAGGGACAATTGTGGAGGAGAGAATGAACTTCACTTTGAATACCAAGGCTGGCCAATATCCTCAGTGCTAATCTGCAGATCCTGGTGGGATCACTTGTGATTTTTGTAAATACACTCTGAAATAAATGACTAAAACCACTCGCAGAGGGCAAGTTCTATAAATTGAGCCTAATCACATAGGTACACAACCACTTTTTCATAGTAATGCATCTTGCCTGTCCTAAAAGTACTTGTTTTCACAATATGCTCTGATTTAATTTACTAAAAAAGGACATTTATCAAAGATGCAGAAATATGTGTTTGTCTTTCTTGGTGAAAGTAATATGTTAACACCTTTTGAATGATATAAGGTATATATGGCAATTCTTTAGACTTCAGGGATATAAAGGGGCAGCAGCTTTGTTTATGAGCACAAAAGCTGCCACGCCTCTGTCAGGTTTGCTCAGTTTTGCTAAGATCTTCTAAATCTTGATGTTTCAGCTCTTTGAGTATGATTTTGTTTTGTAAGTAACTTTCTGGAATTATGAAGACTGTCTGAAGAACAAAACACTATTCAATATGAAAAGAGGGGTATGAACTGTACCTTATTTTCTTACAAGATAAACATCTTGAAGCTTGGACCCCTAGTCATGACCTACCCTGACTTTGCTAGAGCTGTAGGATTTACACTGAGTAAAGATTTGGAGCAGAATCTCTTTATCTGCTATATTAACATGCAAGTTATTTCTCTTTTGGTATAATCAAACACTTCAACTCTATTGACTTAATTTGTCTTTCTGTATAATTAAACTATGTTTTATCCCCCAGAGTTATCATTACTTCACTTTTCCAGGAAGTTCCTAGGGGCTGCTTTCTGTTTACATTTTATGTTTACTCTCTTTTCCTGCTGATTTTCCTGTCAGTTTAATTGCTGTTGAAAACAAATTGTAGGCTATATGCAGGCTGGACAAGTCTCATCTCTTTTGAAGTCTTATTCTTACTGTAGCATTTAGAAATCCAAGCTACCTATCACAGTGATGGGTTTACAATGATTACATGTTTACTAGTTTTTCCATCATTTCATATACTAACATTTATTTCATCAATTCATATGGTGCAATCCCACATGAATTGGTTTAACTGAGCTAATGTATAATTAGTGTTTCTCTCCACCCCCATGTCTGCTACCTTAACCAGCTGGGAATTCTGCTTATACTTGATGTTCCAGAGAAATCAGAGATTATCAGTGTTTGAACTATTTTCTTACTTCATGTATTTTTCAGAAATGTGGTTCGTTTGTAAATCAGAATTTCAGAATCCATTTTGGTTTTTAAAAACTTTAAGAAATATTAACAAGGGTAATTTTCAGTGTCTTTTCAACTCCATCATTTACTCATATATTCCTGCTCTGGTGGCCTCCTCTAAAATTGCTGATTTTATGCAAATGGCTCTGTACCTTTCTAGGTTACAGAGTTATCATGGCATCACAGAGTATGGCCTCTGAGGTCATCTCATTTAATGGTTGGACTTGATGATCTCAAAGGTTTTTCCCAATCTAAATGATTCTATGATTCTATCTGGTCCAATCCCATGCTCAAAGAAGGTCTTTCCAGTTAGACCAGGTTGCCTGGACCCATATCCAGAAGAGTTTTAGATGTCTCCAAGGACAGAGACCAACTCTCCAGACAACCTGCTCCAGGGTTCAACTTTACTCATTGGGAGATGTTTTTTTTTTTCCTTGTAGAATTGTTCTTCCTGTGACTTTTGTCTGTTACTTTGCATCTTTTTTACTGTGCCTCACCAAGGAGAGTTTGGCTCTGTCTTCACTATGATCATCCATGAGGTAGAGAGCAATAAGGTTCCCCTTCAGTCCCCTCTCCTCCAGGCTGAAGAAACCCACCTTCAGCTTCTTCATGTATGACATGCCCCAGCCCCTGTCCATCTTGGCAGCCCTCCACATTTTGCAAAAAATGATGTTCATGTGTTGTAATACTGCGTAGGACATAATAATAAATTGTCACAATACATTGAATTTTGGCAGCCTGGTAAGGAGAATACAGGAAAATGGCATGGAAGATCAAAAGATTTTCACTTTTCACCTTTGTTTTCCAAATGCACATGACAGGCAGTATATGTACTAGTCAGAATATGATCCAGTGAGGATCTTCCTAACTATACCTAATAGACACTGTCTTTTAGGGGATTCATTTTTTTGTGTGCTGACCTATAAACCAAGGGTTTTAGCAAATATAAATTGTGTGAATTGCAACATAATTTTTTTAGAAAGTATCTTACTATTCATTGTGACAAATTACTAAGGTATTAATATTTGTTTTCTAGTCTAGTAACTGTAGCACCTGTGAAAGCTTTAATAAAACCAAAATATGTAAAAACCCAGCATACAGGGATTCATGCGTCCTTGTGAGTGTATCTTATGTATTTCATGGAAGATTATTTAGTTTTCATGTATTTTTAAAAGTTATTCCTTTATATGATTGTGAATATCAGTAATTATTTAGAAGTTATGGTGGTGTTTTTTCTTCTCACATTTTTTTTTGAGTGCTGTGACTTGTAAGTGCTACTTGTAGGAGCAGTGCTACTTTTCAGGGCTCTAACACATCTGCTTTGGGGAAAAAAACTCTACAAGACCTAAAAACTCCCATTTTGTGAACTTTGTTCTCCAGAACTGTAATTCAAGAATACTATGTCAGTATGTCCATAACCCCATGAATTTCCTTCAGCCAGATTTGTGTTCAAAGGAGGACTGTAGAGGGAGTTCTGCTTACTTGGTCATTTTACGGCATTAGAAACTGTAAATTACTTTCTGTCAATTTCTCTGCCTCTAGGAGCATCCTCCTCTTAACTTATGCTGCAAGCTCCCCATCCTACACCATACCAGTAGCTGCCATCAATGAATAAATGATTGGCACATGATTCTTTTAAATAAAAAAAAAGTATATGTATCCTAGATGTGGTTTCCCGTTTTCCTAGACCAAAAGGCCTGCCTATTAGTCCCCCAGCTTTTACTATATCCCTAGTATGGCATCTTCACTTGTTCGTGCTTCCTGTAAAAATAGTTACACATTTTTTCTACCACTATCTGGAATTTTCTCACACCTTCCCTTTCTTTATGTATATGTGTATATATATGGGGTGGTGGTGGTGAGTGAAAGCCTTACAGGAATAAAGGAAACGCTAAAACTTGCCCTGATGACCTGGCCAGTGACTGGATGCCTGGGGAAAGCCATTTCAGAAGCAAAACAAAGGTGTAAGGTCAAATGCTTCACAACCTGGCCCAGCCACTCTCCTAATGCACTTTGCTTTTGTTCACTTTGAGAAAAGGCTGTACTGGCCATTTTTGATGGTACATGAAACTGGCAGCCTGAAACACTGATGACTGTATAAAAGACATCTGTGAATCCTCAGACCAATCCCTTAGACCTAGGGGGCTGGGATTTGCTGATGTTAATCCCCTGAGGATTTCAGGTTTTAATTATCCTCAGGGAATCTTTTCCAGGGTGCCACGAGTTAAGTAGATATAAGTTCTCTGATAAACACAATAGTTAAATGAATATTGTAATAAAATTCCCAGTACTGGTAATTATATTTATAGCCTGCTTTTGGTGACTGATGTTAACTCCTAACTTTCCCACAAGACTCAGGTCAGAGGTGCTTCAGTTTGTTGTTTTGTCGTGTGTAAAATGTAATATACTTTCCTAAGTGCAGGATACCTTCCTGAGTGGAACTCTTCATTTCAGTAGTTGCATGTTTTTTGGTTTGCTAATGCATTCAAGATGTGTTTTTAGTTGGTAGCTGGGATTTTGTCTGCCAAGCTGTTTACAAGGGGAAGAAAGCAAATGGCAGCAGTATGGCCTAACTGTGTGCAAAGGGGATTCTCAAGGAAAGTAAATTCACTGCAAACATGAAATTTTGCCTGGTGAGCCTGTATACTTAGTCTATGGACCAAAACACTTGATTATACATAGATGAATTGTAATCTGCTCCATAGAAACCTGTGCTGTTATTTCATAATTTTTCAAATGAGCTTGGTACCACAATACGCTGGTTTATTTTCAACTTTTTGAAAGTTTTTAACTTTTAGATAAACTGTCCTTGTATTGCCCCTGTGTTCACAGCAGCTTGTTTCCCCTTAGGATGACAAAGTGAGAACTGGCTGTAGCAACTGATCTCACTCCCTGTTTTACTTCCTCTAGATCAAGTATCTGAACTGCTATCAACAATTAAAGGGAATTTGCAATTCCCTGGATAATGTAAACATTTGTAGTTAGCAATTACAGAGGCTTTTCACTTTCCTGGCCCTTCTGTTTGTAGCATAATAAATACTGTTTGTAAAGCTTTGAGGTATCCTTCCAGTTGCCAATTCCCTCTTTAACCTTTTTCTGATAATTCCACCAATGACGACCTACAAAATGTCAGTAGTCTTAGGTGTCTACGAAGTAGGTGAGCTCTCTCTGGCTAGAAAATAAAACCTTTTTCTGTTAATATGAAAAAGGGGCATGATTCTCAGACCTGGGGTAGTGCAAATTCCAAGAGAGAGAAGGAGAAGAGTTCCTTGTTCCTGCCTTGGAGTCCTTCAAGGGTCAGATAAATATCATTTTAAGCCCTTGTACGTCTTAGAATATCTTGCTCTAGACAAATTTCCAGCCAGTGAAAGCAGTTTCAGTGCCTGAAGTAGCAGCTGAGCAAGACAAAGGCACTACACTGAAGCCAGAGATAGAACCTATCATTCTTGGCATTGTGTCAAAACACAAAAAAATTCCTAATTTATCCAGCGATTAATCCACACCTCCTAGCAGAAATCAAACTACTGCAGCTGAGCGTGACTGCTAGTTATGAGGGGTCATGGTCTAGATCTGAGATGTCGGTATAACGCACCCCCTCATACTGCAGTGGATGGATGCCTCATCTGTTTCCCCATGAGCCCTGTGCTGTGGAGCAGATAAGATGCAGGGTGCTCAGGGCAGACCAGATTATGCCCAGCACTCATTTGACATCTGAATACTCATATCCATGCTGTCAGAACTAACACGTTTGTCTGAAGTCCCCCTTGTAGGACTACCTCTTGTTTGTCAGCAGGCTTTGGAAAGGGAATTCCCAAAGGTCCACACAACCCCATGTGCTACTCCCTCAGTTTAGGATTCTAGAGGCAGATCTCCTCTTAACACAAACTCTGGTGGGCCCTTTCCATAGATGTAAATATGCTGGAGTGGGCAGAGTGGAAACCTTTTTGCAGCTGAAGAAAGATAGATCTTATTACAGCAATTGCCTTGAGATATTCCCCCAGGGGAACTTTTTCAGAGCTGCTGCACACACCTGGTAAGACTTGAAGAGAGAATGGGGAAATCTCTCTTGCATTAGTAGGCAGGGGCTGTCTGACCACAAGGTTTCCCAGTATGCTGGAATGAAAGACAAGAATGATCAAAACCAAAGGACGACCTGTGAAAAATCACCAAATTCTCAACAAAGGCACAACAGTTATTACTTTTGAGTGTATGCAATGTGATTCATTCTGGAGAGTTTGCAAAGAGCTTAAGACAGTCGTTCTTTGATGCAGACTCTTCTGAACATCGCAAAATGTGTTGTCTCAAAAGTCAATCGATGCTTTATTTGCAATTTAGATTGAAAAAGTGTTCTATTGGAATTGAATATACAATTATTTGTGTGGTTTAGCTTTCAGACTGGTTGCTGTGTTTGAGGTTTTGAGATTGAACACTGACTCATACCAGAGAAATAACCCTCTTTTAATATGTATTAATTATATAATTTTTGTTTAAAAATGAAGCCAAATCAGCAGATATTTAGTTCAGAAAAAAAAATAAAAAAAGAAAAAAAAAGCAAACAATGAGCAGATATGTGTTATTTAAGGACTTCGTTGTGGAGAAATGGATCAGTCTTGGTAAACGGCTACCACCCTTGAGGAATTTCATCTCCAGTACCACAAAGGTAGCTTTTTGTTCATTTATGACTACACATTTTGTTAGAGACATTCACATTGGGAATCTTTCTAGTTCCTTATTTTGATTACTGCTCCACTTATTTTTAGGACATTTACTTTTACTGGGTTGTTTCAAGCTTTCTAGCCTCATTAGTATGAAAAGAGGTGTTATCATCTGTGAGTACATCCATCCGTAGGTTCTGTTCTATCACAGATTTTATCTTTGTTACTTGATTTTGCTACTCTTCTGTCTTAATACAATTAATTTTGTTATCCTATAGTTGCCCTTCTATTGTTCAGACAGGTCAAGCTTCTCTAGGCTGATTATGCAAATATCAGTTTTAAAACTTAGTCCCGTTAGTTCACAGCTTGCACTGTAGCACGTGCTGTACCAATGCTGTATTTTCAGATCTCACCCATACATCGCACTGCAATATTGGCAGCTATTTACTCTTTAAATCCATAGAAAAGGAAAGGAAGGATCTTGTGACTAAAAGACACAAAATCTTTTAAGAGTGGCTGCTCACTTTAACTAACTTACATCTTAGTAAAGATGTATTCCAGTTATCTAGTAGGGCCTCATATCATACCCAGTTTGGGGCACTCTTTGCAGGAAAGAGGCAAAGTATTCAGAAGAGTCCAAGAAAGAGCAATGATTTCAAATTTTGCAAGATGTCGTTGTGTGGTATGGTGAGTTGACCTTGGCTGGATGACAGCTGCCCACCAAGTCACTCTATCACTCCTCTCCTCAACTGGACAGGGAAAAGAAAATACAACAAAAGGCTTGTGGGTTGAGATAAGGGCAGAGGAAGGTTCAGTCCCTGTGAATTCACTCCACTTCATACTCACAAATTACCATCATGGGCAAAACAGACTTGACTTGGGGAAATTAGCTTATTACCAATCAAATCTTTCTCCATGGGTCCACAGGTCATGCCAGGAGCCTGCTCCAGTGCAGGCTTCCCACGGTGTCACAGCCTCTTCACATGCATCCACCTGCTCCGGTGTGGGGTCCTCCATGGGCTGCAGGTGGGGATCTGCTCCACTGTTACCCCCCAAGGGCTGAGGGGTACAGTCTGCCTCACTGCGTGCGGGCTTCACCATGGGCTGCCGGGGAATCTCGGCTCTGATGCCTGGAGCACCTCTTGCTTCTCCTTCTGCACTGACCTGGGTGTCTGCAGAGTTGGTGCTCTCACACATTCTCACTCCTCTCTTCTGGCTGTTGTTGTGCAGCAGTTTTTTCCCCTTTTCTTAAATACGTTATCATGAAGGCACTACCACCGTCCCAGATGGGCTCAGCTCTGGCCAGCGCCAGGTCCGCCTTGCAGCCAGCTGGCATGGGCTCCATTGGCCATGGGGGCAGCTTTTGGATCTGATCACAGAAGCCACTGCTGTAGCTCCTGCCTTGCCATGCAAACACAATACATGGGGAAGGAGTAAATGATATGGGAATGTTTAGCCTGTTGAAAGGAAGACTATGGAGTGATGAAGTAACAATCTTCTGTATGTAAGGGCTGCTGCAGAGAAGAAGAGGGTTTTCTGTGCTCTGTCCCTGTGGTAGCTGAAACAAGGTGAATCCCAAGCAAGGGAGGTTCAGATGGGGTGTTAGAATTTTCCAAGGCCCTAGAAATACTAGAATGGGTTGTTCAGGGAAGGGTGTGAATCTTCATCACTAGAAGACTTTAAGAGGAGGCTGGACAAGCTGGTCAGGCGTGGCATACAATTGATTCTAGTTGGGGCCATGGGCACTTTCTAAACATCTGAGATTTCTTTCAACCCCATGATTAGATGTTTCTGTCATAAGTGATGCTGTAGCATTCCTTTATTTGGGACTTAATACATGCAGGAAAAATTTACCTTGAGAGCCAAAAGAACAAGGACAAGTAAATAATATTTGTGGCTTCAGTGTCTTCTCATTTATGTATTTTTTTCAGGTCACAGCAGATACTGAAAGTATCAATTTATTCCAGTTAACATTTAAAACTAGGACTTACTTTACAGGTGTTAAATGCCCAATAATTAACCTTATTGGCTTTGGTGAAAATAAAACAGGAACATTCGTAAAAGAGAAATTAATATTAATAGAATATTAGCTACAGTATCTAAGTCAAATCACAAGCACTGTTTGGCCTGCTAATTTATTTGACTGCCTTACAGTAGGATCATTTTTTCCAAGGCTTTTCCATCTATGCTAATTCTTATGATAAATCCCTACAATTGTAATTATAGGATAATTTACATTTCACTTAAGAAAATCATTTAAGTGGGATCAATATAAGTATAGGCAATTCAGAAGTTCAAATAATTACTTAAAATGCCAGTACATTAAATAAGCATCTGTCTTGATTTGGACAGTATGTCAATTAAAACGTAGCCCAAGTACTACTTAGTAAAAGTTACAGCACTGGCTTTAATGCTGCTGTCAGACGTGCTAAGTAAAGGGGCTAAGTTTACCTCTGCTTTTGGCTTTGATAAACCTGAATGACTCAGGAGTGAAGAGACCGTGAATGTATGATCGTACACTCCTTGGATCAAATATAAAGGTACCATCCCCTGCCATGGCTGAGGGAAGGGGTGGCAGTGGAAACGCAGTCTGTCATTGCAAGTTGATTGATTTCTCAGTGGAGCAGGAGAACTTCCTGGCCCACAGAACTGCTGTTTAATTTGCACCTCCTTGAGCCAGCAAGGATAAAACCAGCCAAAAATCACTAAAATATGTTTGCATAAGAAAAAAGAACTAAAAAGTGCTTCCAATGGTTGAGTGAAAGCCTAAAACTACCAGTAATAAACAGTTAGTCTATTGCCATGGCAATACAAAGACATTCCTGCCTTTGTGCTGTCATATTCCATTATGGTAGCTATAATGTCACAAACATACTTGCATTTTGCAGGCAAAACAGAAAGAGGAAAGGGAATGAAACAAAAAGCACTACTGTTCACTTGTTTCAGTGTTAAAGGGATGCACAGAAAATATGCATCACATCTTAATTTTGCCTTAACTTTGTCAGATTCTAAAGCCATTCTCTATATACAAAAAAAAATAATAAATGGAAAAATAGAAATGTTATACAAGACATCTTGCTCACTCCGCCTCAAAAAAAGAGAAACTAAGAAAATACTCAGCTTCCTCTTGGCTCCTGTGGCCTATTTGAAGTACTGGTTACCTTGGAAATTCTCAAAAGCACAGATGCTAGAGGTAGAAAAGACTTATGAGGTCACCTAAAACATTACCTCACCAGCACAAAAAAGCTTTGTGTTGTCAAGATATTTTTCAAGACAAAGTAATGTTCACTGTTAGCTTCCTACCTCAGGTTAGACCTTTAGTTAATCTCTGGAAAGGTGTTTATTTCTTCGAAGTTGTTACAGAGAACGCTATCTCTCCAAAGCTAAATTTTACTCTAAATACTTATTATAAAGATGATTTTTCTAGTTTTAGAACTATACTTGAACAAAACTTCATCTTTAGAACTGGTAGATTTTTGGGGAGAATTTTTCTCTTTTGTAGAGAAACTATATATAAAGAAACTTTTATAACTCATCGTCACTTTAGCTTTTGTAGATAACAGTTAATCTCACTGGTGTAAATTAGTGCAAATTCACTCAACCTAGTGGATCTGTTAGCACCCTTTGGAGATCTGGTCCTTTGTGTTTGTCCTGAATATAGGAAGGTGTACACTTTTGTCCATCTTCAGCACTGGAACATGCTGGAAACTGCCTGTTTGCTAAAAACATTCAATCACTGTCAGGGTGCGTTTTAAATTTTTTTTCTTTTTTTTTTTTTTTTTTTTTTTTTATTATTCTGTGGGCTTCCAGTGGTTTTCAAGTTGCTAGCCTAGCAGAAAATGTATTAGATGATAACTAAGGAGGTGATGTTTCTTCTCCTTTTCTCATCCTTAAAGAATATCTCCTTCCCAAATGTTTTTGTTTCCTGTGTGTAAAATGCAGATAATGGTAATCTTTTGTAAAGAGCTTTGAAATTTGTCTTTGAAACACGCTGTTCATAGCAATAGCCTGCAGGCTATTACTACATTTAAATGGACTGCCACCCTGATTTGGAAGAGGGAGGCAGCATTAATCCTGAAGTCTCTTGGACTATAGGACAAGGTTTCAGACTTGGCTCCCCCACTCACTAATCTTTCAGGCACGTGCAAAGATCGTCTCTTTTTTTTTTTCCTTTGAAGAGGCATGGACTGAGATACTGAGTGGTGAGGGAGCCAGTCTGATTCTCAGCCTGGTGGTGCTAATAAAAAATATTGTGATTGTTTTAAAAATAATTGTATTGACCTTTTAGAGGGCTGCCAGAATCAGGGCTGAGCACTGCCAGAATTTGCTTTTTCAATGAATGTATTTGGTGAATGACATTATAATAAGGTTGTGTTTCCTCCATACCAACAGCCTAAATATAAACTGATTATACATTAAAGACAAAATAATGTAAGTCTCATCATCAATGAAATCATACAATTACATTGTGCACTTGAAATAAATTTCGCCACTTTTACTGTAATTGCCAAGAACATTCTGGCTCTTGCCTCAAAAAATCATTGTTTTTTCTTATCTTGCTAATGTTTCTGAGGGAGGAATGCAGGGGGTCCTTAAGGCTGAGAAAGATATTGATGTTATTCCATAAGCCTTTCTGAATAAACAGCAATGATTCTTTGCTCCATGAGTGCTTACAATTTTGGTTGGTTTTTTTTGTTGTTTTTTTTTTTTTTTTTTTCAGTGGGAAGATGTTTTCATCTGTCTCTAAGTTGAATACATCTGAGATTCCAGAATCTTCATGGTCTATTTGGGTATCAGAAAAGCTGGAGGAAGAATTAAATGTTAGCTTGGGTGCCGCTTTTCTTCTGTTGCTCCCTGAGGACCTCCTACCATATTGGCTGCCTGTAACTTGCCATTTCAGAGGGTATTGTGGATTGGAATAGAATCATGCAGCCTTCCACATGTTTTCTTTTTTTGGCGGTGGGATATTAGATAGATATTGCTGTAGAAATTACTATTTGAGTCTTTTCTACTTTTGATATTCCTTCCCTGCAAATTAGAGCTGTGCAGCAGTGTTGCAGAAGGAAGAAGGATAATGTCCAGTAGCCCTCAGGTGTGTTCAGAAGATTATGTGAGAGCTTGAAGTAGATTCTCCTCCCTCTCCCTCTCCATTGTGTTCCATAAATGACTGAACAATTGGTTACAGATGGAGAGGGCTCTCCCACATACACTGTGGCAGGCAGTATTAAGGCACACTCAAGGCACATTGTTCTGCCTCAGCTTTTCTAGGTTCTTCTTGAGAGCTGGTGGTCCAGGCAAACTTAATGTAATGGCAGAAAGGTGGTAGAATTGCTTGAAGTTCTAGGGAGCATAGCCTGATTCTTATCCTGCAGTTTTGGAAAAGGCCTAAAAAACATCCTCTGACCATGCCATGCTGTAAGAAGAACTGTAAACTAGCAGAGTACTTTGTTTCTGAGGTCTAGACTCACGCTTTGTGAGAGTTCAATGCTTTTGATTATACACTATAATTATTGGGCTTAAAACCTGGTGGAAAACAGAAAGGGACTGCTTGCTATAAATAGCTGTGTCACTTTCCATGTGCCGAGTTGTATTGATAAAATGCAGTTTAGGCTATTTTTTTTTCCATTTGTTCTTATTTCTGTGAGTCCTATCAGTGCTATTCACTTTGTTGTGGTGGTGTTTTTTGCTGGCTTTTTTTTTTTTTTTCCCCTCCTTGTTTCTACCTCTGGCCTGCAGGTTTAGGAGAAGTAGCAGGGCTGCCTATTGAATTTCATACCACCGCACATTTAATAGTAAGTAATGTGAGACCAGTTTTTCAATATGTGGTCCATATAGGTTACAAGAAAAAGATGTGTAAAATGTTTGCATTTAGATAAAACCCACAAATGCACAACCACACGCTCGTATACAAAATGGAGCAGAATCATAAGATAATTATCTCCTGAACTTTCCAGGAAAGAAACAAGTTATATGTTATCTTATGCTGAACCTAACTTGAAGCATAGCTTTCCTTTACTGGGGGTTGTGGGGGAAGAAATAAGTAATATTGCTTGGGTTTAATACAAAAGCATTTTTTGCTTGAGGATCCATTTTTGGATTTAAGCATATAGACTCTCAACACCTTTCATATTTCTATACAAAACTGTTAGGCAAGAGTTATCAGAAGAAACCAACAAATTTTGGGACTGAGAAGTTTTCCTTTTTCCTCCTGATGGTGTTTTTTTCAAAAATAAAATTGCATGGAAAGAAAAATTCTTATATGCGCATGGTTTTTAATTTTCACCATAGTATACTTACTGTTAGTGCAGACTTTCAGCTGTAATGTAATCCTGACCTTTTGTCAGAAACTTGTGAAAGTTTGTAGTTTCAAAAGGCAAAATCTGTCTAAGGGTGCTGTACATTTAAAGTAAAAGCACTGAAAAAAAGAAAAGCATGCCTTTTCACTTAGCCAAAATTAATTTGTCATTCTGATCTCATGCACCCTTTTGTTAAATCAACCAGCCATTTATCGAGTCAGACATCCTTACTGTTCTAAATTGTGCCTCATGGAGACCTTATTCACTTTAGCTTACACTCTCAGCAGAGAGCCAGCAGTATTTATTATGAGGTCTGAACAGCAGAATAATCACTTGCACTGTTTGGGAGATTCTCATGTAATCCTGTTATATCTTGTGATAGAAATTACCAGTCTTATGCAACACGTCAACACAGAAAAAAGTTCATTCTTCTGTGAACTTAAATTTTTTTACCAGAATAATTTACATAGAACTGGTTACAAAGAAATTGCAAAACTGCATAAACTACGATTGATTTTACTAGGCCTCACTCCCGACTTACTGTTTCAAATTTGGACTAAGTTTCTGTACGTGCATGCATGTGTGCACACATACACAAAACATTACAAAGTATTTATCATCTTTCTAGTGTTTCCTATAGAATTTATAATGCTTTTCAAAAGCAGAATGAAACATGAAAATATATTTGCAGAACTGAGGAAATCACTCCTAATTCTCACACATAATACATGATATAACATGATGGTAGACAGTGGAGATGTTCTTTCATATTAAGTAAAATACCACTTATGTCAGTTAAATAATTGACCAGCTGCCTCTAACAAACAGGTATACGTCAGGGGAAATGTCATGTTAAGAACATTCGGTTTGCGTTAGCAAAAGCTAAGAAACAACTGAGGTAATGTAAAAAAATGTGATGATACTAAACTAAACTTCTTATATCTCTAGAAAACACCTTTCAGATTAAATTTTACATTATCCAGGAGGAGAATGGAAGAGCATGTACTAATATTTGTAAAAAGTTATGAGCACTAAACCAGTAGTCCTAAAATAAAGCGCATTCAGATGTAAGATTTTATTTTAATCAACTATGTGGAGAGGATACAACTGGGACTTTCAGTTCACAGCTCAGCTTCTCTTCTAAAAAGCCATTCCTCTTTTATTTCCTCAAAGCTTAAAGCAGCCATTTTTGAAAGACAGATTTGTATTAGGAGAATTACTAACTTCTAAACGTTATTTTAAAAGTTGTATGCAAACACTTTGTGTAAATTTAAAAATAATACTTCAAGGAATTCTTCCTTTGTTTTCTGCAAGTCCTTTTGAGTCAGATTCCTGCTTCCTTTCCTAAATAGCTCACACTAATTTTCTGTAAATACAAATGTTCAATAAAGTAAATTGACTTAAATTTTTCTTTAAACAGGCTCATAATTTTAAAATCAGTGTCAGAAAGTGAATTGATTTGAGCATGAGGCTATCCCAAGCCTGTTTAGAAATGTGGATTTTAAATTATGACTTGGTACGTGCAGCCATTTTAGCATATTGATCCTCTATCAGCTGGGATGCCTTGGCTGGCACTCCAAGTATTAAGAGCCACTCTGTATTGGAAACAAGCTAGGAAATGACACTTCAAGAATAGCCCAAACTTGTCTCCAAATTCTTTTCTCTTAAAAAAAAAAAAAAAAAAAGCAGTATTGTTTCCAGGGAGACTCCTGCAATCCTTACGCTGTTGAGACAGGCTTGGATAGAATATTGCACAGTCAAGTACTTTATGGTTGGCTGCTAAGTTACCGAGTTATGGCAAAGGGTGATTTATGTTCCTTCTTACTGCAGCAGCACATTTCTGTTACACATCATTCTGTCTGTAGCTTAACATCTGATGACAACTGGCAATAAGGCAATTAGGAAGATGCTACTGCTGACTTGAATTATAAATACTCTATTAAATGCAAAAACCCTCATGTTCACAGTTGAACTGTACTGTTGTTGCATTGTGCACTCAAAGCCAGGAAATGTCGAAGTTAAAAGTGGCCTTTACTCTGCCCCCTGGTGTATATGCATTACAATACAGTCTTTAATTACATGATTTCAACAATTTCTCATATAATAGAGTGAAAAAACACCCCATAGTTTTGAATTCTATCTACAGACACAAAGCTTCCTGTAGTACTCCTTTTTTACTCTTCTGTACGAATTAAATGGTCATGACATTTCAGAGCATGCTTTAAATAACGTGTTAAAAAAATTCAGTAGAAAAGAAAAAGTATGCTGAAAATAAATATTCATAGCAAATAACACATGTATATATGTGAAAAAACATCTTGTAAATGAGTAAATTTTCCCTTTGTGACTTATATTTTAGACAGCTTTTATTTATTTTTTGACAAACATGCTTAGGAATGGGACAAAATCTTGTTTTCTTGAAATGTCTCCATATAAAAATGTAACAAAAGCTGGATTTTTTGAGCATTATTACTACTATGTTATTACTCTAATTGCTGTATCTCCTAATCTCTAAGTTCTTTAAAGTATTTGGAGCATGCAATAAAAACGGGGAGTGCTACTTTCCTTTTGTGAGGTGGAGAATTAAAGCACAAAGAGATAGGTCCCTAAGTGGTTTTAGCACTCACACTGCCTTCTGAACTGCAGTCAGTGACACAGCTGGAGCTCAAGACAACATGTACAGATTGTCTTTAAAAACTAGACAGGGTGGCCACTGCTAGTAGAGAAAGCAGCCTGGACTGCGCAGGTTATCAGAGAAGAAAACATGGACCCCTTAGCATGGGCCTAGTGGCATGGACTTCAGAATGGACTAGTACCTCAGAGAGGATTCTTCTCTGATAACTTGCACAGTCCAGTCTGCTTACTCCACTAGCAGTGTCCACCTTGTCCACCTTGTCTAGTGGCATGATCACTTAACATTGATAAATCCATTTTACCTTATGCCAGCTGTCCAAAGCTCAGCAAAATGCTGAACTCTAAGTTCTGTTTGCAGTGTTAGTACCGCTACAGGCACCAGGAGCGCAAGGTCGGTTAGTATCGCTAGCACCTCTCTCAGAAATCTCTTTTAGGATGAAATAAATCTGTGTATGGAAATGCACATCTTTTTCTTTTCACTCTTGGGAGGAAACCTTGATATCTAATGTAGATTTGATACTTTGCAACAACTGAAGTAAAACAAGATCAGCCTGGTTCCAAGAGTCTTGCCCAAAGTTATGTTGTGAGGCTATGGCTGATTGGGATGCAAGACCATGACTGCCTAATTCAGGCTGTTACCCTTAGCAATGGGACGCCCTTCTTGCATTTGCTGTAAAATTGGAACGCTGAGCTTTAAAAGCTAAAGAAACAGCCTCAGCCCTTGTGGCTTGATAAAAATCCCACAAGCTGGAATAATTTCAATTCTTATGCCCTTTTCAACTAAATAAAATATCAATTAGTGAAACCCAACTGCATTACCGATAATGCTAGCCAGCATGCTTGACTGCAAGTTATAGTGCATTGCCCAAGCCTGAGAGATTATTGAGAAGATGGGACTGCATAAATCTTGCCCATAGAGATACTCAGCAGCAACTAAACCTGCATGTAGTCATTAAAAATGAGATACCATTTTAGGGGCTACAATGGAATTTCAAAGTTGAATTTCTTATTAGGTGTCCCAGAACTGAATGGCTCATTGTTATGGCTAGTAGAAACTCAAATGAAATTCTCAAAGAAAAGAATGCTTGGGTAAAGCTTGAAAAAACAGTATGAAGTCATGCATAATGTTACTGCAGAATTTTTCCCTCCAAAAATCCTCTTTACTTTTCCATAAAGGGCTGATGGTATTTACATGGTTAGACGGCTTAATGAGAAGAACAAACTTGTTAGAGAAATGTATATCACAGAAGTGCATCAGAATTGATTGAGAGTCAGAGAGATTGTTTTCATTCTGTTGTGCTGTAATATTTCTATTCTATACTTTTTAATCTGCTGCTATAAATTGATTTCATTTGAGTACTGGTGTATTCTGCTCTGGGGAGGCAAAATTTTTTGTGCTTGTGATTAAAACTTCTTTGTCCATGGAAAACTAATTAAAATATACTAAAAGCGTGTGCTTACAGCTCTTGAATGTTCTTTTTATTTTTGCTTTTGCCATCTGTGTTCATTGCAAGAAGAAAGCCTAGCTTCTAATCTTAATATAGCACATAAAATGTTTTTGAATAATGACCAGATGAAATATGAAAAAAAAAGCAAAACCAATTTTACCTCTGGAAACAAAAGGACATTTTAAAGGGCAAGCTATTATTTTCAGTATCTACTTGTTCTAATTCCAGATTACTTCTGTTAAATTAATTTCCACCTAAGAAACCCCTGATCAAGGTTACAGCTCTTCTACATTTAGACAACGGTCCACCTGCTGCACTTCTTAGAGAGTACAGAAAACCCTCTCCAAGCTCAATTTTGTGTTCACATGTCTTCCTAAGTCTCTGGTCACATGCATATTAATAATATATACAAATCAAATGAATCTAGCTCAATTACATATTTATCCCTTTAAAATGTTTTCGTGGTGTATTTTATAAACTCTGTTGAGATGGGAATTGTTGAGCCATTGCTAAAACTAAAAAAATCAGTTAATAATAAAAAAAAGACCCTTAGCATCATTTTCATCATTGAGAACTAAAAGAAAGTAGGTAACCAAACTTTTGCATTTTTTTCTGATGCTTTAGATTCTTATCTATATATGACAACACAAATCCAACATGTCATAAAAATGTTGAAATGTTCTGGCCTTTACAGTTTTCCCAACTTGAGGTAAGAAAATGGATTATTTAATCTCTTGTCTGGATCAGACTCATTAGGACTGCGGCATGTCTTCCTCATTCACAAATGGCAAGCAGAGACCTGATGTCTTGTTTCTCAAGGGCTCTTAAATGTATTACATGCTGTTTTCTCAAAACAATATTTTCCTTGATTATCTGTACAAAGTCAGGCTCCCTTCCTCCTAAATACATACATTGTTATCTTTACTTTCACCGGTTCATGTGTACTGCAAAAAAGCACCTTCGAAGGCTATTCAGCTTCTGATTATATGAAGTAGAGCTGTTTGGTACAGTTTTTGGGTGACATACCTGATTTCCCTATTGAGGGCCCCAATAACAATTTCCTTGAAATTAGTTAAGGTGTATCTTAATGTCAGGTTGTGCTCTTCAGCTCTTGGGATGATTAACTCAGGTGGGCCATTCAATGTTCAGATCTCCAAATTATACAAAATCGTATCCTTCTGTCTGAAAAAATGCTGTGAATCTCAGTCTGCAGTAGATATTGACCAAGATACCAGATAAAGTACCTTAAGAAACAAAACAACACAGACCAAATCCTTAGCAGTGACAGATCTTTACCTGACCTTCCTGCCAATTTACTCTCTCAGAAAAATTAGTAACATACACACCTCTAGACTGAAATTATTATGTTATATATAAAGTTATATATACATTATGTATTATAAAAATATAAGAAGAACTTCACAGAACTCTTCAGATAACTGAAGCACACACGTACATATGTGCATGCCTGTGACCATTTAACTTATTACACACTGTGTAAATGCCACAGGAAAACCAGTTTTGCTTCCCAAATTTGTGATGAGTGTTAGTCAGATTTGTGGTTCAGTTTACTGGGGTAGATCACGGAGTAAATTATTACTTAGTGTGAGTAAGGATACCAGAAGGAGGCCCTAACTAATTATGTAGATGTGTTACGATTAATAAATAATAACCACAATTATTGAGGAATAGCTTAACCATTAAGGTCTTTAATAAATGTTTAATAGTTAAAATCCATGATAAACAAAACCAGATGGCAATATAGTATATTGCCAAGTTCCACTTGTGCAGCACAGGGTATACAGCCTTACTAGTTTTGAAAGTCCAAATGAAATGTATCTTGAATGAACTGACCGTAAGAAAAAGATATTGGAATTTATTCTCATTCTTTGTGACTTTGCATGACTATATAATGCCCATATACACCTAGAGTAGAAGTGTCCTTTTTGTATCATTGGTTGGTTTATTGACATTATCCATATACTCTAGACAAGTTATTTTGGCTTATTTCTCTGAATTGCTAGTTTCAGAATAAAACTCAATAGCAGAATGGGAATGAATATGGCCTATGTCTATACTAAACCTTTTAATAACACATAGCTTTTAGATTAAGTCCGTAGCTATCCTACGACTCCTTGCTTCTCTACAAAAGCGAAATACGTATTCTATTCATTGGAGCTGTGGCTAATCTGCCTCTGTGTAGATGATCTTGGTCTAGATTCCATGTTCGCAACATTTCATGGGAGTTGGGACATTTTTAAATGAGATACAAAGGGTCAATACTTGGATCAGCTTGAGTTACTAGTTTGTCTTAAAGTTGTGTTCCAAAAAAGATGGAAGCCAGTAGGTGCCTTTCTATTGGCCTTTGAGGTTACCTTTCTATCTAGAGGAGTCCTGTGATCATGTGGCTGATTGTTAACAGCTAAAGAGCTGCTTTGTAGTAGGATTCTCAATGTTCTCTCTAAATTAGCTTAATTAACTAAGTCTGATTTTGTTTGGCCTGCCCCTGCTCTTGCTGACATTATTTTCCATTTGTTGTATTTGTTACAACCTCCTTATCATTCCTATAATTGATAAGGTAAGCATTTAACCTAGGAGAGTAATGTTGGACCTTTATGATAAAGGAATAACATGAGACTGGATTCAGTTTTAATGTATGGTGAGTATTACCTGTTTGTCCCATGTAACATGCCAAATACACTCAGAGGGAAGAAGACTCTTCCTTTTAAGGCAGCAAATGATTTGAATCATTTATTTGAAGAATACGTATGCATTGACACATCAATAGCCTAGTGGCTAGGGTCCTAGGTCCAGATTTCAGTCTAGCTACTGGTTCACCTCAGCTAGGTTTTATCTTTACTTTTTAGAAAACAGGAAATGTGTACCCTTAACTTGAATTTGCTCTTGTTAAGATCTGAATTTAACCAAGACAGTCTGTAATTATGAGAGTTACAAACTTTGTGGTATAGACTGGTCTTGCTTCCTGCTAGCCAGCTCATCAAATACTACGGCTTTTGATGCTTATAATTAAAAATTGTCTCTTTCCAGCAAAAGAAAGGAATGCAGCAACACAGCCCTGCTGTGTTAACCTCAGCAAAAGCAAGGACTTTGATATGGCTCACCAAAGCACTTAAGCTCCTTCTGAAGAAAGTAGCTGCTCTCACAACAGCTCACCCTTCCTATACTAGGAGGCTTTTAAACCAGGGACAAGGGAATAACACCCTCCCTTTCTCCTTGTTTCCCAGCCAACTGTCTTGCTTGCACCTTTCAGCAACTGGATCCAGCTGCCTTTTGGTGTTTGTTGCAGGGCTTATGCCCCTCATTTCCAGGGAAAAGCAGAATTTTTCTTAACAGCAACAGACTGTTTTTCATCATTTCTTCAAGGTTAGCATTCTTGCGTTGGCAGTCTTGGATAAAATACTGTCCTTCTTTCCAAGGCGAAGACCAGAACCTACTCTCTTCAGCTAGTATGAGCAAACTTTAAACAAGGCCAGGGACCAAAAAAATACCAATTAACTCATTGCAGTGTTTGAGTCTTCCCTGTTGTGCTTTTGGCCTGTGCTAACCAGCACCTTCCTAAATACCTCTGGGGTTTGTTTTGGGAGCAAGTACAGGCAGAGGACCATTTCTAAAAATTAGCTTTTGTGGGACGCCTGTTTAAAAATATGAGCACAAACTGTTTTGACCTACATGGCTGCGCGGCTGGAAAATGGCTGCAGATGTGCCAATTTCCTAACATGGATTGACATGGTGTAGACATAAACTTTGTGTCTTGGAGGTAAAAGTACTTCCACACATAACACTTCCAGGAGCTTAACAGAAAATACATTTAGGATGATGAAACTCTTATGTACGAAGTTGTCCATAGTTATATGCCAATTAGAGGTCACAAATTACTGGATTTATATAACGGTCTAGATGAGTATTGCTATGCAGAGCATAGCTTTGTTACAGAACAAGAAAAAGAATATAATCAATGACAATAAAAAAGGCTATAAAAATAGGCCTGATGGAAAATAGTTACTTGTGTGGTACAAAATTAGCCCGTGGAACTCGTTGTTATGAGTTTAATTAAGACATTTTGCTCAGTACAATTCAAACATGATTAGGATTTATATGACTAAATAACTAACTGGACAAGGCTGCCTTGGTTAAAATGTGGCTTTAAACCACCATGTAGTTAGTAAGTAAGCCTATAAATAGTCCCTAAGGGTTTCTTAGATTTTGTGCTCTGAATGTTTGCAACTGATAGGAGAACAAAGTGCCTTAGAAAGAGACATGAGCTCCCAAATTTGGAAAAAAAGTCCAAAATGTTCTTTTGGATCTTTTAATCTTAATTCTTAACAGTAGAAAAAGGATACAAAGATGTTTTTGTAATGTTTGGTGGAAAACTTTGGAAGGCAAAGTAATGCTTAATTCTGTTTATGTTTGCGTTGCAGACAGAGAGGGTGAGAGGTGAAGAAAAATGGCATGGGAAGAAGGTGATGTCCAAATGCAAATCCTCAGAGAATTCAGTTCCTTTGAAAATAATTTGCTGAAGCACTGAATGCAGGGATTAAGTATTGGATACTTATGATGAATGATAATGATATATACTAAAATTAAGAACTAATTTAAATCTAAAACTCTTCGCATTTCCTTACTAGCTAGAAAATAGACTATCTTTTGCTGCATATTTTCAAAGTATTTTGCAAAAAAATGATTATGATCTGAAGGAACATTTTTCTAAGTAGAACAATGTTTTTTTGCATGATTGATGATGCACTTTTCTTTTAACCAACTTCCAATTAAAAGATGAAAATTTAACCAAATGTAAAAAATTTTTAAAAATTCTGAATTAACTGAGACTGGAAGGCAATTTTTTTGAGCAATTAGAAGTTTGGCTAATAAAAGAAAAGAATATGAAACAGATGGAAAATGACAGAAAATACATGCTTTTTTCCTGTTAACTTCTTTTTTAATGTAAATTTCCAGCTATCTGCATTGTCTTTTTCCTTTTAAATGTCATACTTCTCCTTTCTTCTTTCTCCTCCTTTTCAGTGTATTGCCTCCTCTTATTTGCTATTGCAACCCATTTTTATGAGTCCTCACATAGCCCTTGCTCGTCTTACTCCCAGACAAAATTTCTCTCTTCCTCTCTTTATTTCCTTCTTAACTCTTCCTACTTTCATCATACAGACTTTTTTTTTTTTTTTTTTTTTTTTTTCCCTGTGACTCCCAAATTTTCTTGCTTGGAGAGGTAATAGTGTTGTATCAGAAGCAGAACAGACCTTAGCAACTGATGTTTCTTCTGAGTAATTCCAGACAAATTTGACACAGCGAGATGCTTATGGTTTAAGAAAGAAGGTAGTACCTCAGTCCACTGCAAAGATTTCTACTTGCAGGACAGATGGCAGGTATGAGTAAGATCTCTCACTTCCATTTATGAGGCATTGTGTGGAAACGTGGAATTTTTTCTTTTGCTGTTTAAAGAAACATGAAAATCTTCACCGGTGATGTGGCAGAGTAATAAAATGCTGCCCAATAGATGTATTATTTCTCTTCTGTAAAACATTCATCATAGTTATTCCTTGGAGATAATGAAAGAGATAGAATTACATAACAAATACTAATATTATAATTTCACTTGTAATGAATTATAAATGTATTCAGATAAATGCTCTAGAAAGGTAATTTTCTCTGTAACAGCTAGATTTAAACTGCCAGTACTTGTCTGAGATTTTTACTAACTATCCTGATTTTTACTAGTGTTGCTCATCAATCTATACATTTGCAACTGTATCTGCACCACATGATTGTAGAAACAGCATCATGAAACTAAACACACAGGTAAATGGTTTCACACCTGTTGCAAATACATTTTTTGCATTACATTGTGACTTTCTAGAAGACATACTTTTTTCCAGGAGGAGTTTGTTGTCACTGCATGACTTAAGTTCAAGTTAATTAGTCTTAATTTTCCTACTAAAGAGCTTTTGTAATGTTGACTATGGGGTAATCCTTTCTGCTAGGAATTAGAAGACTCTGAGAATGCAAAGTGTTGCCAAAACCAGAAATGTCTATACGTGTACAATTTCAAAATGTTTAGAAAGAAATGCCAAAAATAATATAATCTAATTAAATATGGGCTCCCATATTGTGGCATTAAAACATATACAAATAAAATTTATTTGTTTATCGCCAAATTTGTCCCTGTTGCAAATAAGCACACTACCCTCACACTGAAAGAATGAAATGCTACATCTCAAAACTAGAGCTTTTTAAAGTAAAAAACCCCCACTGAATAGATGTCTATTTCATAACCAGCTATCCTACCAGCGTATCATCAGTGTTAACAACAAACCTTTTGTGAAAAGTACCCTAGGTGTGCAAAATACTGTATGAAAAAGGCCATAAACAAAGTCACTGCCCCAAACGATTTACCTTCTAAACATGACACAGTAAGTGTAAAAGTGGGAAAGATGATACAGAATGTAATTGTAAACCAGAAGATTATAAGTGGTTTTTTTCTCATCTTATTTCCTAGAAAAATCTTTAGTATAAATGAGGGAATTGTTGGAGAGGTACAAGAAGCAGATTTTGAGAATACCAGATGTGTGAGCCACTAAGGCAGTTTGGCAGGAGTTGTGACATTCAGGTACTCCAGAGGTGTCTGTGCTGCCGTCCTTACCTGCAAGCTGAGATGTATTCCTTAATGCACTTCCCTGAATGTTAAGACACCCATTTTCTCTGCACAACACTTAACTCTTCTGCTAATCTTGTTGGCCATCAAAGTGAGCGAGGCTTGAAGGAAAACCTAATACCACCCCCAACTCCCCCCAGCTGTAAGTAGCAGCATAGAAACATGACTACACCTACCATGGAGGCATCCAAAACAGTAGGTGTTTCAGTGTCTTTTTCACAGTGCTCCCAAACTAGTTCTGTTTTCAAGGTCACTATGACATTTTTACAGCTGTCACTCAAAAAAAAAAATCACAGAAACTAGCTGTGGTTACAATGGCTGTAGTAGCAATTTAATCTGTTTAAAAGAGTTAAAATAACAGCAAGTTCAATTGGTGAACAGCCTATTTATCTTGTGGTTCAGACATCACTTGAAGATAATGTTTCCTGGAATTGATGCATACCTCTGTGCACACTGAATCCAGGAGAGACCTTTACTTTTTGTAAGAGGGCAGTCAGCTAAGTACTGTACTTCCTCTGCCTGATCTGTTATCTTAGACATTAAGTTAAGAAGTTGGAATTTTTCAAGAGGTAGATTTTAAGACATAAAGTGTTCTGAGAAATAAAAGAAGTTGTTTTTCTCATTCATTCACTTTCTAAAGTCTTATGAATTCAATAGCTGACATTCCATTCCTTGCCATTCATGAAACTTCAGTTAGTGAGGACTTCTCCCTGTGGCTTTGCTTAGTGGACAGTTTGTACATGAGTAGTATTTAGTCCATGTAGATGTGAATATCATTAATAAACTTCAATATCTCAGTCCTCAAAGCTGATCCAATGCTGCACTGAAGCTAGTCATGCCAGGGCAAAATGATGAAAAACTGTGCGTACTACAAATAATACCATGGCACTATTTTAGATTCCTTTTATACTGCTATGAATGACTTAATGAAGTGCAAAGAAGAGGGGATCATTAATGAAATGGGAAATGGGTTTCCCCACCTGTAAAATGGGGATAATCATTCTTACTTTTCCTGAAGAATATTAATAGCTGCTAGAAAAATGTGCTCTGGGTTTGTAATTATTACTGTTAGAAGACAAGCAAAATGAAATGATTTATAATATGCTTTTAAATGGATATCCAGACTATGGAACAAATACTTTTTAGGGCTATCTGAGCACAGTTCGAACACTAATTAACTGGATTAGAATTTGATTTAATTAAATTTCCTTTGTATGAAAAAAATCCTTTTGGATGAATACTACTCAATTCCTCTAATATTTTTTTTTTTGTGACTTTTATTTACTGATTAAACGAAACTGGAAAAGTGAATAGTGAATTCAAAGTAAGAATGCTTGTGGGAGGAATATATACAGGTAAAATTAAATTGGTCTCTGGATCAATTGAAGCTGTAAAAATAACATCATCTGGATCTGTCACCTTGGTGTCGTCTGAGCTGTGACTATTTATGTCCATACACCCATACAGAAACTAGCATGGACTCCTCAGTCTAGATTACTGCAGTCTCTTCTATGAACACATCTTTTACTGAGCTGTTAAAATAGGAAAGATTTTCAATAGAATGAAGACCCTCATTTCAGTAAATTTTAGAGGATTGTTCACATGCTGGGAAAAGCTAAAGCATCTATGCATTAATCTTTACATAATAAGATCTATATAGGTCTGCCCTGATGGTGCAGATAATTGTAATGTATTTACTTTGCCTGTGCTTCAATGCAGCCCACTTTGACCTCGGAAGCCATTTAACCATAATGTCATAATAGCATGGCCAAATTAGTAACCCCTGTGAGAGGCAGTAGGTCCAAAGTAGCTGTGATGTGGCTGTAGGGCTTCTGACCCCCTTCTGGTCTCCCTTGAGACCAGGTGCTCTGAGGAACATAGTGGGGCACCTCTGCATCAAGCATCTCAACAATCACATGACCGTGGACAGTTAATTTCTAGTGATGTTTAGATGAGGTATTGTCTAAGTGGTCCATGACCAATGAACATGCAGGGGAACTGCTCCTCATTAATCATGGTATTTACTACAGGGGTGTAAACCAACTGTTAAATAGACAACCTGAGTATTTCTCAGGGTCTGAAAATCTTGCCCATGACACGTAAAAATGCTTTCAGGTTTCCTTGTTCCTTTTTAATTTTTGAAGTGCTGTATGAAAAAAAGATGTGGCTCTTCATTTTTCCTGAATGCAATAGGCTTTGAAGTGGCCACATTTTCCTCTGAAATGTGTAAGTTCCCTCCTTCTCTGACTTCCCTTGGAGCTGAGAATACTCTGCATCTTCAGTGCCCTGAGACCTTACAGTAAGTGCTTATTCATCATTGCATGAATGCTCAAGTATTTTGGTAACTATAAAAAGTCTTGTAAGAGTATGTATTTACATGTATATACACATATGTCCACATGCATTCGTGAGCATGAGGTTCTGTATTGCTTTCTCAATTACTTTGGGATTTTGAACAATAATCTTTAAATAATTTTTTATTTTGGACTTTCCTCACCCAGAAAAAAAAAAAAAAATGAGAAAGGTAAGCATATAATTTAAAGAATTACAAGGACATTTGGAAGTTCTGTTTTTACCATACAAGGCCTGTGATTTACAGTATCCGAATCATGAAGTGCATTTTCAAATTACAGAAGGCTTTAGTGGGAGATGAGAGAGATAGATGTGAATTAGGAAAAAGCTGCAAAAATACACTGCTTTAACTACTTTAGGTAATTTTACAGTGTGTTTGAATTATATTGTAGTGTTCAAATCCAAATTACATTTATGAATGTTATCATGTATTAATTTATATCATAGTTATTTATGTAATTACATTTACTGGCTTTATAGCAAATTGTTTTCAAAGTAACCTAGTGATTAAAATATAGTTCCTGAGAAACACTGTTCATTAAGCTTAGTAAATAATCTAGATGTCTTGACTGAAGCTGATTAACTAGTCTCTTGTGTCACGAGAGAAAGAACTTTCATTTGAAACTGTGTATAGAACACTCAGCTTGTGGCATACTAACAGTTTACCCCTAAGAGACACCCATAGTAATATTTTTAAAAAGCATGAATAATGATGAAAAATCTTATATCATCTAGCTATAAATGATATATTTAATTTGCCTTTTTTAAAAAAATACAATATTCTGAACATTATAATTTGTGCTACAATGCTCTTTCACCATATGTTCTTGTTTATAGAAAACCAGGTGTTGCTGATTTTACCATCTGATAGTCATACTGGATTAAGCAGAAGCTCCGCATTTAGGAATATTTCTGCAGTAGAGGTAAGAGGAACAGGGTAACAGTGACCCTTTGTAAGGAAAAATATGATACTTAGCTGTCTGTGCACCCCAGCTATAAACACAATGGTATGGTTTTTAGACTGTTCTCACAAAAGATTGGACTTTTCTCTGGTTAGAGTCCATGGGAGCGTGGAGTCCTGGTTTATTGACATGACCCTAGGGACCCTGGCCAAAAGCTGAATGGGACACACTTGGACCTGGTTTTCTGAAGCATCTTGTGCTCAAAGCAAGAAAGCAGAGCCTGCCAGGGGACCTGGCACTATGCATCAGTCAGGGTGACTGGGCTGGCTCAATGCAATGACCTGCTATGGTAATCTTCCACTTTCAGTAGTCTCAAAGGGCACAACTGTATTAGTAAATTAAGTGTACTTGGGAACAGCCCTGGATACGGTGGCCAAGGGGAGTGGGGCAGCCTGCATCCCTGTAGCTAAATGCCTCCGAGGTGCTTCCTGGGAATGTCTCTGGGATCTGTACCCAGGAACTATTTGGGAAATTGTTAGCTGGCAAAGAAGAAGTATGCCAAGGACCATTCTAGTACTTCATTAGTACATGTAATTGTGTTCCTGTGTCTGGGAAAGGTTCTGGGGTTTAGCTGAGCTGACTGCTGTAGGCACAGCCTACTTTCTTAGCGAAGGTGCTGCTTCCTAGGAGCTGGTAAGCAAAGAAAGGAGGTGCTTTTGCTGAATTTATGTAACTGCATCTCAAACACGAAGTATATCATGGGTAAGTTTAATTAAGCTTTGCAAACACTGTCTTTCATGGGGCTGTTTTCTGAGAATGTGATTCACTTCCGATTCAAAAGCAATGTAGCCATACTCACTTAACCAAGCTAATAAATTCTGCTTATTAAGAGGAATGCCTTTAAATCATGGTAATTTTGAAGTAAAGAGGCTTACTGAAAAGTATTGGGCTGATGCTCATTGCAAAATTTTGGTCCCTCTGAAGCCATTTTAACTCCAGTGGAAGTGGGGTTTGGTCTTGCTGCAACTCAGAGTAATTAAACCTCTAATTTTCTAATGAAAGAGATTAAAGACAAAGGCTTTTATGTAAAGACTTTTTTTTTTTTTTATAACTGTAGTTTCCTGCTGTGAGGGCTCTGCAATTTAATTTAAGCATGAACTACCTCAACCCTTTCTGAAATAGCAGCTTGACTGCAGTTTAGCTCTGGGATCCCTGCAGACAAGGCTCCCAGGAGAAAAGGCCTGAAATATCTTGAGAAAAGATTAAAAGCTTCAGTAATGTTCCATTAAACCTTGCTGCTTTTAAAATAAATGGACACTTCATTGCTATAAGACATTTTACCTGTAGTTATTCATTTGGTGTCTCATGTTTTTAAATGACTTTGCCCCCATATTGCAGTCAAACCTTAAGATATTACAGGAAAGAAGGATTAAGGAGAAATATATATAATGACTAGTAAGATCAGAAATGATAAGCAGAATGACTCAAGCTCAAATTTTAATTTCATGTGGTTCTTGATGTGGTTTCAGGATGTTATTGTTTTGCTTCATAGTATCAATTCATTAAAATAATTAGATGTGGCCTGGAAACTAAAAACATCTCACTTGCGTCTTTTAGAGATGGTCAGATTAAAGTGTGTGGGTTTTTTAATAAGCACAAATGGATATGTGCTAAGTATTTTAATGGAACCTGAAACCACAAACCATTTTCCTGCCTGTATGTTTTATAAGCAAAGCACTAAAACTTGGAATAGATTTAAAACTCTCAACACTTTTGTTCTAACCTGATTCCCATTTTAAATGAATTTAGGTGAATATATGATTTTAACATCAGAACTAAATCTACTGCAGTAACCCTCAATTTCATCAATATTTGTGTTAATTATTAGTGCTGTGGTAGCAGGTGTAGAAACTTTTAAGTCATTAATATATCATTGTTACAGGCAGTGTGGTCCTGTATAAGAAGGGGTGGGAGATCTAGTTCACAAAAAATAAAAATATGTTGTCTTAGTGTGGTCAGTAATATGGAAAATAAGTAAAACTTGAAAGTCCTTCTTCAGCTGTTGCTCTGAAGCTTCAGGCTCATATGATACTAACATTGAGAAGCAGGGATGATTGAAATCGCAACAGGAGTTTTGTAGAAGGTTATAATCTACACCTGTGTTACTGACTGTGTAGGCTCTCTTAAAGGGCTTACCTCTTTACTTTTGAGCCGCTCAGGTAATAATCAGGAGTCATTGCTTCTTCTTCTGTATATTGCTTTTTCTACAGACAGTGGTCAGTTATTTTCTTAAGTTTCAAGTAACTGATTTGGGGAAATGTGGAAGGCAATATTATTTCTGAAAACATTGAGGTCCTGTGATTACTTTAATTTTCTTCAGAAATTATTTCCAAAATCTTACCTAGTATTCCATAAAGTCTTGTCGTCATTGTGGCAGGTTTGTGTCTGTCAGCCATTGGATTGTGGTTCCGATGGGAAGGAGCAGCTACAGAAAGCAGTAGCCATAGACAGAAACGTGATCTCAGAGATTGTAACTGTCAGTCCCATGACAGAGTCCAATTAGCTGCGATGGCTCCATGCATTTGGCCATTTTCTAATGGGCAGTCAGTGCAGAGACTGGAGCCATGTTGTGATATGCTCACGGTGGCCTCAGCTTGTGGGCAGCTGCACTTGTATCAGACAGAGGTTTCTCAGGAATGCGTGTTTTCTTCCCCCGCTTACGTGTTGCAGTAATTTAACCCAGGAATCAAATATGTGGATATTCACACCAGTCAAACTGCTGTTAAAACTGATCAGTGAAGAGCTCCATTAAGCCTACAAGTGGGAAAGAGAGGTGTGTTTGGATATCCCGTTACAAATGGATTTGAAAATCTTTTAGGAGAAGCCCCTAAGAGAAAGGGGCATATTGCAGAAGGTAGTTGGAACCAAGCATTTTTCACTTTTTACTGGTCCAGCTGCTGACCCCTGCTAGGTACTGAGCAACCTGAGAGATGACTCTGCTTGTATATGATGAGAAAGTTGCTATCCACAGGTGGGCATGGACACTCGGTGACAACAGGAAAAAGTATTTTTGCCTTTTAAGAAGAATCTGCCACCCAGATAAGTGACGAAAGTTCAGAGATGATTAACTGAATTCATAGCAATAGCTGATGGACTCTGCCAGGGCTCGGTGGGTTAAGTGTTATACCTAACGTTTCACCATACATACATTTATTTTTTTTTTTAAATTTAGACCAGCGATGTACAATGGACTCATATTGACCTTTCTAAAGTCAGCCTTTCATTCAGCTTTTCATTTTCCTGTGTTTTTGTTTTCTCCTAAAACCGAGACAAAATGTCGGAAGTGGAAATATTTATGAGAGCCATTTAGAAATATAGAAGAATTCAGCTTAAATGAGTTGTGATTGAATTGACTTCACAATTGTTGTAGCAGGGAAACTTAATACAGGGTTGCCATGGAGACTGGTTCTTTGGCCACTGGTCTAACACATTAAAGCCTTTTAGTTCAGCAATATGCTATTTGCAGATGATGCCATACGTGATATTAACAAGTGGTTTGCCTCCATTAAGAGGAAAATATCTCTAAAATTACAGCACTTCTCTTTAAAGTAGAGATATGCAAACCTCCTTGATGTTATTTGAGTAATCAGTGATCTGCATGATATCAGTTCATGAAAATACGGTGTTCATATAGAGGCAAAACATGTTTATTGCATCAAAACTTAGGCAGACATCCCAGTCAGTGCTATTGAAATGTAAGTGAGTTGGAATGGAGGCTGGCAAGGTGGAAGTCTGGCAAAACAACCTTCTTCTAAGTGAACTCTTTGCTCAGTTCCTGGATGATTTGATATTTTTTCCCATTAACCTTTTTCAAAGTAATTCTTTTGAGTGCTGCAGGGGTGCTTTGACTACCAGGCTTGCACTATACCATGGAAAGACCATTTCCTTTCCTCCCAAAAGATTTATATTTATCACCGTTTAATGAAATTTTGTTTTTATAAATGGCATGCTGTATTTTTATCATGTGACCATCCACACAGTTCTGTAAAGTACATTTAATGGAATAAATGGAAACACACCAAACCGAAATGCAGAAACTCAGCAGAGGTAAACCACTTAATAGCAGTGCCTGTAATGAATTTCCTAACTAACTGGCCCACTTCATAAACTGATAACAGACAGAGACTTTGCTATAAAAGCCCTTGATCAAGCAATGGGCAGAAACAAAATGAGAGGCAGGGCTGTAGCTATCAAAACCTATTCTAGTCAGGCAAGAGCCTGGGGCACTCCCTGTAATGGCCTGTTTGCTGGCCAAGTCAATATTTCATTCCTGCAGTTCAGCTGGACTGGAATGCTAAAATTCGGAGTTCTTCAGTCCACCAGTGCTGTGTCAAATAGAGCCTGAATAACACTGGGGTTCTTTAGTTTTTGCAGAGGTTTAGCTTTCTGCAGTATACCTCTGTCACAGAGGTGACCCAAAGAGACCTGAAGCTGGATCAGGACACAATGTTTTCATGGTATGCCATTGTTTCACTGGTGTTTTGTACTGGTCATTCCTGCTAGAGTGTAACAGCATCCACACTAGTTACTATTTTTTAGGAAGAAAGAATTATTTACCATGCAGAAATCAGGTCTCCAAATGTTGTTGTGATATTTTTAGAAATGTCCTGTGGTTCCTGGAGCAGATTTTGGGCTCAAGAGTTTGGGAAAGCATGTCAGTATCAGTATGAAGTTTATATATGTTCCAGTATCCACAAATGTTGCTTCTGTTACAAGGACAAAATCCATAATGTAGTGAACGATCCTACTATATGCTCGTTTGGTCAGCTAGTTTATTAAGGTTGTTTGGCACAAGAGGGCTGTGGGTCAAGCATAGCAATGTAGAGCAATGCCTTTGGAACTTCCATCTCTGGGAACATCATCTTCCCTCTCTGGGAATTCAGCTCACCTTTTTTCTTCAGCTCACCTGAATTCTCTGGGAATCAGCTCACTTTTCCCACTGTGCAGAGTGCTCTGTACAAGGGCCCCATTTTAATTTTTATTTTCTGTGTTTGTCTGCAGTTCATTTACAACTCAGCAAAATGTATAAATAAATCAAAATGTTCCTTTCAATTTGTCCTGCATTGCACTGATTAATAGAGCTAGTTGCTATATTTTCAGTTTTCCAGAATATGTCATTTTGCTGAAGTTAAACAAGAATGGGAGACTGAGACTCACTGCCATGCATGAGGATTAGCAAATTATTGACATGGGACACCTAACTTCAAATCTTGAGGTTTTGAGTGATGTGGGGTGTAAAATTGTGATATAAAATAAACAGATTTCGTGTAGGGAATATTTTTGAACAAATGTGAAAAATAGATTTTTTTTCCAGAAAATTGTTGAGTATGGTCTGTCTTTGAAAGAAAGCAAGCCTTGCAAAATATATAAATGTGGGGAAAAAACCCAGAACTGTCACCTTCTACTCAGCTTTAGTTATCAGCAATGAATTTCATTGTCATACTAATTTTTATATTCCTAGTTTTATGAGTTTTCTATTAAATTCCCTGAAATTTTCCTTTATATTCCTTAATATCAATATAATTTATATCTGCAGGGATATATTCCCAGTAATCAAAATGCGCTAGTACTCTGGGCTTTAAACTGGGCCTCAAAACATGGAGAAGTGATCAGATATTTCAATTTATTAAATCCAATTAGAAAAAAATCACAAAAAATGGAGTGCTGTTATTGAGGCACAAAGAGCAAATAGAATTTTTCCTTTGATACCCTCTTTCTTATCTGAAGTCTTTAATTCTAATAAAGTCCGTACACTCATACTCATTCAGATAATTTTGAGTGATGTGGGATAAAAAATATGATATTTTAAAATAAAAACTGCATGATATACAATTTCTTAGAAAGAGGTTATACCTCTTATTTTTTAGGTTCTTTGGAATATGCCCCAAAGCCTGCTGAATCAGTAGCAGTACAAAGTTTTTATTAACATGTGGAGATAAATGAAGTTCGTGGTCATAATTTGGCATGGAGCTGGATGGAAAAAATGCCTGGATGGTGTGTGGGCAAGGTGAGAGCAAAAATGATCAGAAACAATGCTTCTGTGGCTGCTTCTGTGGCTGCTACTGGAGGGAGCATCTGCTGGCTGCAGCATTGCCCCAGGCATCCCAAAGGCCTAGGGGCAGGGGAGAAAAATGTTGTTTTGTCTTACTGCTGAACACATGCAAATAGCAAAGGGAACTTCTGCTTCCCAGTGTCACCCCAGCTGATAGCTGAAAAAGGGGGTGGGCTTCAAGACTGGTGATTAGCTCTGGTTACTCTTTATAGAGCACTTACTGCTGCAAATGGCTATGACACCCAGGAGGGACATCTCTGGTATCTTAATCGACAAGATGTAACACAAGTGCTCAGCCCTCTGGATATTTGGGCCCAATCCTGCAAATTGCTGTGCACTTGCTGGGGGGCACTCGGCACTTCCCTGACAACTGTCATCAATTACAGTCAAGGCAAGGAGAAGTCAGTAGTCCCAGGAGGTGCTGAGCAACTGGCTGGCTGGCTACCTCTGTCTTCAGGCCCAAGGGAGTGTTGAACAATTCAAAGTACTGCAGGGAAGATCAAAACCTTCAGATGGAATAGAAGAAATTATTCAGCTGCCTAGGAAAGACAACCTTGAATGATTAAGAACTGTGTAAGAGATATTAATAATCACATGACTGAGCATAGTATCCAGTACAATACATAATTCATGAACTCACAGAAAAGAATGATTCACCTCTCCTTGAAAAATAATTAAGAAAGATGCCTGGGATGCTAAGAATTCACTAAAGTCCCTCATTCTGAAAGAGGTTGAAAACCATCTCTGTATTTATATTCTACTAAGGCATTCCAAAATTCTTCTAAAAAGGGGAATGAAACACGATGTTTCAAATAACTACCAGTCCCCTTTGCAATCATCAGAAAATCAGTTTTTTTTAAAAAAAATCAGTTTCCAAAAAGTCTTAATTTACATAAGACACAAAACAAATAATATAGCCGTAAACCAATCCACAAATCCTGCAAGAAAAATTCACCAAATTTTCCTGAAATAAAGCTTACAGGTTTAGTTTTCCAAATGAAGCTGAAGAGGTTCAGTTTCTTGTCAGGAATCATTGGCCAGTGCTGTGTTCTTTGTACTGAATTTCTTTGCCTTTTCCCAGAAATAAAGGAAATGTGTTTCCTTATCAGGTTATAAAACAATACTGGAAAATTTGCAATTGTAATTAATGGTGGCTGAGTACAGTAATGTGAAAAGCTAAATCTGAGAGATTTTGAAAGCATTTTGCAATGTGCTTGCCCCAAAATATTTTCATTATCTTCTGTGATAAAACAAATTAATCTGAGAAAAATCTCTCCCAGATTATGTACCAAAAGAAATTCGTAATTTGGAAGTTACAGAGGTAAAGCACAATATTTTTCTTGCTACTAAAAACATTTCTTCTGTCCTGAATTTCAATGTAATGCTGTTTCAGAAAGCAAAACATACCAGTGCAATTCCATGGTCTTTCAAGGGCCAAGCAAAAGAGAATCACAAATAAGACTGAACCACCCAGTGTTGGGAGAAAGATCTTCATCTTCTTTATTTGTAGACCAGGCTTGCTGCCAATGGGAATTTTGTGGCATTTTGCATCTGGTCAGGATTGCATTATTTCAAGGAGAGGGACTGTCTGTGCATCAGTACAGGCCATTCTCAGCCTGGGTGTTTCAAGTGGGACCACACTGTGAGTGCAGTAGTCACTAGCTGTAGGATGTTCTGAGAGGTGTCTTTAAAGGCAACTGTGATATGTACATAAAACTGATACAGTGACTGGGAGTGGGATGTTGTCCTTCCACAGGCAGCAAAACATCTCCCTGTAGCTCTGGAGGCACACTTGTTAAATGGCAACAAAGCTTACAGGTAATTTTACCAGTTTGCATCACAGGGGACATGAGATTAAATTTAGAGTGTTCTTTGGGTAAGGGGGAGAAACATTTCACCTGCATGAAATTAAAATTTCCCAGGGATTTCTTTTTCCTAGTATTTGGTCTAATAAGCTTTTTTGTGGGAGTTTGTGCATGTGTGTTGCTATTGTTTCAGAATAATAGTGGAGACTTGGTTATAGCACTCATCCAATTTATTTTGTATGATAGCAACTTAAATAACTGCTTCATTGTGAAACAACAGATGAAAGACCCCATATCAATATCATGCAGATGAGATATTTAGATGCACATAGGTAATACTTCTAGAAGAATTGTATATGTGCTAAAGTCTAGGTGCTTTTCCTTTAAATTTATGGTTAATGAGAGACATCAAACATATGATGTTTACCTTGCTAAGCATTGTTTGCCAAAAAAGAAAAGGTTACTAAATATTCACACTGTGAATACACAGAGGTCAAGACTGTTGTCTTAACAAAAGAACACATCTCTGGTGGAGAGCAAAGACCAGCCAGCTCTAGTATTGTTGTATTTCCTCCTGATAATGGTAATTACTTTGCTTTGTCTGCTTTGCATTGCTTTTTCTGAATTTAACTGGATGAAAGACTTCAGCCAGTAATGATAGCCAGCTTTCCTTTGGATCTCTGCCAGCAACCTATAATTAAAGTGTTTTCTTGAGAGTACCACTGTATAGTACCTATTGTGCCTTATGTCCTTGGAACTTGACTGCAGCAATTGAAAAGAATCTCCAATTTATACCTCCTTCTGTAGCTAGTCACCTCATGGGACTGTCACAAGTGAAATTTTATAGTTGTATTTCATGGGAATGTAAAAACGAATATAATAAAATGCTTACAGTGAATTAAGCTAACTAGAATGAAGGGACTCGTTCCAGAATAGAAGTGTTCACATAAGGAATTATCAGGAGTGCCGACTGAGCTTTAAGCACACACCCAACATTAATCTGTTATGTTTCCTGACATAGATAAGTCCTAAAAGTTCAAGTCTTGTTTGCTATGCAAGTTAATACTGCTGAGCAGAGGGAGTTTATAGTGGCTTCAGTCGGAGACCTTTGAGAAGCTGCTGTATATGCCCAGCTCCATCAGGCAGATGGAACGGCTTTTTGTTTACTAAGAGCTGAAGCAGGAGAAACCGTTGTGCAAAACCTGGGTCGTCATGGCAAAGCTTCCATGGCTGACAGTTGTTGTGGACAATGTTTTGATGACCTTTGTCTTCTGTCAAAGTGAGATACACCTTGATACAAAGTCAAGACCCAGTCAGCCAAAAGCGTTACTATTTGCTCTTAGACAGAAGAGAGTGCTTTCCAGGTACATGGGTTATGAAAAAAGAAAAGCTTAGAGACTATGTACAAGAAAGTTGCCTTTTACATTCATGCCTACCAATTTTACTGTTGATATTTTCTATTTTGGTTATGGGAAATAATACTGTTAGTATAGTTTAAGAGTAAATGGATTGGTTTACACCACTTGTGCCAAAGAAATACCTGGGCTATTTATAATGACAATCAAGTTAGAATCTCTACTTAGAAATTTTTCAGGAAGGTCTGAACATTCGCTGAACTGCTGAGGTCAAGGGCCAAAAATATCCATAGAATATTGCTCCATACTTGAAATGCCTCAGTAGAGATGCCGCTATAATTAACTGCTACTGAAGCAGAAACTACTAAGTATTCATGACAGCTCTTTTCCCAATGAAAGCTGGGAAATTTGAAGCAGACTCTCAGTTTAAAATCTTAAACTTTTTTTTTTTTTTTTTTTTTTCTTTATAGAAAGGAACTAAAAGCAAATCTATCGAGTTACAGGATGTGTGCTTTAGAGCCGTGTACTTTATTTTTCTGTTATCTCAGCCAGACGTCTATGGTAAGACAAGTTAAACACCTTGCTCCTGGTAGCTTTCTGATCATCTTTGTATCAAAGACACTTAAAGAAGAGGAAAGTCAGTCTATGCTTCAGGAACTGTAAGGAAACAGAAGTTGCTTTTTCGATGGGTAGAAGTATTCGGAAGCTTTCTGTACATTTCTTGAAATGAGTAAGAGTTTTGAAAGAAGCACATTTTGTAAAAGTTTGGGATGAAAATCTGTCTGAATTTGGATTAACAAAATCCAGGTTTTTTACATGGAACTTAAACACTGTTCCTGGCAATGTTATTATTGACATGAACCTCAGTATACTGGTAATTTACATAAAGTTTATACACTTTGTTGTTTGGGAATTTCTTGACATATGCATGCAAACTCCTGTGAATACTGTCCTTGTATTAACTTGGTTTAGTTTCTTTATTGTTGTGTTGCATTAATACTCCAAATGATGGTGACATATGAATGATGTTAAATTCTAGGAAGGTGTTTTAAGAATTGATTGTTCTCTTGAGTAAATCAGGAATTCAAGTGTCTTGGAAAAGTCTATTTATATATAGGATCTGCCAACATCCCATTTCTTTCTAGCAGCAATGCCAAAGAATCATAAATGACGGCAAAACTCTTCAGTTTCTTAAAAAAAAAAAAAAAAAAAAAGGAAAAGTATGAGAGAAATTACTTTAAGAACTATGTAATTAATATCTCCTGCATAGGCTTCAGCAAGACGTTGTGCATTCCAGATTGTATAATGATCTAAGGAATTGCTAGGGCCAATAGTTTGTTCCCTTTGCCCAGAGGAAAAATAAATCCAGGAGAAAAGAAACTTGGAAGCAAAGAGCAAAGCTGAAGAAGAAAGATGTTTTGGAGTATGTTTAAAAAAAACCCAAATACAAAAACCTTCAGTTTTTATACAATTCAGAGTACATTAAGAACTTCTTCCTTCCATGTGCCAGAACATATGATAGATAACTTTCGTGGACAGCTAGAATCCTTGGACATATGAAACCTCTAAGATCAGCAAATTTAGTTTTACAGCAAAGGCTTTTCCTCGAGGACCTCCCCTTTGCCAATTACAGATTCTGCAAGGCCAGCCTGTTCAATACACCACAAGCAGATGAGCTCACTGTCTTAACTTCTAATGCTCTGTCCAAATCACATGGCAGACTGCTGCAGACGTGATCAGGTCTGAAATAACTCTGCTCCACAGGCAGGAGTCAGGGACTCCTGGCTCGTTCTCTAGACTTCTTTAAGTATGGCTATTCATTTTCTTATCATGGGAATTTCCTCTTTATTATTACTGGTACAATGGGAGAGAAGACCAGAGATTTTCTCCCTCACGTGCAGATGAATGCATTGCATTTAGGGGCTCTCTCCCACCTTTTTGCAGACTGAAAGATGGTGCCTTTCCCCGTGGCTGAGCTAATGCAACACAAATCAAAGTGAAACATTTTGAAGCCTAACACTTTTTTCATGCATGGATGCAGTGCCTGAATCTAAAACTGGGGCTAGGCAGAGACCTTCACTGAACATATGATTCCTTTTTGCCCTTTTTCCAAGTAAGTATTGACTAGTCTATAATCTCATCACTTTCTTTCATACTAAGTAATTATGCTTATTTGGTATTTTAACCAGCTGCTTATAGATTTCTCTTATGGCTATCAATTTTAGCCTTCTATGTTATAGTACCATAGTTAGAGGCCATTTCAGACAGCTTTTGTGTGATCTTTTTCCCAGCTCATAACTACCTGGGCCCATTGCTTATCCAATTTATTTTGCTGTGTTTGTTTTACAGTTCATTTAACTGATTCTTTTTCCTATTGTTTACAATCAGATGCACTTCTGAATGCTTAAATAGGTTTTGCCTTAAAAAAAAAAAATTGTTCAAATAATTTCCTGGCAATCAGACATCAGTACAAAGGTTTCTTTAACCCAGAGATATTAATAATATATGAGTTAAAGTAAACAAGTTTGGAAGTCCAAGATTCCCTCTGGAGATTACTATTTCAAAGTTCTTCTAACTTCATATCACTGATCTAATGGAATTTGGAATTGAAGTTTGTAAGTTCCTTAATTGTAGTATTCAAATGAAAGCAGTACAGAAATGAGATAACGTTTGCAAAATGCAATTTTTGATCCAATTCCAAGGAGAACATCTTGTTTTGCTACAGATGTGCTTTAGTACTAATTGATTATTGCTTTAGCAAAAAAAGCTACTTAGAAGTGTTCCAAGATACAAAACTGACACTACAACACAAATTGTATGGCATCGAGCTATACTGTGTTTTCTCTTCATTCATCTTGCTGAAATTAAATATGGCCAGGAGGAGTAATACAGCTTCAGTGAGTCTTATGCTAATGCTTTCCCAGAAAATGTTTTCTTTTCTCCCTAAATTATTGATTGAGCTATTAGAGGTCTGAAATAAAACTTTAATTAGTTGTTAGAGGCTTCACGAAGTATGACCTGCTGGAACATATGAATGGAGTTGAAAGAGAGCCATCTGACTACAGGAATTGCAGCCAGCAGAACAAGACACTTACAAGAAACTTAAGCTTCTGTTACAGATTTCTAGTGTTTTGGGCAAAGTGACTTTTAGCTGAAAGTTGGCTGATGATTTTTAGTTGACTCCATCATGAAGTATAAAAAATATATAAAATACTGTCTTGAATCATGTGTCCTGTCATTTTGAACTGGTAATTTCACATTGGAGTGTCTTGTCTGTCCACAAGCTAGAATTCATCAAGGAGCACGTATCATGTAAAGCAGTGCCCGTTGTTTGCTTGTGAGATTGTTATTTTCACATGCTCTCCACTCTGCATTCTATAGCTTTTTGCTTGAGATAGAGAAAAGCGGGCTGGAGTTTTGAAAGCAATTGAAGGAACTTGCGTACCTAACCTGTCACTAAAATCCACCCTTGCAATATGTTTGAAATAGAATAAAATAAATATCCCTGCTTCATGTGAATTCAGGTGACAGCGAGGCTCAATGACTTGATGATCTGTCTTCTTAGCTGTCTACTTAGACAGAAACATCTCTTTGCCCTACCCTGTTTAAGTGTCATAGTTGCACCATTCCCATCTCAGACTGTAGCATTGCTCTGGTGATTTCATTTCAGGAGAAAAGCTTGGACTTAATTATCGGTATGACTGTTTCAGGAAAAGTGACTTTCAGCAGATGGGAAAATAACAGTACTCGCAAATATCATGATTTTATTGCAGGATTTGCAAAGTTTGGGAAGATTTATTAATGATTCTGAAGTCAGATATATCGACATATCCAAAATACCCCCCAGTTCTTATTATTGTCATTGGGATTCCAAAAAACCCTGATGAAAAGCTAAGAGCACAAAATCCTCTGTAATGATAATAGACTTTATAATAAGTGAGTAATGGCTTATATGACACTTCAACAAAGGGGGATGGGGGCTGATTTTCTCTAGGCAGGTAAAGGAAGACACAGTTAAAGCAATCCTCACTAACAATCTTGCAGTCTTCTGGTTTTCTCCCCAGTGAGGCTGAGGTTAGTTTACAAAATACAGGACACCAAAGAACAAAAAGTGCAGCAGAGAGTGTTTAAGAGAACAGAAAACTGCCTAATACGAAACTTCAAGACAGTAACAGGGAAAAAAATTCTTGTTCAATGAAACAGGAAGACTCAGGAGAAAGGAAGAATAGGAATCAGTCCATGGTGGCACCAGAGTGTTTGGAAAAAAACAGTATGCCACAGTGACAGAGCTGGCTGAATAGCAGGCTTTACAGTTCACAGATTTTTCTTTTTTTCTTTTTAATTTGGCTTGATTTCAAATTGGAACAGGTCCATTTTTTTAAGAAAAATTTCTTCAGAAAATAAATTTCCAGGAAAATGTTTTGGAAACACTGACATACTGTGTTTCCAAAACCACACATTTCCCCTTGACCCTACAGCTGCTAAATGGAACTGGTATTCATGGAGCAGCTCTGTGGGAAAGGGAGGTCTGTGGCTCGGCTTAGGGTTTTCTGGTTTCAGGTCAGCCACCGTGGGCAGGCAACAAATAATGGGTCTAAAATGAACTATGAGATGCTTCAGGTTGGGATTTATATTCAAAATTATTTTTTATATGTATTTTACATGTGTTTATTTAATGATTTTTATCTATATGCATACGCTTATCTATTTTTCTGGAAAAGTTTGTCTAGAATGAATTGTGGAATTGCTTGTAGAGGGTTTGTATGTGTTTTTTGACTTTTTCAAATCCCTGTATAGCAATTCTAAGCATAATAAGCTGACTTGCTTTTGTTATTATGCTTTTCATAATTCATTTTAAAATAAATCCATTGGTCATCAAACATTTGCAACCCAAAGACTAAAAAAAACCTGAAGTAGATAGATGACACTCTACAATTTCTTCCACTCATATTTATTATGATTGAGTGACCTAGGATGTATCAATGTAGCCTGGAAAGATAATGTTTTTTGTTTGTTTTTTTTTTTTAAGGTTCCCTGTGTCCTACTTTTTTGCAATCTTTCTCTAAAGAGTTCCTTTCCCCAAAAAGTTTGGCTTCTTCAAACCACTGTATGATTATACTTTTACGATGCAAGAACAGAAAGAACAGCCTTTTTCTTTCTTTTTTTGTGGCATAGCAACTAGGCAACACAGTTTGCATTTTTGAACTGTTGAATGTCCAATACTCACCTTTATGTGATCTACTTGTACAGAACACTCCCCCCTCCAAAAAAAAAACAGCAACCCAAACAACTCAAAACCAAAACCCCCAACAACTTGCAAAAATATGGATAGTTTAATATGACAAATAAATTATTACTGGTGATACCAGCATGCAGCAAAAGTATGAATAGCTCACGTCAATTATTCAAAATTAATCATTCACTCAGACTAACAGTGGAAGAAAAAAAGAGTGAAAGGTATGAAATAATGGAGTGGGAAAACCAGAGAAATTAGGGAAAATACAGAAGGCCTAGATTTTTTTCTAGGTGTGAAATTAATTAGAGCTCTTATAAATATTGGCATGTATATTTTTGATTAAAGGCTTTAGTGTAATTTGCTATCTGAAAAACTAACTGAAGTTCTCTTACTTTAGCTGGCAAAAATCTCCTTGTTGAACGTGAAATTTGCAGCTCTTAGCTGATCAGTGTTCCCAAAATGTCTCCTAATACTTTTCACAATATGTGCAGAGTGTTCAATTTGTGAAGTTACAAAATTCAATTTGGGAATCCAAAGAATTTAAACTTCTGATATGACCATGAAAAGTTTCCCAGATTCATTGCTGTTTTCTATAAATAATAAGATTCTTTATATGTATTTCATTGATTAGAAATAAATTATATATCAGCTTTTCCAATGAACTGTAACGTAAGCTCTTGATAATGACTGAGATATCCTTCCCTTGAACGATGATGCCTTTGCTGGCAATGGAGGCCCAAATGTTCCTGCAGACAAATTTCTGAGGTGACCAAGTACATAATTACACATACTCTACTGTTTTGAAAAATGTGTGAACAGTCACTATTTGTAAATGTGTTCTTTTTCTATTTTTTTTTTTTTAATAAATCACTCATACTTTCAAAATTCTCAGTTTGAATGTTGCGCTTACTGCTTGAAATTTGAGCTCTGTGTATTGATTATAAGACTGGTCATGACAGTCACAAGTTATTTCCTTAGATTTCTGGTTAGATAGTTGTAAATCTTGAATACAGTTTATGATGAATATGTTTGTAGGAAAAGAACAGCAAAATCATCTTACACATGTTTTTCAATAGGTCTAATGAAAATTCACTTCATAAAAATTTTTGAAAGCAATACCATAAGAAATTAAAATGCATTTGAGACAAATTATCTCTGATGCCAGCCAAAAAATCTCTTTGCCTTCAGCAGCAAGCCAATAACATACTTGGAAGCAGAATTCTTGTGTTTTAATTCTTTATCCCAAGTTTAAATGAAGCTTAAATGAATAGCTAATGTCAACTACCAAATATAATTGTATTAAAATAACTTAAATGAGCAGGTTCAAGACTTCTTTTTGTATTTCTGTGTATCTATATAAATAGATAAATATATATTAAGGAATTGAATATAGATTAGTTTTCAGGGTTTGATTCTACTTTTCACATGCCTTAATACTCACTTAAAAATAGGCGATTCCTCCCTATTCAGGGAATTCATTACTGTTTTAAGGCTTAAAATCTCTTCTATAACCCACTTTGTTCTGTATCCTGAGACTTTGTACATTTTCATCAGTTGGCCTTTTGCAATTTTTGCTTACTGAAATATAAAACTGAACAGTTCATCTTGCATAAATATTTATAGATAATAAAATTGGCATGTAATTTGATACTTTTCTCAATTTAAAGGAAAACATTTGGTGGATCTTGTTTATATTAATTGTAAATAACTTGGGAGCGTTCCCATTTTTTAAGGTGTCAGTTCACAGTTCCATTGTAACATAATCTTATCTGAACTCTGTACAATCTGTTCCAAGGCTAGGGAGATTAAAGAACAGAAAAAAGAAAGGGGAAGATGTGTTTTCAATCAATAGCTAATTTATACATGCAAGAGAGATTATTTTTAATTTTAAATGCATGTTGTTATATTTGGAAATACTTAGTTTAAAATGAAACATTAGAGTGTAAAAGCATGCAAAGATATCTCATTACATTCAACAGAAATCATGTTCAAAGCCTGTATTTTCAGTGGTTGCCTTTTCTACAGTTTTACTCATCTCTTGGTAGTCTTTATGTCTCTTGGTAGTACTTATTGAAATAAGCTGGATTTTTGAGAATGCATTCAGGGAATTCTAGTTGGGCTATTTTACCCTAATAGCCCCAAACACTATTTACTATAATAAACCCCAATGTGCTTATAAGATGGTTGTAGTGATTGTGCTGTACTGCAGCTTGACATTAGTCTTACTGCTCTCTCCCTCAACAGAGATACATGGACTGGGACACAGGGATTAAAATCAAGGAAGAGCCTTCAACTGAACCAGAATCAGTTTTCCTACTGAAAGAACACTTCCTTATTGCCACTAAAATTTGAGAGCAGGCGAAGCACATGGACATAGTGTGAAACTAACTGTATTTAGTGGTTGTAAGTCCTGGTTGGAATTCGGGGATAAATAATAGATAAAAACCCTCTTAGTTCTTTGGTTAGGTTTTCTTATTTTTAGTTTTTAGGATGCCTTGCCTAGGTGTTTACACATTTACAAATATTTGATCTTCTTTTAAGTGTAGTTTTAACTCAAAATTTCCTGGTATCAGCAAATAAACATGAGAAGCAACCTTCCAGTTTATATAGATGGAGAACCAAGTTGCGTCTCAAGTTTTGTACTGCTTGAGCCTCAGACTAGTAATCTCTCTTAAAATCAATATTGACCTGGTAATCTTAATTAAAAATAATTCTTTTTATATTCTTTTGAAATTGTGTTTTTGTATACAGCTGTAAAACTCTACAATACTAGCTGTAGTGCACCTGTAACATACTGTATTTAAACAAATGAGTACTAACCTTCCTTTCACTTCTCCACTCCTCTCAAGCTTTCAGGTAGCTAGAAGCTGATAAATCTAGTTTCTAGGTTACCAGCAATCCATATTGTAACACACAGGGAAAAAAATAAAAAGATAAAATAATGTTTTTTATGCACTTATTTAATTATGTTTTCATATTGTTCATATAGATAAAGCAACTTGTGGTCTAAAAACACATTTCATTCTAAGAAAAAGATGCTGCTCTTCAAATTGTGACTAAAATACCTATAAGAGTTGTGAGATATATAAGTTCCTAACTGTTAAAACATGCTGTTGTGCAATATAACATTTAATGCATGCAGCCATGTAATTATGCATAATAACTAGTGATCATTGTGTATGCTGATAGGAAGGATAAATGGGGGGCTATTGTGTACTTAGCTGGTCTTCTGCACCTGCAGAAAGCAGACAACTCTTCTCACTGTGGAGGAAACAGGATAATGACAGTATGATATGAAATGCAAACATTAATTCTTCAGAATAAAAAACTAGGAAGAAGTCTGTAATTTAAGGTTTGTTATTGTGAACAGCAAAATTATGTTGCGTGCCAGCTTAAAGACGAATAAAAGACTAGTGGAATGAAATCCTTAATTCTCTGTTTACCATATAGCTGCTAAATCCATTATTACTACTTTGGAGAAGATTTATATTGGTTATTTAAGCTTGTGTTTGTGATAAACTCTCTCTATACATATTAAACGCTAATTGGTTTCTGAAGTAAATAATGAAATCATCAGCTTGTGTGTTCTAATATTTTAGACCAAAAGAAAAACAAGCTGCTGTGAAAACATAATCGTTCCAGTACTGCAACTCTCGGCAGGTCTTATTAATGCAGGTGTAGTCCTGCATTAATGTAGCTAAATGGCTTTTGGACACGAGGTGACTTGCATCCAGCCAATTTGGCATGTGGATAGGGTTAGCCTATGGCTTTCTATATCCAACAATATAAGCACACACTAAGCTGATCGGTTATTTATAAAAAACAATTTAATGTGTTCAGGAAGCATTACATTCTGCTGAAATGTTTGTACCAGTATAGAGATATGGATACCTGCCATCTGGGGCTGATGAAAGCTGGTAAAGACTACTCCAGAAATAATAAACACTGTTTTCGGAGAAGGAAGCACCCCAGAACACCATAGCTGTCAAGGAACCGGTATGTGTTACCAATGTTTTCTCCATTATTTTCTCCAATAAAGGTCTTTGGAAGAAGGGTAGTTGGAAACTGTTCTCTCTCACTAACAACATTTATGTGATATTTAAATTATTAAGGGTATTGTGTCACATCCTTTGTACTCTAAGCCTTGGACCAGGATCTCAAGTAGAGATGATTTGAGAGTGCATGTGGGCAGGTTTCTTGTGGCATCTCAGAAGCCACTTCTGTTGGTTTCACAAGTAGAGCTGCTGTGTGGTGATGTTAAAATATAGCAGATACAAATATGAGATGGAGAAAGGCAGTCCTTGGTCCTCGTGGTTAGACTTCAGTGAGTCACGATTGCTAATCTTTCCTTTTTGAGGGAAACATCTCCTCAGGACTCATAAACAAGTTATCTACTCATCAGTAGTTTAGTTTGTTTTCCTTATTTACCAAAATTTTAAGAGAGCCACTGTAGCAGTGGCAGTGGAAAGTGCTAGCAAGTTTTTGTAGTGGTTGGTGTCAGCACTGTCACCTAACTGTCACAGCAGCTATATGAACAGTCTTTCATCTCAGCATAACACAGATAAGATGGCAATGAACTTAAATGCACGGGTAAAATGAACACTTTGAAAGTAATGTCAGATGAAATTGGCTCCAGACAAATACTGATACGGTAAGGTTAGATTGGAGCAGAGGGTCTTACTGTAGTTACAGTTTAACATTTAGTCTGCTGAACATATACCAACAAGCACATCAATGAGATGATTGCTTGTTTGCTGTTCAGCTCTTTGAACGTTCCTGCGAATCCAGAATACTCCCACTGCAGCCAACTACATTGTGTTGAATTTAAATCAGTAAGTACGTGCAGAACCTCAACAGTGCAGTCTGAACTCATTGCCATAGTCTGGATTGCTGTGATAGGTGCAGGGACACAGTACAAGAATGCTTCTGTTGAACAGCCCATCTGCTTCTAATAAAGCATATATTAACAATAATTAAATACAGTCAAATCAAGAAGGAGAACACAACTCATGTTCATATCATTCTAGAAGAACGTTACTATATACTTAGCATTAATGTGCAATAATCATATTCACAAACTGACAATTCCAATCAGCATTGTAGAACTATACAATTAAAGCATCAGTGTAATTAAGAGCGAAGCTTTCTCGTAGCCCACATTACAAACAAATAACTATAAATTTGAATAATGGGCTCATCATGAAATTGGCTGTTAATCAGATCATAATCAGCATTATAGCCAATCATAAAAGAAATGGATTATCTGGCTTAAGAACAAAGCTGCCATTCAGCTCATCTGCAGTCCAGGTTATATGGGTGTGTGCATATTATATCTCGGAGCCGTTGTTTCCTGAGCCTCCAATTTCCTCTGTCTATGATTTTGTGAGGTTTGTGTGCAGTTGAGGTAATAATTGTCAGCACTTGGTAAATGGATGTGAGTAAAGTAGTTGCTTGGTCACTCTACATCCATCAAAATGAAGAAAATGTAAAGAAGTACAAATGAAGGCTATTGTTTCTTTCCGTTCAGGAAAACCATTTTTAATTGTGCTGAATTCCATTAGCGTAAACAGAGTTATTGGTGACATCAGTTTCAGGCTTACTGTAAAGAGAATATTTTCACAAATGGCTTGAGGGACATAGTGTCAGAGATGACTTCTAAGACTGTATTACTCCTAAAAGGAGTGTGGACACACTTGCCTACTTTTTCCTTGGCATTATCTTCAGCAGTTTTGTGATGACTTGTATTAGTTTCTTGATCTGACTGGAAGCTGATTTTCCCAGCAAAATGTTTTCATTTGGACAAATCAGCTGAGCTGGTTCACCCCAGAATCACCACAGCCTGAACAGATCAGCAGGGCAGGGAGCCAAGATGAGCCCACGTGTCGTGGTTTAACCCCAGCTGGCAACTGAGCCCCACACAGCCACTCACTCACTGCCCCTGCAGTGGGACGGAGGAGAGAATTAGAAGAGTAAAAGTGAGAAAACTCATGGGTTGGGATAAAGACAGTTAAACAGGTAAAGCAAAAGCTGCACACGCAAGCAAAGCAAAACAAGGAATTCATTTCTCCTTCCCACCGGCGGGCAGGCTCAGCCACCCCCAGGAGAGCAGGGCTCCAGCACGGGCAACCATGACTGGGGAAGACAAATGCTATCACGGGAACATCCCCCTTTCCTCCTTCTTCCCCAGCTTATATACTCAGCATGATGTCCCATGGTATGGAATATCCCTTTGGCTAGTTTGGAACAGCTGTCCCGGCTGCGAAGTCTCCCAATGTCTTGTGCCCCTCCAGCCCTCACCCTGGCAGGGCCTGAAAAGTCCTTGTTCTAGTATAAACACTGCTTACCAACAACTAAAACCATCGGTGTGTTATCAACATTATTCTCACACGAAATCCAAAACACAGCATTGCACCAGCTACTAAGAAGAAAATTAATCTATCTCAGCTGAAACAGGACACAAATGTTTAAAACAGCTTAAGCAAACCTTGAAACTCATTTTAAGGGTGGTCATTTTGATGATTTGCACCAAAGCCTCCGAAATCACCCAGAGTGGTTTAATGGAGTGCCGTTAGCTTTCAATGGAAATAAACACCAAGTAGTTTCTCTGGGAGTTTGTATAAAAGATTTTAAGGCTTGCAACTCCAAATGTTATTTCATTACAAATAAATAAAATATTATTGATATAATAATTATAATGATGACAGATTTTAACTGCTTGTTTATAACTAACAACCAAAAGCCTGGTTAACGATCTGGAAACTAATTCTCCTAGCTTCAAACTGTAGATTATTTTTTCGGGGTATTTATCTATTAATAGTATTGTTGTTGTTATACCTGTGATAATAAAAACCTGTGATAATAAAAAAAAATATGTAAGATTAATTTTGTAGAACAAAGATATGACTCTATGAGAACCACTTGGTACAGCTATAAAAGATGGTTTTTAGTCATGTAGAACTTTCTTCCAAGTCTGAAATTGAGGCAGATTTTTTCAAGCTGAATATAGTTGAAAAGTAATTGCTTTTAGTTTAATGTAATTTCATTAAATAATTAGATAATCTGAGAGGAAAACTGCCTGGGTTGGTACCTGTGAAACACAGGGTAACATTTTCAAGCAGGTGAAGTGTTAAGACTATTGGCTGGGATGGAACGATAGCCGAATAGGTCAAGGTGATTATTATGTTACAGCAACTGTGAGGCCCTAGAAATCTCATGCCCTGGAAAAATCATGCAGCTATTGGAATTCAGTCCAAAGCACCTGAAGGGTAAATACATAATCGAGAAACTCAACACAGTTTGCCAGGGTGTATTATGCTTGGCCAAGCTGATTGCTGCCTTTAATTGTATGCCTGGTTCTATGCATGAGAGGGGAATGGTGAATGTGATATATCTTGACTGTCATGAAGTTTTGGACACTGTCTCCCACAGCATTTTTCTTAGTAAGGTGGGGAAGTGTGGGCTGGATGATGGGACTGTTAGAACAAAATTGGCTGGACCAACAAATTTGAAGGGCAATAATCCACAGTTTGACAGCTGGCTGGTGGTTAGTAATGACCATAATACTCTGGGCTTGACATTGGGCTGATATTGTTCAATGACCTTCAGCAGTGTTATGAATGATGACCACAGAGTGTACCCTCAGCAGGTCTGTAATGGGAAAGCAGCTGACCAAGAATAGCAACACCTTGGTCTGGAGTGACTTGAATAAATTTTAGGATATGCCTACAGAAGTCTTGTAAGCTTCGACATGGGAAAGTGAAAAGTTCTGCTTCATGGGCAGAATTACCTTGTGCAGACTGGCAAGTGACTGGCTGAGAGATCTGCAGAAAAGAGCTGGGATGTTACAGGTGATGTCAGACTGTACGAGCCAACAGCCTGTTCTCACTGGGAATAAATTGTGCAAACACTGTACTGGGCTTAATTTTGAGGACATAGCTACTAGACAGAAAACTCATTACACTCTTGTCATTGGCAAGGCTTGTCAGGAAAGGTTCATTCCATTTGGGCCCCTGACATTCAAAAAATACATAAAGAAATGGGAGAAGATCCAACTGTTGGGCTACCAAGGTGCTCTGGTGCATGGAGAACATCTCTGAAGAGAAGCTGAAGGATCTGGGTCTGTTAGTCTGGTGGAAAGGAGACTAAGAGCCAGTCTAACATCTGCTTACAACTATTTCAAGGGTAGATATGAAGATGATGGGGACAGGTTTTTCTTGGTAGGATGGATTATGCTAGGAAGGGCAATGGCCACATATGTATCTCAGACATTATGAAAAACATTTTTGCTAGCAGGTAAATGCAGCACTGAACAAGTTTACCACACAGATTATGGGATCTCCGTCTCTGCAGGTGTTTGAGGTTTGGCTAGACCAAGCCTTGACCTACCTGATCAAGTGCTTTCTGGACTTCTGCTTGGAGCGGGATGCTGTACTAGGCTATCTTCAGAGTCCCTGCCCACCAACATCATTCTGTGCTTCTCAGCTTTGAAGGCTGATGCTTCCATTTCAGACTTAAAGAAGGAGTTCTATGCTGCGAAGCTTTGTCTGTTTCTTACCCAATCAGGTGAGCAAATAAAAAACACCAGTTCCACAGTCTTTCCTTCTTTGATAAGGCTAAGCTTGTGCCTGTTATCATCAGTATCCTGTCACACCAAAACCCTCTTCCAACAGTTTCATTTTTGATTACTGTCTTCTTTTGGGCCTCATGTCAGTCAGGCTGTTGTAAATGGGTGTGAAACTCCAGCGGTTTATTCAGTTGCTTCTAGTTTATGGTGCTATAGATGATAAACATAGAGATTTGCCTGAGCTGATGAGAACTCTGTGGATATAAAATCAGTATTTATGTATCAACAGTAACGATTCCAGGGCTGCATAGTTTTTATGATCATGTTTTCTATTACATAGAATTGCAAGGTTATAATGAGGTTAGAATGAAAGATTTTTGCTTTCTAAACTCTTTTGATAAAGATGATCTACTTGGAAGATGATAATATTTTAGGAATGCTGGTGGACATACTTTCAGTGTATAAGCAATAGATATATTTCTTAACTTCTGAACTTAATATTAACTTAATATGTCAATACATATTAAAAACTCTTGTTTGAAAGACAGGAGATAAACCCCACCTGCGCTCCTACTCTATGGCATACCTTGTTCTAAATCATTAATTTTTGGTTGAGATTGTATGTAATATATATCAAACATACCGTATGTGATGTCTAAGAGACAATCATAAGTGACAGGAATATTACACTATGACAAGGCAAGGTTGTAACTCATGGGAAAAGAAAAAAGTATATTCTGACGATCGCTTCCACAAACTTTTTATATATATATATGTATTTAAAATTATTGTACAAAACAGTGAACTTTTTCCTTCCTAGTTGTGTAATTTCAAGGCAATAAAAAGAAGCATAAGAACATATGGAACATGGACTTTCAAAAAGAAACAGTTGGCAAAACTGTGCTTCAGATTGCTGTCAGAATATCAGCCTTTCGGCAAGCTTGGAGTAGAACAGATGGGAAAAGTCAAAACTGGTAATAGTTTTCCATGCTTAACACAGGAGATCAAGTTAGCAGTTTAATTCATCCTTGGCGTAAGATAATTGATTTTTCATTTTTTCTTTTAACTATATTTATAGCCAAGGTCTTTTTGTTCTCTTTCTATGCTAAGCCCAGAGAATCACTATAGATTACACATACGTGCTGAGGCTTACGCACTAGACTATGAAGACCGAGGTAGGAATTAAGGTCTATCTGTCAATGAAGCACTGGATTCCTTTTCTGCGCTGTATGAAATGAAAGCAATATGATAAATGGGAATGGTATGAATGGCTGTGCCTTGTTCAGGACCTGTTTCCACAGGGTGCCTAGCCTCGACAGGCTTCATTTTAACAACTTGGATAATCCTTTTCTTAGGAATTCAGGGGCACTTTGCATGGACTAAAAGCTAAGCACATGCTTGTGCATTACTGGAATGATGATAAATCTCTGTATTCAAGTAACTTTACAGGTTCTCAGCACTTTACAAATACAACTTAAATATATTTAACCTTAAAAATACTAATAACACAGTGGCTACTTGTTGAGATATAGCCTATATAATACCACAGCATATATAGGACTAGGTTCTTGTTTCTTGGAGTAGGGGAGAATCTGTTCCCTACACACATTTAAGTTCTAAACCAAAGGCCAAACATCCCATTTCTTTTGAGATCTTCAGTGACTGTATCAATTTTTCACCTGAATAACAGGCAATAGACTGGTTTGCATGTCAGTTGCTCTGAAATAAAAAAAAAAAAGAAAAGGAAGTATTACTCAGGTGAACTGTGTGTCCTAAAGGACTGCAAGTCTTCAGCTACAAGCAGCTTATGTGTAAGACACAAATGTCATTCATGTTCTGCATTCAAGTTTAAAATGTTGAAAGCATGCATTCTCTCCATATACCGGTACCTGCTGTACCATGACTTAAAGTGGGTAGTGTAAGAGAAATGGGTGATGAGAGCTGGGAAGCCGATTGCTTATGTAATATCACAGTATGGGATCGGTCCAAACAAGAGATAATAATGATAAATTTTGCAAAATATCAATTTGCAATTCAGCTTCTGATAACTTGTGTCCAAAATAATGTAGGGAGGCAATTGGGCCTTCCCATCTCAAAAGCAGACAGAGGATGTCTTTGAGGGAATATTTGACAGCCTTGCAAGGTTCCCAAGGTCCACCTTTGCAGTGATGTCAGTGGAAGCTGGGTAATGAATACTGCACAAAAATTAAGGGTTCTTGAACAGATGGAAGCCTTCTGGAGTAGAGAGAGCTTTGAGGATAGGGAACATTATGATAATCACTCAGCACTCAGGGTCATACACTAACTTTGTGAAAGATATCCTCTACTTACTTATTTCACAGCAGCCTAGAATTTATGTAATTTGAAAACCAGTCTTCCCTGGTACTCTTGTTTGACCTCGATGCTACTGTTACTAGGAAGAACAGTTTTCAAACTCTTCAGCATGCACGGGTTTGATACCTACTTTAGCACATTTTACACTTGGAAGGTAAGAATTGCACCTATAATCCTTGGATGATGTAGCACAATTCAACAATTTTCTGAGTGAACTTTTGAAGAAATAAAATAATTTTTAGTGGAAAACATTTGAACTGCATTACTTTTGTGTGAAATTTGAAGTTAATGAATGCACATAAAAACTGCTCAATTCCATTTGTTTGCTCCTGTTGATTCTGTGTCCCCCCCAATACTGGAGTCTTGTTAAATGGCCGCAGAGATAAATGCAGGCTAGTAGAGCCAAAGCTGTTGAGCTTTAATGAAACTCAAATCATGAACCTTATACTATCAGCTTAGTTAATTTTAAGATTCCTGATTGTAACACCCAAAAAGATAATGTATGATACAAGTCGTCTTAATTCAGAAGTGGTAACAAGACTGGGTATTCAGGACCAGTTAGGACGAGAAAATAAAAATATTTCAGAAATATAGTTTAATATTTATTATCTCAGAACAGAAATCAGATTTTGATCAATGCATTGCTCCACATTTACACATATTCCTTCGGGTTTGAGCATTTCTACCATGGTGTCTCATAAATGTTTTCAGGCTCACATGAGGAGAAAGTATTTTTAGGAGGAAGAGGGCTAGAGGGAAATAGGGTGATACCGCTTTTGCTTTTCTCTTGACAAAGAAAATTGTTGAAGTGTCTACTTAAATGATAATTTGTCTGAGCAAGAGATCTTTCATTTTAATTTTCATACCTGTGTATATATAAAGTACGTAGAATGCCCTATCTATAAAAATAAAATACTATCCATAAAGGTGGAAAGTAATTGATAAGAACTTCTTGGTGTTCTTCCTTCTTGGCATTGTCCAAATTCTTCCCGTGATAAGTCTGAGGACAGTAAGATTTGACACAACTTTTGATCACTTCCCATTGGAAGCCCTTATGAAGCAACACTAGCTCTATATACTACGTAGCTGTAACCATCACAACATTTAATTTAAACTAGTAACAGTTCAATGTGTAACATCACCTGTGCTGCTACTGCTTATGTTCTTAAATGCCTGTGGAATCAGCGGGCATGCTGTGGTTACTATGAATATAGTGGTGCAACCTGAAAGAATAAAGAGCATATCTTCTTCCTTCTATACCTTGTTTTGTTGCTGCGTCACATAGCTTTTAAAATTTTCCTATCAGAATGATGCTATACGGCCAATTATGATGTACTTCCTAGTAAGTAAGAACAGTAGGAGTGGGTAAAAGTTCTTTATTTAGCTCGATACATCTTTCAGAATAATTTTTATAAACAGGTTGAATTTCAGAAGTGTCATTTAGCAGGTAAATATAAAAATATTTTCTGAGAAATCTCTGATTTTGCAAATATGAATAGTTATAATGTCATCCCAAAGAAGTAAGTCCATGTGGCAATGTGTAAATTGGAGAAGGAAACTCAGAAGCTGATAGCTTTGTGAACATACTACAACATGCTCTTAGGGAGGGTTCACACTTTGTCTGAACTTGACCTTGAAAACAAAGTGATTCAAACTGTTCCAGCATTTCTAAAAGACATAAAAGGAAAACACAGATCAATAAGATCCAAAATGTGCTTCAATAACCTAACTTTCTAATGCTATGTTTATTTAATATTTTACATTTTGCTTGGTTCTTTTGGGAACATTTTACTTAGTTTACTGTTCCATTACTGTGTAGGCTATTTTTTTGTAATTTATTTAACTGAGAAGATCTTACAAAATACATGAGGAATGATTTGCTAAACAGTCCCAGAAAAATAATTCTTAAAATATTTTAGTGCCCAAAGTGGTGCTGCTGAAATGGATGCAGGAACAAATGGAATTCTCTGATTTTATACATCAAAGTCATAGTGAGGAGTGGAAAAAATCTAAATACTCAGCATGACTACTTAAATGATAGTAATTGTTTTTCCTGTTTTTACTTTGGAGTTTGATGATAAAAATACCTCTAATTAATGTTGGAAGCAACTATTATAGCAACTGTGCACAAACTGTGGTTCATGCATTTCTACCTTCCTAGGCTATTTCAAACTCCTGCATTTAAACTCTGTTTCTTGTAGAAGAAACTGAAATGAACAGATCTCAAAGGAAACAAAACATTAATGGAAAAAAATAGATCTGTGCTAGATCTGGTCAAACTGCAAAACTGGATCAAGCTATGATCCTGCATGGTCAGCCAAGGCCAGATGTTGGAATTAGGAGATTTCTGTCTCATTCTCCTGTCAAACAGTTTAGAGAAGCTGCTTGGTCTTTATCTGTCTGAGACAAAAGACCTGATGGGAGAAGGCGATGAGAGCACGAAACTTAGTGAAACTGGAAGGAGAGTCTGTAATGAGACCAAGTGACAGAATCAATTAGCTGCCAGGGTGGGACCAGAGACTGGAACAGTCTGGGGAAAGGAACCAGTGGCGCGCTTTTCTGGTCCCCACAGCGTGGTGTGCTGAGGGAGGTGCTGGGCACAGGGAGGAATAATATGTGATCAAGTAATTAAAAATCTATCTTAAGGCCTGTTCAAAAGGGAGGTGAAATGATTTTTTTTCAGATTAATCTAATTCTGGAATTTCCAGTTGTTTGCTCAATGCCACAACTTTAATTTTCTTTTTACATGCTTTGTGTGTGTCTCTCATTTGAAGTATTCTTCAATATATGGAAAGGTTATTTTCAATTGTTTTTAATTTGATTTACAGCAGAGCTGGGTTGAGGATCTGGTTTCAACTGAAGGAGAGTAAAAGATAGTAAACAGACCTGATTGAAATATACATTTTAGTGGAATTGCTTTCCTGCTAAGGCTTATTTCACACATTACCATTCCCCTGAACTTTTTAAAATAACATAAACAGACAAACCACACAGTAAGGGAAATTTGCCCTTAAAAATAAGCAAAAATTCTTTCCTCAGCAGGCTTGCAAAAATGGTATTTAAAAACCTCACTTCTTCCCCACTATTTTAAAGGCTGAAACTGGGCACAGATCTGTTTCTGATCATTTATGAGTTAATTACTGCACTTTGTACTGAAATAGCTCTCTGGGATTAAAAATTCTGGTTGCAGCTGTGGAAAGAGAAATTCAGAATATTAATGAAGCAAAGATTTTTGTTATGTTGAGTATTTTTATTCAGTTTTTTGTATTCTATCCTCTTCTGGTATAGACTGCAAGAGAAATATAGAACAACAACAAGCACTGAAAACTGTTTTGATTATTTTTTAAGCTTTTGTAACAGAGAGAGGAGAAAGATACGTACTTTATATTATTGCACCATAAGTACAACTTCATCACGTTAATATCACTGGGATAATAGGAAGGTATAAGTGGGGAACAGCAGAAGAGGACAAAAGCTCTGCAAGTTGAGACCAACTTTTCATAAGGGATGTTTTGTCCTTTTTAAGATTATAAGATGTAATGCAAATTAAGAAAATTATATGAAAAGATATGCAAAGAATTAAACTGGTTTCTTTTTCTCCTGCCAAGTATTTATTGGGTCAACACTGCTACCTAAAGTCTCTGGACATTTGGTTTTTTTTTCTTTTTTTAATGTGTGTGTAAATAAAGGCAATGCCTCTGGGGCTTCAGGCTTCCAGTGCTAGACTTCAGCTGTAGCAACCATCCACGTGCAAATTAACCATCTACCTTCAAGAAGAGATGCTGCTGCTGCTAAGGCACTTTGATTAAGACTGGTGGAACATGGCTAAGCTACCTTGCAGGAAGAAGCAGACCAGTGGAATTTAGTATTTCTTCTCAATTTTCCTCCTTCCTTCTTGTGGTAGAGGACATTGTTCTCAGCATCATGACTCGTCCCTGTGGCATTTGACTTACAGCTGACTTATGAATCCGCAGATTCATGTGCAGTCTGACCAGCCACTTCTCCAAGGTGCTTTTCACACCCACGCAGGAGTAGCCAGGAACAGGTTGTCCTGCCAGCACAGGTCCTGCTGCAGGCAAAGTGTTTTCCTGGGGCCTCCTCAGATCAGGACAGGATCAGGCTGGCTGATCTTGGCATGCCACATCCTGCAGACCAACCGCCAGTTCGTAAAACGTTTTTCTCTTTAAAGTGGAATGAAATTGCACGAGACTGTTTTTTACTTGTGTCACTCATTTTAAAACAATGTTTTCTGAAAGGATAAAAAGCAAAAGGATAAAAAGCAAAAAGAACATTAATTAAAATCTGTGACTTACGCTGTTATGGGTATCTTAAACTGTCAATAGTCAGGCTGACAAAAATAGTTCTGCATTTGTTGATAATGGAAGGACCTGAAAATATTTATTGAGTAAATAAACATATATTAAAAGCTATATATTTTTACTCTGCAATGATTTCTTACAAAGAAAAAGGAAGAAATATTTTTACGGCATTAACTATTATAGTTTTGCTTGGGAATTACAGCATCTCCTCTAGGAAGAGGCTTCCATGAGGTGAGTGATTTGCCTGCTCAAATGTGTATAAGTTCTCTGAATCTGTTTTGGCTTTTAATATTGACGGAAGGGAGTTGGGCTGAGCCAGCATTATGTGATGGAATACAAGAAAATACATACAACTAGTCCAGGAAAAGTATTTTGAGCAGTTGGACCACATGCTTTCAGAAAGCTTCCCCGTTGTGTGACGCAGAGCATTAAACAACAAAAGTTACAAAATACAGGCCTTGTCCATGCATGCAGTTATCAGAAGAAAATCACAGAATTAGTTTAACTGCAGCACTCTAATTAAACAGGAATTAAGCAGAATGGTTTAAAAATTTGGAATGCCATTTTTCTGGAATAAAGCACTTTTTGCATGCATTTAACTTTACTATGAATACTTCCATTGATTCTAGTGGGACTGCTCTCAGAAATAAATTAAACACTTGTAAAAATTTGGAAGATTAGCCCTTTCTCAGTGGAATTATTTTGAAAATATATTGGCTTAATAAGGATTGGCGTAGGTCTAATTTATTTAATAAGTATTTCTCAGATAAGGTGATATATAGAAGTGTATTTCTAAACACAGAGTTCTGAGACTCTAAACTTCAGTCTAAATTTGGGATAGGCATGCTTCACACTATGCTTCAAAGACTCCACAAGTCTGATGTTCTGAATGTTAGATCCAGATCCTAGATTATTTAAGATGTAGTGATGATCAGGGTGTAGTTCCATTAATTTGGATACAAGAGCTTTGGGCGCAATGCTATTTTAAGGAAGACCTGCCTTTCTACATCATATCAGTGTGTGTATATGCATGGGAACAAATATCTCTATGTATAAGTATGTATATATGCATGGATTAATCAGATTTTGTGACTCAGAGAACAGTTCTACAAACAGCTGTACCAGCACACCATAGATGTGCTATGGTGGGAACTCCATAAGCTCAAAATGCAGCCGCAGCTTCTCCATTATAGAATTACTGCTTTGGTCTTACCATGCCTAGCTTTAAGGCACATAAGCCCAGGGGTGAAACTATAATGTTTCACAAAGAGCCTGAAGTCCTTAGATGAGAGAGTTAGATGGTTAGGATTGTAATGTGTAACACCCACTGACAGGATCATACCAAGGTCATCCATTGTGAAATGGAAGGGTTTCTGCATTTTGTTGGAGGCAAGACTTTTTGTGAAAGAACAGTAGCAGAATGTACAAAAAAGGAAGTAAAGTAAGTTGTTTTAGGTGAGCTGCTTAACATCTGAACCTAGAGCAAAGAATCAGATAATAATGACTTTTCACCTACAACTTTTAGCTATGAAGAAGTAGAAGTGAAAAAGTAAATGTGATTTCAAGTGTTTTATGCAAATACAATAAAAGAATATTAGAAAGAAAATTGACCAGTAGGAGAAAAAAAGTTCCTGCATACTCTGCATTTGGCCTTTAAGAAGCAGAGAAAAGTGGTGTGGCAGTAATTAAAAATATATAGTATCATCTTTCTCTGTAAAGTATTGTCAGCAGAGTTAATGAAAGTCTGTTACAGGGATCAGTGACAATTTGTGACTTTTGAGGAACAAAGAATACCTTTAAGTATTCCGTAACTGCTGATAAAAATCAGGTAAGCAGATACTTGGAAATTACTACCTGTTCTCTTTCCCTGCAGACAGAGGGGCAGAATTTCTCATGCCTATCTGCTGTCAGTTTGATTGATTCAACTGCAGAGAGGGAGTTCATGCTTAGTTTGCTTAACAGTTGTTTATTAAGAATGGATAATGGTACACTATGACAGATCTAGCTCTACTGCGGTAGTTGCAGTCCTTCCCAAAGAGCTGACATTTACACAATAATAAATAACTATAAACAATGAACAACTATTGTATGGCAGGAACCTAAAGAACATTTATTGTTTGCTTCTTCCCTCCAGTCTCTTGCTGCTCTTGTGCTTGTGACTTTCCCAGGTGCAGCCTTTTGCACTCTTTTCAAAGAAACTGTTTCAAGACAGCAACTACTTAAAAGCCATTGTGTTGCTAACTCAAGAAACTGCGTCTTCAAAATGTTATTAAATTGTTGTTTATTGTAGTAGACTTACACTTGCTATTTACACTTTAGCTTGCTGTTATGAACTGCTTGGAATCAGAACAGGAAATGTTTGGCAAAAAATAACAGCCTGAGTAGGCTTCTGAATGGAGATTTTTTTCTTTTGTTAACCTAACTTAAAAATTGTAAGCTGCAGTGTAAAGTTAGTCAAATCCTAAAATATATGTTAATGTAAAGGATACCCATTAAAACAAAGGAAAACAAATAGTAAAGGTCTGTTAACGACTGCATGTGTAACAAATCTAACATGAAGGAATAAATGATCACTCTCTCACACACACACTCTTTCACTCTCACACATACTTGTTTGCATTATAAATTAATGTGGAAGCCTTTCATTGGTGAAATGGGAGAGCCAGTTGTTTCCAATCACATGCACAAGTGAAAGCAGGGGTGTAACTAATTATGCAGTCACTTGTGTCTCAGATGGAAAAAGGATTAACTCTCCATGTGCTGCCTTTTTCCTGTCCAAATGCAGAATATGGTCAACTAACATTTTAAGACTTCAGATATGTAATGCAAGACTCTTAGCTTAGAAGTATGAATGAAAAGGCCTGTGACATGTTACTTTTTAATATGGTTACACCATGAATGGCGTTCTTTGTTGTAAATTGGAACTATCTGCTGGATTAGGTTGATGTAAATACAAAAAGTATTATTTTAGAATACTTTGTAAGTATCAAAATATTTACATTTATTTGTATGATCATAAACTTAATCTTGGAAAAGTTGTAGTTTTAAATTGTTGTATATGGTTTCCTTAGCAATGTATAAACATTACAAATGAAAATTTGAGCTCTCCTTTCTTCTTTCAGCCTGACTTCAGTTTTGGAATGAGTAGAAATCATCCTTTCACTGTGTGGGTTTTTTTTCCATATTTAGTAAGGTTTTATTTAATATGAAGTTCTAATACATATTTGCTTCACTATGCCTTAATTTCTTTATATCTTATAGTAATATATATATTAAGCATATATAAGGAGTTATTCTGCACAGATCATTAAATATAGTGTGAAGGTTTTCTCTGAAATGATTTTATTTAAATCAGACCATTTCTATTTGTCTGAGTGGTCACGACTAACAAAACCACAGATGCTCTGTGGTGCGTGTTTCTTCACATTTAAATGTTATATTTGCCAAAATGTTCTGGTTTATTAGAGAAACTTGTAAGAAACCCAAAGACAATTAAAGGCCAGATCATGTATGTTGTATTGGTTACTCCCATTTAGCATCTCCACAAGTTTGAGAAAGTAGGCATAAACCCAGACAGAATGTGCATGTACTTTCTCATGTAATCGTTACAGTCACTGTGCTACAGGGTATCAATTTTGTAGCTCCTCAACTCTCTCCTGTGTGGTACTTTTCCATTTTGCACACAATACTTTAACGTTCATTAAAGCAGACAGTGTGAGATGTGAGTAACATTTTAGCCTGTGGGTTGAGACACCTGGGTTCCAGTCTCTAGTCTGGAAAATGTTTAATAATTTATGCAGAGGGAACAGCCTCAAAAGGAAATACTGAGGAAGCTCATTGAAGGGGCTTTACAGCTTCTAGTTCCAGAGTTAGCAGACATCTTTGTATGGATCTTTTCTATGGCAGCTGTAAGCACGTCTTGCTCCTGAAAATCAGGTCTCTAGAGCTGTAAGAACATTTCCAGAAATTCATACACAATTACTGAAACTCTTCAGTCTTGATCTAAGAGGAGGAAAGAATGTATGCTGCTTTTGCTTATGCACTTAGCCTCAGTCAGATAACTACTCTCTGTTGTTGTGTGGGTTTCCACCCCCACCCCCCACCCCCAACAGTGAATGGAAGGAGAGTAAGAGACACTTCTCTATAGGGTGATCTGGAATGGGAATCTAAAGCAGATGCTTTGATTTTTCTTTTTGGAACGGTCTGTCTTTATTAAATATCAATTTGGTTCTTAAAAGTCTGTGCCTCAAGTTAGGCAGTATACTCCTACTATTGTAGTAACCAGCCCTTCCAAAGCGCAACCCTAACATGGGGAGGAAGGAGTTGTGTATTTAGGTCCCTAAGAACTCAGTATGAAAAATGCCCAATGGGCACACACAGTAGTATGTACATGATACTTCTAGGCATTTGAAAGGTTTTTCCTTTAAACTATGGTGAGGTTTTTTTCTAGTCTCAAAGAAATCTTTAACTTCTCTGTGCATGAACATAAATGCTTTAAAAAAAAACCAAAAAAGACAGACGAAAAGAGAGAGATACCACCTTCCCACTTTCCTGAGTCAGTGCTTATACTACAAATGCATATGGTCTATTTACTGGTAAATTTGACCTCTCAGTAACAGTAAAACCTTTCTGGTGCTTTTTTTCAATAGTTTTTGTTCCAGTTTTTCTGACTGAGCTTTTCAGAGTAATCATGAACATAAGACTGAAAAAGAGCAGAAGGAACATGGCAGAGGACAGAAGTATTTCTCCGAGTGAACACGTTTCTCTGTGTAGGATTTACTGAAAGGCTTTCCTTTTTAACTGCTTCTCTACTATAATGAAGTATGACAAACTCCTGCTCTGACAGATACCAAACCATATTTGGGGAGAGTGCAGGAAGGCAGGGTTTGTATGATTAACATCACTTTCCATATTCATTCCCTTTCAAGAATCTGGTAGTTCTCAAATACGAATTGCTTTGGCTTTGCTGAAGAATGTTTCCAAATAGAAAGAATTGGAAAACACTGCTATCTTGTGGCCAAAGGGCTAGCAACAACTGGAAAAGACAAGGGTTTACTTGCTCATTTGCTTGTTAGATCTGGCTTTATATCAGTAACAATAAAAATATCTTGCATAAAACCTGGAATCTTGAAAAAATAGGTGATTTGTGAAACTTTGAACCTTAGAGGACTGAAAAACTCCAAATAAACTGAGTTTTCCTCTGGCTATGACATTTATGTTACACTCCTAAGTTCAAAATATCACTGTCAGGTTTTTAATTCTGGAGTTTGCATACTTGTCTGGTTAAATACAGTCTGAGCATGCTGACTTGATGCATGTTATTTGGAATTTTCTGGGAATTTTTATGAATGCTAGTTCATTGCAGGTTTTAGCTAAGATAAATCGGTGTTTTAAGTTTTTAGAAGTTCTTTGCACTTTATTTTAGAAAGTTCAGGCATTTGGTTTCTGACTTTCAGTGCTAGGGGACCAGACTGTCTTCTCTGGTCTTAGCCAACAATTTCTCTCTCTCTTATACATCTTGTGATCTCTTGCAGACTGATCCTGCATTTGCTTGAAAACAACTTCAACTGACTCTAATAACATAGGGTCTTTGTGATGAATTTCCCTTGACTTCAGTGGAGTTCTGTGGAGTTTGGTAGAATCCAAAATGTAGGTGTTAATTTTGTTTGTTAGTTAACACTTAAAAATCTCCTATCAAAGAACAATGGGCTTCCGATTTCTGTCTATTTTTTCCAATGTTAACTGTGCATTGTATTTCCAGGTTATGATCCTGTCGTAATTACGGCTATTGATTTATCTCTGTAACATCTGTAGCTGATAATCTGTTCTCCGTCTGAATCCCACTGAAGCCTCCAATCCATAAAACTACTTGCTTACTTCATTAATCTCTTAAACTTTGGAGAAAACTGAAGACTTTAGGGACAGAGATATCTTTTAAAATAAGATGTTCTAATTTAATGGTATCTTTACTACAACATAAACCACAATGTTATTTGTTTGGGAATACTCTCACCATAATGTTGAAGTTCCTAACATTTAAACGTAAATATTTTTTTCCTTCCCATACATTTAACATCCTTTTATTTCTAGATATACTGACAAATTCTTCAACCAAAGAAGACAACTTCTGATTTAGTCCTTATACTGATCACACTAATCCATGGAAAGTGACAGTAATGAGACATGAATCTGAGTTATCAAGACTAAAACTTTCAAATGGTATAGCTCAGGTCAAACTTTAACCTTCCAACACTAAACTTAAAATATTATTCTCAGGTTGTTGATAATATCAAGTTAAAAAAGAAACAACTGTACTGCCAGAAAGAAGTAGTATGCCAGGAACTAAGGAGTGTCCAGTTTGCATTTAATCCTTCAGCATGAGGCCCTCTGAAAAGTGATGATTTGACAGAATTGGTGTTGGCATGGTTAATTGCACATGATTCTTAGTGCTGTATGTCTGAAAGATTGCTGTGATCCCCAAATGCAGAGGGAAGGAATAGCTAACAGAAGAAACAGGAAAACATGTGACCATGTGTAGCATTGTGACAGGAGATAGGATAGGAGTTTTGGCAACTGAATTTTATTTGTAAATGGGTCAGATTGGAAGACTCTGACTCAAGGTTGCAGAACCCCTTCTGTCCATGTACATTTCTTTGCTTTTATTCACCCCAACTCCACGTTTTGCCATCACAAGATTAATGTTGAATCATCTCAGAATCTGAGACCTGTGATAACCATGGACAGAATTCCATCTCAAAAAACCACAATTGCTTGCTTTTTTTTTTTAGCTGCAATTCTTCATGTGTGCTGGAGAACACTCTGGGTCAGTAGGAATAGCTGTGCACATGTTCTGTGTTCCAGTACTGCACAGCAGAACACTCAGTTTGGATAAAGCCTGTGCTTAACTGAAAGGAATCCAGCTGCTTTGCTTCCTTCCTCATTCCCCAGTATCTAAAAGACATCAAACCTTACTTTCCAATCCAATCTTAATTTCTTTATTATCCCTTAAATCTTAACGTCTCTTCAAAGCATTGATCATTCTAGGTGCTGGATATTGACATGTAGATGGGTTAACAGTGGAGCTGTAGTGAGTCCTATTCAGCAAAATGAGTTAATGACAGGTTTATGGCCCAGGTTAGTGCATTATGATCTATGCATTGCATTGCAAGAAATAGATACAAAAGTTTTTTTCTTGACAGAATTCTCAGTATATCTTTCTTAAAAATGATTCTCGTGCTGTATTTAAATGGAATGCATAGTGCTTAACAGAGTTTGACTTCCTCTTTAAAATAGTCTAACATTCTCTTGGCCTGTTTAATCTCTGTTAACAAATTAAAATATATGACTGGTGTACTAATTTTTTGCCTCTGGACTCATTAGTTAGAATACTTTTATTTCAGGCCCTGGAAAAATCATTCTCTTTCTTCTAGAGCTTAGCTGCCTGAATGTACTGCATTTCAGATTAAATCTTCTCTAAACTTGTCTCTGTCCAAGGAAGCAAACACAAACTACAAAGTTACTGGTACAATGCTTTGTAATAATTTAGAAGATCTCTAGGTAACATCTACTGTATGTGTACTGTTTCTATGGTAGCAGTCTTTCAGCTGTTTCATGCTTTCCAGACTAGATATGTATAAACCAGATGGCAAGTAGGTTGACATTTCAGTTTGAGTCATGCCAATTGAAATCAACAACCTCGTGTTAAGTATGCTAATTCTTAATTGGAAAGTATATCCCATTTGGACTGCTGAATTTGCTGAGCTTTCATTGAAGAAGTGTCCCTGAAAATCTCTGTTGAAATCTGCTAGGATAAAGCAGACTATACAAGCAAGGCAAATACCAATGTCTCTAGGAAAGGAATGACGGGGAGGAACTGATGCGTAATTTAAGATTAGACAGTGGTTGGATTTTTTTTTTTTGTTTTGTTTTCTTGGGTGGTTTTTGTTGTTGTTGTCTGTTTTTGGTTGTTGGTTTTTTTTAAGGAAGAATGCCTTTTTGGACTTGGGGACAGTGTTTAATGAGGCCATAGGAGTCCTGGATAAACTGCAAAATCCCCCCAAATTGGTTTATGTTGACACCTTGGGTTTTTGAAGCTAGGCTCAAAAACATACATCCAGAAGGCTACAGGATTCTATAGGGGCTGCTTCTGCTGCTCAGTGAACTGATAGTTTCTAAGGGTTCCCATTACACCAGTTAGATTTTCAGGGAATGGGACAGAAAGCAAGCAGCAGAATTACCAAAGGAAAAAATAAAACAGTGCTCTTGATCAGCTCAGCTGGTGATCTGAAAGGCAGGCTGCATTCTGTCTTAGCATATTATCACTTAGGGAAGTGCAATACTTGTTTACATTGAAGACACCGTTTCCTATGGTTGTATAGCTGGTTGACAAAAAACCCCATAACACAACAGTGGGCTTTTTGTCCTTTCTTTTTCTACAAAAACTCTCAAAGGACAAATCAGATAAATTGACTCAAATGTTTGAGGGAGGATGAAATCATACATTTTAATGAAACTTCTTTTCTGCATTTTGAATAAGAAATTTAAGCAAAATTTGATGTTTTCTTCTTAAGGACTAACCTTAAAGGATGAGGTCACCTCCTGCAGTTTTATTGTCCCAATTTCTTGTCCCTCACTCCTCACATTTAGCATCCTTTCCAAATGAGAGACGCGAGAAGATAAGGGAATGTTTTCAGAGCACTTGACTTTTCTGATTTGAAATGAAATATTTCTTTTGAAAGTTCAACCAATGTAATAATTTGTAATGGTGCAATTTTATTTGGTTGAAAAGACACTTCCTGTAATGTTGGTGTCTAAAATGAGATTCATTACACTTCTCATATATTTCTTCATTTTTTTTTTAAGAAAAAAGAGAGAAAAAACGAATCCCTTACACATCCCTAGTAAATTAACTTTCAGGTTTCATAGCTGTTAGGTTTCAGGTGTTCATGTTTTACCTTGGAAGATCTGACATTTGAGGGAGTCCAGCACTGAAGACTGAGAAAAAGCAATAAATTTCATAAAATACAAGAGTTTAAATCTCTGAAAAAATTCACGGGAGAGGACAGGAACACTGGAAACAGTGTGAGCCACGTTTTGGCTGAAGGTTGAATATGGTTTTTATTAGAGGCGTTTTGCCTTATTCTAGGAGTTTTGCATAATCAGCATGCAGTTTTCTACAGAGCTCTGCTAACACAGCTACACAAGCATCTAACTGACATGGCTAAGACATAAAAAGCCCTTTGTTAAAATGCTGTGGCAAAATTTGGCTTGTTACTTGTGCAGTCTTAGGGTTTAAAAGGTCTACAACTCCCCATTAACATTTGCTACAGAGTGTGTAATTTCTGTTTTTTGTGATACGATAATTATTGCATGTCTGGCAAATTTTTCTCATCCATACTTTGGCTGTATCTGTGCTGGCTGTGCATAGCTTGTTTCTCTTCTCTGTGGCTAGAATAAGCCATATGGATTAAAGTGAGTGGTTTGGCAGATAGAACCTATGTCTGTGCTGCTAGAGTTTTGCCAATGCATTATGTCTATAAAGTAGTCCTGGTGTTGGATAAAAGGACCCCTCTCATCTCAGATTGTGTAATGAAGATATGCTTCAAGTTTTCTCTGGTTCCTGTGACTGCGTCATGGGAGCAGGGAGTCAGAGAAGTCATAGTGTCACACAGGAACCACTTGAACTCCCCCTTTTTAGGCAGTCCAGTGGTTGGGTCTATAGATAAAGAGGAGGGTCAGATTCTTCTTAACATTTCTCCTATTGAGTCTCCATCTGTAGTTAACCTTGAAGATTGGGACTAGAGCATGTAAGGATCTCAGCCTGCAATAGTTTGGCTAACAGACATGAATCTCTGATTGAGGGCAAGGACAGCTGAAAGATAGTCTTATAGGAAAGCAAAGAAGCAAAAGACATGCATTGTTTTTACTACACAAATGAAGCTTGTGCCTCTGTGACTACATTTCTTGAGTTAATCTCAACATTTAAAAATCCACCAAAGAAAATTAGATTACATATGTGCTATGCATCACTTACAGATGAGTAGAATGAGTCCTGCTGTACAAAATTATTTACCATTGTGACTGCAGCTGCAGTATTGGGCACATTTTCAGCTTTCAGATGAGAAGAAACATGGCTGGGAAAAAAACCAGAAACCTGTCTGAAACCCCTTTGCAGAAGAACTTTTCATTAAGTTGGATTGTTCTATATTTTGCTCTACTTTGTCAGACATTGGCTGGAGAAGAAACTAAGAATTCCTTATTAACAGATAGATTTGGTGTCCTATTCCAATCTATTTTAATTGTTTTGAGTACAATTTCATCCTATAGGTGCCATGTGAACAAAAATAATAGATAAGCAGTAAGCAGTATTATTCAAGTCTCTAAAAACGGCAAACTCTTACTTAATCTTGTTCCATTACATAGAATAAAATTATTTAAATATCATAATTCATACAGATTCATAGAGCAGTCAATGTTTAAGCTTTCAGAGGATTTCTATTTTTGGTGAATCAGTATTATATGTTAAAATAGTTCTGAATACAAATTGCTCTATTCAGTTATAAATGTGGTAGCTACATAATCTTGCAGCTTGTGGAAGTGCTAGGGATCCAAGATCCAAGGGAGTCATGGTGTTCAAAATCTCATTATTTATTTTGAATTTCATCCCTGCCTATAATCACATTTGTCATCTTGTAATTGCTATTTGGGATATAGCCCAGTAAATTCTAAGAAATATTTAGTGAGTTAACTTTTCTATTATCTATGCAGGTGCATAATTTTGGCTCCCTAGGGCAAGCTTTGCCACAGGCCGATGACTTTTATGGAGTCAAGGAATGGAGTCCAAAGTAATCACTTGCACCTACTAGAAAAAACATAAAAGTCTAGGATTTAACAGTATATGTAAAATTAGTTAAAAACCACTGCATATGTATATATGATTTGATTTACCAATTTTTTTTTCTGTGAGAGATTATTTTTTTGTTAGAATCTCCAGTAAATGTATTATTTATATACCCTAAGGTGAAATTTTGAAATAAAGGCAAACATCTTAATTCAGAGGTGCAAGTGCATAAAGACCTTGGTATGCGGAAGCTATAGCTAGAGCTTGACAAGTGATGTCAATGGTGGTGATGCCAGAGCCGTATAAAGAACAGCCAAAACTACAACAGATGACAAGAAAAAACCTCCAGTGATCACTTTGAACTTCTTAACGCTTTGGACCTGAAAGAATTGACTCTTCATGGCCCTCTGAAGAGCCCAAGACTCTGAGGACATGGACTGGTGACATGCTGTTAGCAAGATGATGTACCACTGCTCAGTTTTCTCTATCTGTATATGCAGTCTGCAAAGCTCATCTGTTAGAAGACAGAGTGTGTGGGTACACCACAAGAGTATATTTGTCTTGCTTGCCAAATAGTCAGGTGTCTGGTATCCTGACGTAGGACTTTGGCAATAGCCAGAAGTCTGTTCCAGCTTTAGCTTAAAGTATATTAAAAGATACCAAACACAGGCATCCGAACTTCAGTGGTGAAATATCTTACACTAAAGACAGATTGCATCTACTGAGGTGAAAAGTTTTAAAAAAGAAAGTTTTGAAAACAAACCCCTTCTCTGCTCTGCTCACTCCTAGTAAAGTGTGTTTTTCCCTGTTCTGGTTTAACTTTGTATTTCAGTAACTTTCTCTGACTTCCTTGGTTGCAGCAAACTATATGCAGCCCTGCCTGGGACCTTGGGAGTTTCCTTTCTGTCTTCTCTTGGCTCTGAGTTTGCTCTGTTTACAAGGAAGTTGCCTAGTCCACTCAAAGAAACTACTAGTCTTGCCCTCAGTCTTTTTCTGTCTGCCAACAGGGAAGATTCTCTCCCCTTAGCATGCTTAGCTGCTTGTGGGGTAGACCCCCTTTAGAGGGTCTGCCTTACCTGGGATGAAGTAAACAGAGTAGCTTACTTCCTTGCTGTCCTGTTGTGCCACTTTTAAATGAAACATAAAAGGTGAACTGCATATAAACAAAGACAGCAGCTTCTGCTCCCCTCAAAATTTTCTGCCAGACACAAGGATTTGAACTGAGAAACAATTGCTATCACAGCCAGATTTCAGCATAAATTTGTTCCTTGCAGTGTACTTGTTTCATTATAAATGCAAATATTTTTATAACCTTTGGACAATTGCAGCCTCCGAAGAAACACTTTTTTGGAGTCAGCCTGCTCAACAAGAGCACCTGCAGTTACCTTACTCAGCCATTTGTCACTTGCCCTCAGTTAAAGCTCTCCTGTGCCCCTGCTGCGGGGAGGTGTGGCTCTCCGGAGGTGTACTGAACTGAGAGAAAGCCTTAGTTTAGCATGTTTCAAAGGACTGATATGGTCCATGATTATACCTGTTATCCCAGATTTCAGAAACTGGCACGTCTTTCAGGAAATGTTTGAGTGCGTGTCTGGTCTCAGCATTTCTCTGCCATCCCAGACTGTCCTTGTCATCCCCCACCCAGGCTCTCCACACACTGCCCACAGCCCAGGACCCCGTTTCAGCTCCCCAGGGCTGTCAGCCCCAGCCCCAGCGGTGCCGCAGCAGGGCTGGCCTCTGGCTCCCCACAGCCCTGCCCAGCCATGGGCCATGGCCCCTGCTGAGCTGGGTATGCCTGCCAGCCCACATCCCAGCTTGGCCCAGCCATTGCCGCCGATTTTCCTGATGGCCTGGTCACTGTCTCTGGGCTGCCCAAGTCCTCCTTGGTGCGGTGGGACAGGCCCTGGTGAGGGAGCAGATGATGGCTCCCAGCTCCCGCCCCACAAGGAGCCGTCCACCACTGCTGCTCCCTCACCTTCTCAGGCCTAAGTTTGGTTTTATTTTCATGTTTTAATTTAAGCCATGCTGGCTTAGGTCTAGAAATGGACTGATGCAGCCTTCTAGGCATGCATGAACTGTTTCAGTTTTTAAATGCCTGTTATCAGCTGTTGGCTAAACACACCTCAGACAAGTTTTGTTTCCCTTTCCTCAGCCACCTGACTAGGAGCACCTGCACACTCAGGGCCCCCAGTGGTGCTTCCAGGCCCGTCTGGTGTGACCCACACACCCCCTGAGGCTGTGGTAGGTGTCCTGGGAGCCTGCTTGAGGTCAGGGGCAGGATCCCTCCCAAACTGGATGACAGCAGCCTGAGAGGTGACCCCAGCCATATGGCAGTGTCGCATATGAAGGCACAGACCCTATGTGAGATCCTTTATTGCATACGTAAGTTCTGGTTATATACAATCGCTTTTCCACCCAGGTTTGGCCCTTGAATATGCCTATGTGCAGCAAATGAACTTTGCAGCCAGTTCACACTCCACCAAGCTGTTTACTCCCTCCATACTCATCTGAGGAGATGTCTTCTTTCCAGATCAGGATTTAAGCTGTGGAAGCATTGGGCACCCACCTCATTGCAGATGAGTGTGCACAGAATTGATTTGCAGGTGAGCTCAGATAGCCAGATTTAGTGCTAGTTGCTTCCTCACTATATTTTAAGGTATAATCACTCTGCAACCTGACACCCAGACAATGAACAAGGCCTTTTCTTTATCTCCACATCCAGGGCTTGGGAGCAAGCAGGAAAAGCCTGCACAGATTTCAGAAAGAGCCCTTGCATGGCAGGTCTGTCACATGCAGGATGGAGCCGTCCCAGGGGTCTCCTCGTGTGAACTTTTGTATGTGCATGTATGAGAGCATGTAGGTGTGTATTAAATACACAACATTTTTTGGCATTTTGTGAAAGTTGTTATATCTTCAACCAACTAATTTAGAAGGGAGATGTTTGAACAACAGAACCCTACTGTTTAGCATATTTACAGATGTTTCCACATGCAGCTCAAATATTGAGACATACTTCAATACTTTGGGTACCACTGTGTGTCAGCACGTGAAATAGTGCTCCTAAGAATATTGTCTTGTCAAAAGCTGCAGTTTCATCAGCTAAAACTGATAAGCAATTAAGAATTCTCTCCAGTGGTGGAAACATTTTGCACTGAAACTATAGTTTTTTACAAATGGTTCTTTAATACTTTGTTGGTCGCTGCCATGTAGAAGTTGGATAACTCCATCAGGAATGTACTGGAGTTGAAATCTGTGTGGAAGAAACATTACCTTGTATGGGAAAAAGAATTCCAATAGAAAAAATAATAAATCTATCAATTGTTTTATTCCTAGCCTGGAAGCTGGTTTAATACTAAAGGGGTCCTTTATGTGCCAATTAGATGTAAAGAAATGTCTTAATCTTCCTGCTGCTTCATTGTTATTCTTGGATTTTATTAAATTTATGCAAATCAAAGCACCATGGATTAATATATTAGCTGCAAAACAATACAGTAATGTCAAAGTTCTTTTGTCACAGTGGAAAGGGTGGAAATCAAAGAGGGCATGAAACAAAACATCAACTAGGAGAGAAAGTCATAATAGAAATCACAGAAAATATATATCTATCTAGTATGAAAGCTTGACACCAGCAACAAATGCTCACCATAGCATTTTTTTTCTATGTTTTTTTATGCTTTCAAGGTTATTTCCTTAGTCCATTGTTCAAGTTTATATCAGTAAAAATTATTGACATTCGTATCCATTTACCTTTAAGTTCTGGGAAAGGCTTTATTTAAATAACATCCCTACTATTGAAATTGTGTGGTGCATGTGCTTTACATAGAAGACATGGAAGAAGATGACCCTTGATCTTTAAGTGTTTTATTTCTATAAGCTTTCAGGGAGAATCTGAGAGAAAGCAAGGCTAAGATGCTTAGATTGAAAAATTGGCTTAGAATTGAGACTACAATTCAAGGTAAAATATATTATAGTACATTTGGTTTATCATGGACCAAGATCATAAGTCCAAGAAACTTCAGAGTAGAGCTTTCAGATTTGGGGTATCTTAAAGTCTGATATTTCAGTTTAAATTTCTTGCGTTAATAAAGTTGTCTGAATGCAAAGCCAAACATTGCTGCAACAGATTTGACATTTTGGCTAAACCATTTCCTTATAAAAAGCCCAACCCTCATTGTCCCCTGAAACTTGCACTGCCATTAGTTTGAACACTGTGACTATACTTTATCATAACAAGGTTTTAACTCTGCTGTTAGTGAAATGATGAAATATCCGTGGAAGATTAATAAGAGCACTTCCTCTTTTTGAACCCCTTCCTTGTGTCTTTTCAGGCCAAGTTAAGGTTAAAGGGATTAGGTGAGAACCTGGAACATTGGGCAAGAGGGAGAACAGGCCAAACATAGCAAGGGACAGATGTTTGATTTATAAACCGGAGGGGCAGAGAATAAATACTAGTGGAAAACTACTTCAGGTTAACTGGGTGAGCTACCCACATAAGAAATGCAGCAGCCTTTCAGTACTTACAGGGGGCTTACAAGAAAGATGGGGACAAACATTTTATTAAAGTCTGTTGTGATAGGATGAGGGATAATGGTTTCAAACTAAAAGAAGGTAAATTCAGACTAGACACAAGGAAGACATTTTTTTCCAGTGAGGGTGGTGAAACACTGGAACAGAGTGCTCAGAGAGATTATAGGTACCCTATCCCTGGAAGCATTCAAGGCCAAGTTGGACAGGACTCTGAGCAACCTGATCTAGTTGAAGATGCCCCTGCTCATTGCAGGGGGATTGGACTTGAAAACCTTTAAAGATCCCTTCCAACTGAAGCCATTCTATGATTCTATGATGCTATTGTATTTCAGGCCATGTTGACGAGCAGATGGTTACAAGACTGAGGTTGCTTGAGAGATTCTGGGAATGCACTGCTTGGAGCAACTATTGTCTTAAGGGTGTTAATGTTAGTCTAATAATTTGCCATCATGGACAAAATGGGGGTATTATTTGCCTGGCTTTTGAAGTGTCTGTATTCAGTAAGACATTGTCTCTATTGTTCGGACTATCCCTAGTTCTGAATCTTCACCTGAAGGAGATTTGGTACACAGTAAAGCAGCTGGGCTCTGTATCAGTATAAAGTACTGGTTTGGAGTTTTTCTTGTGCTGTGTTTCCAGGAATGTAAACAGGAAAAAGCATTCTCATTCAAAACCAAGCATGTCCACAAATGGAATTCATATTTTTATATTTATCTATTTGACTCTGCTAGCATCATTAGCGGTGGTAACTTCCACTGTAAGTAATAGCTATTCAGCATAAACCTGAAGAGTGAGGGTTGCCCAGTAGCATGGGAATGTCTTTTATTCTCCATCCAACTGTATGGAAGAAGGCTACATATCTTCTTTTCTGACATGGTTTTGGCTTTGGAATGCTCCCTCCAATCTGAGAAATATCTGGTGCTGCGAATGAGGTTGGGTAGACAACACAGTCGTTTGTTTCTTCTATCAAAGATCTTGATTCAGAGCAGGATTCTCTGATGTCTTCAATACCTCTCACAAAAAAATGTTCTTCTTTCTGTGGAGTTCTGGGGAAATCTGTTATCTGTAATCTCTTAAACTTCTGAAAAATTTCAAGTAGTGACAGTAGTAAGCTTGGTGCTTTTAATTGGACAGGCTAACACAGGAAATCAGTAGGCCAGTTTGAAGAGCCAGATGACCTCCACTGAGATTTTGCAATTTGAAATGGTTCTCTAGATCATACTGTGGTTCATCCTTCACTTGGCTACTGCCGAGACTCTGAATATGTCCATGTAGAGTTCAGGAGCTGTAGTGGCCTTCCTCCTACACCCCAGAAAGCCTTTCACAGCCTGAACCATTACTGGCCAGTAGCCACCACTGTGTCTCATGATGCCCTGGAGTTATAATAGCTCCCAGCTGTTAAGGACCCTTTTTCTTACCTGTCCACATCTAAGCCATCTAGCTAGGCAAAGCTGAAAGATCAGGAGGTCAGCATGTAAGTTCAAATTACCCCTATTGTGTCTTTGGAGCCTCTCAGGTCCCAGCTGTCTGGGGTGTCAGCCATAACAGGACCCCTCTGGGAATTTTCTGCCCAGTGCAAAAGCCAAAGACAGAAACATGCTGTGTCCTGATTGATGTCCTGATAATTCAAAATTATAGATGGAAATAGATGGAAAACCCAAATTACTTGTACATATAAAAGAAAAAAACATTAGTTTCTAGGTTAGTCATAGTTCATGGGAGGTCTGACTCATGAACACTTAAGGCCTGGGGGCTGTAATATTACATTCAGTGTGCTTTCTATTTCATACATAAAAATTGTTTTTATATAAAGTGATGGCTGAAAAGTTACCCAGCTTGAAGTCCAAATTCAGAGTTACAGTTGAAAGCTTGGCTTGAACACTAGCAATTGTGTTATGCCTTAAAATGAAGTATTACAGATTACAGGGTAACAAACTCTGCTGGTTCCCTCAGAATGTGACAATCTGGTAAACCTCTGCAGTTCTGATCTAGGGCTTCTCAAAAGCAAGGGACAGACTGGGATGCTATGAGACTGCAAGGCTGGGTGGCCATCATGTGCAATGAATGGACCATAGTTCAGAGGGTTATAAACTATCACCACCTGTTAACCTGCATACACTAGTGTGAGCCCATTTGTGTGGCTGTCAACTGACAAAGACTGTCTCTTAGCCATGACACAGTGCCACTACCGTATTATCTGCGTGACCTTTGCAGCTCTTACCATACCCACACAGTGGTCCCTTGTAGAGTATTGGTGTAGGGCAGACTCTTCCCTGCAAAACTGCAATGGAAAAACTTCACGGGTGAGGATGTGTGGAAGAACTGAGGAATTGGGCACCAGTTTTCCTTCTCAAAGAAAGACTTTACTTTCAGTCTTCTCTTGAGTTCTCTTCATGTTAGTGTATATATCTGAGGTTGTCTACACTTTGCAATATGGTGCCATGTAAAGACACCTAGGCTGTCTCAGAATAGCTGAAGTCTGGAACTGGGCAAGGCTGACCATGTTCAGAAGGGCCCTCCATGGGAGCCCGAGAGCACTGCTTTGATGATGCATTTCACTGTTTCCAAGACCCATGCTTGTCCTTACAGCTAGATGTAGGAGCTAGGTATTTTGTAATATCTGTTGCTGCTTCCCAACCTGTTGGCTCTAAGTGACAGAATGCACTAGAGCTCAAGACAGCATGCCTTCTCAGTGTCAGTCTGTTCAAAGGAGAATTGCCTAGAAGGATGCCAGTTGTGGCTAATACCCTACCTACATTCTTAAATATACTCAAAGATATTTGAGTATAGTGTCTGTGAATTTGCTCAATTAAAAAAAAAAAAACAACACAACGAATAGCCACACAAAAGTTGGTATCTTTTAGCACCTTTTTTTAGTATGAGATAGCCTACCTTTTAAAAGTGCCCACTTCTCTTTATTGACTTCAGAGCTAAGACTGTGACTAAATGTCTTAACTTTAGGGCAAAAGATGAAACTTGCCCTGAACTGGGAGATAAAAAGCAGTGAAAGCATGTGGTATTTCTAGGATGTCACTTTTTTTTTTTTTTAAACAGGTAATTTCCTAGGATTCATTTGGTAATAAGTCAAAGAATGCAGACCAGTGAATGTTGCCCACCATGAATTGTTTTCTGACTATACAGATTATCAAAGTGATATTGAGCTAATAGCATAGGCAGGCAAATGACATCTTGAATGTCCAGTAAGTTTGGTGGCATTTGTTTTGGTTTGGTTTTTTTTCCCTCCTGTGTTTCTCCTCACTTCATGGGTAGAGACAACAGTTCTACGAACAATTTACAAGCATGAATGCAAAAAAGGAACAGACACAAGAGAGCATGGACAATCAGTCCATGTAGTTCATCAGTCTTGACATTTATCTGATCTCTTTCATTATGCAAATTCACTAAAACTTAAGGAATTTACTACCTGTAAATTAGTTACTAAGGAAGGTAGGAGCCTACCTGAACTACACCTGATGTCACACTAGGTAACTAAGCTATTGTCTCTTAAAAAAAAGGAAAAAAGAAAAAAATCCCTGGATATTCATAATTATTAGAATACAGCCATTGTTAGCTTAATGTCTGGTAGGTTAGGGTTTTTTTTCCTGCCCCCTTCCCCCCCCAACTGTAGCCAGTATGCAATATTTCAATTTATTTAGTCATATGAAAACGATTAAGTATCTATATTACCACCTTGCTAAAATATATGGGATAAAGAAAAGACTGTGTCTGATGTTAAACTAAAGTTTTATTTTTTTGTATCTCTAATTAATGTCTTCATTTTTTAATGCTTGTAAAATTCATTCTGTGCTCAAAAAAATGAACACTGATTTTTTTTTTGAGAGAATACAATGTAATTTTGAAGTAAATCCAAAAAATCTGAATTTCTACTTTAGTTGCTGAATAAAATCTTGATTCAAATACGCAGTTCCAAAACACTGCTGGTGTATTAAGAATTAATGAAACAGTAGATGGCGCTCAATAATTTGCAGGATTTAAAATAGCTTTCTAGAAACAATAAAACTTGTTCTTTTCAAATTAAAGTAAGGGTAAATTTAGTGGCAGCAATACTATAATTTGCATCATTCTAATCTTCAGGGAAGGGGTCTGCTATACAAGCAGCAGGCTGATTAGGAACTAGAGGTCCACTCAAACTGAATTTTTCTTTGTTTTGCAGTACAAGTGCTGTTTGGTGTTATACATGTCATGTTATTGGTAAATGTCCTCCATTATATTGTTTGTTAATCTGTTCAAGCATTTGGTTACTTATTGTTCATTGCTCTTGTTATTAAAAATCATGATATTCTCAACTAGCAAATTTGTTTGGCTTCACTACAGAATGTTATCTGATTTTGACTTACTGTGTTTTGATGTGGAAACGCTGACTTTTTAAGATGTTCTCTTTTTTTTTTTTTTCATGTTAAAATTTTTTTCCTGCTGGACAATCTGTTATGTGGGCTGTCTTTATATGTAACGTGGGGAGATAAAATTCATTCCCCACAGTGTTTTCCAGAGGCAAAATGGTTCTCATATATGGTCTACTGTAGTCTTGTGGTGAAAATGCCCTTTGTGACATGGAGAATTAGGTGCTACTCTGCTTTGCAGCTCTTAATGTAACTGTTAAAACTTCTGAGCCTAAAGTCAGGAGCTGAGAAGTTGGATGAAAGGTAAAGATTCTTGTAGAAGAATGAAGCTGGGTTAATTAGCATTGATAACATACAACTGTGGGTTGGCTTCAGGGGCGGAGGGTTGGCTGATGTAGATAAGGTGCAGCTGTGGCTCCTTCTGTCAAGTGGTTGAGAGCTGATGAAGAGGGAGCAGCCAGGGAAGAAGCAAGAGAAGAGAGTGGGCCCTGGATGAGGAGAAGGCAGCAGAGGGACTGGTATGAAGAGTATGGCATGAGGTGGTAAAAGGTCTTGTTGCAGCTTGATAGTTTAGAGAGTGCTGTGACAAATTCTGGCCTGTGCTTCAGAAGGTTGTGTTCAGTCCCTTTGTGCCCTGAAAGACATCGTCCTGTGTGGCCTTGGATAAATCTGAAATCCACAAAGAATGCAGTGCCAACAGACAGGCATCTCAGCCTGTGCTGAGGATATGTACCTTAATCCCTCTGTTTCTCAACTCTCCATTTGTAAAATGGAAAGCATAATACTGCTTTACTTGCAAGGATGAATATATTATCTGTTACTGCACTGTGGGGTAGGAGATGGAGCAAAGATATACCTAAAACTGATATCTAAATTGATACGCTTGAAGGAGTGGTGATGGAGAGAAGCTCTGTACTGTAGAGTACAATGATTGTACATCTAGATGCTTATTCTAATCAGTCTTCCTAAAAATACAAGCAATATGAACAAGATGAACAAAAAAGCTGAGTTCTTCTGTGCTGTAGGGAGGATTTTTTAGAGAGCCTATACAAAATCATAGTTCACTGAAATTAAGTGGTAACTAAACTGTGTTGAAAATTCTCTAAGCATATAAAGAATCAGCAAAAAGCTGGTAAACAGAATTTTTTTATACATTCCTCTAAAGTTATCTTTTTTTTTTCATGATGAATCAAAAGGTTATTTATTGTAGTCAGTGAAATTAGATCTTGATGAGATTTATATTGAGATACTGATGGCTACTTAAGTAACTTGGACCCAGCCTAATGCATAGCAAAAGATTGTCTAGCTGTGCTAATTTCTACTTAAGATTGCCTTGTTTCCTTTCCTGTTTTTATGTTCCACCCTATCTTTAACTTTATTGTGCAGTTTTAGATGGCTAACATGCTCAGAATGGTTTAACCTTATGCATGGTTAGTACCAGTTCTTCCTCCTCTGAGATACCATGAATCAACTTGTGTTCTGTAGTGGTGTCATTTTCCATGTTATTTCTCATGTGAGGTGTTTGCTTTCCAGGCTCCCATTAATGTCTAAGATGTCTGTTTTCTGTCTTCAATCAATGCTTTCATTGCAAAAACATCTGGGCTGGCCCACTGGTTCAGCTTCCAGCTAGAAGCACTGGAAGCATGACTGTCAGACCTGTCATAAACTGGAAATGTTCCTGTCTTTATGTTGACATTGGCAGGGAAACTGCTACACTGAAACAATAAAAACTGGACCCAAAGGAAACAGGAAGTAAAACAGGGTATTAGAGCAAAATGAGAAAAGCTCATTTCTAAGAAACAGAATTTATTATAAAATGCCTACACTTGTAGGGTTTTTTTAGGGGGAAGAAAGCCCTGTATGAAACTGTCTTGTTCTCTCAGTGAGAAGCCTTGCTAGCCTTGACAGAGAACAGAATGTCAAAAGGTATGGTGAGCTTCTCTTCTCTAAAAGCCAAACCACTGTGTTACTGAACCCTGAATTACCATGACAGGGCCCGTCACCTCCTTGACTGCTCTGTACCTCCTTTCTTACCTCTTGTTTGTCTTATGATTTTTAGATTAGGAAGTATCTTTCCTTTTTACAACTTTCTAACTAAGTTAGGAATGGCCTAACTTCTGCTGGGTGGTACTGGAAACAACAACAACAACAAATTGTTAAATAAAAGAAGAAAAAAATATTGGTTATAGTGGCAGTATCTCCTGAGGTATGTTAACTGGTACTCCCTCGGTGCAACTCAGTAAAATGAAACATATATAAAATAGTGTTCTGACAAATACACAGAAGCAAGTTTGAGTGGTTTTCCTTGTAGTTCCTAGGGTATATTCTTTTGCAGAAGAAATAAGACAAGCATGCTTGAAAGCTTTTCAAACCTATTCATAGGGGAACATTAATCTCCAGGAAGCACAATAAACACAGATTTTTATTTCCTTTTCCTTCCTTATATAGACAACCCAAGAAATGCTGCAGAAAATGAGGAAACCAGAGGCCAGACAGGAAGCAATATACAGAATCTGAGGCACTGCAGGTCTTGTTATCATTAGACAACCATATGGCTTTACAGAAACCATAGAATAACAGCCATCCTAATAATAGATCAGTGATGAAAGCAAGCTTAACCTTAACCTCATTAAAACAGCAGCTGAGGAGATCTCATCACAATGGAACAATACAGTAGCGTGAAAAGGATGCCCTAACAATCATGCCTAAAGAACCATGGTAACCATCTGTATATGGTCTTGTGCTAGCTGATTTGCTTTTAATATGCACTAGTTTGTTGCAACTCTTGTCATAGTAATGAAGATCCTTGCCTTGGACAGCACTTTTCAAATAGTTGCAAACTTAGCTCTCAGCTGTTCATGACAATTCCCTTAATTCTGCTGATGTGTGCTTTGTTTTTTCTAGCCCCCCCCCCCCCCCCCCCCCAACATTAACCAGCTCATTGAAATTTCAGATATTCAAAGTTTAAGCTGTGTATCCCTTTAGACATGAGACAATTCCTTTCCTTCTAGGCTATTTCCAGGGGCCAGTTACCATTTCAGTGTCTACAGTAACTGAGCTTGTGGTGTCCTCTCTGCTGACAGTATTCTGCTACTGTAGTTGATCATTGTTTGACAGAGCTGAAGATCTTTTGTTTCAGAAGAACTGGGGAAGTGTACTGGTAGAAACTGTCATGTGGTTTTAATCCTTGACTTTGCCTCTTCACCAATCCATTTCTGCACTGACTTTATCTAAGGAAGAAGCCTCTGGCCCACAATACAAGCTAATGTTCTACAAGAAGCTTCTGGCATATTTAGAAATACTCCTAGTCTTTCCAGTAGAAGAATCTTAAAATTTTAGCCAAGAAGTAACAATTTATGTTAGGGATCTTATTTTTGCTCTTTTTTTGACAATTCTCTTTGTTTTATAGTAAAAACCTGGACAATGGATGAATTCATCAGCTAGTTTAAATCTGCTATATGGAGGTCCATATAGTTACCCCAGTTTATATTCATAAAAAAATGGAAACCAACAAGCCTTCAGAGAAAATCCTCTGGCTCTGACTATTTATAAAAGTAACTTGTGATCTGCTAACATTTCTGTCATATTCTTTACACTTCATAGTCTGTGTTATGAGTAAGCAGCAAAGATATTGCCAGCTATCACATAATCTTACCATAGTCTTATTTTTCTGAGAAAATTGATCCTTTCTGATTTAATTTTTGCCAATATGTGACAGAATATTCAGCAAAATTGTTGAAGTACAAACTGGAGTCGTTCTGATGAAATGATATTTGGACCTAGATCAGGTCCACAATAAATTGTTATTCATGTTGTATTAGAGAATGAGTCAGTACTTTGGATTTGACAGGGTTAATTTCCTAAGGAGTTTTAGATGTTGGCTGTAAAATACCTAGAAAAAACATCTGAAAATCTTTTGTGCATACTATCTACCAGCAGTGGTCGTAGATTTACTTGTAAAGCTAAAATATAAGACATTTTTAGCAATTTCATTTCTCCTCCAATCAAATCCTGTTGTGAAAGATTTCCAAGTTTTGAACTAAGATTCAAGTTTGATTAGCAAATGACGTTTTGAGTTGGTTTGCTGGAATAGGAAGTGGCTCAGAGTATCTGGGTGATGTCATAACAATTCTCTGATTCCAGAGATATATTTGGCTTTGTAAACTGAGTTATTATGCTTATGTGAGCTAATACTTAAAGTCATACTAAATGCGTGTTTCAGTACTTCAGGGAACTGTTAGAGTGTTCAGGCTTCTGTGAGGCCTACAGAAGATGGCCTTCAACTCTGTTGCAAGAGTTATCTCAAAGAAATGTTCCAGTTTCTATTTGTTTGCCAAAATGTATAATAATGAGCCAGTTCCCAGGAACTAAGTAAATTACTGCAGGTATTATAGTACTAGATTGCTGTCTGCTGGAATCTAACAGAGGTGGGGTCTTGAATAGGGATTTCCTCCAGGAATTTTCCATCCAATATGCCAAAGGAATCCTCACTTTGACAGAAAACAAGAAAATAGCCCCTACAGTACTCTCATGCCCCTTGCAGTCATACAAAAGAAACTAACCAAAATTAAAGGGTTAATATTTTGTGATCAACATCACATGATGACATGATGCATTTCAGCAGAGTCACACTTGACCTTTAAAAAATTCTATAAACAGTGCATGAAAAAATGTTAGTGGATGTTCTGTAACAGAAAAAGCAAAGTTCATTAAAGCTTTGTACAAACAGTTTGGATGTAGAAAACAAGTGAGCAGTGGAGGCCATCTGAATCCGAACCTGGGTTTCAGAAGCCTTGGGTGACTGTGCAACAGTGGTAATGTTGAATGAATTGCCGCTTCTTTTTCTTTCTGTTTGGTCTTTTAATAGTGAAATTAATATTGTGAGTCTGAATAAGATATAGTTATTGTGAGAACCCTGAAGGCACGAATGGGCCTGATGGCTCTACCACCCACACCTGGGACCTCTATCCACATCCACTGCCAGTGGTCCCAGGGGCTCCATTTCAGCTTCACATCTAGTGCAAGGGCTACTGAATTAGGCATTTCTTTTTAGGAGGACCTAACCTATTAGATGAAATAAAGTTAAGTTAAATGAAAATATCCATTGATGTTCAGAAAAATCTCATTTGCTTAATGTTTGGCAATTTGTGAAGATTTTTACCGTTCCAGCTTCATAGACTTGTAAAGTATCTGAAGCTGGAAGGGACTCATAAGGATCATGGAGTCAAACACTTGCTCCTTGCAGGACTACCTAAAACATAGAATGCAGCTTCACTTTTATGCCTAGCTATAGTACTGCAATTCAGATACTATATCTGTATCAGGTTCAGTTTCCAATGTTCTTTGCTTTTTTGTAGATGATCTGTGTTTCTGGGCAGAGGATCGTGATTTTTCTCAAGTGAACAATGACGGTAATTTGGAAGATATCATGAGGTGTTACCTGAATTTCATTGGAAATTTTTCATTAAGTACTCCAACTCAGAAAAAGTGAAGAGGTGATCATCAGCTGTCTGAGCACTAATGCCAAATTTTCTCCATTACAATATTTTTTTCCTTATATCAGACAGTCTTTACAACTTTCATCCAAAGCATTTTGGAGTACTGCATAAATATTAATTATTCTTTGATTACTTTATTTCATTACCCATACCACTAGATAGATGAACCAAAGCTGAAGGCAAAATTTAGGAGCAGAGTGCCCCAACACAGCTGCATAGAAAGAAGGTTATGTGTTTCTAAAACAGTGAGAAATGAGTAAGCAGCAAGAAATAAGAAATTTGTACTGGATTTCTCTGGAGTTGTATCGTGTGTTGACAACTTTTTTAAAAATTAAGAAAGGTTGACTCGCATCAGGTGTCCTCAACATAAAACCAGAATCTGAGTATCCTAGCTCCTGCTATTCATTCTGACCACTATGTGATACTTCCTTTGGAAATTTTGGTGCTGAAATAAGACTGGAAGTTATTTCGGTATTGCCAGATATATCCAAGAGTTTTCACTGAACCTCTTAATAAAAGTGCAAGACAAAAAAAAAAAATCCCAAAACAAACCAAACACTGTTGCCCTGTTTCCATCTTTATCAACGTGTGCATCAGTACAAGGCATTGATTCAATACAGCAGAACTTCCCAATTTGCTTCATCTCAGCTGCCATCAAAAGACTCTTATCTAGAGTGTGAAGATGGGCTGAACAAACACTTTCTTTCACTGTCCAGACTGATTTGTTGAGTGAAGTCAGACACTGCTACAGTTTGTCATCTTTACTAATCACACTAAGATTGGACTTAATGTTACTTTCCTTAAATTCATGAATGGTCATAAGGTTCTAAGGTATTTTAAAACATTTCAGCACTGCTTTCTTCCCAAATAGGGACTGTGAGTTGAAATTTTGACATTTATAAAAATATTGATCAAAACCCAATCCAGAAATATCACAATATATCCTTAAGAAGTAGAAGGGAAGAAAACTAATATTTCAAGGAATTATTTATATGCCCCTGGGTATGTGGCACTTACAGTTCTCTCTGCAGCCCTTTTGCATAGTAGTATATTTTCGTATCCCATTAAGGACTATTTCCTTAAGTGTGTTCTGCTGTACTGTGTGCTTTTTGGCATATGGATTTTGATTTGTCATTTAAACCTTACTACATTTTGTTCATTATACTGCTAATATTATGAAACACATCATTATACTCATACTGAATGTCACAGCTCTGCAAGATCAAATCCCACCAGTCTTGTGTCTGAAAATCAGTTTTGAGTGAAATCAACAGGTAGATGACTTCTCCTACCTCCCTGACCTTCCCCTGGCTGCCTCAAAAGATGCTAATGTGCTTCCACCCTTTTTTCCATTCTTTCATCTATGGGAGAAATTTCATGTTCCATTTCTATGTTTGCCTGCTGGATTCTTTCCTGTGGCGTACAGCTTGAGAAATGTCACTTCCATGTGTCTTTGGATTCCTGCCTGTTTGAAAAAAAAAACAAACAAAGCATCTTCTTAATCTTCAGCATTGCTGAATTTCACCTCTATGCAGGATTTTCCTTAATTGACACATACATATTTATATATAATTTTAAAGAATACTGAAGTGAACACTTAAACTTTTCATAATATTGTTGTGAAGGAAAGTATTTCTATACCATTAGTTTGTTTTCTATTGAACATGAAGGATTTATGATAATTATTGTAATTTAATTATATAATTTTTAAATACTGCCTTTAAAAAATCCAACTTTCTGTGCATTCTGTATTTGCCTTCTCATTCTGTAACGTAGTCATGCTGCCTGTAAGTTGTGAGAATTGTCATTAATGATACATGCTTAGAACCATGTTAATAGTATGATGTTGCCAACACACTGTCCATTACTACATTAAAGAGAAGCTGGTGCTCCTGTGCTATCTACTCTTACCTGTCAGTGAGGAGTGTTGATTATTTTTATTTCAATAATACAAAGTTTATGAAGAATGCCACCTTTTGTGGTTATACCTATATTGCAGTGGCTGCATTTCTTGTTTCCAGAGCTAGCTGTATATTATCTACTGGGATAAACACGGCAGTACAGCATAGAGCAGCTGGATGCTCAGTGTGAGCTACCCACCCAGATTTTTACTCACTAAATCAAGTGTTTCTTAGAACCCCACCTGAGCTCGATGCTTTTGCTGGCTCAGGCACATATATTAGCAGAATTGATACCCAACCACTCATGAAGGTGGGCCACCTGGACTCTGGGGGCTTTTCAGGAACATTTCAGAGCCATTCAGGGTCCTTCTCCACCATATGATTAGCAACACCTGCAAAGAGTGCATTGTGGGCCACTGGAAAAAAGTCAGAGTTTAAACTGAGAATCCTCTAACAACAACAACTGGGGAAGTGATATCTATGAACTGGCCTACGTATCTGGAAAAGGAGGGGTGGATTCACTAGTTTATATCTAGCATCAGTAGATTGAGTCTGAAATTATTGAACTGCTTGAAAAATCTTGAAATTTGAAAAATAATACTGCTGAGAAGGGTTTGTTTTTTTTTTGGGGTGGAGGGGCTATTCCATTTCACTGCAGTCTGCAGTCCTACAGGTTTCTGCAGGAGGAAACAACAAAAACCCACAGCCAAAGTGAGTAATAACTCTGAGAAAAAGGAGTAAGTAAATGGAGAAAAAGAGCAAAAGGAAATGTATGGTCCCTCCTTCAAACAAGTAAAGGTCTGACAGTGCTGTAGTGAGTATCAAAAGCAAGTATAGTGCCAGACAGAAAGAGATGGAAAAGTCCTAGGAGGAGAAGGCTCATGTGGCATTTCAACCTGTCAGCTTCCATCAACTACAGACCATCTCAAATTCCAAACTCCATTCCAGGAAAGCTTTCTAGAGAGCTGGAAGACTCATTCTTCTTCCCTGTGGTTAAACCTTAGGAAGGAGCATGAATAGATCAAAACGTTGAGAGATCATGGCAGCTGCCCCTTTTGGGACAGTTATTCCCCTTGCCTGTACAGGTGGACGGCTTTTGCTTGCTTTGCACCATAAGCTGGTAGAATGAGTGCCAGTGTGGAAGGAGTTGAACCTCTTACATTGGCCATCAGATGGACAGAGAAACCTTAGCAGGCTTCATTTTTAACCAGTTGCTTAGCCCAGTCTATAGGAAGGATGCAAGTGCTGGAACAGAAAGGAAGGATGTAAACCTCTCTGTGTATAGTATGTTAGGGTGGACCTTGTCTGACTTGGCTTGTACATACATCTTTTACAGCATGGAGTTCTGAGGAACAAGGCGTTTTGTATGTAGCTATTGTTTGAAATTGTCTTTCTTGAGTCATATGTAAGCATTACTTTATGATGAGAATGCAAGGTATTTCAAATGGTTTTTTTTGTGGAAAATGTTGCAATTGAGTTTAAGTCAGTATTTCTGACATTCTTGCAAGCAATACTGAAACAGGTCCTTGCACAGGCAAGTCTAGAGAAAGCATATTGTCTAACCAGAACAGACTTTCCTGCAGACAGCTTTGGAGTCATGATTATTTGCTGTGGTTCAGCTTTCAGTAAACTGCATGAGTTGAAGGTGCTCAGCCCTACTTAGGGTTATGGCCAATAACTGAATAATAGTCATGTGAAGATGCATGTGATTGTATACATCCCATAATTAATAACATTCAGATGACCTCACTTACTCCCTTTAATGAACAATTTAACATCCTGAGCACTTGCGACTATTTAGCATTTGAAATATGTTAACAATCTGAACATTTGATGGGAGAACATTTGAATAATTTACCATAAATATTTTTCAAACATTTTATTGTTGTTACGAAATCTGGCGTGGCCCATTTGCTTCATCATATTGCCTAAAACTGCAGCTGTGTACCACAAACAAAAGAGGATTAAAGCCAGAGTAACACATTTCTGGATTTGCATATAATCTGTTTCACTTGCTGTCAAACACCGTGCAGCTGATACGTCTTTTGGGAAAGGTGTACAGTTTCCTTTAGAACCAACATGCAGATTAAATCATTAGAAGTTATTTATTTAGTAATTTTTGTTGGCACTCAGACACTGCAGTACTACATGTATGAAAAACAAACAATCAACAAACTACTGATGAAACCTGTAAATGCTCCTGAATGTCTAATCTTCTTTCCTTTTCCTTATGAATGCAAAGGTAACTTAAAAGTTTTTCAGATCGGATAGATTTTTACCCTTTAACATGATGTTCTGATTGACTACTGACAGAAGCCTTGGCCTGTCATGAAAAATGCTTTATCAGAGACCTAGAAAATTCAAGCCTATTGTCACAAGGGTGACATGGTAGATCTAAATCCTACTATAGGAGATAGAAAAGGAAGTAATCTCGGACATAAATGGAATTCTTTAACAAATGAAAGAATGAGAAAATAGACATTCACAGAAGGAGAAAACTGTTAAACTCTTCAGACACACAAAATGGAAAATATCTCTATAGCTTTTGTCACTCTGAAGGTAATGTGATAGTTACGCAATGTAGCATTCAGCCTCACTGCAAAATGTTAACAAAAGAAAATCAAGGAATTCAAATGTTTTTTTTATAATTCCTTATAGTCATTCAGTTAATTTGCTCAACACCCATAGCTCCTTAAAGAAAGGAAAAAAATGTCTATAGGTCCTTAAAGAAATGAAAACAATATAGAAAGAAATTGACATTCTGGAAAAAGCTGAACTTTAATATGCTTTGGTAAAAGAGTACTGCAGGTCCTTTCAGAGAGAATTTATGACAGACACCTACAGCGTCATTAGAGTATGCTAGGGATAAGGGTGAAAGCCTGCTTCATGGTCATTTTTTTGCAGGAATATTTCTGTTTTAAATGGTACCCAGGTGCTTAAAATTGGAAATATACTGACAAATGGTGATCTGTGTCATGGAAATTAAGTGGTTTAATGCGTTTTCTTAATTTTATAACACTTCTGTATATATATGGGTGTATAAGGGAGTGTTGGACAGAAGAGGGGAGGCAGTGCAAATCTGAAATCTGTATAATTTCTGAATATTTTAGGGCTATTTTAGGTTTCTGGTCTGTCCTATTACATACCAGGCCATAAAATTCCATTTGTTGAATTGCATCCAGACCCACAATGTGCAGTTAATGACAATATTTTTCTTGTCTCCTAGTATTTTTCAGAAAGAATCCAAATTTGGTTGAAAATCCCCACCTATGGCAAATTTGTTACAGTCAGTTAATAAGTTCTTCCAGGACCTAGAATGGAATTTCTATTCTATTTTGAAATCTATTGACTTCAACTGCTCATTATTGAAATGGTTTTGGTGTTTGGCAGATTATAGAATCCTCACATATTAATGCAGTCATCAGAATGCAGGGTCTGCCATGATAAAGACATTTTTCCTAAAGATTTTCCCTGATGGATCAGGCCAGTGCTAGTGTGGATTCAGACCTAGGACGATGTAGCAATGTTGGAAGAGGAAAAAGAGAAAAGAATCCTGAACTTTGCCTCCTACTACTTCCTCCCATTTCCAGATGGTGAAATGATAACAGAAGAACAAACAAGAATCTTACTTCTTTAAGGAGAACTAGATTTTAAGGACCTGACCATCATAAAATGCAGTTTTGTTCCTCTTTAATGGTTCTGACAGCAGCAGTGTGATTTATGTATTTTCACTCATGGGTGAATATGTAGGCCTATGATGCATCACAAGTGTGTTGATCTTCCACACAAATGAGCATAACTTTGCACAGGCATAAATGCAAATGGAGTTGAAATTGAGTATCAGAATCTAACAGGGAGTCAGGACATTGTGGGCAGGAAAGGAAGATGTTTCTTGATTCTGTTCAGGTGGGTCTATGAAGTGAGAGCTCTACTTTGGCAAAACAAAAACCCCAAAACCCTCAGAAAACAGAAAAACTCATCTTTTGTCTATGACAATTTTCTCTCCAATAGGTAAACCCAAACTAACTGTAATCAAATAAATTTGGGTGTTCTGTCACAAGGAGTTAAGATGCTAGGCCTGAAGGTAAGGGTGAAAAGTTGGTTGTTTTTTTTTTTTTTTTTTTTTTTACAGACTTTTTATAAATTAGTCAGAAGAGTTAGTTTTCATTTTAAGCTATTTTCTTTTCCAACTTTTTTTGTCTTATGTTATGTCCAGGCGTATACTAGAGATTCTTACAAATGAAAGAGAAAATAAATTAATATTGTATCATCAGATAGGTGCTCTTTCAATATAAAACATTGCACAGAAGACAGAAGACAAGTAAACTAGATAGGTAACAGAAACTGTTTCTCTTCATAACGCTTTAGGTGAAGTTGCAAATTGAATGAGAAGTCTAACTATGTGGTTATATTCAGATGCTAAACAAACAGACTTTGAGTCCCTTTTGAATTGTGTTTGGAAACTCCCTAAACTTGTTTCCTAGATCACAAGGAAAAGACGTATGGTAGATATTCTAGCAGTGGGATTTTGCTGGTGAGAAAAACATCATAAATGCTAACAAACGCCAGGAGTTATACCAGTGATGAGGTTCCTGTTCACGGCGAATCCAAGATCACCGGAAGTGCTTACAGCTTACTTTTCTATGCACTGAAGGTATGCAATGAAACATATAGAAAAAATAATCCCTCTTTATTCACTGAATTGTAACTGCACATATGAAAATGCCAAATGCTATCATCACCGGAGAAAGTCTGCTGCTACTGGATGATATGGCTCTAGCAACACCAGCTCCCTGCTTCAAACAGGAAATGTACTTGGATCTGACCAGCTGGAACATCTCTTTGGGAAGGAGTATATATTTGGCTCTTGCACTTCTGAGACACTTGTTACAAATCCAGAAACTATTCACAGACTATAAATGTTTTACTAAGGATATTTCTTCAAAATCTTAAAGAACATTAATCTGAAAAATAAGAGAAATCCATGCTTAAGGCTGTCATCTCATCCTTGTATTGTTAAAAAGAATTAGTAGGATTTGAGAAGTATGTCCATGTATGATGCTAAGCATATCCTGTGAGATATATCGTGCAGAAAGATTTTTGAAAGCCAATAATTCACAGGAAATTTTATTGGGCATTTGCAGTAGACTCAAGTCTCTGTGAAAACTTTATGTTTTGACTCATGACAGCGCATGAGGGGGTAGTTTCTGAAGTACTTGAATGTCACATCAATCAAATATTTAGATGTGAAATTACTAGCACATGCATCTGAAATGGAGACTAGCCAAAGAGCGATTTCCCCCTTTCTATTAGTAACTTTAAATAGTAATTCAGGATTTAAAAAAAACCCCCATAGCTCAGCCTGCATCAACTAATTACTTTTATTGACATGCTATGTATGAACATTTTGTGATCTGTCCCCACCTTTTGCCCTATATACTGCTTTCACTGCATCCAAAATGTCAGGGAAACATTTCCCCTGAATATTTGTTTCATTTTCTTATGTGTGTGTGGATAAGAACATCTCTTAAGATATAAAGTGAGCTTAAAGCATTATTATACAGAAGTATATCTGTATAATGTTTCTGTAGTGGTAGTGGTTCTAGTTAAAAGTTACTAATTTTCAGTTATCATCTGCATTTTCTTGGGAAAAAAAAATGTTTCTTTTTAAGATGAGAATTTCCATGTTTGCTATCTGGTTGCAACATAAATTTTTGGAAAGTCTGAGTTTTCATAAATGAACATGGTACTCCATCTACAATTATAATTTGTGCTGGTAAATGTTTCCCACTACTTTTGTTGTTCAGCCAGAAAACTGCGTTTCTTCATCCATCATGAGGGCAGAGTTGAGGTTAGATCAAATGGTGCATGCAAAGTGTTTCTAAGCTGTTTAAGCAAGCTTTAGCTATTTCTGCAGCTGATTTAGAGTTCTTTGATCTGTCTCATTCACTATAAATATAGCAAAGATGTAACCATGATCAAGGCTGAAAGCAAAATATACTGACCTTAGTTACCTCTGTGCTAAAATAATGATGGGAGGCAGGAAAGGAAAGAAAGCAAGAACAATGAATTAAAAGTATAAAGAACCTGATTCTCCACTTATACCAGTTTGTTCCAGTGGATTCCACCTAATTCAGTAAATTTACTTCTGACTTACAATGGTATGTGAAGGCTCAAAAGCAAGCTTCATGTAATTGCAGAGAAATCTGAAAGGAGATGTGATTAATGTTCTGCATTTCTCACATACCACAAATAAGCTAGATTATTATAGGTTGGACCAAGGGAGAGTTTAGATAAAAGGCTTCTTCAGGAAACATAGGCTCTATAGAATAACTTGTGATTTAGTAAAAACCACTCTTGCATGAGCACTGAGCCTGTTCATTGTCCAGAGCAGTGTTCATGGCCTTTTCCTGTCAGGAAAGAGTCCAGTGTTGTGGTAAATTTTTAACATGGCAATTTTACTTTCTTCCATTTCTCCGTGTAGCTTTTCAGTCCCAAAGCTGATCTGCTAACATTACTATATTTCAGCCAAGAGGCAAAATCTTAATTTGTTGGAAAAACACTGTTTATAACTTTGGGGTGTCTGGCAAAAAATGCTGTGGAAAGAGGTTGAACAAAAGACACAGAAAAGATGGGAAAAGAAAAAAACCCCAACAACTAAAGCTTGACAATATCACAAGCACGTTTGAAACTCATCAGGCTCTATTATTATAAAAATCAATGATATGAAATCAGGTATCTTCTAATGCAGTTGACTTTTTTTATACCATAAATGAGCTATTCTGACCTTTTGGGGAGGGGTAGAAGCTCACAATACACTATTCAATTTATTTAGTGCTATCCAGTCACTGGCATGTTTCTTTTTGTTTTCTTCCCTCTGTATATCTTTCTAAATGGGGCACATTCCTCTTCCTTCAATGTTAACAGCTTTCTCTAAAATTGTTTTCCCTTCTTGTTCAAGGCTATCTCCTTTATATTAATTTGACCTCTAGACCAAGATTCCTGAAATTAACCATATTTGTGCCTTGCAGAAATCACTTTGTAACACATGCCCAACAAAAACATCAGAATTATGAGCAAAGTACTTCAAAATTTAAAGATTGAATTAAATTTGGATATATTAAAAGTAAAAATTAGGTTTTGTTTGTTGTTAGTTTTTTTGGGGAGCTGGGAAGTAATCTTTGCAAGGAATCCTTTGTCAAGTAAGAGTATCAAAAATAAAAACTGAGCTCAGATAATCTCATGAGTTCAGAATCTGAAGTGTTAACATCTGAGCATTTCTAAATGTAATAAGTAGGCAATACTACCTTAAATGTCTCAAATTAGCCTTTTTATTTCCTATTAGATTCTATAAAGTTTTGAATGCTTTATATTTAAAATATTTTGCATATCAAAGCTTGTTAGAATGATAGAAAAACATATGAGGAAAATATGTTTTCCAAATGCTAACTTCTTAAATACAGAAGAATCATAAACAGTTTCAGGACTCAGTAAAAGGCAAATGTGGGTCCTCAGTATGCATCTTCAGAAAAAAAATCAAAGATTCCCAGTAATTCTTGTTTATTTGCACTGGATATAGAGGTTAAACAATAATATCTTAAATGATATGGGTTGGATTCATTGGTTTTTCCACATGTTAAAAGTTAGGCATCTACTTAAAATTAGTCAATGTAGACTGCCTGTCTAGTCAGTCAATATGTAGGATTGCGATATGGTATTTATAATCTGAGTAATAAAAACATTGTTTTAATCTACCAAACACCCACAAGATGTGTTTGAACTATGATGGCAACTACCATATTAATAAAAAAAATACAGTAAATGAAAAATAATGAGGAAAGTTTGTGGTGTGGTTATTTTCTAAAGATTTGGCTTCTCTCCATGTGCAGGTTCAAAATATGTAACAGACCAGAGTTTTGAATGTGCCACATATGCCTTGAGCATCTTGCTCCACCACATCTTGCTTTGTTAAGTGTGATGTGGAATAGGGCAATTTTTGTCTTAGTTTTTTCCAGGCTCTGATAAGAAAAATGTTTAAGAACTGCTTGTACACTCTCGAAGTTCTTGGACCACATTGCATTTTGCAAAGTTAGGAGTCACTGAAAGAAGAGGAAATGAGAAGAACTGAAATTTTGACCATAATCGCTGTTGAACATCCACCTTTCTTGGAGATGTTCTTCATATCATTGTAAACTTGGAGCCAAAGGGACTTGTACATTAACCCTGCCTCCATCTGGCATTACACAGATGGTAAAGACTTTCCCAATAAATGCCAGATTCAGGCTATCTCTGTGAGATAGCTTATCTTTTGGAAAGATGTTTAGTCTTCAGAAAGGCTTTCAGGTGATAAAGAAGTTGTAACTTTCCTATCTAAGCCATTCCAACGGATAAATACCACTGGGACTTTCAAAAAAGAAATGCTTTATTTTTAACTTGCCTAGCTTCAACATACACTTCCAATATACCTTTTCCTACAAGATCAAAGCTGGTTGTGGTCAGAGATCTCCTTCTGGTACATGTGCTTGGGATTTCTTTGCAAAACTTTGCAAATTTGAGTGGAAATAAAAAAAATATGTTTATTTTCAGAAAGTGCTGATATTGGCTCTGTCTAGACTGTAAAACAAGTACTTTCTGCACTTAGGCCATGTTCCAAATACAAATAGAAAATGAAAGCTAGGTGCATAGCCAACAGAAACCTACAGTGTGCTTCAATATGTCCTTCAGACCCGATCAATCAAAACTAAGACTGCTGGGCACACTGCAAAGCATACTTACTCTGTGGAATGGTTGCAATCAATAAATCCTAAGCCTTGCATTTAGTATTCACTGGGGAGGAACAGCTTAGGACGCTAATTTGTTCCTTCATGGAATGTTAGAGTTGCATGATGAAAAAAGCCACTGGGATGTTTACTTGTGCAATATATCAGCTTTGTTTCAGTTGAAATGCTGGTGCCTTTGTTTTCGTCACTGAAGTGTTCCATATACACTATGTACCTACCAAACCTAGTTTCTGAACAGAATTTATGTCTGCTTTTCATATTCAGTATCTCTTATATTGTCTAGACTGTAGGCAGACTTACATCTTTAAAGCATATGTAAACTCGGCTATAAGTTCTCTAGCTATATGTGTCTGGGGAAGATTTTGATATGTCATTGTAATTTTAAGGGATTTGATACCAATCTAATTTCAAGATACGTTGAATCTGTTTAATAGAATCTACAATTTTCTGTTCATGATAAATCATGAAAAAATATTTTCTGGAATAAAAGAGAGAGGTTAGATGTTTTACCAGAGGGAATACAGCTTTAAGATATACGTAGATGAAACAATAATTTTGCCTTAAGACTGGAAGAAGAGATCAAATTGTCCAGAATACTAAACAGGGTCTGTCTCCATATAGTCTCTTAAATGTTTATTTAGTTTTCTATGAAAGTTTCAAAATATGTTCAGAATTAGTACCCAGTCCAGAAAAGGTACATACTCTTCAGCATTTCTGAAAATCAGACCATTACTTCAGTGCAAGAAAAAAAAAACTTAATAACTTTAAATACTGAGGGTTTGGTTGGTTTTGGTAATCTTGGCATATTTTTTCTTATTCTGAGTCAATATTAATACTCTGTGCCTGAGCATCCAACACCTGATGTGGCAAGAAAGCTGAATTCTGGGCTGAGAACCAGAGTATTTGACAGCTCCTGGAAATATTAGTGGTCTAAAACATTCACCTCTTTATCCATCAATAGTAAATTAAAAGTTTATCTGAAAAAATGAGATGTTTTGGAAAGAAGGTACAGAAACAAAAGTGGTTTTAGTTTCCAATAACTGTCAGGACAAATCTACAACCCAAGTTCATTCTTCCAAGAAAAAAAAATATTATCAGGTTCCATTTGTCTTCCAACCTGGCTTCCCTTTACCCAGGAATGTCACATGCCTGACTCTGAATTGCATTTGTTTCTGATATTGTGCTCTGAAAGTACAAGAATGGTCAGAATGTTCATCTTCATAAACTTTGCTGATCAACTTTATTTACTTTCCATACCTGCACACTGTTCTAGGGATGAATCTGCTTGGGTAGTAGGTACTGGTAACTAATGATTTTTCTTCAAGTGACTTACTTTTTTTATCTGAGTAAATCTTAAGTATTTGCAAGTTGACCTAATGCAATTACACAAAATACAGTAGTAATGCAATTTATACATTAAATGCATTAATCTTGGGCAAAATATAGCCATGAGCAACCACACGGTTGGAATTCAGTAGTTAAAAAGATGAAATAATTCTATTTGAATATGGCCAGGACACGAGGACTATTGTATTATGTTTGTGAGCAGAACTATTTGGAAAATTAAATGCCTTTAAATATTCATGGCCTCAGTTTAATATTGCATCAAAGAATGGCTGACAGTGGCTGATTTACCTAGCCAGAAATTCTACAGACATTGCCAAGGTTAAAACAAATTTTGTTCTTATTAATTTACTAAGTGGAAAGTATGTGACTGATGCTAATGCAGTGCAATAAAAATGAGATCTGTGACAGTTTCCTACTGCTTAGTGACTACTCTGCAAACACTATGGAACCATCAACCAGGGTAAAAAAAAAAATCACTTTCTTAAGTTTAAGAAAAATACATTGACCTTGTTGAGTCTTTGTAACAATTAAATGATGTATGAAATGCTTATAGTATGCAGACAGAATATACACAATGCATCTCTTTGTTATTTGCAGTAATATTGTCCTCAGAAGTGGCTAGAAAACCTATCAAGCATGGAAATGCCAGCTAAAAGTAGAGAAGGACTATATATATAAGAGAATTGGATTAGAAATAGCATACAACTCTTTTGCTTATTTTTTATTTCCTACACCCCAGACTCCCCAGATGCTCAAGCAAGCCAATGTAATAAGTTTTCAGGGTCACTAAAAGGACTTTGAAAAGTCTTGCTAGAGTGAGAAGATAAACAAGGATACCACTGTGTCTAAAATTTGCTGAAGTCCTTGTTAATGTAGTCATAGAAATCTCTCTTTTCAAATCAAATTTTACTAAATTTAAATCTTTGTCTATATTATATATAGGGCTAGGAGCAATCAGACAAGGTGAGGTCAGGAGGAAATAGCTTGAGGGTTTCAGGAAAGGTGAGTTTGAGGTAGAGAACTGTATTGGATGCACTGAAACATCAAGCTTATGGAATGAGGCAGAAATAGGTAGGAGTTACCTGCTAGGTGTATATGTGGTAACATAGAGGTGGACTTGGAAAGCTGGAGTAATCATCTGGAAAGAAGATTAACAAACAAGCAGTCTGACAGCAACAGGAGAAAAACTGCATCCAGTGAGCACAGCAAGTCAAGATGAGGGCCCTGATCTGGCAATATTACGTGCATGTTTAACCATACCCTTGGGACTTGTTGGATTTATAGGAGGTACTCACATAAATAAGGTGAACCGTCTGCATAGTTAAGGCAAAGGGCCAAAGCATCTGTCCTCAATCTTATAATACAGTGATGCAAAATAAATTACCTGAAAAATAATGGAACCTTTAATTCCAGTACTCTGAGCCTTTAATTCCTCAGTGTATTATATGTAGATTCATTACACTATATGCACTGAGTCTATTTAAACAGCTAATACAGCATGTAAAATCAACTTTTCTGATGTAGGAAATACATTCTCATCTAAGTGAAAACTGAACTCATTTTATTCCATAATCTGGTTTATGTCTTCCACATGACCCAAGTGATTAAGGCCAAGTGGAATATATTTTTTGGTAATACTTGCAGTAATAGTAATGGTTTTAGTTTGTACAAACCTGAAATGTCATTACTAATGAGGAAAAAGGATTTTGTTTTTAAGCAGAAATTGTCCTTTTAAGTTAAGTTTGAAGAATCTGTAATAGTTTTTGCATGATGATAATCTTGATTTCTCTTGTTGATCTGTAGTGTTTCATACATAAAACATTGGCTGACAAGTCTGATGCAGTTTATTACAGATTGTTAGCATAAAGATGATACCTAGTATCAGAAGCCAACCTTCTTGAAGGCCAAGCCTGATACAAAATTTAAGGGAGGTTATCAGTGAGAAATCCGTTGGTTAACATTTGGTTGATTATGTTGGAAGGGTTCAAAACATGCTTCCAGGAAAAAAGCAAATGTTGAATGCTAGACAGATACCTCAGGTAGTTAAATGCATGGTGTGACTGATTTTTTCGAAGTAACAGAACTACAGAAGTCAGAACTGTGATCAGAAAAATGACATTTCTTTCCCGGGAGCAGCACCAGTAAAAGGGGCTTGAGCTACCTGGATATCTTAAAGTGTGCTGAACTCCAAAGTTTAGCAGAAGGAGTTTGAAAAATCAGCAGATAATTCCAGTGTATGTACTGTTTCATTTTTGTTAAATACAATGGAGAATTGTGGTCCAGAGAGAAAGTGGGGTTATAATAGGCTAAGCTTAATAGTATTTGTTTATAATAAATCATCCTGTTAAAACACATTTTGACAGTGTTACTGAGAATGTAGTCTTCAATGATCAAGTTTAAACCCCTTCAGTAGCGTCAAAGATACAACATTTCAGTTGTCTTTACTCTTTGCAGTTTCTAGACCTCTGAGGCTTCCATTTTCTGCTGGCTTATTTTTATTACTTTTTTTTTAGTGTGTATTAGGTTAGACTTATTGCTGGTTTACTCCCTCACCTCATTGCTCACCTCAGGCCTTTGCAATCCTTACAGTCTTTTAAAATTTTATTTCCATTTTCATCACGTGCTGGCTCTTCGTATTCTGGCATTTTAGTTATTCAGGGATGCACACTGTAAGCCAGTTTAATAGTTTGCTGCCACAGCCTGATAGTCAGAGCTTGCAAGGACATGAACTGTTTACATTCATTTTTAGCAAATGCTGATGGTTAGTATCTGCTGTTCTATTAAATGGTGAAAAAATTGATGCTTTACATTTCCCTTCCTAATTTTTATCCCAAATCCCTAAGGCTCTGTTTTATATCCTGGGTCAATAGACCTTCAAAATTTTAATTTAGAAATCATCTGGGCATTTGGACAGAAACCTGGTATAATTCATTCTGAACTCACAGATCTCATGCAGGTGAAATACCTGCCCTAGAAACATCCCACAACAGTCTACGTGGTCCCAAAAATGAGAAGAAGATATTGATCAGCACGGGGGAAGGGGTAGGAGATAGTCTTTTTTGAGATCTTGAGGCACATCTGGTTAAATATTAGCTTTGGGGAGATAGTGAAAAAAACTTTGTAGCTTAGGCTAGATTTGACCTCTGTTGTGGGTTAACCCTGGCAGGCAGCTGAGCCCCACACAGCCACTTGCTCACTCTCCCCCAGTGGGGTGGGGAAGAGAATTAGAAGGGTAAAAGTGATAAAAGTAATGTGTCGAAATAAAGATAGTTTAATAGGTAAAGCAAAAGCCACATACACAAACAACTAAATAAGAAATTCATTCACTACTTCCCATCGGCAGGCAGGTGTTAGCCATCTCCAGGAGAGCAGGGCTCCAGCACGTGTAACTGTTAGCTAGGAAGACAAATGCCATAACTCTGAATACCCTCCCCTTCCCTCCTCTTCCCCCAGCTCTATCTGCTGAGCATGATGTCATATGGTATGGAATATACCTTTGGTCAACTGGGGTCAGCTGTCCTGGCTGTATCGCCTCCCTTCTTTTTGTGTACCCCCAGCCTACGCACTGGTGGGCATTGTACAAAGCAGAAAGAGCCTTGACTCTGTGTAAGCAGTCATGAAAACACCCCTGTGTTATCAAAAATTTCCAGTACAAATCCAAAACATAGCACTATATGAGTTACTTTGAAGAAAATTAACGCTGTCCCAGCCAAAACCAGTAAAACCTGTCATTAGAAGTCTTAACATGATTTGTACATTAATTAGGTGGAGAACAATGTTATGATGCCTGATAGTGTCACAACCATTTTAGGTCATTGTTAGGTAGGAAATGCTGTTTTCCCTATTTAACATACTAAGAACAGAAACACTGTTAAAAGTTCACTCTGACATGAGATTTGTAGCTAGCTTTGGGCAAGTCATTTGTATTTAGTACATTCAAAGTCTCTTTTGCTGGCATAGGGATCAGAAGCAGGGTGCTGACTTTACTGTGGCATTCTGCCTAAGCTCGTTTGACTTGAACTAGTTCCTACTCAGATAAATTCTGATATGTCCAATGTAATTCATCAAGTCTCTAGCAAATCAGAACCTAAATCTACGTACTGTCAATCTTCTCACTTGTCACTGAAAAACATAACAGTGAGTTTCTTATTTAAATATTTCACAGATTAGGTGTAATGTTTTTTTTTGTTCTCCCTCTACCTAAGGCTAAGAAGGAAAAAGGGTCTTATCTCAGTAAAAGGTATTGGGCTTTTTATTTCACGCTATGAAAATGTATCTCTGTGAGGTATCCTTTTATCAGATTCTGGGAAGCTCTGGTAGACTCCAAAAATTAACATCTGAATTCCCTTAAACTTCACTACCACTGCCAAGCAGTTTAAAAACACTGTTGATACAGAGGCTTATTAATTACTAGTATAGTCTTTGTAATTGCTTAGTCTAGAAATTGATGAACAAAGTCATTTCAGAAAGCAATCAATTTGAAATCTAATTTGTTGGCGAAATGAACCATATAAACAAAATGCCACTTGCAGTTTGACTAAAATGAGATGTGCTTAACGAGCCCATCATCATCTGTGATATTCATCATGATGGGTCTCAGTTACATAAAATGTTATAAATCTGAAGCAATGCACATAAAGCTGAAATACAATATTCTATTCTGAAAAGAACAAAACATAAAACAGATGGCTGCCCCATGGAAACATCCTTAAATCTCACACGTTCTACTCATTGACTTTTGGGTAGATGAACTGAAACTTAAAAAAAAAAAAAAAAAAAAAAAAAAAAAAAAAAAAAAAAAAAAAAAAGCAAGTGTCCTTTCCACATTGCATTTTGCCTCATTATCTATATTGGAAGTTGAGACCAGGGAGACGGAGGTTCTAGATTTGAGCAGCCAAACATGGGCCCTTTGGAGTGAAGTGATGAACAACTTTTCCTTCTTTATCTTGCACAGCTCCAGAGCCAATTGTTTCATGAAAAATAAACCAGATTATTTCAGGCAACATGGTGGAAGCTTGAGGATTTGCCAGACGGTGTCTTTTTTATAAATAGTGGTGATGAATAAGAATTATAAGTAAAGTTGTAAGTAAAAATGATGAGATGGTTGGATACTAAAAAAACACTCAAGGGGCTAAGGAACTGACCTGCCTGAGACAATATGAAGTGTAGTTTCTATTTCTTCAATGCTTAGCTAACCAGACAGCATGTCTCCTCCCTTCTGACTCATGACTCTATCTTTCTTTGGAATGTCTAAAACAAAAAATCTGCACTTACAGCTTTCCCGTTTAATATCAGATGATTGGATGTTTCCCAGCAATCCCTTTTTAAAGAATTATTTATTAAAAGGTATCTGGCAGTCTAGGAAAAAAGGGGATTTGCTTAAATATGAAAATACTATAAACAGTGAGGGAGCAAACTCTTGAGTACAAAGAAAATTTTAAACTTTACATGGAGCTCCAGAAGAAGGAAAAAAGTATCCAAAAAGATGGAATGAAATAGAGAGGAGGATAGCAAAATTATTTGCTATATATTTGTTCTCTTCTATGACAGATATTTTTATGGGGATATAATGTATCTATGCTTATATATCTGTATATGTGTGTTATGTGTGTGTTTGTAGACATATCTGTGTACGTGTAGAAATGTCATATATACTTACATATATATGCATGTGTTGAAAAAGAGAGGTGAGATTACTCTGCCGAAGCTCTTTGTTCTGTGGAAAGGCACGTTCTTCTGGTGTACAAACTATAAATAAAACATATGTAATGCTGATGAAACTCACTGCTGGTAAAAAAGTGTTCTTAAAATTAATGTGTTCAAAAGAGAAAAGCGATAATTTTTACCACCTCCTACCACTTCCCCCCCACCCCCCTCCCTTTCCCCCCCCCTTCTTTTTCTTATTATTGGATTGGGAAGCAAAGGCAATCATAGGTAGGAGACTGGATTGTGATCTCACTTACAACAATATAAATTCTTTTGTTTCAGTTCAATTATTCCAGATTGACAACGGCACTACAGAGAGCAGAATCGATCCCCTAATTACTGAAGTGTTACCTGATGGTTTTTAAGATATGAACAGTCTATTGATCTTTGCTGTCAGAGGACAGTATCTTAGAGTAGTGTGTGTTTATATGTGAGAGAGGCAGAATAGCAGATTAAAATCAGCGTTGCCAAACTTTTGCCCAGATGAATGTTTTTCAATGAGAAAATAAATACCAAAATACAGGGGGAAACTTTTTTTGGCTGGAATTATTTTTTTCTTCTATCTGCACTGATAAAAAAAAGGGTGGTGGTGATTGTGGGGGTTCAGGAAGATTGTGAGTAATATGTGGATTGACACAGCAAAGAAGGAACAACTCCCATCAGATTAGCACTGACAGAAAGCTGCAGGAGTGATGCCACCCGGCCTCTGGTACCCGAGCTAGCTAAGGGGCCCCAAGGAATGGAGGCCATTTGAGTCTGTCCACTTAGGAGATGGATTTGATATAGGTCCTAGTGAACTTCCCAAGCTCTGGCAGTTGCGACCTATTAGGATCTTTTCAGTAGAGATAGTTCTTAGGTAACAAACTGCGTAGGGATCACAGCAGGGCATTTGTAGGTGACCCATTAACGTATAAACCCCTGGCGTGTCTGGTTGGAAGAAAGTACTAGTTTTCTCACATCCAAGGGACACTGTCAGCCTTACTTATAAAGTCATACACCTTTGAATAAAGTAGTGTGATTAGCTCAGATCCCTATTTAATTTGGAGTTCTTTAGGAGACAGCTTTGTAAATTGTTTAATTGATTAGTTTTTCATAGGGAAACTGAGCTTTGTAAATTTAATGAAATCAATGAGCGGCTCTAATGATTTTTTTAAAAATTGTTTTTTCTAAGCAGAAGTAAAGAAATTTTAAAAAATCATATGCCTAGTTAATATTCCAATAAGAGCTTCACTGACATGTAACACTGTTTGAAACAGACCTGTGTGTCCCTTGGCTACTTTACCATATAGCGCAGCACCGGGAAAAGGTATTCCTTTACTTTCTTTAGGGTTTCTGCCTCACATATTTGAAATGGAGTCAGAGACTAGGAAGAATTTTGTTTTCCAAAGAAATAAATAAAAATTTAACACTCTGCCTAGTAGTGTTGGAGCCAAGGAAGATCCTGCTTGAAAAGCTGAGTTAACGTTATATTGGATCAGAAAGTTTAACAGTGAATTGACAAAAATAGTCTGTCTTTAAAGCTGTGATCTTTCACTATCACATCCCTAAGATCTGTGTGTTTTCTGCAGGTACAGCTAGCTTCTCAGCTGCAAATCCTCAGGGAAGCTGGCAGGCAGCTGGAGGCTCAGCTGAAGCCCAACTATAAATAAGTACAGCTTTAAATGGTTTCAGCAGCATTGTCTCTCCTGTTGTGTTTATTGCACATGGTAAGCAGCACTGCTTGGCTAAGCCTGCAAAAACTAAATGGAAAAATTGAGAAGAACTCAAGACTACAGTATTTCTGTATTTTCTGCTGAAACTGAGAAGGTTTTATAATGAGGGTGTAGTAATAGAACAGTGGAGCAGAATTAATCAGATGACTTTAGTGAGGGAACACTAAATAAAGGAATTTCCTGTTTTAAGAGTAGGAACTAAATTAGACTCATTGCTGTACATAACATTCTCCAGCAAGTTCTCTAATTTTCAAGTAATAAATATGCTGAAATTATTTCTTGCATGGGCTGGTTCATAATTAGAACAACTATGGGAATAAACAGTTCTGTTTAATTTATGCTAAGAGCAAGGGCATCAGTGGTGGATAGACAGATACCAGAAATACACCATCACCCTGGTACAGACAATTAATGCTTTTCCTAAAGTACATGAGAGCAATTTATGTGCATTAGTCCATCCTTTCCTAATTTAAAGTTTATGATCCTTGTAATATCAAGATATATGAATTTCAAGAATTATGCACGTCCTTGGATCAAATTTCTTGATAGTCAATGAAGTGTAACAATTAATTATAATAAATAATGCAAGTAGAAATCATGACAAAAGGCTGGGTCAGTAACTGAACAAAATGGACAAGGCTTCTACTCAGCTTGTTTAATATGCAGAAATATAAGAACAAGGAGTTTACTACAAAGAATTATAGGTCTGTCTGGCATGAGAATGAGGAAAGGAAACTTATTTTCACTATGTCCTTCCTTAGATATTGACAAGGTTATACAGCATGTCTGAGAGAATTCTGTTCTTTAACTAGCTCTGACTAGCATTTCATGCATCAAATGATGGCGTAAACCTTGCTTTGCTGCTTGGTAGTATTGGCTATGAAGTGAACTTTAACATCTGCTTAAAGTGTGTGGTCTGTGTAAGCCCTGATGTTCAGTTACCCTGGTCATTTAGCTTGCATTCAGATCACAGCGATGGGACTTCTCATATTAGAACATGTATCTTAATGATGCAAGAACTCTGCACATTATCCATAATGAGAAAAATCCAAACTTCCTCTTATTTTCTTTGCCGGTCACTTCTTGTGTTTGTACGGAATACTTAACAAGTCTATCACTGGAAATGTTTGACCCATCTACACATGCTAAAAAGGCCCACAGAACTGCGGTATCACAATGTCAATAATAGTATGAACTTGAAAGACAGCTCACTCTACTGTCAATAAACTTTAATTAAAACAAAGCCTAAAGATACATATCCAGAGTTCCAGTCATTCTCACTTATTACTACACATTAATGCCTCATATGCAAATGGCAAAAGATACAGCACCTGATAAATCAGTGCTGGGGGCAGAGTCCCTTAATAAAGTCTTTACTAAGACTGTGCTTACAAACACAGTTGGTATCTCAGTGAAATAATATATCTTGTTAGTTTTTAGTTTTCTGGTAGATAGCAGAATTCACTTTAGATACTCTTCTTCCATGTGATAATAACAAGTTTCAAGTAAATAAAGATCTGGATAGGAAGCGAACACACATTTTCTAGAGGTCAAAGGCTGTTTTTCTCACTTATTACTAATTGTTCCAACCATTTAGCCTTATGTCCCTTCACTTGGAGACTGTAACTAGAATAGACAATAGCAATCAGCAACTTGAAATTTTGAGATGCTAAGAATGCTTTAAAACACCTTAATTCATCACAATCATGGGTGCCTTTTTATTGTTTTCTTTACGTTCTAGTAGTTCTAAGCAGCCCCAGCAAAGATTAAAATTATTTGATTTCTTCCTTTTAACTGAGGGAGTGATGAACCACACATCCTTACACCAAGGGTGAGACATTTAGAGGCAAAATCAACTAGTACAGTAATAAAAATTATGATGTCACTTTCCTTCTCCAAGCGCTACACTCTTCAGAGTTCACAGTGGAAACCTTTGAAGTAAGACTAAATCTCTTGGAAGCTCTTGTGCTCTGGCAGTGTTAATGTTTGAGAGATTTGGATGCCTCAGTGAAATTTATCTCCTTTTTAATTGAGAAGGTTTATTAACCTGTGGTGTCCTGGAAAGAAGGCTTGTTCTGGAGATAAGAACATGTTCTGTCATGCAGAAGTGCTGTGTGATGGGTGGAGTTTGCATTTAGCACCTGGAATCTGTGAGTTCTAATCCTGGCTAATCTTCTGTTTGACCTCTGGACTCTAAAACTGGCTAAATCATGGTTATTTCTCTGCTCCTCCTTGTATCACTTGTTTAATGGATATTATGCCACTCCCTGCTTTGATGCTGTGGGTATTCATGACAATAAATGTTTATATGGAATTTTGTTCTCTAGGAACATGAAATCTTCTGTATTATCATCACTGACATGTTCCTAATCCATACAGACAGACATTATGCTTAATGATTTTAAAGCTGGCAGAATCACATATATGCATAAATGTTTTAAGTATAAAGAAAATAAAACTTAAGAGTTCTGTCTAAATACATATATTGGCCTTTTGGGACGAATAATCCAGGCTATGACTACAAAATAGCAGTCTATTGATCTTGAGTCCTTCTTGAAAACTGATTTTTCACTTGCCAAAGCAGAGCCACTGTTCTGTTTTATTTATAGACTCCAGGGAAGGCCACAAAAATATAACTGGGGAGAAAACAAACAAAAAAACCCCAACAACAACAACAACAACAAAAGAAAAAACTTTCTACTTGTGAGTCATATCTAGTTAACTTTCCCCCTGTTCAGATGCAAATCAGTGTCAATGTTTGTTTAATGAAAGTATAAGGAACAACTTACTGTGCTTTGAAATCTTGCTTTAAAACTAAGATTTCAGAGTGTCTTCTGTAAACATGCAGACACACATATATATGATACTTCCTAAGTGCAAAATATGAAACTGAATTTTCAGACTGTGCTTGTGCAGATAAAAGAGTACCCACAAATGACCTGAACTTAAAGCTGTTTAAATCTAAAAATGCTGGTATGAACAAAGAAAAAATGTGTTAACTTTCATGCTTCTGAGGTATGTGTCTAAAGAAATTTAGCTGTGTTGTCTTCAGTTCACAGCCAATCGGTTCTTTACCTGTTGCCTAAGTGTATTCTGGATTGATGAAATATTTGGGAATTGGATAAACTAATTCCTTTGAGGGTCTTTCAGCATTCCTTATAATGTAGCACACAAATTTTGTATGGATTTAAGTATCAATATGCTCCAGAGGATAGTATGGTGAGAAAAAAAAAATGGTGGGTGGAAGCAGTATATTGTATTCTTTGAAATACTTTGTGCTTTGGGATCTCTTTTGAAAGGGTTTTAGAAGGACATTCAGCATTCTAAAGAGAAATGTTCACACTTTGCACACTTTGTATTCATGTTGTGTATGCACAGACACTAGCATCTACATCTATGCACATATGTGTGTATACACATACATATATATGTATATATAAATTATTTGCTCAAGCCCAAAGGTTGACTCAGTAGCAAAGCTAGGAAAAGAACTGATGCCTCCTAATTTTAATGGCACTTCTCTCTTCAGTGAACTACACCTAATAACCTCTGGCTTAGCTTCAATTTTTGATATTAAGCAGACAGCATTGAACAAGATTACTCAGTCTAAATTAGATCTGATTCTCTAACATGTCCTGTCATTAGATACTCTTGTATAAATAGACAGTTGCACTTTTACCCAGAAAGGTGATTCAAAGTAAAGGTATTAAATGCTCATGAACATTTCATAATGGAGAGGAGACAAGTCTTCTATTAAAAAAATGATCGTAAGTGGTTTTTTTACAGGTTCTCTTAATCATTTCTATTCCAGGGTACATTTCTGGCTTAACTTAATGTCAGGCAAAATATAGATTCGATGTTTTAGCTCATAGATGCTTCTGGCTCTCTATTTTCTTTCAAAACATGTTCCAGGGCTTCTGAAGTGGTTTGGCTGAGGTACCTATGCTGTTATTGTGAAATCTGTTCTTCACCCCACTGCAACATCTAAAGCATGTAAGTGAATACATTTACTCTAATAGGCACATTTAGCAGATAATAGGCTCGACATGATGTCCTTAGGTAGATGTTCGGAGCTGGTTATTCAACAACATGACCTCATAAGACACAATTTAAAAGCAAGATTTTTACCCAAGTCGAGCATGCATTCATAATTTAGCTTGCTTTGGTACAAAATGCTAATTCTAGTCTTTAATAATCTTTAATAATCTGACATGGTAAGAATACTTGGTCTCTGAATTGCTCTGCATATGTATTACAGCTAACATTGAGGTTAGGTTGCTTGGAATTTTTAATAATCCTTCTGGAAACCATTTAATAAGGATTAGTTTCAGAAAATCGATTTTCCACAAAGTAAGTATTTTATGACAGTGTTGCCTTATCGATCAATTTTCACTAACATGTAAACAAACAAAATCTTGCTTTTCCCAGTTTATTCTTTATTTTGAGTTCAACTTAAAGCTAAAAATTTCTGCCACTTCACCAAATGAGAATACAGGGATTTTATTGAATGGTTTGTCTATCCATATGCCAAATTGATGAGAAATCCATTATGACCTGTAGAAGGGTAGGTTATACTGTAATCAAACTTTGTTATTTCAGTATTTGTCTTCACATCAAGTTGAAATAATAATTTGGTTAAATTCTTTGCCTTTCTTAAATGGTATTTTGTTTCTAAAGAAGCCCAGAAATTGTGTCTTTGTCCTAGGCACATAGTAATTACAACATGTGCAGAAGATACCTAAATTTGCTTACTCTCAGCTAGTGTGAGTGATGATGGCGGAGTAGCTACACAGATATTGAATAATTACCCAAAGGTCATGGGCAGGATTGTGCAGACTGTTTTGAAGCCTATGTCACTGTTATCATGATACCATTGTTGGAGATAACTGGTCATAACCTATGGTAGCAAAGCAGAGAAATGTTTTCAGTCACCAGATTTTCTCTATGCCTGTGTGAGTCTGTGGATGTATATCCCACGCTCTCTAGTAGATCATATCTATTTAGTCAGAAAAAAAAGGCCTTTACTGTTTGCTGCTTCTATTCACAGACAAAGGTTTAAAAAAATGAAATGAAATCTGTGGGCTTTCTTTTCAGTTTCTTTTCACGTCAGTTTAAAGCACCAGATAAATTCTTCCTTTAACAATTGCATTAAAAACAATGGAAAACCAACAAGAATATAAAGATTGAAGTACAGCATCTATCTAACAGAAAATTGATTGTTTTGCCTGATATATGATGTGGAAGGAACACTAAGGAATTGGCTGAAAGAAATGTGTTTGAAGGGTTAGAAAAGTAGTACTGAGCAAGAAGTGACCAGATTTCAAAATTAATAGTGAGGATACGTGCCAAAAATTAACTTGCTCCGTGGTGTAGTGTTTATTTGGAGGTAGATAGAAAGGCTATGTGGAAGATTATAAGAAGATGAGTCATGAGATGAGGAATGAAAGGGTTTCTTTCATCACCTGCTTGTACCAAGTCCTTATTCCTTTCCAGTTTCCTGCCTTTTAATATAGAAACCAAATTACTTTAAAGAAAGAGTGGACATGTTATTAATTTTCTGGTTTCCTTTTTTTATCTTCTATTTATATGGTTTGTATAGTGTTGTATGTATATAGTTTGTAGTATTTCCTAGTTTAAGCCCTTTGCTATTATTTTTATTTGGGCCTGGTGGTTTTTTTTTGTGTTTTAAAGGCTTTTATTCCAGTTACTTTGAATTCCCTCTCTTCCCTTTTGCAAGTTTTCCAGCAAAACCTTCCTGAGTAGGTTTGTTTCCTTGTCCTTTTTCCTCACAGTGTTCCTTAATTGTGCTTTGCTTCTTTCCTTCAGCTCAGCTATGATTGTTCATTCCTCATCCACCCACTTACTTGCTTTACTTTTCTCCTCCTGCTAACAATCGCCCACATACATGGGTTTATTTCATTCACCGTTCTGTCTCTTTCCTGTTTGACTCAGTCACCCACTAAATCATGCCTTATTCTGCCTCACACTTGCAGTTGCTCATTCACTCCATTTTAGCAATCTGGGAGAAATGCAAAGTGAGTATATATAAAAAGGAGACATAAAGAGCAAGAAGAAAGACATAGGCTGTGAAAAGGGTGGAAGTGAACCACTGAGAAAGAGGTTGTCAGAGTTAGAAAAGAAAATCTGCAGGAGTAAGAAATTCTTGGGGTGTTGGCAAAGCAGTTACCATTGGGGTGAGTGTGTTTGGGGGAGCAGATGGTGGTAAGAAGAGTTTTGGCAAATGGATAGACAGGGTGGAAAAGTGCTGTTTCAAAGAACTCCAGTCTTCTCTGGGATGAACTTGATGTGTGAAGTCTGGTTGAGCAAGTTCAAAAGCCTTTATTTTAAAGGTGATGACTGACTTCTAGCTTTTTATCTCGGAACTTTAATTGATCATTTTAACAAACTGCCACAAGACTATAATTGTGAACACCAGGAAAGTCACCAGGTGTTTCTATTCATCATACCACGCAGACCTCATTTATGAGTGTATGTTCCCTTGGTGCAGTACTGAAACATCTCGCATTATGTCAAAAACAGTGAATGATAATTTACAAATATTTCTGCAATTTGAACTCATAGACCATAATCATCATCACTTATTGTATCTCAAAACAAAGCCTTCTTCTCACGGAGAAGCAGGCTTGCAAGTCTGCAGCTTGCATGCTAGTAAATTATCTATAATGGCCAGATATATACAAAACTGAGGCATCACTTATGGAATACACAGAAAAGTGAAGCAAAAGACTTTCGAGCAGTGAAAATTAATTAAAAAAATTACATATATCCTCTAAATTTGTAGAATAAACAGGCAAGAGATATAAAATTATCTTTATAGGTAACACACTGTTCAAAATTTCACTGAGCTGAAGGGTATTAGTATGTTGAGGTAATATTTCAAATTTATCGAGCAATCCTAGAGCTTCTAAAATATAAGTTTATTTTAAAAGAATCTTTGGAAAAGCTATGTGTATTTATATTCAACATTAATTTGCAAAATGAAATATTGTAGAAAAAACTGTGACCACGAGATGGCAGAATTCCCATTCAAACCTGAGAAGTTTTTAACAGAACTGCCCATGGAATTAAAAAAGCTTATCCTGAACTTCCTTTATTTCTGCAGCTACAGTATGGCACTTCTAATCCAAACTGCCATTTAATTTTGCAAACCATAGGAATTTATGAGAAGGCTGGTTTTGTGTTTCAGTTGTCTTGGGTATTTTTGAGACATTCTACTCTCTGTCACTGGTAATTCTGCCATTTTTCTGACATGTATTAGCCTACTGGAAATGTTGTTTTAAAACGTAAATACATTTCTTCAAAATAATTGGCATCAGCTTGTGTTGTTTTAGTAGACTGAGAAATGTAGACATAAATTTTCTGAAATTCACAGAAAATATTAATCAAAATATTTCCCATGGATGCTGTCCTGCAGACAGTTTGATGAGTATTAAAGAACTTCCATTTTCATAGGCAGCTGGAGCTTTCTTTCTGTAAAGTGAAGAATCCCAAAATACTTTTTTTTTGACAGTTTTCAAAACATATCTTTTAGAGCATAGTTCATCGCGATGGGATTTTTAAAAAGGCTTCATGTTGGCTAACCTTTCTGTCCCAGGAAGCAAGGTTGGCAATTCTATATTTTTTGGGGGATGGGTATTATAATATTGTGCATTTCTGTTATGACTCACCTCCTTGGTTTACATAAATATGTGGAAATCTCAGTTTTCATTTAAAATAATTTTTTCTAGCCCTGAGGACTATGGCAGAAAACACTTGGGAAATAGATTGGTAAATAATGTAAAGTATAAAGCAAGAAGATCCATAATTATGATTGAAAAAATAAGTATTTTAAAGACAGTCAAGTTTTTTGTGGCCTGACACATAAGCTTTTCCTTTTTTTAATGGCATGACTTAAAGCTGTATTGACATCAATGAGTTTTGCCACTGACATGCAATGGATTTAGGCCAAAGCTGAGGGCTTTTGAAACTTCTCCAAGTACATTTTTAGGACAAACAGAAATCTTCCTGCCTCATGTTTAACTCCAAAAATAACTACAAGTGCTAATGCACTGGCTGTAGGTGGAAGAAAATATTTTTTCTATGAATACAGGGGATATATTTCCCCTTGCAAGAAGGAATGACACACATTTAGACAATAATCAATACAGAGAAAATGACTTCATTGTTTGGAGAGTTCTAAAATAGTGACCTTTAAGGGTTTACACTAAATTTTTAACTTTTGAAATTACAGTGTTTATGCTCAGGGTTTTTTTAGATTGTGGACATTTATCTCATCATATGGTCCTAACCGTAATATAAATAATATTAAGTTCTTTGAGCAGCACATCACTTGTCTGTACTATCATCTATACCATGTAAGAACATCTCTAATCTGAGAAAAATCCATGGCTGATATCTGGATTATTTGTTTTAATGGATCTAGAATGCATGATTATTGCATAATGCAAATATATTTTAATAAAGCACAGTGAAAGAGCCACATGCCAAGTTGATTAGCATAAATGACACACCAACACCTTTAGAAAGACAAATTTCCTATGTAAACTATTCAAACAATATCACGTCGTTTGGCGCACTGTGGAGTAACTCCATTGGGTTAATATTTTGAATACAGTGAGTAGGATGCTAGGGAAGTGACAATATCTGCTTCTAGCTTTGTCCTTTCCAGGTCATTTTATTTCATGCTTCTTATGTGCAAAACTTGATGCATTAGGGGAAGATATGAAAAGGGACCTAGTAACAAGCTATGCATTACCACCACCTTCATGGTTTTGACCAGACATTGGAACTCAGCATATATACAAGAAAAGAAACCTAACTATACTAAAATGTTAGCTCAGATTTTAAACCCAGACAATGATACTGGACTCAGGACCTCACTAAACAAATGATAGCATTTTGTCATAGTTCTTCCTGTGAAGATGGGGTTTGCATTAGCACTTAGCTAGCAAATAAGTGCCAAGGAGCTCAAAACACAGCTGAGTTCGCTTGTAGCTGCTGCTGACTAACCTTTTTTTTTTTTTGTACTCACATTGTAATATCATCATTAATTTCAGTTTTTGTCAGGGGCAGTGTTAGTTAGCCTACAGATGCAGTGTTTACCACAGTACTATCTTAGATACTGTTTTTTTCATAGTACTAAGAATGCAAAATAAGTTAGTTTTCCCAGACAGGCCTCTTAAAAAACCCCTCAGTGTTTGCATGCAATCAGAACAACAAACCCATTGGACTGTGACTGATGAATTAATCTCCATAATTTTTCATGGTTTTTAAAAACTGTATTACTGGAATATTTTAGCATGGGAATTTCAATAACTGAAGTGTGTTAAGAATCATCAGTAAACTAGGAACTGAGCTGCAACAGGTAAGAAAAGGGTTTTGTTTAATATCTGTTATCAAATGTGGTCTTTTGTGATGTAGGCCTATTCCCTTCAGACACAGAAATATGAAACTCCATTCAGAAACAATTGTATCCATGTATATATCTATGTACATGTCTACGTGCTTGTATAGGCTATCTTTGAGTTACAGTTTTCCTCATGGCACTTCTCAGGATTTTAAATCAAATCAGAATCCAAGGACAAGAGGAATGTGACTGCTAGAGGTACACGAATATCCTTATTGTCTTTTACATGGTGACATTTTAAATTAACCTCTCTTTTTTTCTCGTGCATTCCACCCTGCTAATCCAAAATATGGTTAGTCAGAAAAATGAGCTGATGTGAGATGTTCCTCAAAGAACTAGTTAATTCCTAAGGAAACTAATCGTATGGACAACTACTTTAAAAATATGTTAATTCTTGATTCATGTATCTGCTGAAGAAACTTGCACTTTATTTAATTTGACATGTGAATATCAAAAGTTTATGAGCCTGTGTAGGCCATTCTTGTTAATCTTGTTTATTTGTGTCTGTTCTCTCAGTGGAAGAAATACTTACAGAATGTCTTTTTTCTGGGAACAGTAAAAATTTCAGGAACACTTGGAAGATGAATCTTACATTAAACTTCATGATTTAAAACAGTATTTCCAAAAGCCGGTCCAGAAGAATACCCAGAGTTTGCCTATGATCGCTAAGATGAATTGTGATTCTCTGTGATGGCAGTTGCTACATTTCTAGCAAAGTATGCGAGGATAAGAGCGAGATTTCACTAGTTACCTGGTAATAGGTGTGCACGTATTTGAATTGCCTCTTTCAAACTGCAGGGGAAAAGCACAGGAAGATCAGGGACAAAAGCTTTAGTGTAGAAGAGGAGCCTTTCCAGAACAGACTAGCAGCTTTCTTATGCTACTATTTCATCTGACAATGGCCGTTACCAGATGCTTTAGAGGAAAGTGCAAGTAACCCTGCAGTGAAGACTTATGAAATATTCTGCCTGTAGAGGAAATTTCTTGTTAATCTCTGTCAGTGATGATTGGTTTATATCTTAGAGCATGATGGCTTGAAGGTTAAGTATAAAAAAACTTTAGGACTAGTACAACTCGTACTACTGTAAAAGAAACTGTTTTTTCCTGAGATACTTCAGTTTTATAATGGGATAACAGGCATTGGCCAAATGTTGTTAAGCAAATTCATTAGAATTTTTTGACATTTATTGCAGAGGCTGGATAATGAAGGAGGTGTGGGAGAAAACCAAGAGATTAAGTCTTTGTGATTTACAAAGAATTCATGAAAACAAGCAGGTCTTTTTTTTTTTTTTTTTTTTTTTTTTTTTAATTACTTTTTGCTATCTTACATATGTTTATGGTAATATCGAACCTTACCTATTTTTGTTAGAAACCTTTTTGAAGTCTTTAACCTGTTATGTGCCTTCAGCTGTAGGAGTAATTTTTTAAGCTTTAATAAACATATTTTTATCTAAAATATTGAAATACTAGCTTTTGCAATGAAAATGCTTTCTGTTCTCTTGTCACCTTCCCGACTTCTGTGAAATCATTGTTTTACTATTCCTTCTAGTTACAGAATATTCTATAAACAAAGACTGAATTTTCTCATTTTAAAAGAAGAGGGAAAAGAAAAAAAACTTCAAGCTTTCTTTTCATATCATGAAGGGGCAAAAAGGCATACATCCAAACATCGTTCTGCCCCTTTAAATATTGTTAAATATAGAAAAAGTGATACCATTTATTTTGGAATCATTTATAGGCTTTTCTTTTTTTGTGTGTGACTTTGTGGTAAAAAAAAAAAAAGAAAGCCTCTAAATAATTTAGAATGTCTAATCTAAATAAGGTCACGAGAAGATCTCTTCTAGATCTAGCAGTGCTGAATGAGGATGTTACTATACTCAGCTCTCCAAACCTGTAATCCGCCAGCTGGAAGTTGCCGTTCCCATAGCTCTGCCAGACAAAGGAGTCTGAGAGCTTTGCCTTATCCACTTCAGGCAAAGTCAGTTCTCTTTTCAAACTGCCTTCATCAGCTGATTAATACTGCCATGACTCCATATGGAGTTCTCATATGACCCATTCTGCCAACAAGCTGCAGAATTGGCAGCCTCTTGGGACGAGACAGGAAGAAACTCTTAGAGTTGCTAATATCTTCAATGGTCACTGCTCCCTGCTAGATGAACATTTGTCTGCAGCTTACAAATGAGCTCTGTATGAGCACTCTGCTAAGAACATTGCTATTATCATGCTTGTGATTTTGTGCACTGCTTGTGAACTTTTCATCTCCTTGCTAGCCTGGCTATCTTAATCTTGCCGGATATCTTGAATTCAATCCACTGTTGAATAGTTCAGGTTCTGCATATCCTCAATGCAGGTTTCAGCCTAAAAATTGCACTTCATGCCAAAGGAGACAAGAAGAGAAGACAAACAGCTAACGAACAAAACAATTCAAAATTGTTCATGATTGCAAAATAGTCAAAATTACAGACAGTATTCTTTCTACTCACTTTAGATCCAGGCTTTCTCTGAGGTGTCATAGCAATATACAGGAACTAGAGCAGGTAGCAGAAAGTCCTCAGTATTTTAAGTTATGGAGTTTTTTTCCTCTGCTCTATAATACTTTATATGTCACTTACATGTCTGAAAGGGTTGTAGAGAAAGGTGCAAGTTAGGTAATGCAGTGTCTGAAATCATTAACTTGTTTCCCCAAGGATATTCAGTGTTCAATAAGACTTCCTAGAAATTTTGCCATATGTAGTAATCATGCTGCAGGTTATTTGTAGACAGCTTGTATCTGTGGGAAGATCAGTTATCCAAATAGCTAAAAGCATTTCTTGAAAGACTGACGTACATAAACATGCACATGTGGTGTGTAAAACAGTGATATCTATTCCAATGTTATAGGAGTGAGAGAAAAAGGGAGATGTTAAATTAGAAATAGGCATCAACAGGCAGTTGAAGCATTGCTCTGCCTGATGTTCTTCCAAGGGGCGTTTGGTTACTGAAGGTATGTTGACTCTGGTATTTGCTGCATTGCACATGAATCTGCTGCTGTTCCCAAGGAAAGCCTTACTTTATTTTGCAGATTGAAGAGAATCCTACATTGAATAAAAATCAAATGACCACGTAGCAGAAAATTAAGAGCCGTCTTCATGGAAACAACCCTGTCAAGACTGGGGTGTTCATATTAGAATATTCAACCTGTTATAAGACATAACATTTTTTAATTGCCTTTTTGTATTTGACTTCTTCATTGACACCTTTGTCTACTCATTTGGTTTACTTTTTCATGGTATGTGGCACTTTGCAAGTATGGCTGGTCAGTAGGAAAATGTACTTGAACAATGATTTACAGGATCAAAACTAAGGGCATTAGATGTGATTAACAGATCCCTGATATATAAAAACCTGTTGGCTTCCAGCTGGACTGATTCATAGATGTAAATCTGTAACATTTATTTTAAAAAAGTATGTTTTTTATACTTGTGAGACATAAATAATTTATAGTAAGAAGTAATGATAATTATTTTAAATCTTTTTTTGTATGCGCATAAGTTCAAATGCAATCTGAGTTTGATAAAAAAGTAATATTCACATGTGCTTAAAATTGAATGTTATTATACATATAAGAAATGATAGTGTGTTAATAAATCAAATGTCAGTAATAAAAACAAACTTTAGAAGAAATTTGAGATCTAATTCAACATTTTTTCAAAGTGCTATAAAGTTGAAATGACATCGAATATACTTAATTTTCTTTTTTTAGAATTTAGATGCTGTATAATCCATGGAGGAAAAAACTAGGGAATGTAGAATAAACTATCATGATTTCACTGGAGGTATGCCAGCTACTACCTGATGAAGTTCATTTCATTTTATTTTGATAATATAAGGCTAATGAAATGAGATTTTTCCTACCAATAATGAAAATCAATATAACTAGAGCAGAACATTTGCAGTATTTGCGTTTTTTCTTTAATGGTTAGGGAAAGTCATCAGAAGCAATGGCTGGAGAGAAATTAATGAGTAGATAGGGCCTGTCTGCCAACAGATATTTTTATGTTATCACAAAAATCATTTGCTGTTATACTCAGGTGTAGGTGAATTTCATTTCTAAGTGGATTTTCAGTTTTAGCAGGCAAAAATTAGTACCTCTAAGTAGGATGAGTTTGTCTAACATATGGCGTGACTCACACTTTCTAGAGTTTATTGCTGTTGTAGAAGATGCTCTGAATCCATTTCTGTTTGCTTGAGATCAGGAAGGCCCTCACTGTGTCAGTGGTCCCTGCTGTTCATGTGTGTTAGCATAGATCTGACCCATTTGGGGATTGATATCAACTGTTTTTCATTTGTAGGTTTTGCTGCTATCATTAAGCTTTTTGATTTTAAAGGACATGGAGTGCTTTTTAGAGGCATCACTTTCTGGGGGTGATGAAGTAAAGTTGCAGGTTCTTATATATTCATAAGTATAAATAAATGGGCATACATAAATTCTGCAAAATAGTATCTCTCTGCTTAGGACCCTGCCCTTGGCAATGTATCAGTATAGGTTGTAGCTGTTCTAGTAAAGATTTAGAAGGCTTTTTTTTTTTTTTTTTTTTTTTTTTTTTGTCTTTACCACTATAATTAGAAACTAATAGCAAAGATGGCAGTCAGTTTAATTTAGATGTGATTTATACATGTTTAATTTCATTGTTTAAAATACAGTTGCTTTAGAGGGGTATGGGCTCTGGATTATTTGTTCTTATTCCCTCCACTTAGTAGCAGAGTCTAAAGAGAGCACCCATATGCTTTTTTGAATCCCCAACGCCTGAAGTCCAGAAAATCAAGAATTGACGTAAATAATGTATTACTTCAAGAATGGACAGAAGAAATTAAATTAAGAAAATGGGTCAAGACTGCAAATAAATTAATACCAGTGCATTTCAGAAACTCTTAGCAATTTAAACCAACTTAAAATGGCACCAGAAAGTTTTCAGATCAGCATAGATAATACAGCAGAGCTGCAATGGGCTTTTTGTATACGTTGTTAAATAAGCAAAGTCTGAAAAGTCACCATGTATATCCAGTATAGACTGGATTTCCTGAAATTATTTACTCAAGAACAAACCAGGTGAACAGACTGAGTTTTATTTCTAGTCCATGCCTCAGTGCTGCTTGGGATAGCAGCTTCCTTCAAATGTCCCCCACTGTCAGGTTTGCATTGATTTAAAAGCTCTGGTGTGCTGCTCAGACAAGACATGTTATAATATCCTTCTGGGAAGAAATAACTTCAAAGCAACTCGGTAACAATACCTTTATTAATCATGTGATCGAATATAAAAGGATGAATTTAAACATGTATTATTAGGCTAATGACGGAGTTACATCCTCTCTGAGTGCAAATGGTGTAGTTCTGTAGCGTGAATTATTCCTGATTTATATCAACTGAATACTGGCCCATGCTATGTAATGCTACTCTGGTATAAGATAGCTTTGGTCTAACAGCTCAGAAAAACCTTAGGAATCATACTCTTTCATAATGTTTGTTGCTAAACAAGTACTAGTAAAATGTTTTGAAATTCATACAAAAAGTGGCCTTTTGTGAAAGGTATGCAAATTGACTATGAATTTCATTAACTGTAACCTCTCCTGGGAAATCTGGAGAAGCCCAACAATAGCAGGCGATATTAACTGCTTTTCTAAAGGCCAGCCATAGAGCTTTGTAGGTTTATTTTTTTTAACATAAAAATGACAATTCATTGACCTTAAGAGAGAAATACCTAATAAGGTCCTAATAAGGCTCAACTGTTTACTGTCAGCTCAGAAAACGTGGAAATTACAGTACTCCTGAAAGTTCTTCAGGAGTTGGGGGCTGCTCCCTCAGAGCAGCTGTCTATTTAAATTCAAGTTTATCAGCTGGAGTTCCCCAAAAGATCAAAACTCCTTTGTTGTAAAACAAGGAGTCAGTGTCTAGAGATGCACCTAGAAGCAGATTGTAGAAGAATGTGGCTTAGAGGCCACAGGGGTAATAAACCCTATTTGCTACAGGTTGTTAGATAAAGCTGTCTTGAGACTGCCACAGACAATAATGGTGTTCCCTGCAAATTAGGATAGACATTTAATTTGGGTAAAATACTAGCTCACCAAGCATCTATAGAAAAAATACATTTGCAGAGTAATCATTGCTCTTACTTTAGTAAGTTTAATTCTTATGAAGTAATGATCTCACAGATCAAAGGCAAATCCTCTGTGAAATGAAGTGATGAGCATAAATATAAGAACACATACAAAGATGTAAGTAGACCAGTATTCTGGCAGTGGCCAGTAGCTAAAGAATTGGGAGAGAATAGCCGAACGGGGCAAGCAGAAAGTAAAACCTTTCCTGCTGTTGCTTCTAACGTCTGTCAAACCACAGCTTAGGGACTCTGTGAACGTGAAAAATTCCTTTTTTGGTGTGTGTGTTACATAATAGCCTTTGATAATTTTTTTTTTCTTCCGTATGTTTTTCTAATTGCTTGTTAACCCACCTAAGCTTTTGACATCTCCGACATCCTGTAGCTATGGGCTCTACAATTTAATTACGTGCTTTGTGAAAAGTGTTTCCTTTTGTTTGCTTTGAGCCTGCCACTTGATAACCAAGTCTCCAAAGTTTCTTCATAGTGGGAACCAGGGAACAGTTCTCTGTGTACTTTATTCCAGTTAATATTTTACAGGATTTCATCATATTTATCTCATGGGTGTTTCTTTTCCCCCTAGTCTTTTTTCATGCCTCCTCATTAAATAACAACTTTTTATCACCCTGGGTACACTTTTCTGTATCTTCTCTAGTTCTCCAGAGTCCATTTTCAGAGGTAGGGAAGTAGAGCTTTGTTCAATATTCAACAAGTTTTATTCTGTATTCCAACTGTGCCTACCATTCTGCTGCTTTCATGATCTCTTGTGAGTATTGGGCTGAAGTTTATATAGACGTGTTCATAAAGGCTCCCAAAATTCTGGTTAGAGTGGACATAGCTAATTTAGACTCATTATAGTAATAGTTGTTTTGTATTAATGAATGTTGATATTAGTCAGATATTTTCTTGTCCAGACACTCATTATTATGATATATATGATATGATATGATATATGATAACCTTCTGTAGCTTTTTGCAGCTAGGTTTTTTTTCAAATCACTAAATAATTTAACATTGTCAGCAAAATCTCTCATCTCTTCATCAGCATCCCTGGATCCTGCATCTAGACTCTGAATAGAAGAGATATCCAAATCCTTGTTGAGCTTTTCTGCAAAACTCCCTTCAGAGAATTTTTTTAAGAATTATAATTCTTTAATTCTTATCACTTAACAAATCAAGAATCTTAAGGAATATTTTTCCAGTTATTCCAAGTAACTTATTGTCTATAAGACCCCTTGGTGAGGAACTTTGTTAAAAGATTTTTGGACTTCAAGTACATTATGCCAGCCACATCTCCCATGCCACTATGCTCTTGAATTTTTCAAAGAGCTCCAATATGTTTACAAGGCACAATAATACATTATAAAAGCTGAATTAGCATTCCTCATTATATCATATTTATCTGTAGGTCTGCCAGTTTTTAAAATCTAGTTTCCTTTGGTTTTTTTTCCTGATAAAGACATCAGGTTTACTCATATATATTTTCTTCTACTCCAGCTGAAACCTGTCAGTAGAACTGGTTTACTTTTGTTGCCATTGATTCTCTCAGCACTGAGATAACTTTCAGTTGTATTAATCATCCGGCAATTTCATATTTGAGTTTCTTTGACTCTTTGGTGAATATCATGTCTTGTGGTGATTTGTTACTATTCATTTTATTGATTTGTTCTAAGAATTTTTTAACTGAGAGTCCAATTGCAGACAATTCCTACAACTCTCCCTCTATAAAAAAGATTCCTATGTGGAAACCAGTCTAATCTCATCTACAGAAAGCACCAATATGAAGAATTAATTTAACTGCTCAGCTGTGGCCTTATCTACTTTTACAGCTCCTCAATCATCTATTGGTGCTAGAGTCTTTGGCAGACTGCCTGCTTTTGATGCCGAAAAGATTTTATTATTAGTTTTTATATCTTTATTAAAAGTTCCTTAAAATCTTTTCAGATTTTTTTATGGCTTTATATTTCACTTTCTAGACTTACACTCTTTTCTAATTTCCACATTCACACAAAAAATTAATTCCTGAAAGCTGACTTTATGCTAGCAACAATTTAATGAAGTTCTTTTTTAAAACTTATTCCACAACTGTTGTATTTTTTTTTTAATGGGATCTTCTGTTGTTTGTATGAATAAAATTTTTTGAATGATTTTATTTTCTCATGACAAAAAGGTGAGGAATACATTCTTTTTTTTGTGATAGTGAACTGTATTAAAAGTATACTGATGGTATATATAGTTGTACTGCCAGCCCCTAACTTCAGTACTAGTGTGTGTGAATTTCAGTTTTGTTTTGCTGCTGCTGGAACTATGCAGTGTTATTTCTGTATTTTCTCCAAATCTTTGGAGGCACAAAATTAAGATCTGAGGTATGATGCCAGAACTGTTGATTTTGAGATACAACCTAAGGATGCAGTTTTATAATAATTGTTGTAATCATACCAAAAGCTGGATTTAATTTTTTAAGAACTGTGCCTCCAGGTAATTAACCAGTTGCCAAACAAAGGTTCTTTACTTTAGGGTGCTGTTTTAATCCAATGAAGTAAAATCAAGCATATGATTTTGCTATTGTTTCAAAGAATATCTGTTTACATTCTCAAAATTTGTATGATTTAAATGATTTGGAGACATATTGCTGTTCTGTATTCTGCTTCCTGGTCCTGTAGACCATCTATAGGAAAGATTAATATTAACATAAGCAAGTCAACACACATGTACACAGTGAAACTAAGTATTCTGATGTAATATTGCAAACCTCAGTGTAGTCCAGTATATCTAGGACCTCAAGGAGCAAACCCTATGTTTTACATTGAGTAATTATATACCGGAAAAGTCTGTTTCCTGGTTTTGACAAAGATACAACTGATTATTTTTCCCTGGTTGCCCCCTCCTTGCCTTCTTTTTTACCCAGAACGATTTGCTTATTTTACTAGGACTCACGCAGATAGTATATGTGACTTACTTTAGTATGCTGATTTCATTTCTTTCCTGAAGAAAAACTTTTTAAATAATTCAGGACTTTGACATAAAGTTTTGTGTTTGCTAATCTATCAGGTCTTATTCATGCAATTTTTGGTAACATGAAATAGAGAAGACTTTGCCAGTGCCATAGTGATGAATATCTTCAAAATGTTCTGCTTCATTTCCTATTCATTATGTTAATGAAATAACATTTTCATGAATGGAGGTGTTCATCGCCTGGTGTTCAAACTGCCTCTCAATGCCATCACAGGCACCGCACTCATCCCCAGATGAACATGCTCCAACTATCATTACTAACTGCAGAGACATTTCCAATATCCTTATTGGAGACTTTCTGCAGACCATGTCTGGCACATCTGGACACTCTTCCACCTCTTGGAGGTGAAAAAAGTCCCACTTCTCAGGTATTGAGATCACCATTCAGTTTCACTACTTCTGTGATGATTTAAGTGTCCAGCATTCTCTGTGCAATTGCCTGGGGGGTGCAGGCACTGTACCAAGATACATGCTGAAAATCAGTCTGCAAACCTTGCTGTTACTATGAACTAGGATAAAGACAATTACTCACGTTGTGTGTTAGTAGCATAACTCAGAAAAATACAGAATTTGTTTAAGAAAAACATAGTTCACTGGAATTTAGGTGGGGAGCTATTTTGTATCAACAGAACTAAATCCAATTGGAGATGCGGAGAATTTATCAGTGCATCCAAATCTAGGATGTGAACATACAACTTGATACTTAAGCTCCAGAGTGCTGTCTGGTTACTGCAGATTTTTTTTCCATCTTTACTAGCCCCCTGCTTTCCTCCAGGCAATGCATTGACAGCAAAGGTGGGTTTGAAGGACAGTGGATTGAGTAGTTTGCTGAGCAAATGACAGGCATAGGGCAATGAGAAAAGGGAGGTGTAAGTCCCATTTGCTAATGCACCTTAGACCAGTGCTACCAGGGCTATGAGTACAGCTTGAATGAGAATTGTCATTATAAATATATAATTATATATTTATAATATATAATTATATAATGATATAAAACCATATATGATAAACAGCAGAGTGTCTACTGTGATAGCTGCACTATGCAAAGTATTACCTGTTTTGTATGTCCAAATTGTTGAGATTTACTTGCTGGAGGGTGTTTCTTCCTTTTCTATTCCTTGTTATCTGTATATGTCAATAAAATTTCAGTTTTCTGCCTGCCTGTTCTGAAGTTTGCCATCAGCTTCTGCCATTTTACAGCAAAATGCCTTCTATTCAGATAAGGGAATACCAACCTTTTTATTGGTTCAAAAGATGAAGTGGTATTTTCAAGGGGAGGAGTAGAGATGTTGCTTTCTTCTAGTTCTTTCCAGCCACTATAAAAGAGAAAAGGATGTTTATATTCCTCTAAATATATTGACTTTGGAATAGCAAATGTATTTTGAGCTTAAAATCAGATGAAATGAAACCAAAAACTTTACTAGATGCTTTGGACATATTTCAGATCCTTCCCACTTTATTTCCAATCTGCTAACCTACCTGTGTTACTAAACTCCTGAAAAGGAAGATACAGGGTGATGCTTAAATCAAACAGCTGATGCAACAACATTATTATTTAAAGTGTACAAAAAATTTCTAACAAGAATTTGAAGCACCTGTATGTGTCATTGTATTATCATACCTATACCACTGCAGTTATGGGGCTGCTGTGGGTTAAACCCATCTGTTAACTAAATACCATGCAGCTGCTCGCTCACTCCTTCCACCTCTCCCCTGAGGGATGAGGAGGAGAATTGGGAAGGAATGTAAAATTCAGAGGTTGAGATAAGAACAATTTAATAATTTAAATACCATTTAAAAAAAAACAAAAACAAACCAGTAGTAATAATAATAACAAATAACAATTATAATGAAAAGGAGGCAGAAGGGAAGAGGAATAAAATCCAAAAGGAAGGGAGAAAAGAAAACAAGTGATGCACAATATAGTTGCTCCCCACCCACTGACCGATGCCCAGCCAGTCCCCAAGCAGCGATCGGCCAGACCTGGCCAGCTCCCCCCAGTTTATATACTGAGTGTGACGTCGCACGGTATGGAATATCCCTTTGGCCAGTTCGGGTCGGCTGTCCCACTTGTGTCCCCTCCCAACTTCTTGTGCCCCTCCAGCCCTCTTGCTGGCAGGGCCTGAGGAACTGAAAAGTCCCTGACTTAGTATAAGCATTACCCAGCATCAACCAGAAACATCCATGTGTTATCAACATGGTTCTCACACCAAATCCAAAACACAGCCCTGCACTATCTACTAAGAACAAAATTAATCCTATCCCAGCTGAAACCAGGGCAAGATACTAGAGTCATTTAGTTCAGTTAGAAGAATAAAGAAGTGAGAAGTTTGTGAATAACCAAAAATAAAGTATTTTCTATATTTAGAAACAATAAACATTCATAAACCTGGTACAAAAGAGCTCAGCATTTTCATTGACCTAACAGTCAGGCATCCCTGTGCAAATTGTTTGATCCAAACTCTTGCCTGCACTGAGGTGTGACCCAAACTGATTTTTCCAGGCCTTATAAACCTAGCTTTGAAGCTGAGTTCCTTGGGTCTATTTTCTTTTTTACAACTTATCATTCCCCCCTACAACTCTTCCTTATTGTGGGGGACTGTTTTCTCCTATATGGGAAGAGATACAGGGCTAAAAAAGAAATAACAGAGGAATGAATGCTTCAATGTCTACTGGCAGAAAACTGCCATGTGTTTTTTATCACTATATTGTATTTACCTCTGATCTTTACAGGTCAATACACATACTGTGAAACAAGACGTATTTCAGTGAGGATTCACTTGAAAACTTGAGCTCGTTAACAAAACAATTGGAAATCCCTTGGACTTTACAGCAATGTTTTGGTGAAGATCCTCAGTGCCATTAGAATACTTTACTGCAATATTCCATTTTTTTTGTCCTGCATGCCCCTTCTGAAGGGATCTTTCCTCCAGACTGCCAATAAATTATATTATTCCTATGTCTCCTGTAGGCATTCCTTCTTACGTTGTTTCCTTGGGAGTTTGGAATAACCTCCTCCATACCATAACACTTGTCCTTCACTTGTCTCATGAGCAAACATTTGGCTGCTGAAAGTAATCGGTGGCAGAGATGTTGGAGTAGGCCGAATGTTAGTGGTATGTTTAAAATACCAAAACAGAGTTTTCTAAGCTGCCTAGAAAGTTGGGCTTTTTACGTAAAGTTTCGTCAGTCAGTGGAATAATGAAGAAATGTTCATTGGAAAACTGCTTATTTCTGTGTAGTTTATTGTAATACCAGGTCTAATGATGCCTTACTCTTGTATTAATTTCAGTATGATAGTCAGGTTCTCTGATAACACTGAAAACAGCATACAAGACATCACGTTGTCCTGACAAAGAAGCAGGTAAGCATGCTGTCTTCCAGACATGTATAGAGATTGTGTATGTAGGATTGGAGGTGATTTGCTGTTTGCGGGATGGCAAATTGAGGTGTGTGAACATTATTGTATCCATTTCTGATTCCTTCAGAACCTCTCTTCAGACTTCTGCATGTTTTCTGGCAAAGAGTAATCTTGCCTCGCTGTTAGAATTTGACTTTACAATTTGTCTTACTGTATGTTAAGATTGATCCTCCAGAAAGCTGAGGTATTTAAAAAGACCTTTATGCCACTTTCCACCGTAAGCTGACAAAGGGGAAAGAGGGTCCATAGCTATTTAAGATCGATGTAGAAGGTCCTGAGAGCAGTGAGTTGATCCTTCAATTTTTATGTGGCTTTCAGATCTTCACAGATGAAATCAGGAGAGCTGGAGCACAATAGAGGAACTCTGTACATAATTCCGAGCTATGAAATGACCAGAGATGCCAAAGGATCTGGGCTAGTAGGTTAACAAATATTTCTCGAGGGTGTTGTTTTTCAGTATATGGAAGTCATAAATAAGCACTTATAAAATTATACAAATGTTTTAAATTACTTTTTTTCCTAATGAATTGAGAATAAGATCTGATGGATTCGTATGAATTTTGCCACTATAGATATTTTCATTTACACAAAGCTTTTTTCATACACAGACAACCTTTATTACTGCTAGAATCTTAGGGATGCATAAACTTCCGTCAATTATTTTTCCAATTTTAGTGTTTGCTCATTCACATTTTTAGTGAATCATATGATGAGAGGTTTGATTCAATACTTTAGAATATGCTTGTTGTTTTGCCAAAAATGCCACAAGTATTTTTTCTTTAGAATACTGAATAATTTTTCTGAGATGGAAGCATAACATTTACCCTTCTTTCATGTACAGTTAGAGCAATAAGTCACTATGGAAGACAAAATAATTTTAAAATTTAGGGAAAAACCTGCTTTTCTATCTGTAGTTACTCTAATACTTTTGCTTTTGATATCTAATCATGCAGTAGCATCTCACAAACATGATTATTGTGTTTATCAGTGTGGTATAGGTAGTCAACTTTCAATGGGGAATAGATTCTTCATGATAATGCTTTTCTCCCAGGTTTAGTTCTTTTAAACTTACAATGCCTGTAAACTGATAATATCTTAATATTTGTTTCATTTTGATGGTGTTGGTGGATTTACTATCACCGAGAAGCAAATGTGACGTAAATGTATTATATACTAATGTAATACCTTTACTAATATTACTGTGTATTGATATTTTCCATGATTGCTGGACTAAATTTGAAAAATAAAGCTCTTTGCAAGCAGGACAAGAGCTAAACAGCTGTGGTTGTGTTAAGTGTTTCTAAAAATAATAACAGTGCATGGTGCACTGTTATTTCTTTTGTGTTTAAAATTGTGTTAGGCCTATAAAAATCAGTATGTAAAATTTGTCATGAAATAATTTGGAACTTAAGGGGCTGTGGGGCTCAGGATTATGTGTTACAGAAATGAGATTTTATTAACATTGGAAAATGGCCATACTGATTCAAGAAAGCTGTATTGTCTTTCTCAATTTGAAATGACATGAAATATTTTGCTAGGATTTCACTTCAAAGTGTTCAGAATGCACAGTGTTAGACTGGCGTGCAATTACTGCTAGCATGGGCACAAGCAGAAATGTATCTGGCTCCAAAGATTATGGCCTTGGATATCAGCGTATTTTCTTGGTGCTCTGTGACTTGTGAGAATATTGATTAGAGTGAAGATAATATCGTAAAGGGGTACAGACCACTTAATGTTTGCCTCGTGCTTTATATGTATAAATGCTTATACAAATGATTATGTTGTGGATGCATCCTATGATATTTCATTCATCTGTGTGTGCACAGAAGATTCTAGAAGCTTCAGAGTGCTAAAAATGAATTTAACCAAATAATTTTTTTGATGATGATGACTATGAAGATGATGATTATTGCTACAAACATGCTTACCACGGGCAGATTTTTAAATGAATAATTACTATAAACTGATACAAAAATGATAAGAAATGCACCATCCTGTCATGGAAATCTTTAATGACATGACATTGGAAAGTCCATGACAACATACAGGTGAAAACCTACTTCCATTAGTGCAGATTTAATTGAGAAATTGTGTAAATATCAATGGAATTCTTTATCTGGAAAAGCCTTTTTATGCACCCTTCAGTTGTCTTTAAGCAAACATTTAAATATTTTTCTGATTTACAACTTTTGAGAGATTTTAACTAGGATGTTTTTCTGCAGTTATGTGTAGAGAGGCATATGTGCTCTTGTCATGCTAATTGCATGGCTGTCCACCTTGGGACACTCTTCAGCTGTGCTCCTATTCCTGTATTTCATGTTCAGGTCTCATCCTAACACACAGCCGGGGTGTGACGGAGAGTGCACCTTGGCTGAGAGTTTAAGAACAATCTTAGTTCCCATAGGATTAGTATGCTCTGATTTTGATCACTTTGATTCTAAAATGGATTCTAAAGAGCAGATGTGAATTACATTTTTATTCAAGTATGTCTTAAAATTGCTTCAGGCTAAAGTAGTTTAATCTTCCAGTAAGATACAGGCAAATAATGTTGACACAGTTAATAAAAACAGTTTTAAAGCTTAGTTGGAACATTCTCCTTGGCTTGGAATTAAACACAGCTCAAGTGCAGTTTGCTCTCATCCATAATGGCTAGTTAAACATTGTTATATTAATTTTATTCTGAAGATACCTCTTGTAAAATGTTTTAATACAAGTATATCTGGCCTGCAGTATCGGTCAGAAAGCAACTGCTGTTGGCAGTTATTTCATTTCTAATGTGCAATAACACAGCAGAAGCAATTCAGTGAATCACAGAAGTAGCTTCAGGGAGCCCATAGGCCATAGAACTAATTTCAGCCTGTAAATAAATAAAAGATGTGAAAATACAGTTCCCACTTTCTCAGTGGAATCAGAATGACAAGGTCAATAGACACGGATTACTGAACTGTACACATTTACAATATTGGTACTTGTACCACACAGAGTATAAATATACAAATCCTTCCCACCCTGTCAGTCTAATGAGAATTATGTTGTTTACAAAACAGTGATACAATACTTCAGAGAAAAGCAACATAATTTGCTTTTGTTTTAATATGCAAATAATTTTCATGATTCAAAGGAACTGATTTTGGAACATATCCTGGTAATGGCCATAGAGACTGCTTTTTATTTTCTGATTCAGCCTGAGAAAAATATCAGAATTTGTGCTAAAGTTGCCAACAGGAAAGTAAGAAATAAAGTATTCTACCCGTTTCCTCATTTTTACTATGTTTCAGTTATATTTTATTTATAAAAAATAGTTCACAACATTAGGAACAAATAGGGGGGAACAAAAAAGCCCTAGAATTTAGAGGAAAAAACCGTTTTGTTAAATTCTGGTGCCAGTTACTCTCTGGGTTACAAGAGTTAGCTGAAATGCATAGTAATATTTTCTCTGGTGGCCATTTTCCAGGCATATGAGATCAGAATATCTTTCTTTTTTTCTTAAAACCTAAGAAGTTTAATATTCTGAGGATGTAGTTAACAGTGCATCTACTATAACATAGCTGGAGCCCCCAGATCTGCAATTTTTTCCTGGGTTATCATTTTGTTCTATTCCTACATCAATGAGTCTTTTGTCCTTGGTGAAGGAACAGTCCTTTCCTCCTCTTCATAGCTCCCAAACAATGAGAAAACCTTCCTGCTCAGCAAAAAGAACACACAGAAGCCATTCAGACCAATTAATTCCTACAACTTCTGCATACTGGCAGTGATCTCTGTTTCTAATTTATTTAGGCAATTAATAGATACAACCCCCCTGTCTCCTCCCTTGCCTCACCTATCTTCCTATCTGTTTAGACACTGAAACTTGGGCAAAGTCAGACAACAATGAAATCCAGAAATTAGGTTGTGATAATACAATACAATAATATATCTACACTTGACCCGTATTGCCAAAGTGCTTGATAATGTCATTTAATTGCATTTCTCTGATGAAATCTTATGATAGGACTACTTATTAGCATTGAGTATCTTGGAAATCAATCTTATGATATGCTTACGAGACATATTTTGATCTATTTGAAATGAAAATCTATGTCATTACAGTATATATCACATAAAGAGTTCCTTTAACTGTCCAGACTTTTACATATGCCAAACATTTTGTATCATTATCAATTGACTTAATAATTTTTCCTCCTGCCTCACTGGATAATGATTCTCTGCAGCTTGGTAAAGTTCATGAAACAAGAGGAGCTGTTGTCTGTATAATGTCTGCCCGATTTACTGCAGAAATAGGTAGATTTACCATGACTGAAGGAAAAATCCAGTGGAAAGGAAATCTTCACATTGAAGCAAATGAATATGCTGCCATGAAAAAAAAAAATTCTAACTATCTCTGAATTTTTGCAATGGCAAGTGTGCCTTTTAAACCACTATTGTCACATATCAATTTTAATTTTCTAGAACATGTCATATTTGTTTTTAAAACATTCTATTTTGCATTCTCAGCTATAGCTAAATCCAAGGGACTTCTATCTTAAAAATATAAAGTCCTATCTAACATTCAGTACTGTGGGAAAATCAGATACAAGTATATTGGAATAGGCATTTGATGTAATGGATGTTTTTACCTTACAGTTTCTCTCTTCCCTTTTTGTTAATTGGAGAGTATAATCCTATTTTCTCACAGGAGCGTGCAACAATACATTAATTAAGGTTTGGAAAGTATTCAGATTCTAGAGTACCAAGACCCTGATTGAAAAGCCCCTGAGAAAATCTGTGTGATTCAGTCCACAAGGAGGAATTGAATACTGACCAATAAATAAGGCCTATAAATACATATTGAAAGCCCAGAGAACGTATTGAAGAACTGCATGTCAGGTAACTGCTGTCTCTCTGCTGTTCTGTGTAAAGGTACAGTGTGTGATTCCAATCCAGATACAACACAACAGTTTTGCAGCTTGCAAACAGGGATGCGTATGTGAGTTTGTGTGAAAATGTAAGCTCATGACAACTGGATAACCAGTTTAATTTTTTGTAAACAAGCAAAGAAAACAAAACTTTAACTGAACTGTTAGAGCTAGAAAGGCAGAAACCAACTGAAATATTGTCAATATCAAACTATAAATTAAAAAAAAACCAAATCTGCTCCGAATTTATCTTCCCAGATCTTTTTGGTTATATAATGACAGTTTCTTTCTGCTTGGTTTTTTTTTTTTTTTTGGTCTTCTTTGTGGAAGACCATCAGAAATAATAAAGGAAATCTATTCTTTTGGCTTTCCTTTAATTAAGCTGTTAGGCAGTTAATTAAGTTTAAGAATGTGAGTGATCTGGAAGGCTTCAGCAGAACCGCATACACGCTCAAGGTTAAACATATGTTTTGGTGTTTTAGTGTTGCCTTGTAGATGACATCCAGGAAAACCTAAATGCTCAAATGAAGAATGATTTAAGTTAATATGATATTCCGCAAACTGGTCTGAGTTTTCTTGTATGGCCTATGGCCTTTGTGGACAAAAAGAGCCTATAGCTGTGTTTCTAAGAGCTGCTCCACAAAGGGAGAGAGAAAGGCAGTTCCCAAGCAGAATCAATTTTCTCAGGCAATGCCGTAAGCTTCCTCTCAGTTTCCATTGCAGCCCAGGGAAAAGTCACTTGAATTTCACACAAAACTAGAATTGCTTTACATCTGTGTTATATAAAGGACATTGTAGACATTCTTTTATTCATTAAGTTAAATATGTGATATCCAAGTTATCAGGTGTACAGTGTGAGTTGACATCTACTGTTTATCGGCATATTAAGTTATTTTTAAAATATGATGGACTTGATTTTATTGTTGTTGACTTTGATAGAAAAAATTCCAAGTATTTTAAAGATTACAAAGAGGCTTGAGAAAAGTATATAGGTTGCAAATACGATAGCATCAAATGCAGTTATGGTGTATGTTGTTCAACTATCTAATTCAGTCATTAATCAACTACTATGGGGAGTGATAGGAGGTCTATTATTACTGACTATTTACAGTTATTTGAGAAATGGTAGGATACGGGGTTTGTAAGGAAGACGTACCAGAAGGCAATTACCTAACAAGTAATTTGATTAATACCATAAACCTAACCTGTACATTTGAATGTCACATGTGAAATCAAGGCTTGTAAGATGACCATGAGCCTTATATTGTTATTTACCTACTGTGTACACCACTTAGAAAAGACATACATGATTGTTATTAGTGAAAGAGAAAATAGTGCTTTTTTCAAATGTTTTTGAAATCTTAACAGGGTATGGTGGTGTCAATACAGGTACTGGAGTTACAGGATGGTTTTTCAAAGCAACATACTTAAAAAATGAAAACCAAAATACATTTCTAGATAGAGGTATATCCAAAGTCCTGCAGAGCTTCCGCAAGATGATGGAATCAAAAAAATGTCACTATTAGAGGAGTTTGTCCTCTGCCCTTAAGCATAAATGAAGTGAAGATGTCAGCTCACATTCTGTCTTCTCTGTGACTCCAGATATGGAACAACAGCATTGTGGCTAGGCTTTCACTCTCTGTTTTTGTAAAAGTGTCAACTTCTGTTTCAAATGCACCAGTTCTTATTTTTGCTTTCCCATTCACCCATGATAGTTCACCAGCCAGTTTAAGGAAAAACAGTTTTAAGAATTCATGCCTCGGTGATATGAACACCTGAGCTCCCTTGTGTGTTTCAATGCAGGAGCTAACAAGTGAGGACAGGTGATTTGTACTGTAGATAATACACTGTTGGGTACCCCAGACGTGTGTCTACTCCTTTGTCAACGATGTTAACAAAAGGCAGGCATGCTGAGTAGTCAACCAGTGGTATAAAATATTTGTCAAATGGATAGATTTATTGGAAAGAATATACTATTGTTGCTCTTCTAATGTATTAGTAAAATGAACAGATAAATAAAACCCACAGCTGAAGGGCACCTTTCCTATGAAATGTAATCATTAATTGTTTAAAAAAGAAAATGGAAGTCTTAATGTTTCTTTCATTGACATTAAATTATGTTTAGCTTTCTCTGGAAATCCTGTGGAGCTGAATTTCCCAAAGCTATATTTATGTTTTTCATGCAAATGTCCTGGTTTCAGCTGGGATAGGATTAATTTTGTTCTTAGTAGATAGTGCAGGGCTGTGTTTTGGATTTGGTGTGAGAACCATGCTGATAACACATGGATATTTCTGGTTGATGCTGGGTAATGCTTATACTAAGTCAGGGACTTTTCAGTTCCTCAGGCCCTGCCAGCAAGAGGGCTGGAGGGGCACAAGAAGTTGGGAGGGGACACAAGTGGGACAGCCGACCCGAACTGGCCAAAGGGATATTCCATACCGTGCGATGTCACGCTCAGTATATAAACTGGGGGGAGCTGGCCAGGTCTGGCCGATCGCTGCTTGGGGACTGGCTGGGCATCGGTCAGTGGGTGGGGAGCAACTATATTGTGCATCACTTGTTTTCTTTTCTCCCTTCCTTTTGGATTTTATTCCTCTTCCCTTCTGCCTCCTTTTCATTATAATTGTTATTTGTTATTATTATTGCTACTGGTTTTTTTTTTTTTAAATGGTATTTAAATTATTAAATTGTTCTTATCTCAACCTCTGAATTTTACATTCCTTCCCAATTCTCCTTCCTATCCACCTGGGTGAGGGGGAGTGAGTGAGTGGCTGCGTGGGGCTTAGTTACCAGCTAAAGCCCTTAGTTTTGGAGATTAGTGGATTTATGGGGGGGTGAATACAACAGGCTTTTAAATCTTAATATCTGGAGAGTATATTGACAGGTCATACTTTGATGTGAGGACCATTTCTCAGTTACAGCACAAGGAAATCATTAGCATAATAATACATCTGACATGTAAACATTTAGACCAGAAGTATATAATGTTAATATAGTAACTATATATTATACTATATAATATACCATATATTATATAATATATGATATATAAGCTAAAGACATACTCTCAAATTACTTATACTCTACCTTTCCTCTCTTTCAAAGTTTAAGATATAATATATAACACAAACCCTGTGTCCTTTTAACTGTTACAGAGAAGAGGACAAAGGGAAATTAAGGAGTGACTGTAAAAATGCTACTGTAAGAAAAGCAAAAGTCCGTAAATGCCCAGAACACTGGCACCAGCATAAAATTCCAGAAGCAGCAGTGGTGTCAAAGAGAATTTCAAAGTTATAAAACTCTTCTCACTCATCCCTGTTCCAAATCTTGACATTCAGAATGGAAATTTAGAAAAAATGCTTTCAGACTGAATACTTCATTGGCATTTTTTCCATCTCTTTCATTATTCAGACAGAATTTGTTTCCTTTTGTTTTCAGTAAAATCCAAGTCGATGAAAACTGGAAACTTTACTGTGTCAGATTAAAAAATGATGACTGAAAGATAGTGTGCCCTTTCACAAGATAAAAATCAGGAGTGAATTAGCTAATTGCAGGAAGGACCCAATCTATCAATTAATCTACTAACATTTTGCTTATTTTTAATATTTGGGATAGCATTTTTCTTCTAGTTTTCAATAGAAGATTTGTTTAACACAGAACATGATGCATTACTCATACTGCCTTTCCAGTCTTACACACTAATTGTAATCATCATATGATGAGAGTGCATGGCTTGTTAGGCTCTCATGAGGGTAGAAGAAAGAAAACAAACTGTTATAAGAAACAATTTAGAAGGCTGATAGGCTTAGCTCTCTAGGTGGGAATAATTTTCCACTCAATACACAGTTGGGACCCATATGCAAAGAAGGAACACTGTAGGGAAAAAAAAGCTAACAAATCCATAGTAGATTTTAGCGCATCTTTCACCACTATTTCATTCATACTGCTTGTTTGTGGTTCCCGAAAAGCACACTATAGGAAGCTGAAAAGGAAAGACTTTATTACAGATATTTTAAAAACCATACTCCGTGTTGCTTTGAAGTGCCAACTACCTTTAGCTTTAACAACAGTAGTATGCTTAGGACCACATTTGTGATATTTATATATGCCCTTACTAGAGGAATGTGTTATCCACGAATATAGCTGGCTAGTCAATTCTTAATGACATGTTCTTTAAATCACATAAAAAATGGCTCCAGTCTGAAGACTTGTGATATAAGTAAGACAAAGGGGCACCGGACAAGGAGCTTTCTTAGTAGGGGAAGTACTTTCACTTCTATTGTCTATGGTACTCTGTGCTAACCCAGCTGCAATGATGTCAGGAACATACTATAAACTCTTTCTTAAAAATATAGCAACTTTTGAAGAGTGGCACATGTGCTGTATCTAAGAATACTGGACCTTTCTTGACTAATCTGTTCACTTTCTAACTACGTGTCTCCAAGGCTTTGTATTTGCTCACTGCTTGAGATTTTTTCTGGTGTTCAGGCTTCTGGACAGCTTGGTGAGCTTGGTAAAAGAAATGAAAAGGCATTGTTTTCCCATCCAGGCTGCCATCTGTGGCATCTTTCACTGTAGATGGTCGCCAGAAAGAACATGAGGAATGAATAAGGATGGGTTTCTTACTTCAGTTAGTAGAAAAGGGTTGAGGGCATCTAAGTCATGAATGTTTTGTAGCAAAAATCTTTTATACGTGCCACCAGGGTTTGCTATGCTTCCAAGCTGTTGTCTGCAATGTCCATTCTGCAGGGCAATTACAGCTGGACTCTGTGAAACTGTTGTGTTGAAAACTGTCTGGGTCACAAGCCTTTTCAGGGTGTACATTTTTTGTAATACTTTACTCCTAACAAGCCAGATTACATTCATACACCAAAAAAAAAAAAAAAAAAAAAAATAAATGTAGGAAACATGTCTAAAAATAACTTGAATAGAAATATAGTGGTTCTACAACAGAAGGGGGACTAGTACCAAGAGTTCATTGTATTTAATGAAACTCACATTTTACGTTTTGTGTAAAATCCCTGTGCCTTCAGACTTGCACAGAGTATGGAGTCTCAGCAGATGCACAGGAATATTGACCTATAAAATCCACTCCCTGATTTGGAAAAGCACATGTCCTCCTTTGTTCTTGACAGTAACTAGTTCCTTCTCTGTCCTGACAGTCCTCAGATTTTTAGTAATACCGTTAGGGAGGAGGACTAGCCACAGATTTTGATTTACAGTAAATTTGAAAGACAGGATTCTTGACAGTACCCCTAGCACCATGTTAGGCTTTTAGCTCAGCTTGTCTTTAGCTCAGCACTGACTTGAAATGAAGCATGTCAATCACTGAGTCGCAGCACCACCCCCTGCACTATCTGGTTTTGCTTTGAAGAGGTCTCCTCTTCAATGCCTGGTATTACTCACCTTATGAAATCTGACAGGATCACAGCCTAAGACAGTACAGCTATGGGCCTGTTTTGCATTACTTAGTGCAGTGGACACATGGTTTCCTGCCACAGGGGGAGATTCAAAGACAATTTGAACTCAATCTCAAGAAAAATCAAGAGGAAGACTCATCAATGTCAATCTATTTCTGTAATTTAACCTACATAATGCCAATAAGTGCTATTTCTGTGAGTAGGTGTGGTCTTCAATTACTAACAAAAGTTTTCTTCCAGGGAACCTCACTTACATCGATGCTGCCCCATTAGCAAGAGGCAAATCTCTTGAAGTATTGTCTGGTTATGACTCTCCTGGATTCATTCCATTCCTTCCTGTTCTTTGGATTCCAACTTTGTCTTGAGGTAACATGATTGTCTAAGATAATAAAGTTTCCCAAATTCATCTTCTTTCTGTGTGGGCAGCCTTGCTATGCAGTTTTTTTTCAAAGTATTTGTGTTTCATCAGAGAGTAGAGTTCTTTAAACAACAGTATTATGTTGTCTAGAAAAAAAGTGAAATAATGCTTATGGATTATTGTAGGCAATGTGATGTCAAGAAGAAACATTTTAAAACATTAAATTCCAAAACATCACAGAGTTTACTGATGATTCAGTATCAGTGTACATATGTCAAGTGTCAGTATAGCACACTGCTGATGATTGCAGCACCTTCTTCTGGAGTGTTTAGCTTTGATTTTGAAAGAGGTAAGACAAAATATTAAATGCATAAGGTATATTCATTTTTCTCCTTTATTAGTTAGTAAACTCACAGAGCCATGATTCTACTGGTCATGGCACTACAGATTCAGAGCATTTCATCAGAAGCTTGTGAAATATACATAGTTAGACAGTCAGACAGTACATTTGTGTCAGAGCTGCATGTCTAAGATGCACAAATACACGTGATATGTGTACATATGCAAAAAGAATGTGTAAGCACGTTTAAAAGAAAATAAAATATAACTTTGAACTCTTTATTCTCAGTGTCTGTAGTTCCACTCTGTTCCCATTGATGCTGAACATGTTTTGGTGCTTAATCAAGCCAGGGGTTGCTAGGCATACCTTCAGTTTTAATTTCTAAGAGTAGCACTTTAGTGTGACAAGTCTACTGCAAAAGATTATGTTTTTACTGATTTCCTGAATACTGCTAGGTGAGTTGACATTAAAAACATATTATAGAAGTACAAGGATACTGACAAGTGACAGCTCTAGGTCAATAATGAGGGAAGGGTGAAGGTTTCTTGCCTTAGTTACTGTGCTATTGAAGTAAATAGCAGGCAGACCACCTTTGAAAATGGTCCTTTTGTACTGCATTTGTTTGCATGTTATTATAGGACATTACAGAAGAACTGCCATGCAATTTCAACTTGGATATAATTTTAGGTTCTTTATTCTCAAGCCTGCATTTAGCTGATTCTTTTTGTGCTCTGTTTGGCACTGGGTTTCTCTGCTTCACATGTTGCATCTAGATACCTGTCTATTCACTGCAAATGTTAGCTAATATGAACCACAGTTTTCTGGGTGCTGTCACTGTTCCTACATGAAGCAAATAGGCTAATGAGAGACACTATCACTACGCTTTATACCCAACTTCATCTTCATTTTGCTGTTCTAGACTTGCACAGATTTTTGCAAAAAATAAGATTAAATGATGTTTTGAATTTTCTAGATCTCTTCTCAATAGGGTGACTGCTTCACCAGTAGCACAGCAGAATTACCAACCCAGACATTCTGCAGTGGTTGTGTTCTTCTCTACTTTCTATTTAGCTCTTATTTGGAAAAATCTATTTTGCCTATTTTTTGCTGTGTCATTCTCTGTTGACCTATGGCACACAAAAACCATGCATTCACTCAACATCTTAGCTCTTGAGGACATCCTCATGTCCATTAGTGAGTGATCATATAACTACATTGCTGACTGCTCATTGCTCAGAGTCCAAAAAGTGCACAATTTGATAGAGTCTTACATCTTTGTGAAATATCTGTCTTTGAATTCTGTCTGCATCAGAAGAATTGGAAAAAATTAATTCCCAGAACTCTTCAGTAGCTTCAGACAAGTTAACACCAATGTAATTTGGCTAATACCATGTATACTAAATGCTCAAAATTTTCTTTCTGTATTTTCAGGAATGAGTCTAGAATGCCATTATTTTCCTTATCTTGCTACACTGACTTCATAAATCCTATTATGAAATGCTTGTTTTTCTGTTCATCATCCCAGCCTCTGCTCCTCAGTCCATTTCTGACCGGTGTCTTCCACATCCTTCAAATGTGGACCACAAAATTCAACAGTTAGGTAGTTTCCTCTACTAAATTGCACAAGAGGTAAAACTTTCCCTACTTGATGTTCTTCAGTTTATGCTCATAATTGTTACATGAGCTTTCTTTGCTGCAGTTTACTCTGACAGCTATGCTGATGTAACTATCTACAATGACCCATATGCCTTCCTTTGAATCACTGCTTTCCAAAGGCCATTTTAACCACTCTTGAGGTATAGCTTGCATTCTTGGTTTCCAGATGGAGAACCTTGAATTGGGCTGCTTTAGGATTTCTTTAACCAAGTAATTCAGCTTATTATTTATGACCCACTGCACAGTTAAATTTCTGCCATATGTCCAGCCTCCTTTTTGGCTTCACTTTAGGTTTGAAACGGATGAATGTTTTACTCCATTTCCATTAACTAGCAGTTAATTTTTGACAGAAAGTTTTAATAATTGTGTTCAGTTTGCATCTCTTGCCAGTCTTTGGTCAGAGTAAAATAATAATAAAGCCATGTGCGTTGTTCACTGGTGTGTGTTAGCTATGGAACCCGAATAACAATAATATTGTATGACACAATATTGCTAACAGTTTTTCACTGGCTATGTTCTTGTACTAAATACACAAATTTTGTTTGAATAAGTAGTTGACAAATGAAGACATTGATTTTAATGTCATTTCACCAAGGTCTCAATAAAGAAAAAAATGTAGGCAATAGGATTTGTATAAGATTAGTAGACAGAAGCATTCAATATATACATTACATTTAATGTCTATATGCATTATATCACTGGAGCACCTACTCTAAATTGCTTTGGACAGAAATGCTGTCATATGAAGAGGAAACCAAAAACTTCCCATGTTTGACAAGAGTGATTTTAATTATTGTTATTCCTTTGCAAAAGACTATTAAAAAAAAAAAAAAAAACCAACAGAAAGAACTTTAAACATGTATCAGACAGTAGCCAGAACAAAAAATAAGATTAGGAGCAACAAAAAGGAGTAAAATGATAGTAAGGTTGGAAAAATGAACATTATGTAAAAAAGAATCCAAAATTCACAGTCAGAAAACAAAATGAAAGATGAACTCACCTGAAAAGCACATAAGGCTCATAGAATTAAACTTAGTTTTTAAAATGGGAAGTTTTGTGATATATATATATCTGGGCTGTCTGCATAATTTTCACTAGAATATTTCCTGTAATTCACTAGAATATTTCCTCATGGTGTTGCCCAGTAGGAAGCTCAGGGTCCTAAACTGGTGTAGTTTGGCCTTCTTTTTAAAAGATACCTGCAACTATAGGTAATACTGTACATATATGTATTACTAATGTTTAGATCATTTACCTAGAAGCAGAAATATTGGAAGGATTTTCTGGCTCATTGTGAGGGGTTTGCTGTCAGCGTTTCCCTTCACAGTAGACTAATCATCAAATTATAAAACAGTCAAAAGGAAAGAAGACTCCAACATATGAGTTGTTAACCCAATATACTGTCTCCATCTAGATCAATAGTGGTCATCAATATAGAGTGATCATCCCATGGTATACTTCTAGCAGTCTGGACGATTGCTTTTCAAAGGTTGTATTTAATGACCACCAGTAAATGTAAAATAATCAATGACTTGCCTAACCCTGTTTTGAACCAGTTTACCTTTTTGGCCTCTACAACATCTTGTTATGAAGAGTTGTACAACTGAACTATATGAATTATGATTTGATTGATTCACACACAATATCCTCACTTTAAGGGCCCCTTCATTCTTTTAATACAAATAATACACTGAGTAAGTATTATTTCTTATCCTCTGCACTGTACCATTCACTAGTTAATTTCTTTCCATGTGCTTTGCTCCTGCCTTTCTCTCTTCCAAGTTAACTTGTCCAGACTACTTTGTACAGAATGTAAAAAAAAAAACCACAAACCACCAGGAAAATGTGCACACTTGGATATGTCATTTAGATGTTTTTCAGGCAGGTACCAACTGACTTCTGAGTTTTCCTGACTGGCAATGGTGGTCACAGAAATAGAGACTTCTGGGGTCATTTTCTTAGACTTAGTTGAAGTGTATCCAGTTAAGTTTGGAATTGACACAGACCTCCCATATATAAAGACACTAAGGAGTTAGAAGGAACAAATAGTTTATGTCTGATGTTAGTTCTACTATCTTGTGCATATTATTTAGTAAGAGAAGAGAAATTCAACCCTTTCCTGAACTTTGTCAGCTTATCTTTCTCAGGTTTTTGCTAAGTGTTTTAAATGAAAGAGAATGGTTGTTTACTGTTGTAATAGTGGGGTTATTGTCATGCAGTTCCCTTCTCATTCTCTCTAGGTCTTTTACCTTCCTTTCTGTTTTGTTTTGTTTTTTTTTTTTTTTTTTTTTTTTTTTTACCCAACTGTTTTTATCTTTTGCTAATGCTCAAGTCTTCATTATGCTCTTTAAAACTTCTTTCCTTCTACAGTGCTCCTTTTGTTATATATAATGGGTCAAAATGATCTCTGGCACAAAGCCACAGTATTAAACCAGGAATTAATATGGACCAGTATTCTTAGAGTGAAAAATGCTTACAGTCATTTGAACACCAAAGATAAGACAGAGAGGCATATTTCTAAAATCTTTGCAAATGAACGAGACAGGACTGCTCTTTAAGGGAGTTTCAACTGAACATAGAAACAGACTGAATGCAATCAATCAAAAGAGATTTATTCAGGAGTCATAAATTAGGCTCTACCTTACATTCCTTCTGTCTCCCTTTCTTATATATCATCTCTTGTCCTGACATTCAGTCTGAAGTATTTCCTCCAGCCCGTAAAGAAAGATTTTCCAAACTCAAGAGTCCAATTAGGAAAAACGTTCCCCTGCCTTTCAGCATTGCATTATCTGAACCAGTTCCCTCCAGAGCACCCTCTACAATGAAGGCATTTATAACTGAAAGTATCTCAGTAGGAAAGGGTACTCACTTATTGTATGAAAAATTGAAAACTACAGACTGAACGCAGGCACAGCTTCAGTGCTGCAGTGTACCTGCTTTGTGTCTGTTTTATGACTGAGGCAGTATTCAACCAATGTAAGGAACAGACAGGGTAAAGATGGGCTGGAAAGTTCGATAAAAAGTAAGAAAAGTGGTTCCAGACCAACTGCTATGAGAAGGATCCACAGTTGCAAGTGCTCATTCCAATTTTCAGTAAGGAATTACTTCAGCAGCTTTTGTTTTAATGATTCCCTTGGCTTTTGAAACTGCCACCTTCACTGGCACTTCCAGTTCCTGCAACAGCTTCTGTTCTGTGAGTTAGCTGGTATCTCCTGGTCTGTAAGGGAAAGATTTTAAAATAACAAACTTTAGTCTCTTTCCCTCTATTCCCTCCATTGTCAAGGTTTTGTCAACAATCACAAGAGGTAGAAACATTCTCAATTGCTTGTTCATCATACTGTGATGAATGGTGCTCTTAGCTGTGCTGGCACAGATGTCTGTGCATCCACACTGTCATCTGGCAGCGAACTTATTGGGCTTTGAAAACACTTTTTCCTGTCTCCTTCTCTCTCTCTCTCTCTCTTTTCTCCCAGGTAAACTTCAAGCCAGAGCAATTGCCCAGATTTGCTCCCAGCAGAGGCATAGGAGTGGCTCTGCTGGAAGAACTGTAAGGTTAATATGGTCCACAGACAGGAGTGGATAACCTCAAAGAAGTCAGTATTTCTGCCGAAGCCTGAAACACCAAGAAATGGTGCTTTATAAATGACACCAAAGGTTGGGAACACAGACCCCATGTATTTTAATTACATGACATATAATTTAACTGTCTGTTGGAGGCTGTAGGCATATGCTGGAGAGATGCTGCAGTATATTTACTCTGTTTACAGGTTTCTAGGCTCAATAAACTTATGCTGTAGTTGTTCCAGAGTTCCTTATATACCCTTCTTTAGACATGGCATTTCTGTCTAATCATCAATTAAAAAAAAACTAGGCAAGATCTAATTCTGTTACTTCCTTTCAGTTTGTCTGTGCTATTGGTATTCTCCACCTTTCCCATCATTGTAAGTTCATTTGTTTTCCTTGTGACAGCTGATGTCAAACTGATCTGTATTTATCATCTCACCTTCAATATTTGCTGGGATGTGCCACAATTAGAGCAGCTGACATTTTGCTGTAGGCAGAACCAGAATTATATTGTGTGCGTTCTCTGTGGGTTACTCGTCTGGCTACCCTTTACAAACACACAGTCATTTAGATTAATTGCTAAGTAGTTCTGTATTCTGTGTTGACACAACACACCACTTATTTTGGGTCCCGGGTTTGGTTCCTGCTCCTCCCTACTACACAGAGGTAGTGTGCCTGAGGCAGTAGAGAAATAACAGTGATAGAAGTTAGAAGGGGCAAGATGATATAAATCTAAATCAGAAACTGAGAAATTACTCAGACCATTTCTGGCTGGTCAAAATGTTGTGACACACAGTTCTGAATTGTTGAGAGGTTGACGGTTGCAGCAACATCTGTACTATGCATCCCTGGTCCAGGCAGATCTCAAAGATCTGAGTACAGCAGTTGGGCTGAGCACAAAATACTGTACCTCTTGAAGACACAGAGCTCAGAGGGAGCGTATCAGCAAACTGTGTATCAGGGAAGAAAAAAAAATGGCTTAGAAGAGGATAAAATAGGTGAAGGTGCAAATCTATTTTTGTTTCACTGAAATAATTGACAAGAAAATTCTATGACTTCAGGGTAAGAATTTTACTAGTTAGGAGAAGATACTAAGAAGGAAATTAGCTCCATCCCAGCTGAAACCAGGACAATAATTTGAAAGAAATCTTGCTGACTTGGGATCTGAAGAAAGAGCATGAAACACAAATCATATTTTTATAGCTTCCAAGAAGCTTTGGATAAGCATCTGAACTTAAAGTTCACCTGAACTTTTAGTGCTAAGCCTTCACTGGTTTGAACACATGATCACTGTATTTGCAACATTGTCAGATCTACTGTCCAGTCATATTGTGTCACATGGAGTTTCATGCCATCAGGCATGAAAGATGGAGCTATGCCATGTCAATGCCTGATGAAAACTAGCAGAATGTGGTATAGTAATAAGAAAAAATGTTCAGCATGTTAACATCTTTGTGAACCGAGTGAAAACCACCATACAAGTACCTAGGTTTCTTACATGAAGTATCTCTGGCTGAGGAAGCAGATGTCTTTTCATGTTTCATTTCTTTATAATGTATTTGGAAGCATCTCTGCTTTGTTAGAACTGCTACGCTGGTCATATGGTGATGATTTAATGAGGTGGTAGTGGATCAGCTGGCATCATGGCTCCAACAAAGTGGCTTTCAGCAGTTTAGAGTCAGCAGGTTAGAGAATGGAGTCCACAACCTCAACTAACAAAAAATGGTTACCATAATAAATGAATGGTCTCTCGAGCCTTCAGGATGCAGTGCTGTCTTAACCTCTGGACATCCTGCTCACATTTACAGTTGTTGTTTGTGTTCATTTAACTTGGCTAAGCATCTAGTCACAACTTCTTCAATTGTTTCTCCAGAGCACCTGTAACATCTCATGTTCCTTGAAAACGTATAAAGACTAAATTTTTCTTCAGGCTGTTTTCAAGAAAAGTTGTGTTGCCTGCATGAAATTATTCAATTCAGTTATTTAGTCTGTGTATATACTGTGCAGGAGGATAAAAGCCACATGAAACATATTTCTGTACATGGGCAACATCTTTCAAAAAGGAGATTAAAATCTTGAATTCCAGCTGTTCGAGTTAGACACCAATATTTACTGTCTACAATTATATTTATATTTTCAGTTTGCTTTGAAAAAGGGAAATTCAGGTGGAAAGCAAAAATGCTGTAAGCTATTGCTAGCCACAGCTGGGGAGAAGTTAGGGACAGACAATGAAGTCAATGGTTAGAAATAACAATTCTCATTTTCATCTATCTCTAAATATTTAGAACTCTATGCACATTTTATCTTTTTTTTTTTTTTTTTTCTTTAGAGTAAGCAGGGGATTGTAGTGAGAAAAATTACCTTCTGTTGGAATCATTGTTAGAATTATGCACACAAGTAGTTCGTGTCTGCAGCAGAAACAGCAAATTTCGAAGTGAGTACAGGCTGAGAACAATTGCTCCACATTTAACTTAAGTATCATAATTTGCCTTTTTTTTTGGTGTTTAGTGCTTAAGGTGACATTTGAAAGCTTGTTAAATGGCAAACAAGTATACGTAAACTCAAAGGTGTATTGTGCCATTGTGAAGTAGAACAAATTCAGAATAATGCATCCTTCCAGTACCTCACAAAGAGGTTAGATAAACTAGAGTGTCTGGGGCTGGTTAATTTAATCACATGCTCACTGCACTTAGACTCAGTTAAGACTCAGACTCCAGATTTGGTCATAAGCTTAACTTTAAGGATAAACATTATAGATTAAACCTCCCCATGTGTTTAACCTAGCCTGAGAAATAAATATGTAGTTTTCCTTTCCCAGTGAACATTTTTTATAGGCTTCTGTTTGATCATCTTTGGCATGTAACTCCTTTTACCTTCCAGCCTTCCTTTTTGGTGGGCTTTGCTGGTTGTCTTGTTCATTGTCTGCTTAAACAATCAGCAAAAGTTAGGTTTGTCTGCTGACTATTTCAAATTTATTGGTCCATGTTCAGAAAATGAGAATTTTGTTCCTCAAACAGAAAGTAACATTTCAACAATTGGTTCATTTATCATCAAGACAAAAACTAGATTGCTTGAGAAAATGAACCATTTCACTATGGCCAAGGTGTTAATGCCTAACTATTCTGAAAGGAGGCTGGGACTCCAAACAGTAATGGTGTTATGTGGTCTAAAGATATACGTGGGGCAAGGTCTGTCAGAAGAGCTACTTATTTGTATTAAGTCAGCTAATATACTTACAGTCAGTAGCAGGCACTCATTACAACATCACTCTGGTTGGTCCACTGTCTAACCCCAAGCCATAAGCTCAGGGCTGGCTCATCACTCATCCCTAGGCAGGGCGCCATGCATCCCTGGTGCTCTGTCACATGAATGGCAACTTCCCACCCTTGCTGTTCTGGTCTACTTTTCCTAAAGTGTCTGTATCCAGCTATGGCAGCACTCCAGATGTTGTAAGCCATCCCACCACGTCTCTGTGATCCCAAAGAGATCATAGCCCTGCAATACCAAGCAGATCTTCAATTCCTCCTGTTCATTGCCCATGCTGTGTGTGCATTAGCGTACAGGCACTTCAGATGGGCTCCGCTCATGCTGATTTCCCAGGAAAAGTGTGAACATATTCACCATCATGCTGTCCTGTCTGCATTTCTTTATTTGTGTGTATAATCTTGGGGTGGCCTCCTTTCAGCCCTGGTTTCTTGGTTACGAGGTCTCACTTGTCCACAGCACCCTGCATACTTTGCTTGCCAACCTATGTATTTTTCTTGGGTGTTTTTTAATGAAGGCTATTACCAATCCTGGTCATTGTGAGTGCAAACTAACATCAGAGAACCTACATCATGGGTGAAAACTGGCAGCAGGGCTAGAACTGACATCCATTTATGCTGTACGTAACTTGTAGCATTGGCAAAATAAATGTGCTTACATCATTAGATGAACAATACAGGATCTTAAAGACTAGTAATGGTCATCTTTCAGGGTTATCTTGGGTATTTTATGGAAGCTGTGTGTTACTTTCCTACTACTCTAACCAACAGCACCTGATAAACAAGGACAATATTCCTATTTAAATGGGAAGATCTAGTAACTTATTCTATATGAACTTACAGAAAAAAAGAGTTACTGTATGTTTGTTTTAAGTTTAATTTAATTTTCATTTAGAAGTCTTAGTTCAGACTGTAGCACCATGTTTGTGTTGTGCTTTCACTTGAGCCTCACAGCCTTTATTACCTTTTAATTCATTATCTGAGCCGTCAAATATGTTGGATGATAACACTTCAAATATTTGGGCTATATGTATCTTAGATTGCATGTTCTTCCCAATAGTCCAGACATGGGATGACTTGGAATAATAGTAATTTAGAGCTGGCTTCAAGACAGATGCTATGACTAGATACTAAAAAATTGCCATGCAGTTCATCATCATTTAATATGCATACTAGATGTAAACCTCTGTTCATTCAAATGAGTTATCTTAGTTACAAATAGTATATCAGTCAAAAGTAGTAATGAAAGAGATGAACCACTCCCTGCGTGGTTTTTGGGTTGATTTCTTTGTTTGTTTCCTGCCACTGATTACAGTAGCCAGTTGTGAATTCCTAAATTTCTAGCTTTCAAGAAATCTTCTAAGATGCTTGGAGGTTAATGTTACATACCCACTGAAGTTTTAGACTTGGTTTGAAGAAAATTCTAGATTTATCTTTTCAATTTCAGTACTTTGACAATTGAAAAAGGATATTAGTTAGGTTTAATTCTGTAGTGTGCATTTTGTGCCATACATCTTCCCACTTTTGTCATTCTGAAATGAGGTGTGATACAGACGGTAGAAGAAATAACTTGAAGAGGGCTGCTGACAGTCTGAAAGAACCTTCAAGGCTACTAAATGTTTCCTTTCAGAGATTCAATTTGTATGTTACACATACATAAATTTATATTGTACTCTTGCATATTTAGGTCCTCAGATTACTGGGTATTTAGACCAGGAAGCAAACAACAAGAAATAATTTTACCCTAGAGTAGCCTCATGCTTCAAAGGAACCAGAAAAGTTTGCCATGGCAAATTGGGAAGGATACATTTTTGTTTTTGAGAAGGAATGTTCTATGTCCTAGCACAGGAAAGGTGCAAACTAACTCTTTTCTTCACTTCTGAGAAAAAGAATCAAGTGTCCCTCTTCAATGGTACATGCACTGTGGTGTTTGACAGCATTGTTTTTAGAGTTTGACAAGTACCTAAGTAGTGATAAGGCTGGGTAGCAAGGAGGCGAAGGGGGGATCTGAGAGCTTACAGCAGTTTGAAAGGCAGTCACAGAGCTGACACAAGTTGTACTCTTCTCAGTAGCACCAGATGAGATAATCAGGGTCAACAGCTGCAGGCTGCACTTTGGGACATTTAAGTTGCCTTGCTCTGAGCTGAAGGGCTGACATAGGTCCCTTCTGACCAACGTTTCTGTGCTTCTAAGAAGAGGAAATGCATCATACCAAATTATTACATGGTTTAATACAGTGTTACCTTCTTGTTATATTTTGTCAAATAACTGTATTAAAATTCTGAGCTTTAACCTACTAATGACAAGGTTTCTATCTTCTCACTATTTCATATAGTCATCTCATGACACCAACTCAAAACTTTTCTTTTGTTGTCAAGTACAGCTCTACAAATAGGAAGAAATAAATATACTAGACTTAGAGATTCATAGATTGTGATGCCATGAAGGGCAGCTGTCAGCATCTAATCTAACCACCTGACTGCAAGGATTTTTCAAATTATTACTAGACACACCATTTAGAAAAAGTTTCAAATGCAATATGGCATTTCCAGCGAACTTGTAAGACGTAATTGCAACAGTGACCATGTCTTTTCAGTCTTTACATTTCCTCACTCATCAATTTTTTTCAGACATTATCATCAGCGATTTGATGTTTCTTTATATTCTCCATTGATAAATATATCAATTAACATAAATCTGAGATCCTATCCCATATATTCCTCATTAGAAACAGAATCTTCTGATAATCATTCACTGTTCACAACCCTATGTAGACCTATCCATTAATCTTTTCCAATCTTAATGTTTGTTTTTTTGGTTTTTTTACCTAAGTACTTCCTTTCAGAGTCACATCTCATTTTGAAAAACATACCATGATTTGTTTTTCCATGTAATCTTTCCCCTTTTCTTTCTTCTGATGAGGTTTCCCACATATTTTATCTGTGGTGATTTCATTTTGATGTGCTCAAAAAAGTGGGGACATTAGCTCAGCTCAGGGTCAGCCATAAGCTCATCCTCTGATCTCTCCCCAAACTGATGAACATAGTTAAATCTGATGTCCTTTGAACCTCAGACTGATTTTGTCTGAAGCTTTTCTCAATATATCTTGCTTTATTTGAAATAGCTCAGTCAAATTCTGTTTCTAGTAATGAAAAAGACACTCACCACCCACCCATCCCACCTCCCTGAATATAGCTTTAAAAGCTGTCTAGAAGTTTGAAGGGAGCTTACAGGAATAAAGGTACATTTTGCTTGAATCATGACAAATGAAGATGTGGTTAGCTATGAACAAAATTAGTGAAGAACCAGTGTAAAAATCTACTTTCAGATAATTGTGCAAATCAGATTCTTCTGTCTTCTTATTAATTTAACTAATATTTGATTTTCTTCTAAAGCACTGATGCTGGTTTCCATTTGCAACATATAAGCTGGCTATCTTCAGCTCTCTTTCCTTAACTGTAATGGAAAGGTTTTTATATTTATAGGTTCATCTTCTGAAGTGTGACCAAATGACAGTATATGGATTTTCAAAAAGTGGTCCTGATGTGAACCACAGCAGCTTTAAGTGATGGAACTTCTCCTTAAAGATGTCTTAAGATATTTGCTGATAGAGATTTGATTTTTTTCAAGCTTAATTTTTTAATAGGAAAAAATACCTAGGAATATTTTCATGTATTCCTAATTATATTTGCATACTGTTCTAACATATTTCTCCTAGAACTGTGATGAAAAGGTCCAGATACTGATCTCAGCTTTATTGTGTAAGGCAAGTAACTGGGTGGAATCATTCTGCATTTGTATTGCTCAGCTAAGAACAGAGGGTACTGTTCTTAATGGTTAGTAACTCTTAAAATCATACCCAACTGTTTATATTACCTTTTTCCTGAAGTTTGAGACCTCCGATGCAGTGATTTAGAAAACTGCACGAGGGAAGCATCACGTGCTTAGTCTTTATTGCTGCATCGTATACCAGGTCATTAATCATTAGTAGAAAGAGTAAAGGTCCCAATTTAGTGCCCTGGGGAGACATCTCCATTAATCACTTGCCAATTGGAGGGGACACAATTGACTTTAACCTGCTGGCTATGGTCCATAGGAAAAGCTCTGACCCATTTAATCAGCCTGGAATGTGTTCCATAACCTTTCAGGTTGGATCATCAAATGTCAAGTTCTGTTGAAGGCTTTATTTAGTCAACCATGACTGGTAACCTCCTTATCTTCTGCTTTTTGTGTCAGAGGTACAATAGTTTTATCAACACATGTGCAGTTATTTTCTTTTAAAGTTGCCAAACTGTTCTGTCCAAATGGTTTTGAGAGATTTACTGTAACTGTGCTGGTGTCATATTTTATGCACAAACTCAATGAAAATGTGAAATTCATAATTGCCGTCTTTTGTCTGTCACTAAATAGTAAGTATATTTAGTGAGCTTCAATCCACAGTAACTTCCTCAGAGACTTGACAACATTAATAAAAGAGCCCTCTTGTTTCTGATATGTAGTGTATTCTTTCCTTTTCTCTATTGACTGCAGTATGTGATAGCATGGTGCCATCATTACTGCGCTTTGCATCACTTAATAAGGAATCAATGAATCCAGAACTTCTGATGGTGCTGAATGACACAGTGAATCAAGATGGTACTAGTTTTGGTTGGGTTATTTCTTTTCTTTCTGTGAACTTGCTTCATCTGCCAGTTGGGGTTACCTAAACCATTTTGTGACTTTTTTATGAAAATACCAAGTAATATCTGCTGTTCTGGAAACAGTAAATCAGAATCCCTTCTGAGGGAAGTACTGTCTTTGTATTTTGGCTTAATCAGAAGCAGCAAGCCAAGTGCAACTGCAGAACAGCGGCAGTCCCCACAATAAAATCTCTGTGTTTATTCTGTTTGATGAAACAGCTATCTGGCATCTACAGCTACCTCATAAAATGGGAGCAGATTGATGAGCTTAAGTTATTGAGTGTTTCTTGCTTCTGTGGGCATTTTGTTGCTTACAGCTGTGTAGGCAGTTTTCTTTCTCTCTTTTGCTGTTTCTCTCATTCTCCATTTTTGCTGGGAAGGAATGCTTTATGTTTTCAACCTTTTCATTTCACAAATTGGTCTTTAAAATGCCTTTCTGCCTGGGTGATAATAACAGTGAAATAATTTCTCTCTAACTGTAGGTGCATTCATGAGCCTGACGGAGTGAGTGCAAGCAGTAAACTGTACATTTAATTAGTGGCATTTCATTTCATTTTCTAAGTTAGGATCAGCATCAGGCTGTCATTAGGTCTAAAAGGATGTATTTAAGAAACAGTATTGCATTTCCTTTAAAAGATCCTTACTAGATTTGAATAATAACAGCCTACAAACATATTAATGATAACGAGTATGCAAAATGTTCTGTACAAAAAAAGACCTGACAAGCATGAATGGTGACAGATGATGACCGGAATTTTCAAAATTTATGATCATTACAATGTGAAAAAGTAATTATGAATAATAAAAATCTGTTGCAATAATTAGCTGTAATGAATGCTCATAGCAAGATAAATGAACTGGAACAATTTAAGGCAATAACACATGATTTGCATTTTATACTATGTCAGAACATTTTATCATTAGACAAGTCAGCAATATACTCATATATTACCACAGTTTTCAACTTTTTAGTCATGTACCTCATGTTCAAGTCTGTGCTGTCATCTGTAGATAAAGGAAAAGTGATAAAAAGAATTAATAAGGCAGACTTTACTGTATTTAAAATAAATATTTTCATGTGAATGTTGGTTTCGTACATATGCTAATAAATCTGTTTGTAATGTAGGACTCTCTACATAGAGGTAAACCATTTTTGGTGTGGGAAGGAGTCTGTCTAGTGTGTCAGTGTGCATTTTGTACACACTAGGACACATCTGTGATGGTCTTGTGGAATTTTCTATATATATTCATTCATGCTCTTCATTCCAAAAGCAGGACCTGTTTGAAACAGTGAAGTTTCCCCTCGCCAAAACTGTGTTTTAGTGTGTTACAGTAGGCAAGTGTTCAGAGAGCCTAGAGCCAGGGGATAGATTTGGAACTGCTTTAAAGTTTGCAGCTCTGTCTTTTTCAAATTCTTTCCAGCAGTGAACCATGAATTTCAAGATGATAAGGTTACAGCAGACTGGCTTTCACTGTTGGGTAAGAGTAGTCACTCCTGGGTGGACTGTCATCACCAGCATTCAAGGTCACTTTTTTCAATACACTGGACCTTTCCAAAGGGCTGTAATTTATCATTCCTTAGATATGTGTTGTATGAGATCTAGGGGCATCTCTATGATTTACTTCAGTTTTGAGTCTTTTTCACTGGTACCATCATTCTGCCAAAACACAAAATAGGAGAGCTGGTGAAGCCCACAAGGCAAGGTGGCTCTCCTTTTTCTATTCTGCTATTTTAAGAAAATCACTCTGAGGTTACTGAACTGGTAATATTTCTTAACCTTGGCCAGCTGTTGGTTTGCTAGAGATACTGTTCACTCTTGCATAGGTAAAAAGCTTTTTGAACAGTTTATTGCTAGTTCCCTGCTATGAATAAAGCTGTCATGAATTCTTTACTTAAGTCACTGACTTTCGCTACAGCTTGCTCTAACACTCATGTTGTCTCATTTGTGAAGCAGTTTATGACAAAATAGGCATTCAGGAAGTGACATTACTCTATGAAGTTGTGACCCAACTAGTGTTGAATTCTGTAGTACTCTGTCTGCTAACTATAAAGAGAACTGAATCAAGACTTCCAGAAACATGTGTCAAATAAGTCCTCTCCTTACCCTCTTGTAAGGCAACAGAAGCTGTCCTGGAAGCTGCACTGAATTTTTGCTATTGAGCTGCCTGCTTTTTCTACAAATACTCTGAAGCTGAGGGAAGAATTCTTGAGCTTGCATTTTGTAAGATGTCTTTTGAGCAGTCACATTTGCCAAAGGCTTAAGAGTAATTTTAAATCTATTTTTTAAAAAATAATAAATAATATCATATAATCTTAGGGAGGTTGGTATCATCACATTTGATGCAACCTTTGTTTTTCTGTCATCTGAATTAAGTATTAATGGCTATATTTTCATTCAGAAGAAATTTAGGCTGATTCTGCCCTTAGACTACTCCATTAAAAGATGTTTTCCAGGTATATTGTGACCTAGGAAGCTTGTGCCATATGAATGAATGCCCAGGTAGAGACCTGAAGAAACCCATTCAAAACATCTGGGAGTTAGGGTCCTTTGATTATATTTTTGTATTACAGAAATTTTTGGATAGTAGTACAAGGCCAACGGGACACATTTTGATTCCTTGCTACCGTTTCTTCGTGGTAGACTTCAGAAAGTGCAGTGTAATACTGAGCATACCATAGTCCCAGTCCTTGTTTTGTGAGTGGTTTTTTTTCCCTCTTAACTCTGAACAATTTGTTTTTTCTGGGTCAAATGAATTTCTGGATAGGCCAAATACTTTCATGTATGACAAGGACAGTAGGACTTCAAAACATATATACCCCAGGGAATGACTTTAAACTTCTCCTTTTGATAATACTCTTCCTGACATGTTCAATGCATCCATCACATCAAAGCTTGAACTTTTTTTTTTTTTTAAAGAAACAGCTTAAGTCTGTTTTTCTTAGAGAATGCATGGAGGTTGTTTAAATAATAATAAAAAAAATAATTATATTCTTTCAGAACAGGAATTGCAATATGCTTGAGCAGAGACATCTGCTATTTTTATTTTCCATTCCTGGGGAATAGAAATTTGCTGTAGAAGATGATAATTTAATGTGAAAATCTACAGAATACTGAACATGAAAACCAGTGGGTACAGACAATAAAAACATCAGATTGGTCTGAGATTGTAGCTCCATTCTGGATAAGAGCATGCAAGAACCTGGGGCAAGTTTACTCAGAACTAAGCTTTGAAATGGTGCTTACTTGGGTGTCCTGTCTGTGCTATGCATGACACTAGACATGCTTCTCCCTTCTTATGGCTTGATTTTGAATGAAGTAAAGATCCTTGTTTATGACTAGAGTTTATATGTACACACTGTTCAAATTAGGAAGAAGAACTGCAGATAAAGGCATCATTACTTTGTAAAGAAGCATATAACTTACTTCTTCAGGATTGCCCTCTTTACACTGAGTTGCCATATGCCTGCTTTTGCAAGCTGGGGGGCAACCTACAAAACCTCTGAGGGCTACTGTGCAGGTGCACTAACCCTGTAACCTCTTTAAGCACTTATAAAAAGAAATGCGTGGGGAAACTCTTAACACATAATAACTCTTTTTTTCTGTTTTTCAATGTTTAACAACTAAATATACTCATATTGTTCATATTGTCTTGATAATGAGTAGCTTACACTATTTCTTATTTTGTCCTCTTACGCCTCTGTTACCTTATACTGTGACTGCACGCTGCCGTTAAGAGAGGAAAATAAAGATTTTAGTGAAGTTTGTAAAGCTCGGTGGGAATGGACCCCTCCGTTCCCAGGGTGAGTGTCAGGCCTGCCTATGGGAAAGTCAGTGAGACCCACTTGTTCAGCTGAGTCACCTGGGCATTTCCAATAGAGTAATCTGGCACCAGCCCCCATGCTTCTTCAGGCATGACCGCAGTACTGCCTGCTGGGAGGAGCAGTGGGACCTGTTTCACATCTTCTACTGAGCTCCGACCTCAGCAGGAGGGCAGACACCTGCCCAGTCAGGGATGCAAGGCGTTTCTTCTCTGCATACTGGGACCTCTCAGGTTCTGCTGCATCAAACACCCAGAGGGAGTGAAGAAGCAGGTAGCTTTGCCTAATGTGGGAGGGATCGCATCACCTCTGTGAGAAGCAGCTGCTGCTGGATCCCAAACCTTGCCAAGTTCAACGGCAGCTCCTGACTTCAGGGCTGGGAACTGTACACCCACGCTTTGACGTACTCCATGCTGAATGCGGTCAAGAGCACATAGCTCAGTTAGGAAAGAGGCCAAGGAACACTGCAAGTAGTTGTTTTCTGGGCAGGTTTTGCACAGTATTGATTACAAGTGATCAGTGACTGTAACAAAATTAGGAAAACTAAGTTGTTCGATGTTATAAATAAATCATCTCTCGAGTAATTTATGTTGATAACTCTTGTTACAGGGTTACTTATGAGTTTCCTCATGGAATCAATGTTGCCATATTTGCAAATGCTGTTTGAATAATTAAAGACAATAAGATTTTAATAATTTGATACAGACTCAGAAATGCAGACTATGTAGGCCACTTCTGTCTGACTTATTTAGGTTGCTGCCTCCAGGATCTGTGTTTTGACCAGCAGTTCCATCTACAACACAGACCTATGTTACTTATATTTTTATATTCTATGTAGTTGGAATTTTTTTTATTGTATAAAGTCAGTGTTATTTAAAATAATTCGATGTATGAGAATACTGAAACTAAACAATTTTCATAATGTTTAGAGGAGAAATGTAGTTTGAATAGACAAATGAGTTCTGCTACATTTATCTCTGCACTATTTTGTACTGGCAGCCTTTTTTTGTTGCTGCAGCTTTGTGACTGCACTGAAAAGGCATATAACCTTCATGAGATGCTTCAAATGCAAAATGGCTTCGGTGCAGTCCTTAGTTCTATGTGATGGCTCTGTGGTTTCTGTGATCATTTGTGCTTCTGTCACACTTTCTTTTCAGTATTGTGCTGGTTTTGGCTGGGCTAGAGTTAGTTTTCTTCCCAGTGGCCAGTTCGGGGCCATGTTCTGGATCTGTGCTGGAGCCAGCGCTGGTGGCTCAGGGAGGTGCCGGTGGCTGCTGAGCAGCGCTGACCCAGAGCCGAGGCCGTGTCTGCCCCTCACCCCCCAGCAGCGAGCAGGCTGGGGGGCACCAGCAGCTGGGAGGGGGCACGGCCGGGACAGCTGACCCCGGCTGGCCAAAGGGACATTCCGTACCGTATGGCGCCATGCTCAGCGGGTAGAGCTGGGGAAGGAGGAGGAAGGGGGCACGTTGGGTGTGGTGGCGTTTGCCTTCCCCAGTCACGGTTACCCGTGCTGGAGCCCTGCCCTCCTGGGGGTGGTTGAGCCAGCCTGCCGGTGGGGAGGGGGAACGAATCCCCCTTGTTTGCTTTGGTTGTATGGGTGGCTTTTGCTTTACCTGTTAAATTGTCTTCATCTCAACCCATGAGTTTTTCTTCACTTTTACTCTTCTAATTATCTTTCCCATCCTGCTGCAGGGGCAGTAAGCGAGTGGCTCCATGGGGCTCAGTTCCCAGCTGGGGTTAAACCAGGACAGTGGAGTTCCATAGACCATGGTGTGAGGATGATGGGGGGTGGCTGGTGTTTTAATGCACCTTATGGTATACATTATGTTATGGAACTTCTCCATAAGCATTGAAACATTAAGACTCACAATCTCAATTAAATCTTATCTAGCTGATAGATATGATATTTTTCATTGTATTGACATTTCCTGTCATCATGTTTAAAGCTTGGTTAACCAGTTTAAGTGAAGTAGCAGCTCCCCAAGCTACACTTTAAGAAAGAAGGAAGGAAAGGAAAAGAACAGACTCAGCACCAGCAGTCTGTGTAGAACAGCATATAAAACAGCAACTTACTGGTACTTTTTTAAATGAGCAGAATTCTGAGTCCCTGCAGGCCTGTGTGGGATTTATGGTGTCCTCCAGAGGAAGGGAAAATTATCCACTTGCAAGTTTACGATTCATGCTGTGTGTTGTAGCTTTGGTGGGAAGAGCTAAAAGGCAATACTTTACCTCTGCAGATAGCAGGAGTGCTTACTTTCCTCTTTTTGGTTGGCACTGCAAGCTGTATTTTTCATTTCTCTGAATTAGGATACTTTTGGATGCCTAACCGTTGTTCCTGCTGACCACTTACAGGACTAAAATCTCAGTTGATAAAGATGGTGAGTTCACAGGTCCCAGATATCATATCGGTAATTTTGTTCCCTAACAAAATACATCCGTAACAAAGTATGTATTTGCAGAGATGCAGTGAGGAGAAGTGTATCAATGTTTTGGCAGTGCTGGTAACAGCAAATTTGTAGAAAAATAGTGTAGCATTGCTTTGTGATGAGCAAAATTAATTTAAACATAAAGCAGTAAGAATCTTCCTACTTTATTGCATCTCTCTATATACTTTGTACAAGATATATGACTGTGGAAACCAGTCTGGTCATACGTTTGTTCTGCAAATCTTTCAGGTATTGACTCAGATTTTTAACATGTCTAACACTGCTTTCTTTGTGCCTGATATATATATATATATATATATATATATATATATATATATATATATATATATTTTAAAATGGATACAACCTCACCTTTCCATGCACAACAGATGCAAATACATGCAAGAGGGGGAAAAAAAGGAAATGCTCACTGTTAGCGTTATGCTTCATGAATTCATGAAACTCTGGTAGCATATATGACACCAAGGTTCTCTCAGTGAGCTTGCAAGCTAAGTCCTTATTCCTGTAGGCCTGGAGCACATGGGCTCTGTGAGAGCATGGAGTCTGACTGCACGCAATAACTTTGCAAGGGACTGTCTGTTCTCTTTATGCTATTCACCTCTAAGTGAAGCCAAAGAGATCCAGAATCCTATTGGCACAGAGGTACTGTATTTCCTAGTTTAACCTGTGTTTTTAACCCACATAGCACCTCATTAGTCAGGCTTTATGGGTGTAATCCAGATCCCATTGATCTCAGTGGAAAATTGCCCAATGATTCCACTGGGCTTTCGATCACCACCTGTACATGTGATGTTAATTTCACCTTTAAATCTTCTGCAAACCCACTTGGTTTGTGACCTGCCTAATTTCTCAAAGTTATACATAACTGGGAGTTAAGTGAAAAACATGTTTCCCTCTGTGTACCTGAGACAGAATCGTGCCAAATCTGCCACAAAGTGGGAGGAAAAGAAAAAGTTTCTGGATGTGAATCTTCCCACTACCCCACCCGACTTCTGAGTCTGGAGGACCTCTGTGCCATGGAGGTTCACAGACTTGGCTTCAACACCTGGCCATGCTGTCTAGCTCAAAACTTGGCCTGGCCTCAGAAGTGTTTTTCCTCAGAACCGTGGGTGCCTCCCACAGAGAGCCGAAGGGGATGGAAAGCTTAAGCAGTCTCATGGGGAACTTAAATCCTAATTCAGGAGTACCAAAAACTGATTCTTTGCAGCTGTGGAACAATTTTTTCTTTCCTGAATTGAGGGAAGAAAAGCTCAATGAGTTCCAATATATTTCTAGGAGCCAAATTTTTTATTGTACTTGGAAATTTTTATTTGATCAGCAGTCTTGAGATTTGAAGAGGATTATTCACCTCCCTTCCTTGTTTCGAGAACTAGCATAAATAATCCATTTAGCGATAATGCTGTGCCTCCCAATGTGCTTGTTTATCATGAATGTTCTCCAGCTTTCAGTGGGCTATTGCACTCTGATTACTGGCTGGATTTATGATGCAAATGTCAGGCACGAACTCCGTCCCCCTGTTTTCAATCCATATTTTTACATAGATTTCAATGATGCATTTATGGAATCATTGGGAAATATTTTAAAATACTAAAATTTTCACAGCATAACCAGGTTGGAGCTTAGCTCCAACATAAGTTAACTAAAAGTCCATAAAAGTGCTGTTTATGTATTGTTATGTTCACCACATTTTCTCTAAGGGTCATCATGTGGGTTTTTGGGATTCATATCAAACACATGGCCATTCTCTGTAATGTCTTTTCACTTATTTTGTTTGTATACTGCATCTTTCTCTGAAAGAATTTGAGATTTTTTTAGGGGATCTTTGCAGGTAACAAGGCCCTCTGACAGGAGTAGGTACACCAAAACAAGGAACAACCAGTGAAAAAGGTTGCAGAAACCAGAGGGAAAAAACTCTGTCTTCATTAGTAAGACCTATGGGAATAACTGTAGGAAGAACTTGTCCCAAAAAACTTTCATACTGTGGTTAGTGTAGTTCAACTGACGTGATCAAAATCAACATGGCAGGCACTGAACAGATTGCAAACTAGCTGACAGGTCTTCACTTGCAGCTGTTGCTGCGGATTCAATCAAGTAACTGTGATTTCAGGACATCAGTGAAGTGCAGACTTCTAATATAGAATGGTAACTGAAGAGGAGGTAGTATTCTTGGAAGCAGTTTAATAGCTTAAACCATTAAACTATTTGGATTAAACTATTATTTGCTATTTAAAAAAAAAACCCACAACTATTATTTAAACTAGATAGTTTAAATTTAAACTAAATATGAAGTAGTGTTATATTGCTTCTATATTAGCACTGAAATTTGACCTCTATGAGAATTATTATCCAGTCTCATAACAGAGCAATATATATCCTGTTAAATTAGAAAGCCTTCAGATAAGATCCGCAAGAAAGACCAAAGATTTGAAAAAAATGTTACTGGTGGTGCGAATTGTGAGAAGCTAGATCTGTTTAGCTCACACAGCTACAGTTAAGGAGCGCCTCGGTGATAACTAAGGGTAGAAGTACCTACGATCCAAGTGCAGGTGGTGCATAAACACAATCACCTTGCAGGATATGGATCTGGGCACCCTATCTGCAGTGCTAATGTAGGAGATAAAGTCTGCATAGTTTCTCCAGTAAAGAAGAGCACAAACTTGATGAAAAGCAGCTGTATGGTCTAGCAATGAAGATGGAAAGATATTAGAAAGATTTAGAAAGTAGCCCACTGAAACAATTTACCATGTCTTGCTGTGCCCTTTCCATTACTTCAGGGTTTTTCTTTTTTTATCATCAATTTGGTTGTTTTTAAGAGTTATATTCTAATTCACAAGAACTAGTTTGAAAAAGCCCAGCATTCATGACCACACTGAAGGAGTGTAACAGATATTATGAATTTATTATTTGTGGAAACATACTACTCATGTTTCTTACAAATCTGTTTTCAGGAGCCTTGGATCTAATAAGTATTTTAATTTGTCAGAAGTAAGCATTTGTGTCTACAGTACATATGTACAAACAGAAAAGACTCAAACCTGTAACATACAAAGGCACGGACCACAAGAGAGATCCATTATTGCATACATAAGTGCTAGTTATATACAATCACTTATCCACCCAAGTTTGGTCCCCAAATGTGTGTATGTGCACCAAAACACCTTTACAGCCAGTTCACACTCCACTGAGCTGTTTATCTTCCTCCATGCTCATCTGAGGAGATTCTTCCCAGATACTTAAGATGTGGGAGGCATGCCCCTCACTGCAGACAGGTGTGCACAGAATTGATTTGCAGGTGAGCTCAGATAGCCAGATATAGAGCTAGTTTCTTCCTCAATATATTTTAAGGCATAACGACTCTGCAGCCTGGCATCCAGACAATGAACAAGGCCTTTTCTTTATCTCCACATCCAGGGCTTGGGAGCAAGCAGGAAAAGCCTGCACAGATTTCAGAAAAGACCCTTACACAAACCTACCCAGATTTTTCATTTTTGTGTGGCAGTTTGATTTTTCATAGGTAGAATGTTAGGGCTTCCTTAGTGTTTATGTGGGCAGGGTGTTCCCAAGTACCATTAATTTCAATGAGTTGTAGCTGTTCACTGTTACTAAATTTGAACTGGATAAGGACTTATTTTTTGTATCATGAGAAATGAATAATTGTAACTGAGTAATAATGTTATACAAGTAGGTGATTGCAGAAGTTCCAAGAAAAGAAAACCATGGGTCTCAGGCACATCCTGTGATCCCTTATTTTTTACCAGGAATTGCCCACTTGGTATATCAGCAAAAAGATTACAATAAACTAAGAAAGGTATCTGAGTGACAACATAAAAATTTATCTTTGGCTTAAGAAAATTCAAAGTTTTTGATTGTTGTGCAAAGAGAGAATGCATTATAGGATGTAGTAGGATAAATTAAAGTCATTGGAAGACTTTTTGTCTGAAACACCACATAGTTTGGAGATAGAATAAGAATTCTTGTTAGCTGATAGATTTTTGTGTTATGCATTACCATATTTTCGAAATATACCTGGGATAGCCTATTCATATGAGATTTCAAGACTGAGAAAAAGTGGGAAGGTGAAATCCTCTCAAGAAAGATTGAATGAACCGTTCCTATCCAATTGTGAAGAATTCCATCAGTTTGAAAAAAAAATTAAGGCATGTGTCCAAAGGCAAATTGCTATAATCATGTGCACCTAAATGTGTCCCTAGTTACCATGATGAAATCTGTAATCGGAATTATATAACAACATCTGAATGGGTCCTTTCTACAACTAAAAATGTTCCCAAATAGTTCTGAAAATGAAAACCTGAGATCTTTATTTTAATTTCATCCTTGTCTTTCAATCTTTTGATTTTTAAGCATCATCATAACCAAAGAGATTGAATTATACATGTGGCACTTAAATTCATGCTTAGATAGGCAGTATTAAGAACAGGTATAATCTGTGTAAATAACACCTGGCGACAGATAATCAGCAGTTACATTGATTTTCCTGCTCAGGTTTTAGTCACTGGCATTAATCAGAGCTTTATCAAGGAACAAACACTTCTGTATCAAGAGATTTTGTAGATTTTAATAGAAAAGTTTAATTTTAGAATAAAGGGAGCTTTGGACTACGTTGTACTGCTATGTTCTTTGCATGAAAACTTTACATACATTGCTTATTTCAATCCTGAGGCAAATGACAAATGCTGCTTAAGCAATGAATCACGTTTCTGAGTTCCTTCCAAGTACCAACTGAAAATTTGTGAGGAGCTCAGATGATGATTTGGTCCCTACAGCTCTCCATTTACTATTTTCATCTTGGAGACAGAAATCCTGTGGCATTTATAGCACACACACACACACACACACACACACCCCACCCCCCCCACCCCCCCCCACCCCCCGAGGTACTGAGTGCTCTTGGGTATGTGTATTGGCACAGTTACAGTTAGGTAATCAGTGCTTACTTCCATGAGAAAGACACTGGGAATGGTATGAGAAACTGTTTCTCCAGTGGGCTCAGCTGTGCTGGGTTTGAGCCGCTGAGGAGCATAGGGTTTATTCTGCCCTGTGTAGCTCTCCATGGCTAAGAGCAGTCTAAACAAAACTCAGGAGCTGCTTTCAGGAATGGGATTTGAACATGTCTCCTTTGTGGGGGGAGTGCACTGCTGGAGGACGATGTGGTGCTGTAAAAATCTGTTCCTTACTAGGTAACATTACAGCTGTACATTTCGGTGCAGGAAATGGCATTTGTACATGGGGGATAAAGCTCACACTGAAAAGGTAAAGAGCCATGTAATGTCCTTGTCCTGAAAAAGATTAGCAGTGCCATTAAGAAACTTCCTTTCTTATCTGTGCTATACCCTTAGGACAGATGGGAAAGTGACTCCAGGCCTCTCAGAGAGTGTGTCTCTCCCCTTTCCTTCGTGTGCTGAGCTGTGCTTCATTAACACTGTCCACTTGAAAAGTCTTGTTAAGAAAAGGCCTCTTCTTGTGTAAGGTCTCCTGAGTGGATTGCATTCCTTATAAACAGTTTAGACAAAGTGACCACACCTTAACCCCCCTGGTAGGCAACAAGAATTTGAGGTGAACTCCTAAAGGCTCTTTTTAATGAAAGCTTGCATTTAGTCTTTCCTTTCCTTTTCCCTTTCCTTTTTCTTTTTTTTGTCTTTAATGATTTATATTATTTACCCTAAATCTGCAGATATGTATCTTTGATGAATTTACTTCTGGGACTTTGGAAACCAGTCATCACATCTTTTTGCTCACCTTGAGCCAAATGAGTTTGCACTGAAGTCTAAAATGTTTGACCTTCATCAAAATCTAAGCCACTTATAGCGTTATGACTCCATGTCAATTAATTTTATTTAGTTATTATAGCATGCCCCTTGTTGGAAGACAAAATATAGCCCTTTTTTGTCAATACAAGCTGCATTGCAAGCATGGCTTCAATGGAAACTTAAATCCATTTAAAGTCAATACTTTCATGATTTTATTAAAATAAGAACAGTGAGCTGGAATGGAATTGTCTCTTTTTTATATCAGATCAGTAGTCAAAAGAAAATCAACAAAACCTGTAAAAACGGAAAACATTTTTCTTAAGTCAGAAATCCATGTTGTAAGATTTTATTTTCAAGATACAAATTTAATTACAATTATATTAACTGAAATGTTGAACTAAAGATGGATGACTAATTAATGGGCCTCTCCAATATATTGTTTGTTGGGAAGGGAAGAGCTTCCCCAGCTGCAGTAATTTGTCACTTTTGTTGACAGATGGAGTGCAATAAATTGTGATCTAAAGTGAGACACTCTCAGCTTCACATCATCCAGCAAATGTCTATAATGCTTCTTCTACAGGGCCTTTCCAGTGACCTGAAATATAGATTGTTGCCTGATCACTACATCTTCAGCAGAAGTCAGCTTGCTGTTAATCTTCTTTAGCACAGAATTGCAAATGGATATGGGGGAGCATGTGAAGAAATGGTTGAAAATTTTATTTCACCTGAAAAACTGTTATTAAGCTGCTGTTGAAATGTTATGATGGAGATCATGGGAGGAACATTTGCCTTCTATTAAACGAGGACATTTGAAGACCAGAGTACTGAAGCATAACTACTGAGGATGTTTAGTTTCTTTTTTTTTTCTCCTTTTTTTTTTTTTTAATCCTTAGTTTAACTCCTTTGATTCAAATTTCAAAGTACATTGTACTGTTACATATCCCATCTATACACAGAATTTGTGTACTTTAACAGTACTTTTAGGTGGACCAGCATTGTAGCTCTGCAGTAGAATGAAAAGATGATGTTGGGTATATCACCAAGGCATATTTAGCCTTACTGCAAAATCTTATCATATCACACAAATTGACATACCTTTCATGTTTGAAAAGAGATAGTGGATAAGATGAAGCATTGCAGCTGAACAAAATCACTAAATAATATAATTACACCAAATGTTTGTCTATTTCATCATACTTTTCTGCCAGGGTTATTAGCTTGTTCACCACATATCTAAGCTTTGATTTCCAAGGAAGTAAGGGAATTAGGAAAATAGATTTTATAACCAACAAATGCATATTTTAATATATTTATCATAATATATGCTGAAGAGATACATATGGTCTGTGATATAAACATGGCTGTAAATATGTCAATGCAGTGCATGCAGGTACTGTGAAAAAGAACATTCTGAACATGTTAATTTTTTACTGTATGTATCAGTTCATTGGCTTAAATCAGGAACTGAAGTGACATACGCTGACATGTAATTTGGTCAGTAACAATGAAGTTCTTAGTCAATAACACTTACAATTTTAATTTCTGTACGGATTAATATATTCAATGAGAATGACATCCAGATAGCAAAACAATGAAACAAGTAACCTCCTAATTCAGCCAAATAAGTGTTTTGTTAAAGTAAGGTCTGCAAAGCAATGGGAGCAGACGAGCACAGGTCAGGAAGAAAAGAGAGCATGATTGTATAGTACAGCATAGTTTTCCTTTCCAGATGGAAACAAAATTAAAATTATAGTGATAAGGTATGGGGAAGAAAGTTATACACTGCAATACTATGTAGGCTGGAAAAAAACCAAACACCCAACAAAAGAACAGGTCATAACTAAAATAAAAATATCAAGATTAGTCATGGGAAATACCCATTTACAGCTCACATTAACTGCATGTCCAGACTGTCAAGTGCAGTTTTTATTTTGTAACTGCAGCAAAGGATGGACTATGTGGATTAAGTGATCTTTTATTACTTCTGTCAAAGTGAAAGATTAAAAGGGTAATGTATATTTTCTCCAGAAACATCTAGACTCTCTTAAGTTAGAAAAGATGCCTATGCAGAATGCTGGTGATGCACATTGTTAGAACAGGCACAAGGAAATAATTACTTCACTAAAAATTGAGGTTGTTTTCTCTTTTTCCCCCACAGTGTTCATCACAGTAGCCTCCAGCTGTTTTCCCTGGGATTCAGCCCTACTGGTCTGGGGCTTGCAACCTCCAGGGTACAAAGAGTAGTAATTTTTAATTTCAATTTCCAACACCTGCATGAGGGAGGGAGCTCTGGTCCTTGGTACTGTTTAGTCATTGACTTCCCTGAAAATAGGATTGAGCTATAATATGTCCCTGGACTGCTAGGAGACATTAGGGGCCAATAAGTCTTATGATATATGCACACTATTGATTTACCATTCTATCTTTAAAAATCTGAATACCAATGGCATTTACCCAGGGGTACATGTTAAACAGGGCCATATGGAAATATTTTCTATACATCAAAACCATGTACTTGGAGTTTTTGCATTGCATAGTTTGTCAAAATCACTCAGATTGTTCTCATATACATTTATATATATATACATATATATAATAGATATGAAGATATATTGGGCTAAAAAGCTTTAAATAAGAACCAAGTGTTCACAGCTCTTTGTTAAATTCTCAAACTGAAATTTCACTTTGTCCTTGAAATATAGTTTTAGCAGATAAGGGAACTGAAGACCTGTCTAGAGACAAGACAAAAGCCCCCTTGGTGCTGCCATTGAAAAGACAGGTCTGTAACCATGCTGAAGTTTAACCCTGTGAGGAAAGGTTTGCAGGACATGAAATCTAGAACTTTCTGTTGAGTTTGTACGCATGATGCTATCCCAATAGAGCTGTCTGTTAACTATTATAGCCAAAGCACGCAGCTTACTGCATTTCCCAATGTGCATTTTAATTTCCATTGAAAAGACCTGCACTTTAGGATGTGGCCCTGCTGCCACATCCTTTCAAATGTATACATTTTACTCATTCAAAAGCTTTGCTTTAATTTCCAAACTTGTCGTACAACAGCAGAAAATTACGTTGTGGTGCTGTCCTTGCGAACATTAAAGCCAGGAAGGTATCAGGAGACAGTCTGAAGATAATACCTTTCAGTGAAAAAGCTCTCCAAGGCCTGGGCACAGATCCAACTAAAGAAAGGACACCCCCCAGTACATGTTAATCTGCTCCTACTGGTATTCAGGACTTTTCTCATACTGTAAAGGATATATCCCAGCAGAGAATACCCAGCTAACTATCTAACGTAAGAAGAAACATTTTTATATATGATCGGATTAGTTAAACAGATTTTTCTGCAAGGGAAACAACTATTAAAATATGTATTTTTTATGACTGGCAGTCAGCAGAACAAGTGTTTCATATAAAATCTATTTTTCTTTTGGGACACAATTTGTTCCTGATCTTCCTAGCAGATCAGTTTCCAATGAGGCTAAAAAGAAATAGTCTCCTTTAAAAACAAAATGGTGACTGAATTAGCCTGCTTCTGTGAAACAGCAATTATTTCTGACAGGTGAAAAGGCCATTAGACACGAATTGATTTTCAGAGGTACTGTGAACTCTTAGTCTAGTCGACAGAAGCTGTGTGTGCTCAGCACCTCTGAAAATCAGGGTCAGTCTTGCAAGGCACTGAATGACCTTAACCCACAGAAAGTTTTCCACACATTTCAGGAACTGGCCTTTAGAAATGAGAAAATAAATCTGTAAGCCAAAATATGTACTGTGAAAATTCTGAAACAAGGTCTCTGAGCTGTCATATTGTCTGCTTTAAACAGCATTGAACTTGGCACCATGAGGTCCTGAGACAGACACTTCCCTGTACTGTTTCTGCTTATACTCCTGTGTCTTGTCCTTCTGAATAGTACCAAGATCTGGATTGTCATCTTCTGCTCATGAATACAGTGCCTAACACTGCTGGGCTCTAGTAACAGTTGGAACCACCAGGACATGGCTGTTCAAAATATGAGAATTATGAAATATAACTGTTTACAGAAGGGGCTGTGTCTTTGCTAATGCTATGCAGTATCTCAGTGGAAACCCACGACTGAGAATACAGGTGTGTTGAGCTCTCAGTTAGACCCCCATATTCTTCCAGAGTAAAAATAATTTTTGAAATTATGATCCACTCAGAACATTGAAATCTAATAAATATATGAAAAAGCCAATACAAAACAGGAAAACAGCAATTAGAATGAGAGGGAAAAACAAAGTAATTATACAGATAAGACATCAAGAGTTATGCACAGGAGAATGTATAATTAGTAAGATTTTTTTCTAATGTCTTCATTTTCTTTTCCTGGAATCATAGAATGATAGAATCCTAGAGGCTGGAAAAGATCTTTAAGATCACCAAGTCCAACCATTAACCCAGGACTGCCAACTCCACCACTAAACCATGTTCCTAAGCACCACATCTACACATTTCTTGAATGTTTCTAGAGGCAGTGATTCCACCCAGCTTGTTTCAATGCTTGACCACCCTTTCAGTGAAGAAATTTTTCCTAGTATTCAATCTAATCCTCCCCTGGCCCAACCTGAGGCTGTTTCTTCTTGTCCTGTTGCTACTTATCTGGCAGAAGAGATCAGCTCCCACCTGCCCACAGCCTCCTTTCAGGAGTTGTAGAGAGCAATAGGGTCCTCCCAAGTCACCTCCTTTCAAGACTAAACAGCCCTAGTTCCCTCAGATGGTCCTCATCAGACTTGTTCTCCAGACCTTCACCAGATTTGTTGACCTTCTTTGGATACCCTCCAGCACCCCAGTGTCTTTCTTGGAGTGAGGGGCCCAAAACTGAACACAGTACTCGAGGTGTGGACTCACCAGGGCTGAGTACAGGGGGACAACCACTTCCCTTGTCCTGCTGGCCACACTGTTTTGGATAACATCCAGGATGTTGGTGGCCTTTTTGGCCACCTGGGCACACTGCTGGTTCATGTTCAGTCACCTATCAACCAGCACTCCCAGGCCCTTTTCTGCTGGGCAGCTTTGCAGCTGCTCTGCCCCCAGCCTGTAGCACCGTGTGGGGTTAGTGTGACACAAGTGCAGGCCCTGTCACTGAGCCTTGTTGAACCACACGCAGTTGGCCTCAGGCCGTTGGTCCAGCCTGTCCAGATCCCTCTGCAGAGCCTTCTGCCCTCAAGCAGATCAACACTCCTGCCCAGTTTGGTGTTGTCTGCAAGCTTACTGAGGGTGCACTCAATCCCCTCGTCCAGATCATTGATAAAGATATTAAACAGAACTGGCTCCAGTACTGAGCCCTGGAGAACACCACTTGTGACCGTCTGCCAACTGGCTGTAACTGCATTCATCACCACTGTTAGGGCTTGGCTGTCCAGCCAGCTTTTTACCCAGCACAGAGCATACCCATGTAAGCCATGAGTAGCCAGTCTTTGTGCAGGGTCAGATTATATGTGCCGCTGAAAGATCAGTGGACACTTGAGTCCAAACGCATTTTGGGGAAGCCCAGACTGAGGTGTGATTCCAGAACTTTGTGATGGGAGCATCTCTTGTTATGTCATGATTGCCTTTTCTTTCATTGTTTCCATAAATCACCATATATGTTGTATGTGCTATGGCCAGTTAATTTTATAGTAGCCAAAAAAAAAAAAAAAAAGCTATGCAGGCAATATCAATATAAATATAAATATGCTGGCCATATATATGGGTCAAGTTTTCCACCTAAAAAGGGCTTAGAAAATTGACTATGTTGTGACAGCTGCCAAAGATTCTCTAGTCAAGTCCTTCATTTGTGCTTCATTTCCTATCTGTATACAGGGAGGTTAACAGCATTTGATTTTCCAAAAAAATTGTTGTGAGAAAAAGTTAATGCTTGTAGACAACTTTGGTATTCTCAGGCAGCAGGTGGTTTAAACAGTGATACGGACTGCTTACTTACATGCCTGCAACTTCAGGGGTTTTTATGTGTGGTTGCCCAATGACGATCATTTACCTTTTTAGTGTTATGCTACCATAACTGTAGCTGAAAAACAGTGATGTTTGGGATTATGATCGCAATAGTATAGATTTTGTTTGGTATTAGTGTATTAGATTTTACTCCTTTTTCCATCAGATGAGTAAAGGGAATATATACATTTCTGGTAAGGTATTTAATAATACAATGACCAGAACAGTAGGGCAAAAATGATGAAATTTACATAGATTTATGTTTCCTGGATTATAAGGAAAAAAATTGGTGCCATGCTTGTGTCTTGGCTCTTGCAACATTCCTGTATAGTCTAGACTAGAAGTATGTCCTCTCTCAAGTACCAATATTTAGAAATTGTCTTAAAATGAAACTCCTTTATCAAATCCTTTGCACCACAGTCCCCAGACAGGAAATACCAACATGGAAAACCTTGATCTGAAAATTGAAAAGCTTGACGAAATTCATACTTTGACTCTTTGAAAAGGACCCTTGAGAACTGAAATGTATGCACCGAGCATTTAAGACCTATAGCTCACAAAATGAAACTTGACTCCAGACAGGTTTCATTAATTGGGAGAAGTTATGACGATAAGCATTACTTTGTCTTTCCTCACAGCAATAAAGTGTGCTAAGATTACGATGTCCCTATCTTAACTATTGTGGTAAGGAGACCATATTACTAAAGGTTTTACTCTGTATAGTCATAACTAAAATGTACTAAACAAGTTCTGTGAGTGCTTGGAGCATTCTCATGACTTTCACTCATCATAACAGGTCATATGAAGCAGCTGAGGCCTGAGATCAGTACAGTGTCTGGTAAGCCTTCACCCAGGTTCCTGTCAAGCCGTGCAGAGTAGACTTTTCAATGAAATGGAGCCTCCGTTTGTTGAAGGGAGGTCACAATGATGGTTTTATTATCGTCATCTATGATGCTCACATGTCATCTGCAAGCTGTCTTTATAAGAAAGGCATTTTGACAAAACTAACCCTTGCACTTAAAAGTTTTGCGAAAATAATAGTGTATAGCAATGTTCATTGGTTGTTTTATTTTTTCTTTTTTAAATTTTTATTTATAAACACATTATCCTGCATATTACTTTCATTTTGCATTAATACTTATTGCTTAGAACATGACTGTCTTTCTGAAAAACAGAAGAGAGCTTCTAATATTTAGAAGATCTCTTGACTGTGAGCCATTCTCTTCCCATGATGTAACCCAGCTGGTGTGCTGTGTCCCTTTTTCTTAGACCTTTGCAGTACCAGATTCTGAGAAGCTGGTGACTTTTTTTACTTTTTTTGTCAATTCCTCAGAGGATTGGATAGGTAGGTGGTGGATGCCACTACCAGGAGCCCTGAAGTATGAAAATTATTTGAGAACAAGCAGGAATTAAGGAGAGAAACTAATTCAGAAATATTGCTCTGCCTTTCAGTGGTAAACACTGGATTAAAGTTTGTGTAATAATCTTCCAGTTGCTTCCTTAAACTTTTTTATCATTCTACTTATGCATCTTTTTATTATTATTATTATTACTGGTAGAGATCAAAAATGGACAACTAAAGGATTTGATATAGATACAGCAAACACACTTGTACTTATAATGTCTATGATAAAGAAGAATAACAGATTTTAATAAATCATTTGGCAGTCAGTAAGTGAATGAGGTTGTCTCCACCGTTCCAGGAGTGTTTCACTGCTGAGCTGCAAATAGCCCAGTGCTTGTCCCGCCATGCAATAGCCAACTAGGAGCAGGAATATTGTTCTTTCTTTCCCCACCACTGGGAACCCAGGAGGGGAAATTACATCAGAAGCTGTCTCCACTAGCTTGATGCTGCCAGAGAACTTTCCCACACCTAGCAACTTCTGCTAGTCTGTCTGGATTTGCTTCCAATTGTCTTTGAATCACCTGAATGACTTTGATTTCAGTCTGTTCTAACTCTAAGCTCAACTATCTGTTTTTTCATGATTATGAACTATCAAAACAATACATATGAAAGGCTACAAAAAATCTCAGATTAAAGAAAACATCTGTAGGGTGTTGATCCAGCTCTAACCCTAAAGAGATGATAACTTAGTCATAAGAATGTCCAAGAATTGTGCTTTTTTAAAGTGAGGTTTTGTGTTTGGAGATTAATATTTTGAGCACAGTAGGAGTTTTTTACAGAAATCTCAGCCTAAGGGATTATTTTCTCTATGAATAAAGCTGATTCAACTCTAGATATTGCAGGAAGCATTTTGTTTCTGGTTAATACAGTTAGGAGCATTGATGGACTAATTTATAAGATTGCATTTTGCTCTCGTCTGTAGGAGATTAAAGAAGGAGTAGAAATAAGGCAGCACATTTTAGGTAGCAGATGCCTTGCAATACTATATATATATATATTTATATATATATTTAAGCAAAAAATGTCTGATACATTCTGTCCTCCATAATGCAGTTACTTTCTTCCTCGTCTGATTCTGCAAAACTGATGCTTTTGTTTGTGCTGTGGTTTCCTCAGCATTGACTGATGGATAGGTCAAAAGTTTCAACTATGACCAAAGGCAGAAATTCAGTTTAAAAGAAGAGTTTTTCCTCACACTTATAGGAAATGGCAGGACACAATTACCAGGGACCAAACAGCAGCCCCTTTTTTAAGGGAAACAGGTTACATGTTACATTAGAGCTCCAAGGAAGTTTAGGGAATAAAATTCTCAATATAAGTAAAATAAATAAACAGGTAACCATTACAGCCTGAATCTATTTAAAAATAGGAGACTTATCCTATGCAGGCACTAAAGCCTAATCATCACAGAGAATCAGAGTAGTAATGAAGCTAAATATCTGTGGTAGATATTACAGTATTTTTCCCAAGCTTTTTCCCTTTTGTCACCTCCCCAGAAAATGACTCATCGAGTACACATGGAGTTGTACAACTAGCAAAGTCAAACCCAATATATTTGTTCTAAGCAGGAAAATTTCATAATCGTGTGGGTCTTAATCTTGCTTGTTTAGACTAATTTAATTTTGTACTGGTAATATAAGAGACCTTTATAAAATGGCAAAACCCCCCTATTGGAATCTTACTGCACAAAAATACTCCTGGCTGAATGGGAGTATGGACTTGAAAAATACTTCTAATTGGAAAATTTCTGCTCCCCAGAGTGACCAGGAAAAATAGTAGCATGCCATAGATGAGGTGGGGCAGACTACATTGCATTCTAGTTATTGCCCACTCTGCAGGACCCCTAAGAGGCCCCGGAAGCTAGAATAGAAGTACAAGCAACTTGAAATCCTGACCTGAATGTGAGTACGGCAAAGATGCTTGAAAAATATGGTGGTTTCTCCTTTCCAGCCTTAGGTCAAACACAAGAATAATTGGAAGTTAAGCTTCTTATATTTAATCTTGGGTTTTCTGAAGTTCAGTCTTCACTAAAATGGAAAAGGAGGTATTCTATAAGAGCTTTTGTTCTTTGTATCTGCCTTCCTGTGTTGATCACACGCCTTTTATAGAACTGTAGAGACAGGGGCATATGGGAAAAAAGATGGGTTTTTTTGAGGTAAATCAGGCAGTAGGAGACAGAAAGGCATGATTATTGCTTGGGGCATCCTATTTTCCAGAAGAAGCATCACACAAGTAATTTGACTGGTATCATCTATGGCTACACTTATTTGGTGACCTGTAATGATCAAGTGTCCATTTACATATGGGTGCATATTTTGTGATCAGCCTTGTCTGGTGGGTGGAACAAGGCCCACTGTTATCAGTCTGGATCCACAGTGAGTCCTTTTAAATGCTTTACTATTGGTTCACCTTTTCCATCAAGTAATAAGTTGGTTTCCAACTAAGAAGGGATAGCAAATGGGAAAAAAACAACCAATGTTCTTGTGATCACACTGTTTTGGAAGTACCTGTTGTGAGATTTACTCTACATTTTTCTAAGTCCCCTGACACAAGCCTGCATCAGAGATGGAATACAGATCTAGAAGAAGCAATGGCCAGCAGAAAAAATAAAAATTGCTTTCCTTCTGTCTTGGAAAAGAGAAAAGTAGAAAAAAAAAGAAAAAGTAAAAAAGATAAAAGTGATTAAATTTACTGTTAGCCTTTCTTCTCAACTTTACTTTAGTCTAGTGCAAGATATAGCATCTCTTAACCATGGTCCAAATTCACTGACATTAGAGGAAAGAATATTTAAGATTTCAGTGGATGTATAAACAAGCTCTTATACTGTCCAGCATATTTTTTTGTATATGCTTTCGTATGTAGGATTTTTTTTGCTGCCTTTGTTGTTTCCCTGACAACGCTTTTCTATTTGGTTGTTGCTACTAGGAGGTTTTACTTAGGTGGCAAATACCTCTATAGCACAAATGTATCACAGGAAAGTGCCCACGCAGTGTGCTTTATCCTGCTCTAAGTAAAGGAAAAATATGTCATAACACATAGCAGAAATAATTGCTAGTGAGATACAGTTCTATGGGTATTACACATTTAGCTTTTACTATAAATGGATATAATATCGTAACACAATTTATTGTGAATTAAGATGGTAAGCTCTTCCATGATACCAGAAACCAGAGAACTGATTTCTAGCATACTCCTTTGAACATTTACCACACAGCATGCACTATCCTATGTTTTCAGGGACAAGTTTCAGCTTTCACCTGGTCCTTGGGAATAAGGGCATTGGAAGGGAATAAAATATCTATAACAGGATTTTCTATTTTTATGTAATAGTACTTTAATTCTAGATTAAACTCAATAAATATACAACACTGTTTCACTGCATTCCATTGCATCAGGATAGAAACAATTAATTTGATGCTATGTCCTACACAAAAGGAGAGATTGATTAAAGTGTTTTTATTAGTTCATGCAACAACAATAACAAAAGTGTCTGTTTTTCTCCTTAGTATTCTTGGCTGATTTAAAGAAACAATACATCAAAAAAAGAGGAAAATGTAATTCATGTAAAAGTCATTCAGATAAGACTGACGTTTTTTCATAAAATAATAAAGTAATACTTTGTCTAATCTACTTATCAACACAGTGTTATCTGACACTTCGATAATAGACTAGTATGACCTTAGAGGTTAGCAATGACATTGCTTTCTGAACATGACAGTCCTTACTATGCCTTTCTGAGCCTGTCTAAAATGTTTTAATTTACATAATAATGTGGGCACAGTGGTTGCAGTATGACAAAATGAAACTTGCTAGTCTTTAGAAGTCTGAAATCATATCTGTCATCTGAAACAGAATGTGCCTGCCCTGCTTGCAACGAAGAGCTTGCCTACAGGACTCCAAATCTGCCCTTTTACAGCTGAGACATGCAAGTTATACCAAAAATGGACATTAGAAACAAAAGAACAGTCTTACCACATCAAAATCCATTGCTTAAAGCTTAAAAAAAAATGGTTGCTTGAGTGAGTAAACATCTTTGTTATTCTTCCTTGAAATAAAGTTTTATGTCATGAAAAACTTGGAAAAATCAAACATCAGACCAGAATTTTAACTTTATTACTGTAAGTAACTATTTTATTTTCCTCACCATTAAATGTGTGTCTAGAGATGGATCTAGGAGCTTATTTTTCAAAAGCAGGTAAATAAAAATTTGAAAGTACAGTTGAAACTAAATTTTAATAGTTTTATAGGCAGTTAATGATCAAAATATACATTTCTTGAGATTTTCAGCAGACAAATTTCTTAAAATTAATGTTTGGGTTGTCCAACCCAATTAAAAGCTTTTAACAGGCTTTTTTAAAATACTTACACACATCTTTCAGCAGTTAAAAGCATTTGGAAATGTAATTTTTAGACATGAAAATTTTCAGGGTGAAGCTTAGAATCCTGAGTTGCTTGGTTTATTCCTACCTATTGAAGGTAAAGCATCTAGGAAGTCACAGGTGCTCTATATTTTAGGCTAACACTTGAAAATTCTGATGGGTGTTATTTAGGGAAGGTGATTTTTCACTGAAATGTCATCTTATTTATTTTTATTTTTGCAAACTATTACGTTTCTACAACACTCAGAATTGTAATTATGTTTGAGGGAACAACTTTAACAACATTAAACAATTCAACAGCAATAATTTAGAATATTTTTATTTAAAACATAAATTTCCTATATATATTTCCACTTTCAGTATAGAAAATGTTTGATCTATTATCATTTCTTTGTATCTTAATAAATAATTTCTTCAATTCAGTTGCTGAGTTTTGGGACTCTAGACAAGTCTCTCAAACTATGGATGCTATCACTGCTGCCAAAATATTTTGTTTCTTTGTAGTCAATTTTGACTACAATTCAAATTTTCTCTAGAAGTTTGCAAATCATAGAAATAATTAATTTGTTTTATTCAACATTTTCGGGTAAAGTCCTCATTTCCTTTTCTGGATGGCACAGCTTCCATTGGTTTAGACTTTATTTTTCTTATAATCCTTTTTTAAAATACTTGTATTTTAAACTCTCTTTTTTTATATATAGCCACTAAATTCAAGCTTTATCTTTCATATAAAAAGGTGGGTTTTTTTATTTATTTTGGCATTAGTTCTTAGTTAATTCTACTATTTTCCATCTGTAGTTATTCCTTCCTATTCTCCTCTTATTGTAACTTCTCTTTGTGACATTTCATAGTACTAAAGCATCTACAGTACCAGCCCCTCTCTCCTGTAGGAGAGGTATGGGAAGCAAATGGGCTTATGGTAGCTATTCCCAGTGCAAGATCTTTCATTGCAACACATGTTCTGGGTTTGAGAGAGGCAAATTCTTGTGTTTCATATCCAGGGTGGTGACTAGCAGTTTTTTAGGGGGTGGCATAACATAGGACTAGTGACCCTTCTATGGTAAAAACTAGGAAGGGAGTAATTTAGAACAAGAAAATCTCCACTGTAACATACCATGGGGAGGATGATTACTGGCTTGTAAAATCAGCTGCAAGATCTGATCCCTGTTCTAACAGATTTTCAGGTGTCTAGTTGAGACACTCTCAGAAACAAATTTGCACTGCATCAGCTCTGGAGAAATATACAACCAGCAAAGTCACCTGGTGACATCCTGCTTTGATAGAGTTACATACACATTGGTTTGAGATACATAAGGTATTGTGGCCTGAATTTCTTCCAAAGTGATTACATTTATGCTACTAAAGTGTAAATGGTTTCACAGAATGTACACTTTTAGGGGAAACTAATGATTTTTATTAGGTTTCAAGGGGTTTATTGGAAAGTAAACTGGCTATAAAAGGTATTGGCTAGGCTGTCCATGTAAATCAAAGTACTTGTATCAGTGGAGCTACATTATTTGATACTGTTAAGGAACTGGTTTTATAATTCCATTTGTTAAAAGAATTACTGGTCTTACTGATTATAACAATTTTATGTCTATACTGTATTGCCATAGTTCCTGTTCACAGGAAGCTAGACTAACTAATCAGGGTCAGCTCTGTCAAAGTTGCAGATTAAGTTGCTTTTCAGTGGAGGTACAGCTGCCTTTCCTATTGCTTTGTCTTGGCTGGGAGCAAAGGTAGAGTTGTTGAAAGGAAAATATTTTTTTATGTCAAAAACAAATTATCTTGCATCTAGCAAGTGTTGACCATAATTCTTTGATGTAAGAAAGTCAAAACATCTCATGTCTTGCTTCATTGTGAATATGCTTTGCTTTAATTGTGCACTGATTACTTTTGTTAATTTTTTTTTAAATTTATTGTTTTGATTTTTAAGCCAAAACATATCAGTAAATTTAATTGTACAACTTTTCATACTTTTTTCAAATTACCAAAGAAATATTTAACCCCATTCTGCAATGAAACCAACTCAGAATTTTCAAAGTAAAAGTATTTATTTTTTTAAAAACACTCCTATGGAATGGTGTCTTCATGGGGAATTTCAAGTAGTTTTCCCGAATTGGCAGGAAATAATTTTTTCAGCCTTGGACTTTTCCATGCCATTTGTTGTCGAACAGCTCTGACCTAACTTGCATTTCCAGAACCTAGGAGGCAGGCTTGCACCACCGGGTAAGGGTGGTCCTTACCCAGAAGTACACTAAGTACAGCCATATAATAATAATAATAATAATAAAGAAGTTAATTGAGTTTACTGATCTGCAGGGTGACTTTCAATATGTCCTTGAACAGGAAAAAAAGTCAGTAGAGTAGGCATCATAGTGATAATGTTGTTTTTCTTCATACAAACTACAGTACAAGTTGTTGTCTTGCAATTTTAACATAAGTAATTTGTACTCTTCATTCCATGGGCTGGTTTCAATATTTAAAGTGAAGTATATAACATACAGGTGATAATCCAGATTTTGACAATTCTACAAAAAACACATTTTTTAAGATCAGACTGTATATTTGTGTGTGTCTGATTATGTTGTTGTTAAACAGGAGATTTTGCTTAAAGGAGATTTAATTTTTTAGACTAATCTAAAGTATGTTTTCTAAGTTACTTAGTTCATCTTCTTTGAAAGAACTCTAATCTAAAGTACTAAATTTTGAAATAATATGATGTCTCCTAATTCTCACATTGACAATTTTCATTCAGTGAGAGTGGTCTTTGTTCCTTCTAGACTAAGATATTCTTCCCTTTTCATTTAGTATTTCTGGAACAAAACTTGTACTTTTAACAGCAAGTTTCACTCCAGGTGAATTTCAAGAGTTAATTCACCTGGAGTGAAATTATTGTCTCTATAAGACAGCAAGCTAAGGCTGATTTTAATTACTGTCATCACTTTCCAGGACAGTAGCTTTTGTGAAGACTTGGCTGCACTAAAACTTCCACTATTGTTTAATCCATGTACAGATTATGTGGACAAGTGAAAACGTGATACAGCGGTAACTTGTGATCTGGTTTTGTGAAAACCTTTGCTATCTGATGAGAAGAAAGACAGGGATAATAACAAAGAAAAGAAAGAAAGGATAAGAAAGTTTAGATTAAAGATTGCCTTGATATCATTTTTGAGAACTGAATGAAATCACCACAGCAGCTCTCCACTCAACAAATCTTTTAGTGGCTTACCTTGACTACAAGATGTGTATCACCACATATTACTATTAAAAGACAAGTGAAAATAAATGAGATTTTAATATGAATTTTGAAGTATTGTAAACCATTCCCTCAAATTTCTAATGGTCTGAGTTAAATAATACAGGAATAACAAACATATATATGTATGTAATATATATACACACCACAGGTTTTGATATTTGTATGTTCATATATACATACACACACACACACACACATGCACATGCTTGTATAGCTCTGTGTGTATATATATATGTCCCAGAAGCTGCTAGCCTATTAATTCAGTTGGAATTGCATGTTGTTTTCAAAGTTTTTAAACACTTTAAATAAACTTCATTTTAGATCTCCAATGTCATGTTTCTCATGAAAGAAATGAATTTGTTAATTTTATCCTCTCCTTTTCGTGGAGGCAGATAAAAAGAAACCTGTGCTGAATTTCTTAAAGGGATGACTATAAGGAAGAAACAAAACTACTACTGCTATATTAACCTGAAGGTTGTGAGGGCATTCATACCAAAGGGACTATTATGAATAGTTAATAACTACCTATATTAATCTTAAAATTAATAAATTATCATCATACCAAATTGTAGTGCATCTTGTCTTCTGCCTCCTTCAACACTCTTGCATACCTGTAGCTTGAGAAAGCATTCCATGTAGGTAAGCAGTTGCACCAAACTATCTTTTTATGATGCCTTGGAGATAAAAGAAAAGACAGTTTAGAATAATATAATTTTTTTGAAGTAGATAGAGCAGGTAAGTTGACTGGAATCCATAATGCTGATGTATAAAAACATGCTTTCATCTGTTGATGTTAAAAGAGGGTCTAAAGCTACCTTAAAAATAATAGCAAAGGATTATGGCTTCCTGTCATGCCAAAATTGCCCTAGTTTTCTTTCACTAGTTGAATAGTGAATAGGACATGTGTAATGATCACTGGGAAAAATAATGTGTTTGATTTTGAATGTTAAAAGTTACCGTTTCCCCTGCTGAGCCTGTTGATCAAAAAATCTGTCACTGGAGAAAACTGAAACAAACAACTACTTACCTGAAGTAGATAGACTAGTGGCAGAACCATTTTAAAACAGTAACTGAAAAGAAATCTCTGTAAAAATGTAGTGTTCAGTACTGATCCTAAAACTGGCACATGAAGGATCCAATTGCAGATTCTCTATTTACCAAACACGAACAAAGCAGGTAGACATTTTAGGACCAGGAAAGGAATCAGCCCTCATATAGGCTGGCATCCCACCCTGAGGCTTTACAATATATAACTTGTAGAAGTCTGAAGCCTCTGCCTGAGTGACCAAGTGGATAGAATATTTTTCAGCACTCTAACATTTTCTGGCACTTAGAACTTGGTGCCCACATCCCCAGATTAATAATGACTCTGTCCAATGGATGTGTAGTAAGTTCAACTGTGTAGTAAGTTCAAACTTTTTATACATATCCTTGATGGAGAATTTGCAGATGCTTCTTTAGGAAAGCCAAGAGAAAAATTGAGGATGGAAGTGGAAATTGTTTTGTGCCTTTTATGAGTATTGGCTTTAAAGTGAACCTAAGCAGACAAGGAGGTAACTTGGCCTCCTTCTTCCCTTGAGGATCATCAGAACCCCGATTCACATAGCCCTTTTCCTGAGCAGGTCAGTCATCCATGGAGCTGAATGCAGTAACTTTCCATGAATCATTAAGAATAGGTGTAGCAGATAATGATTAGCTAAATTACTTCTCTAAGTCAATGATCTGTGAGGTAAAACATGTGGAGATCAGGCTAAGAGAAGGAAAACTAGATGGATTGGTTGGACTTTACAATTAAGGCGACTTTGCTCTTTATAGTTTACATTTCTGAGGATTTTTAATATATTACTGAGATAATCTCCAACAAAAATAAAAACAAATGTTTTGTGGATTGAATATTAGATGTATAAAAAAATCAAAGTTTCATTAGGGTAGCAAGGTCTTAACTCTAGAATTACTGAAAGTGAGAGAGCTCAATGTGTGAAGAAATTGTGTAGAGCAGCAAGTTCTAGTTCTCTTGGAGACTGCTGTATGTAGGGAAACTGGTACCTTAATTTTTGTATTTAGTATCAAGTAAGGTCTGACTGCAGATCTGTTGTGGATTCATGGTTTGGATCATGTGAGAAGTAAGGCTATCGAAGAGATGTGATGTTTCTTGTACAGTATTATTTGGAATATTTCAAAAATTCCTGGATATAGGTTGGAAAAATAGTAAGAATAATGCTAGCTCATACTTATTCCTAGGGGTGACTGCTGAAATTTTATGAAATAACTATCAAACTAGTAAACTTTGATGGTTTATGTAAATGATAAAGAAAATTATGAGTTACTTTGTAAACAACTCTCTCCCTCATTGGGCTTGGACTGAGCAAGCCAAGGCCAGCTCAGCCAAAATTAAATGGAAAACTAAAAGCAGACTGTCAAACGGTGCTTCACAATGTCATGGGAATAAATTTGACAATGTAAGAAAGTTACTGAAGTCAATTCATTTGAGAAGCTTGTTGCAACACCCAACTGAAAAAATTCACATTTTCTTAATGTAGAAGTGCATAAACTAGCTCAAACATACTCTAAAGAATGAAGAAAAAAAGAAGACTATGAGATCCAGATCTGCTTGGATGGCCTAATACTCTCAGAAAGGGTATTCAGGCTATAAAGAATGGGAAAAGAATGGACTGATCAGCAAAAAAAGATATATTTTAGAGGTTTGGAGATAAAGTGAAAAAAATGCAAGAATTCAAGGTGGGGTAGACCTTGCAAAGGATATTAAAAGTACTACTCAGAGGTTCTATGGACACATGGTTAAAAGAAAAAAGAAAGAAATAGATTATGAAATAGAAAAGACAGGTTGTGCCAAAAGAAAAAACAAATAAAAGAAAATACGTTTCTTGATAAGATAGTAATCTAGACAGAGAAAATACAGTAGAACTAAGTCATCTGGATTTCTATGAAGCATTTGATATGGTTGTACATAGGAAATTCACAGCCAACTGCATAATGTACTGAAGGTTTAAAGCAAATAGGAATAATTTTAGGGCAATCTAGTTTTGTTAATCACCTTGACAGAAAAGGAAGGAGAGTTCTACTAAAATGTGTCTTGACAAGTAGTTGGGAATCAATATAGAAAAGAATTTGAGAAGACCTGAATGTGCTTGCAGCTTAGAACAACAGGAATAAATCAAATACATGAAATACAAATGAATGATGAATTTAGGTTTTGAGTTGACCTCTGTTGTTTCACTTCCTTCTGAAAGAAATCTGGATTCTGAAATCAAAATCTTGAACAAAACAACAAATTTTAGTGAGAATAGTATTGTTAGAGACTAAGATGGAGAATTGCACCTATATGACAAAGGAGAAGGACCTCAACGTTAGTGAACAGCGTGCTGCTGTGGCAAAGAAAGCCAACAGGATGCTGGGTTATATCAACAAGGGCATCACCAGCAGAGATAAAGAAGTTATCCCACTCTACTCAGTGCTTGTCAGGCCACACCTGGAATACTGTGTTCAGCTTTTATCCCAGCTATTAAAAAAATGTAGACAGGCTGGAGAGAGTTCAGAGAAGGGCCACAAAGATGAACAAAGGACTGGGAAGCCTGAGGAAAGGCTGAGAGAACAGGGTTTGTTCAGCCTTGAGAAAAAAATGTCTAGGGGAGACCTTATTACCATGTTCCAGTAATTAAAGGGTGGTTACAAAGAGGATGGACACTCCCTTTTTATAAAAAGTAATGTGGAAAAGATGAGGGGTAATGGGTTCAAGTTACTCCTGAAGAGATTCTGACTGGACATGAGGAAAATTTTTCACAATGAGAACCATCAGCCATTAGAATAATCTTCCTGGGAAAGTGATGAATTCCCCAACCCTGGACACTCTTAACATCTAGCTGGACAAGGTGCTGGGCGATCTTGTCTAGATCGTGCTTTTGCCAAGACAGATTGGACCAGATGATCCTTGTAGTCCCTTCCAACTTGGTATTCTATGATTCTATGATTTATGGTATTAATAAGAAATGTGATATAAATGTCAGGAAGGCTAATGTGGTTTGTACATATATCTTGGAGGGTAATCCCAATGTGTCAGTATTAATGCCATTGTACTGTGGCCCCACAGATAGAAGATGATCTACTTTTAATTTTTCTTAGTCATTTTGTAAAAGTGAACATAGAATGCGTATAGTAGCAATTTTTTCCTGATATTCTTGTATTCTGCAAAATGTGATCTTTGAGGATGCCGCAATCACTTGGAAAGTAATTGTCTCACTACAGCTGAGAAATGGGCTTAGTAAGTCCTGAGAATCTTTTATTAGTTGCTTTTCCTAAGTAAATTAAAATTGAAAAGATGAGGCCAAATAACTAAAGTGGGGGAAAAAAAAAGCTTTGTTTGCTCCCTCCCAGATATGTATGTGTGAATTAAAATCCACAAGCCTGTGTGTCTCTAAAAAGTTTAAGCACTGAGGCACAATAAAACCATCCATTTATAGTTTCAAAGGAACAGCCACAGTTTGTCAATAACACTACAGCTTAGGGATGAAGTCCTAAGTTTGCTTCAGCGCTTGGTAATATTAAATTTTTCTGACCACTTTGGACTAACAACATTGATCCAGTCTGTAGACACTATGCAAAATAATTTAATCTTGAATTCTTATAATTAACATCAATTACTTCCCTCATTGCTTGGAAATTTGCAGCTGTACTTTCAATGCTATCTTACACAAAATATTGGCAAAATGATAGAGAGTGGAATCTCGTATTTAAAGACCTGACACACCCCAGCTGAAATTTGTTACATTTATTCAGTTTGGGTGCCAGACTCCCTGTCATGCTACCTGAACCCTGACCTAGAATGACCAAACCCTGACCTAGAATGACCAAACCCTAGTCATGCAAGAAAGTCTTTTATCATCCCAGCTTCTCCAGTCCTTTGAACAAATGTTGTCAATTATGTCATGTAAATATGTTGGACATGGTGAATAATTGCCTGCTAAGACTAGTCTTTAAGGTGAGAAATAGTAGTCTCTAAACTCAGAAGACAGAAAATGAGACTCCCAGTAACAATCTCCTTTAATTCACAGTATTCTTTATTTCCCCTGCTCCTGCCTCTAAAACAGCTTTCCGCTACATTATCAGGACATGCACACTTCTGGTAGTGAAAGGTCACTGATAATTCACTCTACAACACAGTGCTTTGTGAACTTTTCAGATGTAAATTCTGTTGTTACGCTTGTTGGAGAACATGTAACTGGAAAACATAAGCCTGTTCCAACTTTAACCATCAATGCAAAAGGACAAAAAAAAAAAGTATTCTTTCAAGAAGCATCACTAATTAGGTGAATGAAATTAATCAGCAAAGGGCCTGATCTGCAAAGTTGCTTTGCTTGTGACATACTGAAGAGCTTCTACCTAGTGGTTCTTAGTGAATCATGTTTTTCTAAGTATAAAAACTGCAACTTGTGCTCACAATCAGGATTATTCTGGTTTTGTGAAGGGAAAAAAAAGAAAAAATGGAGAAAAACACTTCTGATGAAAACTAACAAGCATAACTGCACTCATTTCATAGGGGTTGGTTTTAATTGCCTCATCTCAGGGCTTTTTCAGGGCCAGACTGCAACAATAATGCTTTGCATTTAAAAGGCAATGTACAGAAAGTATAAATGTATTTCATGGCATTTGCTGAACTTTCAGTTCTGGACAGATGTATGGTAGGCCTTTTGTGCAGGTCATATTAGACCCAGGTATTTTAAGCTTCCCCAGAACAATGTAGTTTCTTTTTTCTGATCTTTTCACCATAGTTCTGGGTGCAGACTGAGAGTTTAAAGCCAGGATGGAGACATTTTAATTTCTAGTAAATATCTCAAGAGAGAAATGCTAGATCAAGCATGTAACATATTCCAAGAATAGCACCAACATTACAAAATTTTTCCTTAATACAGGAAATGAACAGAACTTAGATAAATCAATAGAACACCTCTGTGTAGTTCCCTTACTAAGTTTCATTGTTTCTCAGTGTCCTACAGCATTTGAGTCAGTGTCATTTCAGAATTCCAGGTTCCCTTTCCTGATCACAGCTTCTCTGTGCCTTTCATTGTCTCTTTCCTTTACGAATGTCTTTTGTCTTTCTGAGCACTGACATCCCTTTTCTTTTAAATGATTTCTTTCTAGTGAAGTCTTCTGCAAAGAAGGTGTACCTGGATTACAAGCAGGACTAGTTTGTTAACCATGTTTAGGTAAGTAAAGAGGTAAGAAAACTAGAGAAGTATTTGTCTTAAAAAAAGTTAGTTTAATTCCTTTCTTTTTGGTTGAAGTCTAATCACCTGATTAAAACCCATGACGATGGCATAGAAATAGTGTTTGCAATCACTTTAGGCCAAGGGCTATACATGGGGCTAAGAGTACAGAAAGATGATCTTAATTGTACAATCTTTTGGATAGAATTCAAACGTCGTGTGAACTTTAGTTTCAGTAATCTAGCACACACAGTTCCCTTTCTGCTTTTATATACTGCATAAGACATAACCAAAGCTCCAGCAGAAGGACTTCTTACAGATTCCTGTGAAAACTGTTTTTAAGAACACTTTCTGGTGAACAGCTTCCACCCCAGTGATTGGGGAGAGAAAAGCTCCCATGCTGAGGACACACCTGATTCAAAATGGAGAATGAAAAGTAGAATTTACAAAGGAAAAGAGCTATTTCATATATTAGACTATATATGTCTGTATTGACTTGCAGGAGATATCTACACACAAGATAGTAACAATTTAAAATACGTGAAACCAGAACAGAATCTCTTAGACACAAAGTGTTTCCTAAAACACAGTTAAACAACTGATGGTTGTCAAACTTAGTGGTTTCATTAGTTTGAATTAATGTTTTTTGAAACTATACAATTACTGTCTTGTTAAACCACTGACATTTTTTCATGAATCAATGTGACCTTTTACTTCCTCCTTTTGTGGCAAGCATGTTTCCATCTTACCGCAGATGAAATTATAAAGAGTAGAGAAGGGGTCTTAGCATATAAATGAGTAACCAGAAGAAAGCAGCTTGGATGCTCTGAACCTTTATTTTATACTGCAACAATGTAAATACATTTTAATTAATCAGATTAATCAGAAGTTAGTTTTAGTGCAGCTAGTTCAATATTTTTCACTGGTCATTATGTCAATTTACAACAATAATTTCATAAGTGTTTTGTTTTTTTTTTTTCTATTAAAATTCATGGATTTAGGAGCAGAGAGAGAAAGGATGAAAGAAAGGACTTCAGAATAACACAATGTTTGTTTAGCACTGGAAGGTGTTAGGTGTTAATGGTGAAAAATGGTGGGATCTGGTAAGTAAAGATGGGCATAAACATTTACAACATCAGACATGTTCACTTGATGTTCCAAAAAACCCAGCACATCTTCACCACACAACGGCCAGGGGACATTGAGGTATGGGTGAACTTTTGACTAGGAAGATTAAAAGAAAAAAAAGTGATTCTTCTTTTTAGAATAGGATACTATTCTTATGCTAAATTATTATATCTGAAATATCTGAGAATAGAGTACTTTCCAGTTTATAACTATGTGGTTAAAGTAATCTGCATGTGAATAAGCAGGTATCTCCCCACCTGTCTTTTCATGCTGCTGGCCAGCTTCCTCATTTCTGTCATGCAGGAGCCTTTACTTCAGACGTTACTCTGTTATGTTCTGTTGACTTCAAAATATGTCTTTAAAAACCACAACCTAATATCCAGCACCTGCAAAATATTGTGAAGCATTAGGAACAGTTGTAATGAAAACTGACTGCAAGCGTCATAACAACAGGTGACATTATTCATAACCTACAGTTATAACAAGGTTATGATATAAACTCAGTGATCATAGATGAAATAAGCCAGCTACAAATGTGAAAATATCCTGAACTTTAGAAGTAATACAACCAAGTATAATAAATCTTGCCTGCAAATGTAATAAGGCCCTTAACTGAAATGTAATAAAATCTATCAACAGCTGCAATGTATATGGAACATATTATATAGCTTTACTATGAATTATACCCCCTGCTGTTTATGGACTCCACAATGTCATGCTTTGTCTTCTTCCAGAAAATCAGATGCTATGGGACTAAGTGTTTTCCAATTTATATTAAGTATGACAGTGTGTTAATACAGAAATGTTGAGGGTGAAAATGAAATTTTGAATCCAGATGTGCTCCTTCGTCATCCTGCTAGCATAAGAGAAAGGATGTGGTCTACCACATATGGCTCAAACACTTCCTCAGCTAGACAAGGTAGAAACCAAAATGGATGTTCTGTGTAACTAATATGTTCCTCTCCTGCTAGCAATAGAAATACACACACAAAGAAAGAGAGAGTTTTGATGAGTGGCGTGGCAGGGAGAAAGTTCAATCTGCCTGATCTTTATGTTACTCTCTTTTTTTGGCTTCTGAAATTTCATTTGAGGACGATATATATAAGTTCCTAGAAAGTGCCAGTTGTGACTTCTTTACTGGAGTACTATCCCAACAAATGAACAGGAAGGACTGATGTCATGTGGCTGATTGGTTGCCATCTGCTTGTGATAATCTCATGTACCTCTACTGTTCCTGAAATGACAAAACACCCAGTGCTGTAACTCAGGAGGAACCTAGAGGGTTCTATGTTAAAATATCAAAGGAAGTGTTTTGATGGTTTCTTTGTGTGCAGAGGTAACCTAATCATTAGTACTGCTAAATCCTTTGTTATGGAGGACTTACGTCTGGATGTCCTGAAGATTTTATAGCAACCCATTCCAAACACAAATGTTCCCATAGAGAATGCAATGTACACAAATAAAACGCTATATGCTTTCAAAAGCTGTTTATATTGTGCCATCTTCAGCCATGCCACTGTCCCTGATTCGCTTTCTCTCACTGTGTTATGGATACAAATGTAGTGTCGTATGAAAGCAAAATGTAGTCTTCTGACACTTCCAGCAGCACACAACTCACAACAAAATCAAAATAAATAAGCCTAACAATGTCATCTCTCAAAAACAAGCTAATACAGAACATTTTTGGCAGAATTTAATGGTGGATTAACGTACCTTGCAATCCCAAGAAAGAATTAATACCTGGAGTATCTATCTTTTACGGTTGCTGTAAATAATATTGCTGCAGCTCTGTAAGTACAGTGGGACAAATTAAGTTATTTGGGAAAATTTGATCGGTGAACTTCCACAAGACATTTTTTTTTTTAAACAAAATAATTACAGGCCTAAATGCCATTAGGCTTAGGTACATCTGTAAATATATTAAGGTATTTATGTAAGTCCCACTGGATGCCAGTAGAGAGAATTTGAAATTAGGAAAATAAAATTCTGTTAAGTTACTGTAAAGAAGGAACAGTAAAAATGGTTTTTAAGGAATCTACAAAAAAAGAAAATGATAGGAAAGTTAAGGAAACTAATTCGTTTTGCATTTTTAAAGTTAATAGAATTGTTACTTGCAACAAAAGGAGATAAATTTTTTCTCAGTTGCTTTATGTTTTTTGAGTTGACAGTGCCCTTTAAAGGCTGTCGTTACCACAGGTCTTGCTTTCATTTGAAGATCCATCTGGATTTAATAACCATTTTAAATTTTATTGTATTTTGATTTCCAATTTGGAGTTGTGGAAGACAAATGACTACTTTACTAAATTAAGCCCATGACTATTTATTTCACAAATGGATTTCCAAATAACTCTAAATCATTTGTGAACAAGTCACATAGAGTACACTGGTAATTTGGATAGTATTTTAATGAAATTTGCTCAATGCTTTTAGTATAGTTCTTAATTTTTGACATATTTTTAACTCTCAAACATTTAGGTTGTATGAGGTAGGGCTGAGAAGATAGGTGTGAGTTTTTTAAAAACTGGAACAGAATTATCATTGCACAAAGAGTGGTTGAACCATGAGGTCAGTGAAATCATCAGTCAAAAGTTCAAATTCAAAGGTCAGGTCTATTACTACTGTTCTAAGGTTCTTCTAATTTTATTGCTCAACATGGATATGTCCTATGTGAGTTGTCATGATCGCAGTCACATTTTACTTTTCTGGTTGATACTTGACTAACAAAGGACATGGTGCTCTGAAATAACAGTGATCTAAACTTTAAAGCCTTTTCTGGGATATAATCCAGGTATTATTAAACTTATTTTGTAGATACATTGATTAATGCACAGAGAGTAAAGACCGTGAAACAAGGTCCAATTAAACTTTTAGATCAATGCCTAGTAATTTCCCAAAGGCACTGATTAGCACATTGAAAAGGCTAAAAATGGCACCCAGAAATGTTGATTTCAGTATCCCATATTCCAATAATAAAACTTCTTTGAATTAATTTTGCAATTACAGTCCACTGTATTCAGGAACAATAGCACACCATAAACAGTGTAGGGCATGGGTGGGGAAAGGGGTCTGCTTGTATTGATGGTCTGATACAAAATATTCCCTCCTGGAACAGAACGGGAGCTCCAAAGGCACTGCAGTTCCAGGAATTCATTTATTTTCTTCCCATCCAAAGAAACAGAAAAATACACAGCTGCACCACAGTGCAATGTACTGCAGAAGTGCAGGGGCGTCCTCATGAGATGTCGGTTTTTCCTAGAGCTCTTTGGGGAGGTGTAACTGTTCACCACCCCTGACTCCCAGCTGACATGAAACATAGTGGAGCATTGAATGAAATTCACAGCACCGACATTTCAAACCTTCTTCATGCCAGAAAATGCAACACCTGCACTGGACAATAGGAAGTGGATGTTTAGAGTCAAGTAAATTTGTCAATTTTTAAGCATGATACTTTACTCAAGATTCTACAAATGAAAGCCATAAATGAAAGACTATGGCAGTGAAAATCCCTCCAAACCTGATGTGTATGTAACAACTTAGTTATACTCTTTTACTCACCTGTTTTTTTGATTAATGTACTGGGGTTTTTTTAATGAAGTGAAAATATGAAAGAATTTGAAAATTCTTACCCCTTAAAGCTTCTCCTAAAGAGAAATGATACCTAAATATATCCAAAAGAGAGGGATTATGAAAAATCCCTTATGGCAGAGTTTCTGTATCTACTGTCAATAATAATTTAGTATTACAATTCAAATTTAAACCAGGAATCCCCAAACACTTGTAACACCAAAGAATATTTTGAAAATGAAACTTGGTTATTATCCTTGTCAATGAGTAACACCTAAATTGTGAAATCTACCCCATAAGTTAGATAAAGGGATGATAATGACAATCTAATAATGAATTACTGTAGCAGGCATGGAGTTTTATTAACATAAATTACATTCATTGGAAGTCAATTTCAGCACAAGATGCCATTCTGTTAGGTTCTTCTTTGTTTCTTTTTCTTAAGTTTACAATATCTGGATGTCTGTAGCATGGTGATAATATAAAATTGTTCAATATAGGAAAAGATTTTTTTATATATTTCGGTTTTGCAAGTATAAAGAAAATGAGAACTGTCTTTTAGTCCTGACTGAAAAGCTGTTATTATTACAAAGTTAATCAGTTACTTGCTGTTATCTATAACAATTATAAAATATTTCTAATTTGTGTTATTTTTACAGATTTATATTTGTCAAATCCAGCTGGAACCTTACAGGGAATTAATTTTACACCCAGTTCCTTGGGATCATAGCAGAGACTTCTTTCACCTTTAACAGGTGGCACTATATTATAGATAGAGCTTGTGATGTGGAAAGGCAAACATCTTTCTAAATTTCTTAGTGTTGTTAGCGTATGATCATATTTCCTCTTCCAGACAGATAGTGCTGTTACTGTCATGTGTGAGTGGGACACTTACACAAATACTCAGATCTGGTGGCAAGTTTGTTCTTTCCTTGCTTTGGCAGTGACTCTTACAATGTACCGAGGTATTCTTCTCTGCTGTTAATTAATCCTTTATATTTATATTATGTTTGTTTATGTATTTATACGCATATGTATCCATATGTAAGTATGTGTATGTAAATTTGCACAGCAATACTTATACACCACTGCATATATATCCAAGTACATTTACATGTTGTTGCTATGGCAGGATCCTGCTACCATTTGAGAAATAAAAAAATAAATACCACCAGAGGGCTCACAAGCTATTTCATTTTTGATGTCAACCGCTGTCTAAACCAATGAGTGCTGAGGCTTACCTTTCCTGAGATTCAATCTCCCATGTTTTTAATGTTTCTGTGCAGACATCAAGGTGTCCAGATACCAAGGTAAGGGTGCATTATCCCTTTTCCTGGCAACAGAACCTCATTTCAATATTACCATCATTTTTCTGCTCAGTAAAAGTGTTCATTCTCAGCCCAGAGAGTTTACTTCTCTGTGGAGAAGCAAAAAGCAGTTGGGCCTTGATTTGACATGTGCTTGAAGTGTTATCTACTTAATGCATGTTTATAGCCTATATATCGCATGTGCATGCATACAAGCTGATAGAGACGCTTTAAAATATAGTCCTGTAATCTGTCTGAAGATGGATATGGGTGTAGGTAGATGAGTTGCCTAAATTAAACAGCCTTTTTAAAAAGGTACTCAATGACATACCGATTCCTCTTTTACAAACTTCGTATGTATTCCATTGCCAAGGTCAGCCATCTCTGCCTTAAGAAATAATTCTGATCACAGATCTTTTCTGTGGCAGAGAGCTTGCTGCTTCTCTAAATGCCTCTCAGGGATGTCTACGTAGCAGTAGGCTGGCAGAAAAAGTGTGAACAATACAGTGCCATATGCTAAAAAGTAGGAACAAGGAAGACTACTTAAGAGAATGACACTGTTACAAAAATAAAGGCCTTAGATGGCAGGTTTTGGAGAGAAAAGGGAAGAAAAAAAGAATACAAAATCAGATAGACTGACAGAACTGACTACATATATACACAGATCAACAGTGATCATAAAACCCCTTCTGCAGGGCATAACGTGGGAAAGTCTGAGAGCTTCATCTTCACTTGTTGAAATCTAGCCCCAAATTATCTCAGTCCCTTTATTTCCTCCCCATAAACACCAGCATCCCTCCCTCAGTAGCTCTTATTCTCCCTTCCTTCTTGGTTTTTTTCTTTCCTTGTGATCTCTACCGAAGCTGGCTTTGCTCTTAAACCTCCCTTTGATTTCTCTGCTTCTCTAATTCCTTTCCTTCCCTCTTTGTTTTCGTTCCCTTTGCTTGATGCCAGAGCCTGTATTTTCAATTCTTACCCTTGTGCTCTCAGCTTCTCACTCCCCTCTCAGGGCTCTCCACCTGACTAATCCCCAGTACTGGCTCCTTACCAAAAGCACTACTTCCACTTCTGTTCTCATGCTGTCAAACACATCTGGAATAAACTCACTTCCTCAGCTTAACCATAATTCTCTTATATGAGTTTGTCTAAAAATTTTTACTCCTCCTCCTGAATGAACTCTTAAGCTGCGAATTGCCTGTCATTGCTCTCTACCTTATAGTTCACCCTAAAATCTTCTGCCCTCAGCACTCTGTCACCTTCCACAATAACCTCCCCACAACCTTTCCCACCTCATCCCTTAGCCACTGTCTTATTCCATATCTATGTTCCATGTGGCCACAGTTACCTGTAACTAAGGCCTCATGATCCACATACTGCAGGACAGCTGTGCTGCCAGACATGTTTGTTCCCTTTATGACAGTTGCAGAACATCATCCAGAACACAGGATGCCACTGCACCCCCAGACCCCTGTGCAAACTCCAGTGGACCGAAGGGGAGCTCCTTATATAACATGCAAAGAAGGCACAGGTCACTTCTATGATGCTGTCACCTTGTGTAAACCCTCTGGAAGATTTGAGTGTGCAGCATCCTTCAGTACCACCAGTGAATTGTGCTCTTAGTGACTGAATCCAGCGATCAGAACACTAGAAATCCTAAATAACAAAGAGATATGAATATTAACCCAAGAATGACATTCAACTTCCTTAGCACTTTCAATAGGTTTAATTAACCATTAAGAAAAAAATAATTCTCTATACAAATATTCCTACTCATTTATCTTTAAACATTCAGTTTCCATCTGCTTTTCTTTTACAGCAGACATAACAAGAAGGTGCTTAAAACTTGCTTTTATTAAAAGTATGTAATTGAAACTACTTCAAAGCAAGAGTTAGGAAAATATAAACTAGATGATGACCATTGACTATAATTTCATTTGAGTTGAAAGACTTAATTGTTATACATGTTGAATGGGCAGTACTCAACCCTAAAAACTGATTATATTTTTTTTTTTTTTAAACTCTGGTTTAGGTTGTCTCATGTTCCTTGGTTTCTGTAGATGCTTTGCTTCAGAAGGCAATAGTTTTCACAAGAACAGAATAGATGAAGTTGTTTTTCTAAATGTCCATGATATTTGTAGGCATAAGATGCTGGTGCTGTGGGTTGTTGTTGTTGTTTAACTCTCCTATACCTCCCAATGAAAATAAACAGATTGATCCAGGGAAGAATAATATTTGATTAGGAGGAAAAAAATTTAATGCATTTATAACTGAACAGCACTACGAAGCAATGAATAGTGATTTCATCTGCATTGGTTTCAATGGGATACATATTTGTCAGAAATGACTGCCTCTTTAGTTTAAATTTTCATGGTATTTATGAAATCTAAATTTTCCACAAGGTTTTTGTGTAGCTTCTAGTCTTACTTTCTACCAGTTAATTTTTGAATGTAATTCTGGTTAAAATTATGGTCTTTGTTTACATTACTGTAGTATTTATTTAAAAGTATCACTTATGAACAGAAAAATTAAAAAAATTGGATCCTAGGAAGAGAAAGATTTTTCTCTAAATTTGGAGTCAGTCCAATTTTAGCTGCTATTCATGTTGAAATTCAATTATGTTAGATTTGAAAAAAATACTGATTAAGGGAGGCTAGGTATGTAGAAAGCTTCTGAACCAGGACTCCTTTGCTGCAAACATCATCCAGCAGTTTGCTGTTCTTTTAATCACATTGTAGCACATATACACTTTTAGCAACCAAGTATTACAACAAAAATTCACTTAGCGTATGCAATATGAATGCATAAGCTAGTAACAGAGCAAGTGCAAAATGTTGTGGAAAGTGGAGTAAAAGTTGCAACACATGGCCTGCATTGGGTGACACTGAACTAACAGTAAAGTGTGTGATAGTAATTTGCTGGTCTGATCCCTTAGTTCAACCTCTGAACCCTTTGCCTTTGTTTCAGATGTATTTTGTGGTCTCTGGAGCTCAGCATGCTAAAAATTACCTGGTCTTGATTCATTCATTTGTTTAAGATAATGCCCAATATAAGGACATAGTCATGAAGAAATCAGTCTAAAGCTTTAGCTCCTTTGTTTATACCACATCCCAGGTGAGTTGGTTAGCCCACTGAATTTCCAGTATGACCTATGATATTGGCCATTTGCTTCTTAGGTCCAACAAAAATGCTAAGGCACATTTTCACCACATTGATATGTCCTTTTACATCAGTGGCCATTGATCTGGTAGAGCCAAATTCCAAGGGTAAACATCAGTACAAATAAGAACAGAAACTGAAAAAGGAAATAAAATTGAGTAGAGAGAGTAACATGCACAGAACATGACAATGGTCAGTGACAGATTTACCAGTGGGCTTGCCTTTTCTTTCCCTTGCATTACTGTTTCTGCTTGTGGTATGCCCTCTGAGTCACTTCGCTGGGAGGCAGCCATATCCCTAGGCAGCCGCTTGTCACTGGAAGTGTCTGCATCCAGCTCAATACTCATCAAGTGATAAGCAGCACTGTTTAAGCCTAACTAGAACACTTCCACAGCCCACACTTCTATAAAACACTTTTCCTCTGTATGTATCACTTATATTATTAGCACGTAAAACTTACCATTATGGATTGGTTTGTTTGTTGGGGCTTTTTTGTTTGTTTATAAGTGTATTAGAAACCATTTTCTTAGGTAGTAAATAAAAACCATGAACGAAGCAATAGTAGTATTACAATTCTTTCAGAGCCATAGGTATTTTCAGTGCCATCTGTATAATTTTTAAGATGACAACACTGAAAATTTTGCGTAGTCTTTTCCAGTAATAATTTTTTAAAGCTTTGTATCATGAGGTTGGTTACTTTTCTTCAAAGGAAGAAATCACACTTTAGTTAGTAATCAGTCTTACAGAGTTCTGCAGCTGGGGAATGCAGCTGGAGATGGTGTAATAGAGTGGCTTGACATTGTAAATTCCAAAAGTTTACCTGAATTCAGACTTTACATTGAATTATTCATATTTGCCACTTCCTTTGTAAATTAAACTGCGGAATGTTCTCCTCTTGGATGCTTCTTTCAAATACCATACGTGATTTTTGCATCTTGGGAGCCACTACCACTACCATTGGGAAAACAGATTCCAAGCCTTCTTAAGATATAAAGTTCAATTAAATCTTCACTTTTGAGTTTTGACATCTGACACTAACTGAATATTTTTATCAACCTTATTGTCAGCACAAAAATTTGGAATGATTTTATTTAAAGGATGGCATATGAAGAAAGATAACAAAAGATTATGAGATCAAGGTAGTAATGAGGAGGGTTTTGCATCAGATATTTTATGTCTAGGGCTCTGAGATAAAATTTATTTTATATTGCATTGCATTGTTCATTGGAAATTATTGGTGATCTGTTTATCCTGGTTTTCAGTCTGGAATGAGTAAATGGGACATGTAAAATTTTTAATTCTTCATGTCACCTGAGCTCGTAAAAACCAAGAAGAATCTTTGAATGTAATTCTCCAAGGATATTGTTGATTTGTGTGATTTAATTAAAATCTCATAGCTTGCAAAACACCTTATCAAAACAATTCATTTTTTTTCTTATACTTAAATATCTGTCACCTTGTTCCAATTAATTTTATTTTTGATGGTGAGTTTGCATCATCAGTTGTGATTTTGTGATTTGTGAAAAGTACTTTGTCATCCTTCCATGCATGCAAACCTGACTGATCTGCAAACATTCTAGAGTTCTTGCATTTCCTCTGAATATTCTGGGTTATGGCAATGTTTCGGGATTTAGACTAACTCCCTGGTTTATAGGGCTGCTCTGAGTTTCACACTTGTGTAGTGTGTAACTTTGGATATTTTAGGCATGATTTCAAGGGAAATATTAATGCTACTTGCTGCTTGCAGGCATAACCTAAGGATATGAGAACAGATGCAATGCCCTACTGGGTTAGAGCAGCAATCTGTGTAGCTCAGTGCTCTGTCTCCAGACATGGCTGCAGCCAACTCTATTTAGGGAGAGCACGTGAGCCTGGCTGCTCTCTGCAGCACACTCTTCCCGTCCTGCCCCAGCACCCACAGCTGGTGGGCTAAGGACTATAGACGATACCTTCTGTTGTTTGCTTTTGTGACTCTCTCTTTATTGTAGATCTGCTTTGAAATCCTTCCCCAACTGCGGTGGAAGCAAATTCTACCAGTTCACCACTGACTGCACAAGGAAGTGTGTTCCTTTAGCTATTTAGCTATAAGTCAATCTATTAGTTTAACTGAGTGCTGTTCATTTCTACTATTATGGGCTTCAGTGAACAAAAATTTCATATTTGCCCTATTCGCTATTTATTTAATGGCTGATGACTTTATCATGCCAATTGTATAAATTCCAGTGTAGGAAATTACAGTGCAGCGCTCACACAGCCCAGCAATGTCTCTTCCCCTAATCTAGGAGCTCAGTATCTCTCATTCCTTTTCATAAGCTTAACTATTTGAGATGAATAGTTCCATAACAAACTTCAGTGGTTCGTTCATTTAAGGGTGGGTAGCTTGAGCATTCTTAAGCTTAGACTGAATGGAGCTAACCAGGAGGACGGTACCATAGAGGATCTGGAACCTCGCCACAAAAATCGTTGGTTCAGACAACACTGGTTATCAGCATTGTGTGTCAGTCCTTGCCTACAGTGCAAAATGTGTGTGCCTTCTAGAAGTGTATGACAGGTGTCCTTTTATTTTTCTTGAAATATATTACTATCTCTACTTCTGTGTCCATCTGCTTGTAGGTTACTGAGTGAGCACTCAAGGGGTCACATAAACCTTGATGAGGGGACACGTGGGAGTAGGTGTACTTCCTACAATACCTACCCCACTGTGAAGCATCCACACTACATGGAGAGGATAGAATCATGAAAGCAGAGTAAAAGCATCTGCACTAGAGGAGAAACAGGGTTTAGGGACTAATTCTTTCCAGAGACAGTGTGATGCAGAGGCAATGCTGTGTGAGGCTGTGTTCCACAGAGGTGAGCTATACAGCCCAAGCCTGACTGTACAGTTAGCGTGCCCATGTGGCCTGTAAAAACTTGGTTTCATACTGAATTAAACTGAAACATAATAGAATATGAGCAGAATTTCATTTCCCTCCTTTTGTATTTATGCCACAGAAGAAGAAAAGTGCTTTAGCAGCTGGTAATTGACTGGAGATAGTTAAAAGAACAGGAAAAAGTTAAAAATCCTTGAATATGCCTCACTTCACACTATTCAAAAATAATCTGGGATCAAAGTGCGTAAGAATAAAATTGAATGACAAGAAATGCTTCTCTCTATTGCTTTCCCCACTCATACTGTCTATCTTATTTCGGGTTCTGGCTCTGAACCCTGTTTGCTCAGCCAAGGAGGGGTAGAGGAGAAATAAGAACCTTTTCCTTTTTGTACGGTGGCACAAGGGCAGCACACAATAGCGGTTCCTGGGCTCCCTTCAGTGAGGGGAGCTTGGGAACGACTCACACTGGTATCCGCTGATGGACGAGGTTCAGGGAAAAGCTGAGTCTGCAGCACTGACAGTCTCACCTCACCTAGGGGAGCAGGACCGGTGGAGTGCAGAGAGTGCTCTGTGCCACAGGAGAGACAAAAGCAGACTGCACAGAGTCTCTCCTCACAGCCGGGCGACCATGCGGGATGGGAGGTCTGGGGCCTGCCCAAGGCACCATCTCTCCAGTGTTCCTCCTAGGGCAGTGGCTCCTCACCACCCGCTAGCCAGAACCTGCAGACAAATGGCACAATCTACCCTTCCTTTCATCTTTAGTACTCTTAACAGCATTATGCAAATCCTAGCTATGTCCCTAGCAACCCAGTCCAAAGGCAATTTTTTATGCCTTTTTCTTCCTTGTGACAGATTCCATCCTGAAGAGATGAGCCCAGAAGAGGACAGAAGTAAAGGCTGCTAGAGTACAGTGTGTCTGGGTTTGAATGCAATGAGTTGACGGCTGCAGCCTAAGGCACTGGTGTGATTTTGTTTAAAGAAAACATAAGCCAATTAAAAATACAAAGAGATTCAACGAAAAGATGCTCTTAGCTGAAAGCCTCATGGGAGAATAATTTAAAGAACAGATCAATAGAAGTGAGAGAGATTTGTTCCCATAAGACCAAAAGCCAGCATGTAACAAATCTCGAGAAAGGCATTTATAGGATTGTATTTTGTGAGTGACTGTGGCATAAAAGAATAGTGCTTTAGCATAATTATAGTTAAATATTTACACAGTCTTAGCTGTTTCCGGGAAAGCAAATAACCTTGCAAGGATGGTTTTCTTCTATTCAATATATCACTGAAAGTGCTTGCTGTGCATATCTTTATTACAAACATAGTAATTATATAAATTTGCCTTCAAGGAAAAGGGTAGTTGAGAATGTTATCTTAAAAAAAATAATAATCACAAAACAAGAACAATATATACTATTACCTACAGGTTAAAATATTCTTCCCCTCATTTTCCAAGTCATGGCTTTTGACTTGTAACCTCTTTCTCACTCAATTACACATTCAAAAATTCCTAAAAGGTGCTGCAAGGAAACACCATTTTTATGAATGGCCTGAAATTATTTACCTATATGGTATTTTTTTATATCTCCAACTGTAATGTGCAATATTTTGGGACCTTTCAGGTGTAGAAACAATAGCGGATATTCCAGCTGTCTTGCTCTTTAGACATCTAGTTCCGATGTCTCTGTTAAGAGAGTACATCCTCTAGTTTTGAAATATAGGTGGAGAAGGGGAAATCATAGGGACCAAAAATATTTGTGCACTTATGTGTCTTGCAGAGGATGATTCAGAATAGCAGTTAAGTTTAGAAATTATTTACCCCCCGGAGAAATTTCTCTCCTGCTTTATTAAATGTATAGGGACAATAGAGGGATGGGTATCTCATACTGGATCCTTATAGTTGATAATATAAATTTTGCTATAAACAGACCTTTCAGAAAACAGCAGCTGCAGGTTTGTTTTTTTTTTCCCAAGGATCCATGGTTTTCTCTCAGGCATGGGAGATCTTGAGAGATTTCTTCTGAGCTATAGCATTTGTCCATTTTGCTCAGCAGAAGATAATAACTTTGAAGAAAATACTACAATTCTTTGTTGAGATTGGAATGAGGAGACTGTTTCTGTAGTAAGATGACTTCAAAAATGAGGCATACACCAGATCCTTGGTGTACGTCTGTTTGGTTCCACTGCTTAGCTATTTATTCATTAAATCAATGGTAAACATTGCTTACATCTGCTGAGAAATGACCCATTGTTTTACACTGCTCAGAGGGTAAAGTGGGACAAAGGTTAGTAATGCAGTGCAGCTGTTACAGAAAAAGGCAAATAACTTCATTACGTTTTTGTGCTTACCATAACCATATGGGTTCCAGAAAGCATATTTCTACTGTGTACATGGTTTGAACTCTCATAGGTAACTTAAACATCCTAATGACATAGTTTGAGTCCCAACTCATTTATCCCAGTCCTGGAGACACCAAATTAACTTGGTAGTGACAAGTTAACTGATTTCCAGTTTTAGTAGCTACTAAGACCATATTCTAGCAGGGACTGTGTGCTCTTGAGTGTGTCTTGCTCTATCAGCAGGCTTGAACTTGAGGATGCCACTTGATGTTAGATGAATAATATTACAGTGCTACTGCCAGGTGCTTGTAAACCCACAGAGTATTTGATGACTAGCAAGTTTTCATGTTATGGATATGCTACCTATACATATTATGTAACTCAATTTTGGACATATATATACACATAACACATGCATAAATGTGTTTCTTAAATGTAACATGTATTGCAAAACATTGAGAAATCCTTTTTTCATTCCCTCTGAAGCATTCACTGGAAGGTCTAAACATAAGTTTCTAATGAAAGCTAAGAATGTGGCTTTACCTCAGGTGTTTTCTGCTTGTCTTTCAGGTTATTGATGTTTGTGGTCAGGATGTCTCTAATGACTCATGACACAGGTGCAAATGTCATTAAGAAAAGTTTCTATTTGATAATGAAAGCATGGAAAGTTTTCAATCTCCATATATAAACACCTACAAAACAAAAGAGAGCGGGAAAGGAGAGAAAAGAAGGAAATCCACATAAAATATGCAATTCCATTTGCTGAAAATAAGTAGCAGGACCAGGAAGAATAAGAACAATAAAATAAAAATATTTATTAGCTTTGTAAAATGTGCATGATGTTACAAAAACAAGATAGCAAAGTTTAGCAGAATGATGGAAATTTAACTAAGACATAAGATGTTCTAGGAGAGGATTTTTTCATACAGTATAGTTACAGGAAGCATGTCTGTTTCCAAGAGCTTTCTGCTGGACTTGAAGGAAGCCAACTGAGGTCTTCAGTGGCTTTTCATCAGACCTCAAATAAGGCCGCATGTTTATGCCACTGGGCTGCATTTGACTTACCACTTACAAAATGACGGAGCAAATATCCTTTAGAAAAAGACATGCTTTCCATTTTCACAATTTAGAAGTCAAACGTACTTTAATAGTACTTATCAGAAGGCAACCCCCAAAATATAAAAATCTGGATAAAAATATAGGATTTGCAGTACACTATTTTTATCCATATAATCAATATAAATATTTTTATCCATAGAATTATAAAAAAATCAAACAACAGTGAAACTAATAAATTTGCTCAGTTCCAGAGTATTAGCCTTTTGAAATTTGTCTGGTACTATAATATTAATTTGTATATTTCTGTACATATTAACGAGTATAGAGAAAGCTTTTTGTTAAAGGAAGGTGATCTGAATTTAAGTACTAATATTAGCCACTAGGCAGTATTATTTAATCACTTACTATAGAAAAATGTTTTTGACAGAGGTGTATTTTATAGAAGACTTCTAGAGATTATCCATATAAATATATACTATGATAGGGAATTTATTTCCATATTTTCATTTTTTTGTTTACTTGACAATAGAAATTATTATTTTAATCAGTGTGTTAAAAAAAACAAACAAACCAACAGTGTTTAACTGAGACATAAATGCCTGGAAGTTCTTTTTCTTAGATTTCCTATTGTCTTTAGTTTGTGTTTCAGTCAATAATTGTTAAGAAAGGGATAAATTAATAGTCTGAGTAATTGTGTAAATGTGATTTTCAGAGAATGATTGGGCTTTTTTTGTTGTTTAGAGACAAGATTAGGCATCAGAATGCTTCAGTTTCTTTCATGGGCCACTGAAGTTTACTTCATGGAAACAGCAAATTTTGTGGGCAATTTCTTGATCTTTCTGAGTCTCAATTTTTCAAGCTTAGAAATAGTGACAATGATTGTTAATATTATTACATGTGATATTAATCAATATTTCTAGAGTGTTTAAAATGCACTCAGGGTGGGGGGTGACTTGGGATGAATGGCAAAAATTACCTAGACCTAGATCAAAAATGCCTGAGTGTGGGAAAAAGAATTCAAATGATGACATAAGAAAATAAATAAATTTGACCTTTGGATATATTTCATACACAACACACAAGAGGTAAAGGTGCATTTATTTTTCATGTGTAGTTCACTTTTCAGTTACATTCAGGGCTTACTGGAAATGACTGTGGGGAATGTGTGTGGGTGAGTACCTCTTCGAAGTATTTCCTCCTGAAGCGCCAACCCAAATCAAGACAACGTGTCGTCCCCCCTGCTGCACCTCTCCTATTGTGAGGGTTGAAGAGTCCATGCCCTCCACACTTCTCTCCCCAGTGAGATTTCTATTTCTTGATTTGGATATTAATACACTGTGAATGTGGTTCCATACGTTTTCCCACATTTCTATTTCACTGCAGGTTAAAGGCGTGTCCAGGTCTGGCCTTTCGGAGCAAGTTATGACTCCACTATCTATTCATGTGGACTCTTAAATTAAAAATTGATTGTGCTACTTCTGTTCTTTGTTTTCTTCCAAGGAATGACAACCTAAGAGGAGGTAACCTGAAGAGCAGACACCCGGAAAGTAAAACAACAAAGTATGCTGTGTGTATGATAGGCTTTACTGTCTCCGCATTATAGAGATGTAACTACTAAAATGAAGTCTGACATTGTTTTTCTCACGGCTGAGTGAGTGGCAGACCCTGGGGAGAATGTATTAGAGTTTTCATCTTGTAACTTAACTTCTCCTTTTGTTGTTCTGCATAATTGCTGTCACCCAGGTAAAGCTGGATTGTTTCTTCCATGGTAAATTCTCTCCCACACAACCCTTTGACCTTCAGGCAGCAAGAGCAGCAGGGTTTCTCATCTTGTGATTTAAAGGAAGAAAATAAGTACTTGAAGAGGAAGTGCTTTGAAATAAACAATGTCTCTGAATCAGAAAACTAAATAACTGGGGGTTTACCACAAACTGGGACTCCGGGGAATATTTGCCTGGAATTAACAAAAGATACTGAAAGAACTAAGGTGATTAATCATGTGAAGAATTTAGGCAGAAATATGAGTACAGCTGGGACAATTGCTTAATTATGAGTAGAATTCTGATAAACGTAAAAGCAGCTCATGTCAACAGACATTAGAATGACTTATGAGCTCATACTAGTTGTCCAATTCCTTGACATTAAAAAGTCCAGGATATTTTTAAAATGCTGAGAGCAGTGAGGTAATTGCCTTTAACAATGCAAGTATGGAAAAAATGTGTCCAATTGATCACGAGCTATCTTATAAAAGAGTGTTTTTCTGATTGTTGTTCTGAAAGCTTTTACCTCAGCCAAGAGGTTGAGCACATTTTCTTGGCAAAAAAAATCCTGTAAATCATCCTCTCCAATCTTTTTTTCAGCTTCTGAGAGGAAAAAACAATCTGATTTTCACTGAGGAAGTATATTTGCCTTAAAATCTTCACAGAAAAGACCAATGCATATTAAGTCATTGTGGTGCCAATCTGTTAATTTGATCTGATTTTTTTCTGTATTAATTTGGTGATTTAATCATTCAGTCCATTGGTATATTGATTCAATTTTAGTGGAGACCTGAATTTAATTATTGCATTATTCTAGTTTTAATTAGCAAAGTAAAATTGTAGTTTATTAGTTCAGTAATCGTCGCATATTGCTTGTATTTGCTGAAGTGTCTGTCTGACATTCAATTCTTTCTTAGAAATCTGTAAAGTTTCAAAGAACTTATTTTTTCAAAATACTGTGTTAGTAAAAAAATAATGAAAGGACTCATAATCAGGAAAACTTGCAAGCCTTTTTGACTTGCATGATCACATTTAAATCACTTGCTCTATAGAACGTTTTTTGTCTTTTTTTCAGGACACATGGAAAATGTGTTTCAAGCAGATACATATGTAACTACAGAGAGAAATAAAATATAGCTTATTCTTTGGAAAGTTAAAAAAGTACTGAAATATTTTAGTGACATGCATAAACCCAATATTTTGCGAGAGTACCAGCTTTTACAGCCATAGATGTCTCAGTTTTCCAATTTTTTTCACTACTGTTGTAGGTTAGCGGTGTGCCTTCAAGTCATATAACCTTAAGGACAATAAAGACGCTGACTTCTGCTAAACTACCTGAGTAAAGACCTCTGGTATTTTATTTTGTGTGTTCTCACATGTCATGATTGTTCAGGAAGAACTCAAATATTTTGAGTAGCTAGCTAGAAAGCAAGGAATTGACCATATTGCCTTCTGTTCCACCACCCCAAACCTTTTCTGCTAAACCTTATCAGTGGTTTTAAAGGTAATGAAAATAGAAACACATTTTCATTGTGATATGTCCTTTAAAAGTCAAATTAAGAACATTCCATCTGACAAGAAAATGGGATCACCCTTCACTTCTGCGTACTCATCCATTCTCTTCCTACCTCAGACTATTCTTCCTTATATGTGACTACTGCTTGATTAGTCCTACATGTATAAGATATAGGATGTGGTCAAGGCCCTGGCATGGCGACCAGAAGTCACCTCGGGGGGCCAGGACTGTCAGTCCAATGCAGAGAACTATTGAATAAAATACCCCTGACATTTTTGTTGCAGTGCAGGCAAAACCTGTGAGGGAAATGAATAAATGTGCCCTGAAGTCCAAGGGAGTAAGCAGGCTGTAATGTAACTTGCTATTCCTTTGCAAGCTTGAACAGCCTTGTGCCTTCATGGCTGAAATCAAGTATTTTAAACTTACTGTCCTGAGGTACAACTTTTTTTCCCCGGCAGATTGCATAAAGTACAAACCACCCGTTTCCAAAGAGTCTAAGCAAATGAAAATTCAGTCCTGATTGTCAGGAAGACCAAAACTCTATGGCATAAACAGGAACACAGAGAGCAATTTATATTTAATTCAGAAGGTCCAGGAGAGTGTATGGCTAAGCTTTTAATGTAATTTATTTTAAAATATCATAATTGTTAACACTTTTAAGTTATAGACCAGAAGCAGCATTTCCAGAATTTGACATTTTGAGAGTTAGGAAACAGTCAGAAGACAGATATTTTTCCTTTTCCTTTTTCTGTTTTCAAGTGTCTTGAACAAATGGCCCTCACACAACTCACAAAACTTGACTCCTGTATTGAGTTGACTAGATCAAAGGTAGTCTACCTTGAGGGTAGTGCGTTTGTTAAAGTCCTGGATACATCCTTTGAAGGCTGAGTTATTGCAAATGATGTCATTGTGGAAAAGGGGCAATTAACCTGGATGATCGGTGGGTGGAGACTATTGCCATTGCTGCAGAGTGTGGAATTACAAACAGCAAGGGTCAAACACTTCACACCCTTCACTGCAGAAATGAACTGTGTAGAGGACTCAGTGGCTAAAAACACAGCACAAGCCTACATTTTTCTGTCTGTCAAAAGATTTCAGAAGTAATTCATTGTTACAGTTCCCTGGAGTGAGAGTCTGCTTGTCCATCTGATTTTCCTGACTGAGAGCTTTAAACATTCTCTGAGGAAAAAACTGTTGTAGTCTTGTTTCCAAAGCATAATAGTAAAGACGGGAAGTGTGAAACCGTTTGGAATCCTTCTTCCCTGCTGTCATATTTTATCACTATTTGGGTGTTATGTTCACAAGCAGCTCTTGATTGCAAGCCTCAGAGCTAATCCTTTCTAGTGCCCCTCTGAAAGATCTCTGGATCTCAGAAATCAGATATACAAGACTTTGCTCATCAAATATTTCTAATAAAGTGAACAAAAAGGCTCTTGAACATCTAAGTCTGATGCCAGACTACACTGCAGAGTGGGACCAGGATTATCCTGAGGAACATTTTGTGAAATCCATGGCATTGCTTGACCACCTTTACAGTTATATAGCTGAAATAAGAATCTAACTTTTAAGGTGCAACACTGTGGAGACCAGAGACATCTGCCTATTCCTGCTGATCAGATCTCATTGTTGCAGATAGATTGTTGCCTCAAATAGTGGGTCTGGTCCTGTTCTTTATTAGAGAAGAGCATGAATAATGTTCCTGTTAATTGTAGTATGATTTGGTTTTGGTAGTATAATTATTTGTTGGTAGTGTGCACCACAATCATGGGGTCTACTAGAAATTGTTAGAAAAGATAATGTTCAGTATGTTTAGCTAGACTCTTTGGATACTGATATTGTGCTTTCCTTTAAGAATAGCTACGAAATTTGGATTTCAAATAAATCTGTGACTGAAAATGAGTGGAGGAAGGAAAATTTTAAACCCTGTCTATATAGTATTTCAGCATTTTGATTGTAGCAAGGACTTTTTTGAATGGAGGAAGTGTGAAAGTAAGTTTTAATGTGTAAAGATATTCATCCCACAGTATAGGAAAATTTTAAAATTTAAGTAAGCTATCCCCATCAGCTGAGGAAGCTTAATTTTATGAATTATAAGGAGAGGTCAGCTTGCTCTGCTGGCACATTTTTGCAATTTCTCCCTAGTCTGCTTGAAATGACCTTCATATCTGTTTTCTTTTTGTGCAGGTTATATTGGATATTGCCTTGAAACACAGCCTGTGGGAAATGAGCTAGCCCAGTGCAAAGTGCAGTCAAACTGATCATTGTATAAAATATCTCAAGTGAAATACCTAGTTCTGTGATTCATAGGAGCTTATAATCACTTTCCTCTATGCTGTTATTACAGTTTTCTTGTTGTCTGATTTGCATTTTGATGAATCACCACTGCTGTGTATTAAGTGATGTACAAACACATGTTATTAAAGCACATCTTTCAGGACCAATGGTCCACCAGAGCTATATAAGACAATGCAACGTGTATTAGCTGAATAAAGACAGATGGCATCAACTTACTCTTTGTCTGGTTGAATAAAATTTCTGTTTCTACTTCTGGCTTTTGAGTTCATCATAGAAAAGAAAATTTAAAAATATTTTAAAATTAGTTTTTCTGTTCTGTTGGGCTTTTTCTGGTTGGCTGGTTTTTTGTTTGTTTTAAGCTTTGTTTCCATTAGCCCAAGAAAATGTGTGAACCAGCAGGTAGATGTAGCTCCTACTCCTACAGTTGCCCCAGATAATCCCCAAATTTAAGAATACTTTTTTTGTGTGTCTGAAAATGGGGGAAGTGAGCAAAAAGGTAATGGGGAAAAGAGACATGAAATGCACTGGCAACTCTCCAGCTGAGACAAACATCCCTGCCTGTAGATAAAGGTGACATTTTTCTTGTCAATAAATCACCAGCTTAATCCTTAGCTTGCTTTAATCAATTCTGGAGGATTTCCACCAGGGCACAAGAAGCATGTTGATTCAAAGCTTGTTAATAAAATTACTTGTTAATTCAACATTAATTAAATTGTAATGTGAACAATAATGTCTCTTCTGTAAATATAATTTCATTTTGTTGTGTAAACGGAAAAGGGGAACAGGACAAAGACTGATAGTCCAATGAATTTAAGAAAGATAGAATGCTTTTTTGGCATTTCTGTCTGCCAGGAGGGTAACAAACTGTAACATTATGCTTTGCAACCTTGTTAAGCAGAAAGTTGTGAAGGCAACAGCATGATTCTTTTGAAAAAGAACTGTACAATCAAAGAGGAGGATGCTAAACACATGTAACTGATGTTCTGAAAACAATTGTGAGTAGAATATCAATATTCTATTTTCATGTTTTGCCAGTAGCAGGGAGTTTGCCTATTCCAATATTTTCAGGCTCAATCTGTAAAAAATAAATGAAGGCAAACTCTGGTTTTAACAATGATGTAGTTAGCAAGGTATAAATGTGGGAAAGAAAGGTGGGAAGTGTTTTTTTTATTATCAGAAAATTTCTGAGATTTCAGATAATAGTAGTGTCCTTTTCCACTGCACAATGAAAATAAGTTCTTTTAACATTTCTTCAATGAAACAAGATTTCAGAGTACAGTTCTGCCTTTACTGTATTTTGTTTGGCCAAATCAATTTCCTGGAATAAGGGAAAGCAACATGGATGACCATTTCTTCTGAAACTTGGTCTCATATCACTAAAAGTGTCTTAACTGACTGGCTAGTTTTAATTGTTATCAGCTGACTATCCAAGTTTATATTTTATTTTGTCCATACATTCCATTATGGACCTAGCTTTTATCCCAGATAGGTTTTTCTTGAAATACATAATTCCATATAACTCATTTGATTTGATGAAATGTCATTTACCAATGACTACTGGTTTGTCAAAGCCCTGCATAGGTCTAAAATTTAGGATCTCCTACAATGCTCAGTACATAGAAAGATTTTTCATTGATGACCTTGGGAGATGAACTAAAAATCAAGATCAGATAAAAATCTTTCATGTAGTAGTTGATAATTTAGCTACTGTTACAGCAAATCATTTGAACAGTGTTCTGCTAAAACATTCAGTTTTGCTAAAAGGGAAAGGTCCATATCTTCTTAGTATTTGGATCTCTCTCTTTCTCTCTTCTTATGAACTCTACAGTTCGTGTTATCCTATGTGATGTTTACATGTGTTAGCATTAATACCCATTAATAGTAAGAGTGAGGGAATGCATTTTCATCAGATCTATTCTTTCATGTTTTAGGTTTGGCAGATTTTCTTTATTATAAAGGAGGTTGCAATTTTTCAAATGATCTCTGAACACCCAAATGTTCCTCGCAGCTTGTCTTCTAGCTTCCCTATGGACTGCAGTACTTATATGTGCGCTGAAGAAATCTTTTTTAACCCTTTCTCTTTATAGATCTCAAAGTACTTTACTAGAACTGTTATCCATTATATCTTGTTTTAAAATGGGGAAATTAAAGAAGGAAGGGATATAAAACTGAGTAGCATGGTGATTCAGTAGAAATTTGAGATTTAAAGTCCAGATTGCAGAATTCTTTGGATCATGCTACATTTTATCTAGAAATGAGAGGTGAATTTTATTTCAAGACAGATCATCAGTGTTGACTAAAGAGCATGGGAAGAAAAGAAAAAAAAAAAACAACACTGAAGGGTAGCAATGCCATGACCAACCACAGAAAAGGAAGGGAAAGACCTTTTTTCTTCCAGCTGCAAATGGCCTGCTGGCTGTGACTTTCAATAACACTTACCTGTGACCCTGTCAGCTTTTAACTTTCACTTTTTATTTTTAAAGGAGCAGATAAGTTCCAGATATTACTCAACTCTTGATTTGTCTTTTTCAATAAAAAGTGAGAGTTAAACTCCACTGCTGTAAGCGTTATTGAAAACCATCAGCTTCAGTAATAAAGCAAATCACGTGGGAGCAGATAAGCATGAAAAAAGGCCTGGAAGCCTTATTTTTTATTAACCTTTTGTTGACATTAATACTCTGCAGTAGAAGATTCACACAGTGTATGTACAGAAACACATTTAAGAATGAAGCACATTTGCTTACACAGGAAAAGGTTAGAACTTACTTAAGAACTAGAGGTCTCTCCCAGGATTTGTCTTCAAATAAAAGCTACAGTCAAGCCTATATGAGCTTCCTTGACAAAACTATGGACCAGATCCAACAAGAGATGCAGGCAACTGTTAGATGCTTAAGACTAAACCTGGCTTTCTGAAAGCCCCTGCTTAGCTGACTCCTAATGAGAAGATTGCCCAAGTTCCAAGGACTCTACATGTTTTTACCTTACATTCCCCAGATTTTTACAAACGTGCATCAAAATCTCTGTTTTGACAGTGGAGGCACAAGAGTGGAGCCCTTCTCTCAATTTAAAGCCCTCCTTGAGGGAAGGAACTTTTATCTCAAGGCTAAAAATTTCAGGAGATTCTGCAAATATCAGGCTATAAAATCAGGTGTTAATTATTGCCTACTTATAAAGCAATGACTTCTGGAAATTCTTCTGCACGTGGTAGCAAGTGCTTAAATACAGGATACCATAGTATTTCAGTCTTTTCAGCAGGCAGGGAGAGAGGTAAGGAAGATGCTGGTCTTCTCAGACAGGAAAAGGAACTGAATGTGAGCTCCCTTGCCTTGGGATATAAAAATGTTTGTCTTTCTCTTCTGCCCCCATTCCTTTTTTGATGGTGTATTTTAAAAGAAAAAGATGAATCCTTGCATTAAAGGTTAGATCCAGACATTGAAAGAGGGATGTACCATGCAGGAGCACAATAGCTTACAGACAGATCAACAGAGGCAACAGAATTCTGAGCACCATGGACAAATGCCCCTGCTATTTTTCATGACTGTGATTTAGCAAAAGATTCAAGCATAGTCCACCTGTATCCTGGGGCCTTGTTGCAAGGGAAAGGAGATAAGGCACATGGTTCAGAAATGAGGAGAACGTGTTCTAGCATGTTGCTTGCATTGGTCAGTTGGAAGATCAGGACTGCAAGATGTCCTTTGGATACAGAGACACAGGTCTTTAGACCAAGAGAAGGTAATGTTATTAACCTAAGTTTCATATTCATCTAGCAGCATTTGGCATCTTTGCACTTTACATGACTACAGGTAACTCAAAGCACTCCCTGGCTGAGGATGCTTTTTCTGAGAAGATCTGAATCTTATTTAACTCTTACAAATGTCCAAACATTTAGCTATGCTGTATGGGGCATCTGGACAATCCTGTTTTATGCTTTATTTTATGCTTTATTGCAAGGTATATGAAATAGCCATAAATATGCAACACGCATATAAAGATATATAAACATATATAAACTCCTTTAACACATTTTTTAGAAAAAAAAATAAAAAGATCAGCATAGGTTTAGAGACTTAAGGGAAGTACTAGAAACGGTGGAGAAATACATCCCTCAGTTTAATTCATGTGTTTTGTTTATAATGAGACAGCTGACACATCTTAGATTGGATATGTATGTTAGAGCAATTGTGAGCCTCAAGTAAAATGTAGAAACTTGGAGGAAGACTGTAATGCTTGTATCTACATACACTAAGAGAAGCTACAACTTTTGGTTACTTTTTGATTTTTAGTTAGTTGATTTAGATTGTCCTTTAGCACTATTTTTTCTGAAACTCAGGCGTCCTTAGGCTAGTTGATTAATTTTGTTCATATTGGCTAGAGCGTATGTATTTCATTTTCATACCATGTATACACAACAGTAGCTAGTGAATGTACAGATGAAATGTTCTAGCTCCAGCAGGGTAAGTGAAGTTAAATTACTTTAGAATTACTGTTTGGTTATGTTGTACCTGTGTTCCTAATTGTGGATTATCTTGCATGTTTCATATTACTTTTCCCAAAGAGATTTCAATAACTGGGTGAAGCCAGGTAGGCTTACACTACAGCAAGACAAAAAGAAAAAAAAAAAGAAAAAAAATAGCAAAGCCAAATATAACTAGTTTTATATTCCTGTGCTCTTTTGATATTAGTAAAGAGAGTCAGTAGTTGTTTAGAGTAAATATTCTCACAGTTTAGCTGCTTCTCCGCTCATTACAACAATGCCATGTGTTAATCCTCAACAGATGAGACCATATTCCCTGTTTGTAGCTGTGGTATTAACTGCAGAGCAGGGAGACTTGAACAAGTATGGGATGATCTAACTCAGACGACTGTTAACTACTGAACTTGTTCAAGTGTCTTTGTGCATCTAATCTAATAGATTTAAAACTTATTAAAAATTAATTCGTGCATGAGAAACATGCCAAGCAGAGATTTTGGCCTACATAGGTATGACAATACTGATTCTGATTTTTTTTTATTGCCTGGTAGAGAAAAAAAATTCTGTGGTAGCTGAATGGTGTGCCAGTCAACCTGAGTGCAGTTGTGTTGATGATACCAGCCTGTACTCTGAGTGGGCTGGGTCCATGCCTTCACTTCTTCCAAACCACATAAAAACAATCTGATTTTTATTTCTGACAACTGTTTAATTTTAGGATACCCATAGTTCAGTTTTCTGTCCTCATTCCTCTCACATATACTCTTTTAGAGAAGTTTTTGTATCACACCTAGGATAGAAGTCAGTTGAACAGCATTCAAACTTGATTTACCATAACTGTCTTGGAAAATAAAGAGACTCTAATTAGGTCACATAATTTTGAGACAGCCCTTTGTGTGCTGGTGCGTGCTTTTCTTTGTTGTTGTTTCTTTAAAACAAAACAAAACCTTTTACCCATCTGATGCTGACTATTCAGCAAGTCAAATAGAATAAGCTCAAGGGTTTCAGAGGAGCGGGGCTGTACTTATGACCTGACAGTCTGGAGATCTGTATATATGGCAAGAAAGATGAGGAAAACCCTCTGACAGCTACCTCGGACATATCAGCCTGAGGAAAAAGAGACCTTTATTAAGAATTAATTTCCTCTAATTTTTCTCTACTTACGTGGAATTAAGCAATTTGCTAATTAAGATTCTTAGCCACACATCTCTATCCAATAATTCATTAGGGTTTTTTTTGATAGTAGAAATGTGTGTTTTTTATCTGACTGTACATCACTGCACATATTGCACATGACATGAATTTTTAAGATAACTTTATTTAAAAAGAATTACAAAGAAATTTATTGCTAATGTTCACCTTGTCTGAAAGCAAACACAGTATTTTCAAACATATTATATAGTATAATTTGTTATACATTCATTTTCTTTCAATATTGCAGCACATCCTATGATTTATTCAACAACACTTTTCCTTTGTAGCTTTAGAAACTTGTTCTGAAGTGCCCAAGACAGCTAACAGGCATTATTTTAAACTTCAGTGAAGTCTTTACCATTCCACTGTATTTTGCTTTATTATATTTCTGGTACCATGAAATAGCCATGGCATGTGCATATACCCATGGAAACTGGCTAGGGTAGCAGTGCTCTTACTCAGGTCAAGGTTCAGATTTAGACTCACAAATCTTAGGTAGAAGCTTGTAAATATTTCTCACTGTTTATTGGCCATAAATGGTGGGAAATCTCTTGAGATTAGTGTTTCCTATGACGTGACTGCCAGTTTGGTCTGAAGTCCTGTTAGTATGATTCTTCTTACATGATTGCTGTCATATTCAAAGGAGAGAAGGGAAGCACAGTTCTTTTCTATTCATAGCCATGGAGATACATGAATTCAACAACCCCTTGCTGACATTTGGAACAGTTGGATGGGAGGTTCTGTTTGCCCCATCTCTAATCTGGGCTAAATGAAAAATTTGAAAATGTATTTTATCTCTAGAAAGAGAAAAATTTATATACCATGCATTTTTTTCCCCACCCCTTCCTCATTATGTGTGAAGATAAGAAAAGAAACGCAACCCTAACTATGGTAATTTATAGATGCTGGATGCTAAAGGCAATATGGCACTTGCTATGTTCTGGGCAAATATTCTTAAAGATAGACATCGTTCTTTCTGAGTAAATGGTGGCTGACTAAGTGCAAAATATGATTGCCATATTGGACCCTGCACAACTGGGAACAGAAAGGGCAGCAAGATTAATGAGATTTAGAGCTTGTTTATACTACCTAACTGCTCTAACTCACATTCCATAATAAAAGAAAGAGGTGTTGAAAGACCAAAGCTAGTTCCTTCTGCCTAGAGTGTCCTGAGATTGCTATAGCACTTCAGTAGAGTACAAAAAACAAATATTACTAAACAAAATCAGAGGCTGTGACAAAGTCTGTATTTTTCCATTCAGTATACATTTTATTGACATTCCATTTTTCCTCCATTTTCTTACAAGTTTTCAATTCTCATTTACTACACGTAAATTAGAGAGATGATTTCTCTTTTACAGTCTATGACAGCATAACAACTGTTCCAGTTGTATAGCTCCATGTCCCCGAGGAGCCCTGGAGCTGAGCATTTATATTGCTTAAGAGTGGGGTTTGGATAACATGAGAAAACATGCTATTGCTAGGATCACACTGACTTTTCCTTAAGGAAATATAGTGAAAATCTTGGCTGATATAGTTGCTTTACTATAATGTAGTTATTTTTCAATTAGATGATTAACCTTATTGAATTGAACACTTTAAATTTATTTACATCTTTATTTTCTTTTTGCATATAATATTTCTATATTAAATAGAATAGTACCTGTATGTATGTAAATACTTTTAAAACAACAACAAAAAAATCCATTCTTTAACAACCCTGCACTTAATAAGTATTTTACAACACACACTTTGAAAAATCTCCATTTCTCTTACTTTAAGAAGCAGTTCTGTTAAGAGCAAGTTTAAGGAAATCTTGACTCCTGATTAAATATTTATTTATGCCTGGCCAGTAGGTCATGTTCTATAATAGCTTTTATACCTTGGTTATTAAATTGCAGTGCAGCAATCAAACAGTTTTGCACTACACCTATTGGTATTCATGGCAGCTATTCATAAATTCTTAATAAATGAGAACTATTGTATAGGCTTATGATGCTGTCAAGAGGGCTGGGGAGGGGGGAGGGGGGCTCGGAGGAGAGAGCTTTGGCCTTTGACATATTTATGTTTCAATTCCAAACTAAAGCACAAAATGAAGCAAACATTCTAGTCTCTGCACAGATCCTTCATAGTAAATAATTGCACCATCAAAACATGTAAATCTTTGCACGAGTTAGAAATGTAAGAAGCTATCACATTTTTTACCTCTTTTTAGCAATATAATTTTAGTTTAGAATTGAAAAAGCACATAAACATTTTTTCCCCGGTGAATTCATGTTGTGATAAGTTTGAAATAATCACAGTGTCTATTCTTTTCCTTGGAGATAATCATATGGCATCAGTTCTGAGTTAAAGGCATTTATCTTTCAATCCATAAAAGGTTCTGAAACAATACATTTAATGCACACATTATCTCTCAAAGCTTCAACATCAGTGAGTGGGAGCTTGCCTTCCAAGGACTTAACGCTCCTAATTCCCTTCTGAGCAAATGCAAGTTGCAGAAACTGGGAACTCCAGAGTGGTTTCCTCTGCACCTTGTGAGGATCAGCCCCCTAAAGAAGCATTTTCATAGCAGTGAGCTGAGGATGGCACTGGTAAAAATTCTTGCACATTCCTGGCATTCACTCTTTCAGTGCCATGGCAGACTGATTAGCAGAACACTGCTTTAAAGTGAGCCATCAATCAGTGTGACTGTTTCTCAGTCTGACTCTCAGTTTATTAGTGAGCTAAGGAAGTATGTGGTGTAATGACAGATGTACTACCCTGTATATTTTTTTTTCGTGAAGATCAGTTAATGCATTTGACAAGCAAGGCCTTTTGGAAACTGTTGAACCAAGCATTCTAAGAAGATCTGTTATTGAACTTTAGAAGCATGCATACGTATGAAGAAGTATCTTCTCCTCTCTAAAAATATTTGATCCACAAGGCTATTGCATAGGTATATTCAGAGTCATATTTGACTAATGAAAAAAAATAAGTTTTCAGTATTCCTTGCCTATGACCCAGAGCCCCAACTGGGAGATTCTGTCCCTGCTGATGTATCAGCAGAAGTATCATCCCAGTTTTAGCCATGTAGCCAGACAGAAGAGTGTTATGTGTGTGACTGAAAGCTGAATAAGAGAAAGAAGCCAGCTTGACCTTTATAATCATATAGAGTTTTTTTGGACAGGTAAACTAAGAGGATATGGAAATGTTCATGTAACCACAAGCACAGTACTATAAGAAGCTTTTTATTTTAGGCTGATAAGTAATTTTAAAATTTTAAACACTATAATTGCATATGTTATAATTTGGTTTTATTTGTATTCAGACATTATTGGAAAAGTGGTGGACCATTAACTAAAATAGTTCCCTATATTTTTAAAGTTATTGTGGATTTTCTCGAACACGTTTATCACTGGAATAAAAAAATTAAACATTTATTTCAGTGAAATGTATCTGGAAAGAAATAAAACAATTCCTTCTCAGAATAAAACTGTCATTCGTTGAATCCATGTAGGGATTAGTATTGTTTAAATGCTGATCAAGCACAGAGGCAGACTAGGTTAAAATGCACAGCACATAAACAGGAATGTATGCTGCATATTTTAGAATACTAAGTTCAGGCATAATGGTGACTTACAGCAAGTTCCTAATAGCCCAACACTGCAATTCTTGAAACAGGCTTTGGCAATAGGTGGGGCTGAGAGTTGAATGCTCTGTTGAGTCATATAGATGTATATATTAACTACATCTTTATTTTTCCAATGAATTACTTTTATTAATGTCCTACCAAGAAATCTTCCATGAGTTTGTTAATTATGAGAAACATCTTAAATTTTTTCCTCTCCCCCAATACCTGAATGTGGTTTTAATCTGTAATTTAGCAACTGTGAGAGAACATTTAAATTATATATATTTTTAATATATATTATATAATTATATAAGGAATGAAAGTTTTTTTTTCATATATTTACTTCTTAAATTCAAATGTATGGTAAAAAGCCAATAGTATTTCCAGAAATTCTGGGTAAGCAAATTATTTCTTTTTCTACTTACTTCAGTTTCTTTTTTCCTCACTTGGGTACTTCCTCATAATTTCATGTGGAATGACACAATAATTCTGAGACTGGAAGTGACCTCAGAAAGTCTTTAGTTCAACCTTTTGCTCAAAACAGGGTTAGCTATGAGATCAAACCAGGTTGTTCAGGACTTTATCCATCTGGGTCTTGAAAACTCCCAAGGATGGAGATGATACCAAGTCTCTGGGCAACCATCTCCCCTGCTGGACTGTTCTCATAGGGAAAAAGCTTTTACTGATATCCAGCCAGAAGTTTGTTTCAGTTTATTGTCACCCTCCTGCCAGACACCACCATAAAGGTGCATCTCAATAAACTCCTCAAAGGTATTGAAAGGCTGTTATTAGGTCCCCATTAAGCTTTCTGAGAAAAAAAAAGAGTGCAGGAAAATGTGATTTTCATAGTCTATTGATTTTTTTCCCATTCATGATTAAAATAACACAACTAGATAAAATTCATGGAAAAAAACCAATGCCCTAAGCTATATTATTAATGATTTATTTCATTGCTCCCATGATGGCAGACACTATTCTGAACACATCTCACATTCTTTGGCTAGGAACATTTAAGAGAGATTGTAACAAGCATTTAGGAGTCTTGAAGGGCATAAGAATAAAAGACAAAAAAGAACTGTTTTTGGGTAATCAAATGGGACATAGCTGAGAGTGATGTGATACACTACGCAAAGAAAAAATTTAGACTGACAATTAGCTCAATTTGTTGAATAATTTAAATCTAGTCTAGATACATCAGTCAAGAATATCCCATAGGCTTGCAGGAAAATGAAAATGACTGAATAAAGGGGGTTTGCATCATTATTTTCTTCTTATTTTATCACTATCCTGAGAGGTATGGCCATATTCAGATACAGTGAAGGTATCAAAATATGTATGTTAAAAAATATAGTTCCCAACAGGAAAAGCAGCCAAATATTCTACATATCTTTTGTACCATGGAGGCTCTCTCAAGTATTAAAAAATTGATCTGGAAACTTCTGAAGTCTTGTGTAGACTACTTGCTTATACAGACAATCCTGATGGTACTCTTTTTATGTGCCTCTGGCGGCAAAGTCCTATCGCTTAGGTAAGTTAGCATAGAGTGTCATCAAATGTATTCCCTTAGTAAGCAGACTAGATGAAAGATAACTTAAAAGCTTAGAAGAAAAACATAGATATGTATTTTAAGATACCTCAAATAATAATAATAATAAAAAAACACATTGGAGTTACAGTGCAACAATATGCTATTACCTAGAAATCTGCTGTTTGCAGGACATTGGGGTTTTTTTCTTTCTGTTTCTGGGTTCATTGTAAATGCAGATGAACATGTGTATTTTATTTACTGTTGTATATTTTTGTTCACTGGGGCCTGAATGAAGTTGATGATAAGAATTCTGCTGACCTGAATAGCTTTTAGACCAAGCCCTAGAAAATCTAGGAAACAAAGATAGATATTGCAGGGTTTCTTTACTAAATAGGCACTAAAATATATAGTTATTAAAATATTTTTTCCTCTGTGGAATATTGAAAAAGGGTAAGGATTCAGTTATTGGTGTTTACTGATAATGGAAAATGACCTAGCTGATTATGTATTGCTGGAATTTCTTGTTGATTTTAAAAAGAACAGAGAGAAAGCAAACGGTGCTGATGTTTACAGGATTCCTGAAATTTTAACAACAGATAATTCTACTGTGTTGGAAGAAAATATATCTATGATAATCACAAGAGAAACTATTATTTCATTAATTGAATAAAAATTCCTATCTTCTTTCATACAAAAAATGTGAGGAATGTATTTTGTAAACTAATATATACTAGTAGCACTGACTCCTTCTTCCAATACATATAATTAGCTCCTTATTGAAACAGCTTCATTTTATAGATTGATCAAGGCAATCTATAGGTATAGGTCTATCTATGTCCTTCTACATGGAAAACCTTCTATACTAGGTGTTAAGTATGGAGCAATTGAGAAGATTGGCATCTCATGTCACTGGCAGCTTGGAACAGGACAACAATGCTCCCTTGCAAATTCTGGCTGACTCAGAGGGGTGAGGGACCCTGTGTTAGGTGGTGAAAGGAAAGCCTGAAACTGCTTACAATGCAATAGCAATCTGCACTCGTTCACTCTCCCACTGTCAAAATATCTCTTAATGTTCAGATGTACTCGGTGGCTGAATAGAAAGCACAGAGAACCATCTCCCAGCAGAGGAGTTATATGACCATCAGGCCAGGAAGCTTTTCACCAGCACCTGCCTGCTGCTGTCTCAGCTCCTATTTCATTTTAATTCCTTTCTTGGAAATGCTATAGGTCTGTGGCCAGGGTGGGCTTGGACCAGATGAGCCCTGCCACTGTGGTAAGGAGGTGAAGCTTCTGGTTTCTTTTGCTTACTTCCAGGGCTTTTACAAATTCACGAGCAAATTCCCTAGGAAATACTGATAAAAAGGGTGAAAAATCACAGAAGTTTGATGCATCTGTTGTCTCATAGATGGATAAGGTATGTGAATATAAATACAATGGAACTTTTAGGAACAAAACTGAGAATGAGAAAGAACAAGATTAGTGAAAAGTTTTGGGGAGAGAAGAGCCATGTGAAAATAAGAATTTTTATGAGAAGAGAAAAAATATGGCACAATTGGGGTAAAGAACACAAAAGATTTGATAAGAAGTGGTGGAAAGATAGAAACAGAAAGGCTTTTCCACCATCATCTTGCCTCCTTAAAATAATCTGAGACTCATTGCTATTATTAAACATCATCTTTGGTGAATAATTATTTTTTCATTTTTGTAAACATGTCCTTGACTCCCAGCAGATGGTGGCCACCTCCTTCATCTTGTTCTAAGGTCATCACTGAAGAAGACAGAGAAGTTTGAGGAAAACCAAAAATTTCAAGGGAAATTTAATGTTTGAGGGGGCTAATGCAGAGAAAGGATGATAGCATTTATGCAAGTCTGTTTTCAAACAGAAATTATTTTAGGACTCATTAGGGATCCCAGGAAGACGTGACTTTTTATTATTCCAGCAAAGCTTTTTCCTCTCACCAGATTTCACCAACTTCCTAGCCAAAAAATTGATCTATAGCTTCTGAAATGCCTAGTGTCAAAATAATAATAGAGGCAAAAAGAAAAGGGGGGTGGGGGTGGGGGGAAAGCCTGAGGTTGTCTGATATACTTAAAATTCTTTCAATATTTCCTGGACGTGATTTGAAAAAGTCAGTCTACTGCATTCCAAACACCAATAGACATTACTAACAAAATGCTTATTTCAGAGACTATTTTAATTAATATTTTTATTTAGCAGATACATTTAATGCTGCGTATGTTGTTTTGTTCGTTGGACTTGCTTTTTGTGCATTAGGGACAATTTATGAACAAAATAAGTTAAAGTGCACTGAATGTCTGAGCACATGTGTGTTCATGCAAACCACAGAACTTCAAAATTAAACCTGTCTTGGAAATGATTTCATTTCTCATATATAAAGGGATAATAGCATAGATTTAGTAAGGCCATATTTCTGCAATATTTTGTCCAGTTCTGGTGCCCAGACTTAAAAAGACTGTTGAAGAATTGGAAATGTTTCAGAAATACTTGGAAGACATATTTGTCTTCTCTAAATCTGCCTAACATTAAAAACTAAAGAAACTCATAAAGCTATCCCTTCCCCCAAAGCGGCTGATGGGAAATACTGATATGAAGATTTTGCTGAGCTAATTTAACTCAGTTGCCATCTACAGAGTTATTCTGTTATGGTTTAAATTGGACAGTTACATGCTATTTTTCCCCTTCAAAATTGCCTGACTCATTGCACAGGCTAATTAGTGCTTACTTCACGCACACAGAAATATTTAGCTTTTTCCACATTGTGGCTTTGTTGCATACTCTTCAAATCCTATACTAAAAGTTGAATTAATGGACATTAATGGGAGGCACTTATGTTTAACTCATCGACGTAGCGTATGAGTACTTGACAAAATTAATTTAATTTCACAACCCTGTAAAACCAGAAGTGGGTGGTACTATACTCTTTTAAATACATGAACAAAGCTCCAAAGATATATTGTAGTTCAAGTTTCCAGTGTCGTGGTGTTCTTGGGGTGTCGGTGTTTACATATAGAATTGTATATTCAGATTACTGATCTCATTGTCTTTGGTTGTGTAGGGAGATATTGAGCATTTCTGCATTTGGGCCCCACAGCTTTAGAAATTGAGGACTATATAATTAGTAAGCATTTGTGAAACAATTCCATCCTTGGAGGTACTACAAATCCAACTGGACATGGGCTTGAACAACTTGCTCTAGATGACCTTGCTTAAGAAGGAAGATTGGACTAGATGACCTCCAGGTGTCCCTGCCAAGTATTCCGTGATCCTATGATACATCGTAGTCATGAGTCTTTCCGTTCAATTCCTCAGACCCTCACCTCATCTAGTGAGACAGCATAATCCAGCAAACTCCTACAGCGTGGAGTAAGCAGACAGACTTTTTATGCCGTGAAACTTCATTCATTTTCTTACATCCTTTTTCAGGAAAGCCTGAATTTTCCCTAAAATTTTGATCCTCAGTCAAACATATGCTATGCAAAATGGATAACTTTTGGCAAAGACAGAAATAAGCATAATCAGGCTCTTATGAGTGAAAAAGATCAAATTGCCTTAAAGGTATCAGACAGTCTCAGCACGCTCTATGTAAAAACATTTGATGGCATCTACATGAGGAAAAGATTTCTGTCCATAGAGGACCTATAACAGAGAAAAAGCATAATGAGAGCCAGGAGGCAGAAACTGGAAGAAAAAAACCCTCCCAAGTTGAAGGTAAGGTGCGTATTGTAGTAAATGTAACTTTCAAAAAAACTTGCTTGCATTTACTTGGATTTTCAAGTCAAGTTTTGATTTTTAAATACATATGCTCAAAACTCACCAGAAATTATGTTTGATATAGGCTTCATGAAATGAAAGTTATGGCCTGTGCTATGAAAGTCAAATTAAATTATTATCATATTCTTGCCTGGCCTTAAATTCTGTGTTTATGAAGATATTTTTCTAAAGAATTTCCAAGTCATGACTTAAACCTGCAATTAATAGCACTTTAAGGAAAACTGTTACACTGGGTTTGATTTCCTTAAGACTCATGAGAGATAAGAGGTTAAAGAATGACAGCAGTACTGTTCTTAAGAATAAGTCTCAGCCGTAGCCTCAGGTTCTTGGACAACCTCCAAATACCACTCATATTAGATAAGATGACCCTGACCATTGCCTAGGTTGTTTCAACTTTCTGAAGTTTACTCAGTTTATACTAACTAGAAGTTTAGTCCAGTTACAGATAATTCAAGATGATGACTGAAATATGATAGAATAGTATTTCTCACTGGTGTATTTTTTTCCCCATCCTGAGTATCTGTAATCCCTTTTAAAATAAAAAGAAAAGAAATAGAAAGAACAGTTTTAGTTGAAAAAGGCTGGCATTTTCTGTTGTAATAGCACAGATGCTGTTTATCAGGGTAAGAGTTCCTACTTAGAAATACTGATTTGTTTTTCTTCTTTGATTTTCTCTTTGCTCTGATATTATAGTCTACTACCCAGTGATCCAATAAACTAATTCTGAGTTTGCGCTTACTCTACCTTCACTGCACATCTGAAGAATATTTATTTTGAATCAAATTGTCTTATTGTTTTCACTCTCAGTTCCTCATTGGGAAAGAACAAAGATAAGCTCAGGAAGGCTAATCAAAGAAACACTTTCCATCCTAATGAGAAGCATAGTCCAAACCGCATCATGAGAGAGGGAGAAATGGACTAGGGTGTACAAGTAATCTGCTGCAGCTCAGTTGCATCCCAGTCCCCACAACTGTGCTATACACAATTTTGAACAAGAGCAAATCTCCCCATATTAGCTAAATTTAGTGTTACCTGGAAAGATCCATAGATTGTCTTAGTGGAAAGGACATTCTGATCAATCACCATGACAGATGGATGTGTCATGCACAAGCTAGTGCTTTGGGATTAAATCCTTTATATCCATCAGTCCTTTCAGCTGAGTTACAGCTATCTGATAATTTTTAAATACTGATACTATTATTAAAATATTTAATAAGTATGTTAGAAATAAGAGAGTTGATACTATGATTAAGAGATTGAAGGAGAGAATGAAAGTCCCACCCAGCAGTTCCATAGACCAGCTGCACTTGACTTGGATTAGAGTAATTTACTTGCATTGTGATATTCAGGGTGCTATTGTTATTTTTACTAAGACCCAAACTCATTTGCACCATTAGCAGGTTAAGATAAATTCAAGTAAATTTGATTTTTTTTTCTCTTGGTTCATGGTTGTGCTGATTAGTCTTGTTTCAAGTCCCATCCAGTGGTCTGAAGGTCTGAATCCTGGTTCTAGTGATATATGATCAACTGTGATCTTTGCAGACACAGATTTAATAAAAAAAGTACTAAATACAAGAGGAAGAAAGCATACTCCTGAATGAACAGTATTTCTGCAGGTATTAGGAATATTTAACTATGTTAACCACTCCTAAATTTGAAAGAAAAAAATCCAGATATTTATTTTATTACACCAGTTTATTTTATCTATATGTATTCAGTATTTCATACATATACATGCACTATAAGGTTATATAAATTGCTAAGTCTTAAATAAAACCTACTTATATATTAAACATGTTTTGGGGACTGTATTTGGAGACATCGATTCAGACTAAATCATATACTTCACAAATATTTAAGCAATGAGTTTTTACTTCCCCAGGCTTGCATCAACTTTGATGTCCTCCCCTTCTCTCAGGTCTCTCTTCTGCATGATTCCTTTTGGTTACACCATCATTTGCTATATTACAATTTCACTTTCAGTAAGTTCCTTGAAGAAAAAACATATATATTCTTCTGTTTTAGAGACAGTACATCTTGGAACTGCAGGCTCCAGAATCTGGAATGGTATGTGCAGAATATATTAAAGGAAAAAAAATATTTTTAGAACTGAAGAACTGCTAAAAATGCAAATTTTTTTTGGTCACATATTTCTGAAAGCATCTAACAGACTAACCACTCTCAAACTTATAGTAATTGTAAGCATTTACACCATTTGTTCAATTCTGAGATCCTACGTCATGTCACAGACCACTTAATATTGTCTCATCTGCTGTCTTGCAGGACAGTTCTGCAGTACACTCACATTCACATTTAGGACCAAGTCTTAGACACGCTGTCATATAGTATTAGCCAGATTTTCTCCCAACTATACTGTATCCTTATATATCTTGTAACAGTTGTGTTTCTTGTCTTTCTGAGGCAGTTTCCATGAAGGAATCAGTTTTGTCTTTCCTTTCATTTTAATTACTTCAAAACATAACTTATCCACAGCTTTTCTGATCCATAGTATACTAGGTGGATTGCAGCCTTTGTGCTCTACTAAATAAACAGATAATAAAGAAATATAAACACAGCTAGCTGTGCAGGAAATAAGATTCTGTCAGGCAGCATAGGAAAGTTGGACCCCATTGGTCTAAAAAGACAAAGGCTGGTCAGGATGGTCAACCTGTCCAGGCTGGTTAGTCCAAGGTCAGCCTGGCTGCCTGCTTGGTTTCCTGATCATTGCCGTGAAATTACTGTGTTTTCACAGAACACTGATTCTCAGCATTTGGCACTGCAGAAGGGAAAAGCATTTTTTAAAAAGATGTCACCCAACCTTAAGAAGAAGTGTGTGGATAACAGGCCTTTTGCGACATATGTCTCTAAATCTTCTTTATTGGTGAATAATTTAAATTTCAAGATAGAATTAGACAGAGATTTGAGCATGGGAAATTTAAAACTAAATAAAAAGTGTAAAAAGCTAAAATAGCCTTGCCTGAGTCTAATCTTAGTTAAAATATTAGTAAAGTAGGAAAGCTGTATTGATTTAGTATAAGAGCTGATCACTGAGTGCATCAGAGATCTTTTAGAAAGCTTTTAATTTTCTACTGCTGCTCATCACTGGAATTTCTTTATTGTGTGTCCTACATTATTAGGCTGAATTTTCTGATCTTGCCTTCCACTGCTGGTTTCTGAGTTATTTTCCTTCATTCCCTGTTTCCCCTCATTATTTTGCATGGTCTTCAATTCATTTTTATATTTGAGATTATACAGCTGCAGGGTACTCCTCTCTTCTATGCCTTTGGTTGCATTTAATGCAACACTCATCTGCATTGTACATGTATTACTCTGTCTTTGTTGCTTGGTAGCCTGTTTACCCCTGAGAATATATTAACTAATCCGACAACTATTTCCTTCTGATGTTAAGCATCCTGATGGTTTTTTTCCCTTTTCAATCTCAATTTAATTCTAATTATAAACCTTAATTAGATCATGGTTCCTACTGCTTAGGTACTTTTTCATTTGCTACATCTCTAATTGCTTTCTGTTGCACTCAAAGGGAGAGAATTTTTTTCTCTTTTGGCTTCTCTCGAAAATAATACCTCACAAAGTTCAGGGTGCTATCAAAAGAGAGGTTAATAGATCATGGTTTTATTGGTCAGGTATTTGGTTTTAGTCTCAAAATGTATGGTATCAAAAAACACATATCTCAAGAGTAACTCTATCACAGTCCTTCGTTCAAACACACTGCCAGCTCCAACCAGGAACGGGGCGTTTGGGGATTGTTCCTGCCACGTGGGTCAGGTGGATTGCGCTCCTTAAATTAGAAAGGTGGGAGGTGGGGAAAGTACCTTAAGCATCTCTTGATGTTATGGCTCCGTATCAGATAGAGAATGCTCATTATTTCTTCAACACGGCCAGCATCCAGAGTCGTGCGAGCTATGTGGTGAGAGCGGAGAGGGACCGCGCCCGCCCTGGGGGTGCGCTGGGTGAGGCCTCTGCCCGTGTGGGCGGCAGGGCGGGGCTGCGGGGAGGGCGGGGCTGCCCTGTGCCAGGCACAGCCGGCTCCAGCCGGCTCCAGCCGGCCCTAACGAGCCTGCTGCAGGTGCCACAGCCAGCCTGCCGGCGCCTCTGGGAAAATGTGCTCGAGGAAAGACAAAACACAGCATGGCAGGAGGAGTGGGCAAACAATGTAAGAAAGGACCCTGTGCGCGCCGAGGTCAGAGGAGGAGGAGGGGGAGGAGCGGAGATTCCTCTGAAGCCCACAGGGTGACCATGACGGAACAGATACCCACAGTGCAGCCCATGGAGGACCCCACACCAGAGCAGGATGATATTTCCTGAAGGACTGCAGCCCATGGGGGCAACACCACACTGAAGCAGAGGAAAAGTATGAGGAGGAAGGAGAAGCAGAGAGGAACCATTACACACTAACCACAACCCCCAGCTCACCATCTCCTTGTACTGGCTGGGGCAGGGGGGAGGCAGAGGAATCAGGAGTGAAGGTGTGTATTTGAGTCTGGGGAAGGAGGACTGGTTGGGGGAAAGGGTTTTAGGTTTGGTCTTTGTTTCCCACTACCCAAATCTATTTTAATTGGCAATTAATTAAACTAACTTTCCCCAAGTAAAATATGTTTTGCCTGTGGTGGTAATTGATAAGTGAACTCCCTGTCCTTATCCTGGTCTGTGAGTTTTCCGTCTTGTGTTCTCCCCCTGACCTGTTAAGAAGTGGGGCTGAGAGAGCAGCTAGGTGGGTGTCTGGCAGCTGGCCAAGCTCAGCCTATCAGTGTTGTTTCTTACCTAGGGACTGAAGATCAGCGTAGTTATGTTAAAGTGTATACTGAAATATAGTAACCAAAATCGTAATTTGTTTCTGTTCCATCTATGTTATTATCCTCATTTTAATCCTTTTGATAGGTAGTGGCAGGAGCAATCTTTGGATAATACCCATTGTCAGTGAGAATCATAACTCTGCTGGGTTTAGTTTTACTTAAAAGCATTTTGCACGGTAATACTTACACAAACAATAAAATTAATGCAGCACCATCACATGTGGGAAAACAGACTTTTGTTACTGAGTTGTGCAGGCAGAAATATTGAGACAGAGTTTACAGACATACGTTGAAAAGCAGGTTTCTGAAAACACAAAGATGAGACTATGGGCTATGGCATTAGAGAAAAGCAGCTTTGTGTGAAGAAACTAAAAATTGTACAACATGCCCAGCATTTTCACGCTTTAAAATCTAAATGCTTATCACTGTCTTCCAAGTTTAACGTACATTTTCATTGGGGAGGGACTGGTGGAAAGGAATGAGCATGCTGTTTTGCTAATCTTGTAGAATATTTTGAAGATGTTCTGAAGATTTCAAGAGTTCATGCACAATCTTTTGTGACATCTGTTTTCTTCAGTTCTTTATTGAAAATTGTACTGCTGAATGTAAATGCTAGAAGGTGGTGTGTGGTCTTCTTCACCTGATAATGCCACCCTGTTTTATCTGTGCTCTTTCTCTTGTTTATTATCTTGAGGAGCCTTTGGTTATTTTCTAATTAGGTAGATATAGGCTCATAGAGACCAAGCCACATTAAATGCTTGATGCTACAACCATAAAGTTCATTTAGAAGTTAAAAAAAGAAAACCAAACCAAAGAAAAAAGAATGCACCTTAGAATCTCTCACCTGGATAACCATCTTTCATAACCTTAGACTGCAACACTGCATTACATTGACTTGACAAAATCTGCCTGCACTTTTCTCTTCTGGGGCATAACTTTTACCTTTGTAGTTCTAATATCAATACCATGATTGCTATAAATGATACAATTGTCCTGCAGAAGAGCCTGGTGACTGTTGGTGTTTATTTTCCCTCTTTCTTTCCCTCTTTCTTCCCTTCTAAATTGCAAGTTTCCTGCAGGCAGAGATGGGGAAAATTTCCAATTTTAACCTGTATCAGAAAAAAAACCCACAACTCAAAATCCTGGTGCCTGTTGAAGAAAACTGTATGACTTGAGAAATTATCATGGCTAATTAGAAGAATTTTGTGGTAATTTATGTCTGCAGTATAACTGTTAACAGTGTTTCATTTGAATGCACCATGTGTCAGCATTTGATTATAGTAAGGTGTTGTGTTTATAAGCACAGACATCAATTCTTTGCTGCTGTTATTCTGCTTATGAATATTCTACAACTGTGCTACTCTCAATGGATTAAAATAAATACATTTTTTAAGTTCTGCTCCTTTGGGTAGCAGTTAAAAATCTGTTATAAATTCTGAAGTTGTAAACTACTTATTCTTGTAGCCAGTTTGTAGAAATTAATTAGAAAGATATTTCAAATGGTTAACAGGACCTCATTGAAATCTGTTAATTATTTTGTCATGTGTTTTTCAAGTAAAACATACCAAAATCCTACTTACTAATGTTGCAGAAAAGATGACTTCAGGATGCAGTTATCAATACGGAAAATGAACTATTTTAACAGTAAGAAAATATGTAGAACACCCAGTTGTCTACTGGTATAAATTGGTTTCACATTGTGGGACTCAGCGTAACTGTTGTTCCATATAAGACAATGGTATAATGCAAAGTTTTCATAGTCCTACTACCAGAGATTTATTAAAAACTGAAGTGAAATGTCTGGCTTTATATGGATCATAGCTTTGCAAACCTTGGCCTTTTCCATCCACTTACTAATCCCCATTTTTAATTCTAGCAATGGCAGCTTGATAATATGGCCCAAGAACCATCTACTGTGGTCTGCCTCTGCAGGTTTCTTCTAGGCTGACAGAGTTGTGTTTAGACCCTGCTGTCTTTGTCTGTGATTCCAGAGGCGTCTGCCACCTGGGGCTGCTGTGTGCCTAGATGATCTTTATTAAGTAAAATCTGTCCAAGTGCCGGTCCAAAGCAGAACTTTGCCTTTCTTGTTGTCCAGAACCGTGGAAGAAAAATGAAAAGTTAACTAGGAAGATCAGCCTTTTTTAAAAGGCCCTGTTTCCTAGTGGTTCCCAAAGACTAATGGATCTGAGAACTGAATCCACATGCACATTACTTGCACAGTGAAGTGCTGTCTATGACAAAGTGACTTGTGGAAATATTGTTCCTAAGTCTTAAGGTTTTTTGGTCTTGTTGCATGTTGGACGAGGTGATTTGGTCCTTAGTCACTTGGGTTTTTACAATATTCTTGTGCAAAGGAAGTTAATGTGACAGGTCAGAGAGAAACATGATAAAAGGTAATGTATTATTCTATAAGTGCTACCAATTTTTTCTTAATGGCTTATATTATTGCTGTTTTCATATGAATAAATGTTAATTTGGAGCTATAAATAGGCATGAAATCTGAATATCCAAGATTATAAAAAAACGAGTATCAAAACTAAGTAAGTTGACATTTCAATAATTCTGTATTCCTTCTGGAGCTGGCTGTGTTTAATATTTTCAAAATTTGGTCAGTATTTTTTATTTTGATGCCCTGTTTCTTTCAGGTATTTTAAATTAATTTTTGAATAACAAGTATTTTACAATTTCAGCATACAGGATTTTATTTGAAGATTGTTCTTTATGATTACTGTACATTGCATTGATATGGTGGATAGCTTGCAGCACTTTTAGTGAGAAAGTCTTTACATAGTAAAGACTGTAGAAATAAGAAAATATTAGTCCTTTGAATAACTGCATCAAAATGATTTAAAAAGGCTTAGGAGTACTACTCAGCTAAAATCCATCTTATTACCACCCTTTCTTGGTGTTACTTCAGGTTACGTAATAGTTAAAATCTTGTTAGTACATTGATGGCCCTGTTAAAAAGCTAGACAATGTTGAATTGTCTATTATAAAGTGTATGTACATAAAACTATTTGACAGACTGAGAATGTTGTTACGGAAAAATAATAAGAAAAGAGACGTGATATTTTACTACTGAAAAAACATTGGCCAGAATGATTCCAACAATGAAAATAGACTTTTATGTGTAGTACTTCTGTAAAGCAGATCAGAAGAATGAATTTTTGATTCCTTCCAGCTAGTAGTTTCTTATTGCATGATACAGAGGATTTTGTTCCAGTGGTTTTTAATTCTTATTTTATTCTTTGCTCTTAGAGATTTGGTTAGGAAGATGTTATGTAACAAGGAGCTTGGATTCCTGCACTATTCAGATGGTTATGACAAGTTTGTCTAAGGAAAGGAGAGCTCGTATAATGAGTATGAAATCTGCCCATACCAGGCTATTTTCAAAGAACAGGGAATCCTGAATGGCTCCCCAAGGTAGGATTGGAGGGATGGGTCACTGTCCATGAAATGTATTTTCAGAGCTTCAACATCTGGCAGGACTGTTGTTGGATTATGCACTTGCTTTAGGGAAAGGAGTTAATGGTCAATTACAAGAATACGTGTTAAGATAAAACCATCTGTAGTAACTGGTGTCACTGGAAATAATTGGCTTACTTTGCAAACACTCTTCACTGGATTAGAGTGATGAACTCAGATTTTCCTGGTAGCTGGGCTGAGATCAGTAGAGCCAAGACTGGTCACAGCTAGTCTAAAGTGGAAGAAGGTGGCAGCAGTAGTTCTCTGGGTCTTGTGTTAGAGTCCAGCCTGTGAGTAATGGAAGTGAAGAAACTTTTTAAAGTCTTTATACAGGCTATGGCCTTTCCTTGTAAAAATAATACTGTTACTCTGCAAAGCACACTTTACCCGAGGATACAAAAAGAATAGGTAGGATCTCTATTGATCTGATGCACCAGTTCTATAAAGCTTACAGACAATATTCATTCAGATCACTTCGTAGTTTCGCTGAGTCCGTTCACCTGGCCATGCACAAGTCTAAGTTTGCACATCAATGCAATTGCAAAACTTAAATTTGCAGTCTATGTCCTATATTTTAGCATCTTGTTCTTTCCTCTAGCAATGCCTCCTCATATTCCTCCAAATGTATGTTTATCAAATGAAACTGTTCTGCTCTATGTCATAGAAATACCTGTTCAATTTGCTCTGACATAGGCAATGCACCAACAAAGCTGTTAAAAAAAGCTGTCTGCGCTGTGTAAATCTTATTTCAGGATTAAATATAACTGAATGAAGGCAATTCTGTATTCTTATGAGGCAAAAGGAATATCTTCTCAAAACTGCAGCTGTTTTAAGTCTGCCTTTAAAATTCTTTCCTTTGAGTGTGTGTATGTTTGAAAGCTGACTGCTGTACATAAGAATTATCCCAATGCTTTCATGTCTCAATATTTCAGTGGTTTAACACTGTTAATTGACATGATATGATAGATTGTTATATTCTATTAAGTACTTAATATATGCTTCCAAATTGCCTCAATACTGATGTAATGACTCCTCTCACCTAAAACCCTCAAAGAGAACTAAATGACTGTTAATGATATTTAAGTAATAGGTAGGATATAAATTACTGTAAATTAACTCCCTGCCCCCCTCAAAAACAACAAAAAAACCCACCCCAAACCTTAAAAGTTTTGGAACTAAACCTGAAGTACTGAGGTGCTGCACTACTTGCATTAGGTGAACTACTTTTTGGCTACTATAGTAGAAACTACAGAACTAAACATGGATAGGTGGCAAATGTTCATCCTTCAGTCTCAATTTTGTGAGTCAAGTGATTTTATATATTTATGATCTGCTTTCTGTTCTTGCAGGGAAAGGTGCCTTTGATAAGTAAACATGTCTTCACTGAAGTCCACTTCATATCATGCTAGTAATGTTTAAGTAAACCCCCAGTGGTTATAAATAAGACCAAGTTAGCAGAGACAATGTAAATGAGAATCTGTTCCAGGGTAGAATCTGTTCTGTTTTTATAGTATCTATGTAATCTAACTCTCTTTGCACAGGAAAGTCTCGATACAGAAATTACAGTGCAGTCCTATCATGATTAAATCACATTTTGAATTAAAATCCTCCTATTAAATAATGTTTCTAGAAAACACACTAGTTTTGGACTATTTTGGAGAAGAAACAGTAATAAAGTATTTAAAATTAAAGTTATATTCTGGCCTTACAGTTCAAATTCACAGATCTTGGGATGACTGAATATTGCTAGTTCCAAAAAACATTATAGTGAAGAGTTTATTTTGGATAACTTTATAATGTGCATAGCTGTGTAATCTGTATAAAAGAGAATTTGCCCTCTATCACAAATCTATATGGTTTCACTATTTTCATCTGAACTATGAATATTTGCATCAACTAAGAACCTGAAACGTTACCTACTGTTGGAACAGCTAGGGTTTTTAGAAGGTATGTGATCACTTCTGTACGAAGAATTTTAGGTTAGATACTATGAAGAAATTATGTACTGTGAGAGACCTTTTGTCTCTTCCCAGTTCCTTTTTTTGTCGCTCTTAAGTCACTGATTCTTAACACTGCAATTGTCTAATAGTTACATTGTGTGTTTCATCATGTGTGTATTTTCACATGTCCAAATACATCCATGTGCAACACTAGCAACTGATTTTGTAAGGAGACAATTGTCATTTATGCTGTAAAGCAGTTACTGAAATAGGACTATTTTTAGCCAAAGCTGATACAGATTTATATATGCATACCTGTAGATAAATATGATCAGAAAAAATGTTTCTTATATAAGCATATTTATACATAGCATATGTATACATAAGCATATGTATACATAGATTTATACTTACATGCATAAATCTATGTGACCTGATGGGATTCGTTCCAGGGTACAGAAAGAGCTGGCTGATGTTATTGCGGGACCTCTCTCCATTGTTTTTTAATCATCCTGGGAGTCTGGAGAGGTCCTAGTCAACTGGGCAAACATTGTCCCAATTTTCAAGAAGGGTAAGAAGGAAGACCCTGATAATTACAGACCTGTCAGTCTCACTTCAGTGCCTGGTAATACTATGGAGAAGGTTACCCTTGGAGTTACTGAACAACACTGGAGTGACAATGCAGTCATTGCTCATAGCCAGCACGTGTTCACAAGTGGAAAGTCCTGCTTCACCAACTTAATTTCTGTTTATGTCAAGGTCATCCATCTAGTTGACAAAGAGAAGAAAGTAGATATGGTGGTTTTATTTTTTTAGCAAAGTTTTTACACTGTCTCTCACTATCCATAATCACAGAATCACAGAATCTTAAAATGGTTCGGGTTGGAAGGGACTTTAAAGATCATCTAGTTCCAATCCCCCCTGCCATGGGCAGGACACCTTCCAGTAGACCAGGTTGCTCAAAGATCCATCCAACATGGCCTTAAACACTTCCAGGGATGGGGCATCCATAAGTTCTCTGGGTAACCTCACCACACTCACGGCAAAGAATGTATTGCTAATATCTAATAAAAATCTACCATGGATAACTGTCTGGCACACAGCTAGGCAAGTCCATAATATGTTGGGTGAGCAATTGGCTGATGGGTCGGGCTTAAAGAGCTATAGTAAATGAGGTTACCTCAGACTGGTGGCCAGTCACCAGTGGGGTTCCCCAGGGCTCAGTTTTAGGGTATGTGCTCTTTAATGTTTTTATAAATAACATGGATGCAGGAATTGAATATACATTAAGTAAATTTGCAGATGATACTAAATTAGGAGGAGCTGTGGACTCCCTCCAGTGTAGAGAGATCTTACAAAAAAATCTGGGTAGACTGGAGAGCTGAGCATTCACTAGCTGTGCGAAATTTAACAAGAGCAAGTGCTGGGTTCTCCACCTGGGATGAGATAATCCAGTTTATACATACAAACTGTGGGATGAGAGGCTTTCTGCTTAGGCCCTGTAGAAGGAGATCTAGGGGTCTGGATTGATGGCAAGTTGAATATTAGTCAACTGTGTGCCCTGTCAGCCAAAAGGGCCAATGGCATCCTGGGCTGCATCTAGCACAGCACAGCTAGCCAGCTGAGGGAGATGGTTGATGCACTCTACACTGCACTGGTGCGGCCCCACCTCGAGTATGGTGTGGAATGTAAGAAGGACATCAAACTATCTCTGTCCAAAGGAGGGCAACCAAGGTGGTGAAAGGACTCGAGGGGCATTAGTTTATTCAACTTGGAGAAGAGAAGGCTGAGGAGTGACCTCATCACAGCCAACAACTTCCTGAAGGGGGCAGTGGAGGGGGAGGTGCTGATCTCCTCTCTCTGGTGACCAGAGATAGGACACAAGGAAATGGAATGAAGCTGCGTCAGGGAAGTTCAGATTGGTCATTAGGAAAAGGTTCTTCACTGAGAAGGTGGTTGGTCACTGCAGCAGGCTCCCCAGGGAAGTGGTCAGGGCACCAAGCCTGACAGAGTTCAAGAAGCATCTGGATGATGCTGTTACTCATATGGTTTAATTTTGGGCAGTTCTGTTAGCAGCATGGAGTTGGACTTGATCCTTACAAGTCCCTTCCAACTTGAGATATTCTATGTTTCTATAATTCTATACAAGTACTTACAAAAAAACCCCAGTATCAAGGCTTCCCTCTTCCTTTCCCTAATTCAGACACTTCTGTATTAGATGTCTCTGATATTATTTGTGCGTGTAGTAGAAGGGTGTGTTAGTTATGCATACTATGACACTCCATATAAGTGGAACTTAAGGCAGCAGTTGTGTTGTGTCTCTAGGCTAACCCAGTTATTATGAGTTTAAAAGGAAATTCATGAGGTTTTCAAGAACTAGACAGTATTAAAAAAAATAAATGAGATTAGTTAAAATACTTTTTATTCTTTTACAAATCAAATCAGATTCCTTAAGAGAAAATTTCAGTGAAGTAATCTTATCTGAGCAGCTGAGAAATTTCATAACACTCAACTTGCATATTTTTATCTCTAAAAGAAAGATACATACACAGTTTACATGGACGTGCTTCAGTCATGTTGGTAAAATCTTTTATTCTATGGAAGTGTGCTATTCTGCACAAAAATACATCATAGTAAGAAATAACAAGTCCCTGGATTTTCTTTATTGTGTGCCTTTGTTATTATTGTTTTTATTTGTTATTATCTGCTTGCAAGAATGCTGAAAGGAAATGTTTGAGCTGTTATTACTATCAGCTGAATTGCAACATCCTTTTATTCAAGTGGTTAGGACTGTATCTTCCCTTGTATATTACGGTCAAAGTATCACCAAAGAAGACTTTGTGTCTTATATACAGACTGGAAAATGAGAGTCTGATTCTTTGCTCCCTTACACCAGTGTTATACCTCTACAAGTCCACTGACTTCAGTAGTTGTGAAGTCCACGGAGATAGGAAAGAGTATTAGACTTTTAATTTGCCACATTATTAAGAAAAGAATTGTCCAGCACAATGAGCGTACTAGAATTTTGCTTATATAAGTCATAGCCTTTTTATAACCCTTCTTTCTAATGGATGATTTGTCATATTTTTCTGTCTTTGTATCTTTGCCACTTCAAAATCCATTACTTATACAATGGCTTGCTCTATAGACCTCTGCCATAAATAACTGAATCCAGGCACTGATGGTACCTTTAAAAAGAGTGTCTGAATGAGAACAAAGCACCTTTCCTTTGGTTGCATCATTATTTCTAATTTCTATAGTGGTCTCATTCAGGAGTCTCCAGCAGGGATCAGGAAACTGTACAAACAAATAACTCAATGATAGGCCCTTTACTAAAAGCTCAGATCTGAATTGAATATTGTTAACCATCATGCAGATAAATGCTGAATGTCTTTTATATCCATTGTGCCTGCAATCACCAGTCAGTATGGTTCTTGCATCTTCAGAAACACATGAATATGTCAGTCACTGATTGAGATGACAGCTCTGTGGACAGATGGGGAAGAGGAAGGAACTGTTCAAGACTTTTGTTTTTGTTTCTTTCGTATATTTTACTGAGGAGCAAAAGACCATCTGTAAACACAAACTTAATACGAGTACAGCACAGAGGAAGATGTATTAGGTTTGGTCAACAGCTGTTCTATCAGAAAACGTCAAAGAAAAAAAAGAAAACTCCTCCTTTTTTAATTCCTTGTGAAAACTTCTAAGCATAATAACAGATACAGATTTTCTAGTTCCTGCAAAACCAGGAACTTTCCTATGGAAGTCCCCAGTGACATGAACCCTTTTTTTTTTTTTCCCCCATGAATTCATGTAATGAATAAATACCACTTCACTCAGCGGATTAATTAGAAGAAATTGGCAGCTGAGACAGAACAGAATATAGAGAAATGTGATTACTTTCTGTTTCATATTAAATTTTTTTTCCTGTCTTCCTGTCTAATTTCACTTATGGCCATAGTGATTTTCCTGTTTCTTCTGGTAACAGGATCTCAAATGACACTTTCATGTTAGATGGCACAGAGTTATTGAATTCCCTGAGTACAGTAACCTTAACAAGGAAGAAATTGTACTTGTGTTCCACTGTTCATCTGCCTACCTGAAACTCAGTATTTTATTTGTATCGCTCTTACAAAACTGACAAATTTATTAAAAAACAGACTGGGTTTGCAGATTTGAGCAAATATTAAAATAAGAATAAATATAAAAGTTATTGAATTTTAAGTATACACATATATATAAGTATATAATACACATATATAATTAAATGAGTGTAAAAGTATTTGCAAAGAATATGATGCCTTTGAGAGGCACTGCTGGGAAACCATAGGAATGACTAGAAAAAAATGATATCCAAATTAACTTTCAAAATCTATATAAGAATCTTTATGAGAAAAATGTAGCGGAAAACAGTTGCTACATTGTTTATCTGAAGCAAATTAAAGTGTATTGTTTCAGTCATCAGAGAGGTTTGTAGAAGCTGCTCCTGCTGATAGGACTACAGTTCTCATTTTCTACTACAGAAGACCTTGATCTATTCTTTGCAGTCTGATAAGCTTATTTCACAGACTGAAACTTAATAGTATTTTTTCCATGTGAATACATCTATTGGCAAAATGACCTCCAGATCCTCAAATTTGACTGGGCAACATGATTTCTTTCTGCCTTTTCTCCTTGTGAATAGGAGCATGGACATAAAATGTAAACAATATTTCTGTATTACTGATTTCATCTGTGCTTTGGCTCTCAAATCCAATTGGCATGACAGTTAAAATTAGCAGGACAAGGTCAAACTGTCAAGGATGAGGCTGGCTGTAAGCAGAGGGGCTTCTGTGGCTTTGTTTGCCTGTCATTTCAGCTGCTATGTCAGCTTAAATACCATCAGTAAAAAACCACAGAGCACAGCTTAAGGAGTAATGGGGTGGGGGCCACATCTGAGGAATGATCAAACAAGAATAAAATCCAGAGAGGCCACGCTCTCAGGACACTATGGCATGAGTGTCTTTCACAAAATGTCAGTGCAGGCTGATTAAACAAATGCTGCTGCTGAGGTAAAGCTGATCAACCTGCAGTTTATAAGAAAAGTTCACATGCACTTGTGCTACCATTCTGAAATACTAACAGTAAGTGAAAAATTTTACTGTTATGATAAAATGGAATGTTGCACAAGCCTGAACATTTGCTGTAACTAGTATACCAGTGTTTCACATTTTTTGCTTGATTTGCATTCTGTTAACATGATTTAAAAGCCTTTCAAAATGGCTCTTTGCCCAGACACAGCTTGAAAGTCTAAGCTCTCCTACAAAGGCAGGTGAAATTAGTTTTGCCACACATACAGTTCCATTCATAAATCTTTGCTCAGTGTAGTTCAGTCAATTTTTTCCATTAATAATTGCCTTCACCTAAAAGTTAGATGATACTCCTTTACCAAATTTTTTTCTACAATTCTAAGTCACTTTTTTCTCTCTCTAATCTATAATCATATGCATACATTCATAAAAATAATCTTTTTCCAAAGAGGAATTATTCTTTTCCTGTACACAGAAGAAATACAGTACAGTACAAAATCATTATAAAGTAAACTGAAGAGGGTTACATACCTGATCTTCAATTTATTTAACTATTTAGGAAAATTACAGTTATAATTTATTTCCTGATATTAGATTTTAAAATTATCAGGATGTGGAAAAGGGTAGGAAAAGATGCATAGATAAAATACATATATTTTGTAATCAGAAAACAGTCACGTTAGCTGGAAGAATTGTGTAACCTTCTTTCTGGATACAGGCAAGCTTCACATGTGCTGTCAGACATTATAGATCCTAAGTTCACACGCCTTAATCAAGTAACTGTCCTGCAAGTCATTGATTAAGGACAGAATTGGCTCAGGTCCCTTGATCTCAACTATGACAAGACAACAAAGGCCCACTTGTGTCTGAGGGAAAAGGAGAGACAGAGAGCATAGCCGGGCAAAAAGGGGGAAGGAAATAGCTGTTCAAATAGGTGCAGCAGTCAAGACAGAAGTAAAAGAAGTAAAGCTATGTGCCAGAGAGAGGCTGGAAGGGTTAATGATTAAGGGGTTAAGCCAGGTAAAGACGAAACCAGAATTGATGGATATAAATTGTATTATTAATTAGTTATGCAGAAGAGCAGCTATATATAGGGAAGGCATAGGACAGAGGCTATAAGCAATCATTAAGAAAAGCAGAACATCCCACTAACAACAGCCACAAACAGACCCAGGTGACAATGAAAAGAGAAATGATAAAATACAGAAACCCCACTTAGAGCAGTCTCCCTCTTCTGTGCAAATGACATACTGGCTGTGCTAGGGAGTCTTTCCTTTCTGGGCCAATGAATCTCAATAGGATGTATAAAGACAGATCCCACAGACCTTTTTTCTGGGGGAGGGGTCGACTTCCTTATAATTTTTTTTCCTCCTAAACAGCCGAAAGAAATATGACCTGGATGATACTCTTCAGCTGAGTGCAAGCTCAAGAAAGGGTCAAAAATCTTAGTTAGATATGGGATATGTATAACAAAACCAAAGAGAGATCTGAATCCACTGCAGCTGCAGGAGAGCTGGGAGGGGCTTTAGCAATTGCTTTAGGGAATTGCCCATTTAACTCACCTGCATGCCCAGTGCAGCCCATCCCTGCCACAGGATCATGTCTGATGATGCTGTCATCTGCTGTCTAGTACTGCTTTCCAGGATGTCCTACATGCCTCCTACATACCTGGTTCTGAGTTACTTGCTATGCCTGTTCTGTGGGTCTTGGACTAGACAGTTCAGGCTTAAAGTTCCTGGAATTCAAATTGTGCTTATAAATCCTATCAGGCTAAAGATATTTCAGTGTAAATTTCTGCATTCTGTATAAGGGTGTCACGGTTTAAACCCAGCTGGCAACTAGGCACCACACAGCCATTCACACACTCCCACCCCCTGCAACAGGATGGGGGAGAGAATTGGAAGAGTAAATGTGAGAAAACTCATGGGTTGAAATAAAGGCAGTTTAATGGGGAAAGCAAAAGCTTTGTATGCAAGCAAACCAAACCAGGGGATTCATTCCCCCCTTTCCACTGGCAGGCAGGTCCATCCACCCCCAGGAGGGCAGGGCTCCAGCACGGGTAACCGTGACTGGGGAAGGCAAACGCCATCACACCCAACGTGCCCCCTTCCTCCTCCTTCCCCAGCTCTACCCGCTGAGCATGGCGCCATACGGTACGGAATGTCCCTTTGGCCAGCCGGGGTCAGCTGTCCCAGCCGTGCCCCCTCCCAGCTGCTGGTGCCCCCCAGCCTGCTCGCTGCTGGGGGGTGAGGGGCAGACACGGCCTCGGCTCTGGGTCAGCGCTGCTCAGCAGCCACCGGCACCTCCCTGAGCCACCAGCGCTGGCTCCAGCACAGATCCAGAACATGGCCCCGAACTGGCCACTGGGAAGAAAACTAATTCTAGCCCAGCCAAAACCAGCACAAAAGGGGATGCATTAGCCACAGAACAATTATATTTAACAACATAGCAACAATGCCATACGTGTGGTTTTAAAGTAAAGCTCAAGTTATTGGGGCAGTTTTGTCCAGAACTTATTCAAATTAGCAAGTGTTAGGTGTGCTGTTCATGTGCCTAGGCTCAAAAGCATTATACTTGTCTTTTAAGGTAAGAGAAAGGAAAACAAAGGTAACCATTTTGGGATCCTTAGGAAACTACTAATGAACATATTGTCTTAAGGAGATTTTCTCAGCTTCTTGGTCTTCTAGGATGTATTTTACCTTTTTTAAAGGTACAAGAAAATTAAAGGGGGGAAAAATCTTACTTAGGTGTAATGATGTACCTTGCTGGAATACAACAATTCATTAATTGTTGTTACTTGTATTAGAGATAATTTTAATCACTTTCCCTCATTATCTCATTTCAAAAGAAAAAAAGAATAAAACTGGCTAGTGTCCCTCCTGAATTTTGTAGCTACAGTATCCCTTTCCCATGTGGTAGGTCAACAGGGCTACATTGCCTTGTTTTGCATGTCAGGGTCCCATTAACTTAATGTAATAGTTGGCACAGATTTCTGAGCAAGTTTTGTCTATGAAGTCAGGAGGAGAATCTGAGTGGAACATAATACTCTGCTAAAACAATAATACTCTCATAATCTAACCCTCATTAACTTGTCAAGCCTAGTGACAGTCTCTAATAACATTCATTCTTTTTATGTTTTAATTTAAGTGATTTCTTTGTAGCTATTTGAAAAAAACTAAAATAAGATCGTTACTGTATTTCCATGTAATGTGAAGATATACTGTCTTTTTTTCTTCTTTTTTTTTTTTTAAACTGGGATGAACTTCTGTTTATTTTCTGGGCAACTTGCCATAGGCCTCTTTAAAAAATGGATGGAACTAAGTATATTTAATTTATTTTTATTTTCTGTCTTTAAGAAATGCTAAAATGCTGCAAATGCAATTACAACAATACTGTTAGAAATTTATGGTCATTGGCTCATGTTTTTGTCACCAAAAGGGAGATTGGGAATTCGGGGAAAATATCGGATTTCCAAGATGGCTTGTGCCATCTAACATTGTCGCTAACAAAACATGTTACAGAGCAGGCATACACAGATTTGTCTGTGTGTGTGTGGGGCGTGGTGCACAGAGTGGCTTTGTTTGCTTCTTGTCCCCTTCTTTTAACAGCAATGTGCACCCTGCACTTTCTGACCTGCTGTGGTTCATGCTGAGGAAGTCCCCACCTCTCAAACCAGTGACTACAACCCTGACAGATATTAAAATACATAATGCATTTCACTTAATGCAGTGAGTACTTGTAGCTCACCATGACTTTGAATGCAGGCTGGGGAGATCAGCATCTGGCAATAGTAAGCTTAAATCCCTTGTAGCACCCTCCCCTGTCTGATTCACTGAGGGCTGATACAGCATCGTGGGAGTTTAATTCACTCACTGACTGAATTACCACACATCAGGCTTCTCTGTGTCCATGCCTTTAAAATCTGGAATGAAGTAAAGACCTTTGTCACAGATTCTGAAAAGAAAAAAATGTTTTTTTAAAAAAGGTTACAGTTTCACTTTGAAAAAAAAAATTAGGAGCATCAAACATTCTATATCCAGCTTTGCTGCTGTTTCAGTTCAGAAGAAAGTGTGAAAATATGGCATTTTTGTTCCTCAAACTAGATTCTTTTGTACATTTAGTTGCACACCTCCAAAAATAAATACCTTTTCAAACCGATACTGCATTAATTTCTTATTCATTAGGTCTCAGTAACCACTTTCTGCCCATTTGTTTCCCCCACAACACAGCAATGAAAAAGTAATATACAATTCCTAATGATTTTCTGAAATACTGCACAGGTGCAGGCTGCAGCTGTTATGGGTAAACTACATTTTGCTAAACTAATTCAAATCCCATTGGGGAAATAGTAGAATCACTGCATTCCCATAAAAAGAAAAATGTTTTCATTGTAGGATACTGAAGTTTTCATGTGCATTCTACATAGTCAAAAGTTCTTTTACAAAGAAAATTGTTTTCTTATAAATACTCATGAATATATATAATCCCTTAGTTTCTGACTTTGTTAAAAGTAACATTGTATTAATTATCCTCTTTAAAAAGCCACACTGCATTTTCAGAGTTGGATGAGAGGGCAAAGATTATGTTCTATATAGCATAATTGATCTGAAATGAAAAGTAAGAGTTGTCCTTCAGACATATTTAAAATATATAACTTTTCATAAAAAAAAGCATATTACAGTTAAAATTGCATTTGCCAGATGAATTGGCATTTCACTACACATTTATAAATGTGTGTTTACATCAGTTCATATGCTATATCCACTTGTTTTAATTTAAATTTAAATTAAAATTTTATTTTTATTTTTTATTTTTATTTTAAAACCTATATTTTGTAAAATGAGAAAGATTTCATGGAGGGAACAAAGACACCTTCATCTCCAGATCAACAGTGGCTGGTGACGGGTGGAGTTCCAGCTGTAAGTTTCTCGTCTTTCCCTCTCAGCACCCACTTGGGCTAAAGGGTAACACTAATCCACATAAGGTATGGACCCTTAGCTGAGGCGTGGATGTGTGTAACTGAGAGAGGAAGTTGTTCTCTGTGTTCGTTGGCATGAAAGTCTTAAAGCTAATTTGCAGAGAAGTGAGAAAGGCTGGATGAGCTTCTGTATCAACACATAAAATACTAATCTTGGAAAATCAATGTCTTTTTTGTTAGAAAAGGAGATCTTTTGAAGCAAAACTTTACTTCCCTTCTGAAACTAAAGTGTTAAGCAGCCCTGAAAGTCTGGAACTCCTGAAGCACATTTTTGCCCCGGGACCACTGCTGGAGATCCCCACCAGTGCTTGAACACCAGTAGCAGGATACTCCCTCCATAAACATCTCAGGACTGTCTTGATTGACATCAGCCAAGAAACTAGTGGTTGGATTAGAAATTAGAAACCTGCAAGTAGGTTTCGATTTGTAGACTGGTATGTTGGTGTCCCTGAGCCTTTCCATACACATTCACGCTAGGGGAGAGGACATTTCATTGTTAGTCTTAGGGAACCCATTCCAAGCAGAGTGAATTACTGTAACTATAACAATTTTGTTAATTTACAGGTTATTAAAGGCCTATATGCATTGTATAGGGAACTCTTCAGCTTCCTATTTTGTATGTATTATCTGTTTAAAAAGTAAGAATAATCTCAGAATTTGGGCTTACACTAGGAAGGAGTCCTAAGCTAGTATTTTAGCTTCCTGATAATACTAGCAGGAATGAATTCTCTTTTGGTTTTCAGCTAAAATCCATGATCAGAAGTATGGACTGTATACCTATTTGAAATAGTCTTGGGACTGGTTACCACTCTTTTTGCTTGTTTTTAAATTAACCAAACTAATCTAAAACCAGAGTTTCCTCTGTTAGCAATTTAGAATGACTTAATCTTTGTACACACATCAATAAATTACTAGAAAAGTTTTGAAAGTTTGATGTAGACTACCAAGTTGTGTGTAACATTTGCTTATTTTTCTGTTGGGATCTGTCTATCTCCAAATCTGCGTAGATCACCCCAAGAATAATTTATCTTAAATCATCCTAAACCAGACTCTAGCAAAAAATGAGAAATTGTGGTTTTTTTCTCTTTATTAATTATTTTGTAAATTTATTTTTGAGCGTAACACATATTGACATAGAAAATGGGTTTGAAATGGGGTTTAGACTCTGGAAATTTTTGCTTTCTTGAATCAGTCTGGTGAAGATTCTTTCCATCCTGATAGAATAAAACACTCCACTTTGCCTAATAAACAGAACTGTCCATTATTTCTCTCATTCTGAGCAGTTCTATCACCTCCAACTGTCTTAGGAAGAGAGATTTAAGGCAGCAGTCTGAAGAGCTACAGAAAAAGCTGATATGCTGGTTGCAGCCCAGGTATTCAATTTTCATGTTGAATGCCTGCACTCTCCTGAATTTTAAGGTACACTTTGTTGCACATTTCCAGATTCACTCCCATCTACTTTTTTCATGTTTCTAGCCTAAAAAAGATGAATGTGTACATTTCTGAGAACACATCTATCTGAAAGGAGTGTCCTAGACAGTCAGAAAAATTGGAGAGTCTTTAACTAACACTTGTGTGTGAAAGACTAATATCAAAGAAAACTCTATTAGCAGTAATGCTTTCTTTATGAAAAATTAAGTTACATATGTCTCAGTGTGCAGTGAATAGAATCATTAATGGATCCTATTATCTTTAGTGTGTTTATTTACTTAGTGTAAAACTGAATATCCTCATAAATATCTGCAAGAATGAGATTGTAATTTACAAATTTGACATCTTGCAGAAGTGTTTCAGCAGATCTTTAAGACTATGCACACACATGCCTCTATGAATTACACAGTTTATACATGCTTGTAAGGATCAGGAAAATATATTAAGAATATCAAAGAAAAATACAGGCTCCCTACCATAGAAAATGTTAAGTTTTGAACACCTTGGAGAGGATACAACCACTGCAGCCATTCCATATTTATTTTGATGTAATTGTGCTTCATAGAATGTGCTGCTTTTCACTCCATGTTTTAACACTCAGAAGTTTACAATCTACTGTGGAGTAGCAGCTCCAGAATGCTAGAGATGGACCAGCTCCAACATTTATTGAGTTGTTAGCCTTGGGCAGGAAAAATTTATGATATACACAGAAAAAGGTTTATTCAAATAACATATGAGGTTTGACTTAAACTAGGGAATTATAATTGTCAAAACTGACAGGTGATACTGCCTTCCTTCACATCTCTGTGATTTCCCTTTATACATCACATCAATCATTTCCCTTCTAAATTTATTTAAATAATGTGTTATTCCTTTTTAAAGAAGTTAACCCATTAGTATATACTGCCCTACTAGTGTCTAAGTAAACCTGAAAGCAAACTGTCAGTAAGAAATATGACAGCAGTCCGAAGACAAAAGACCATCTGAATAAAATTCAGAATGCTTCAGAGTTTACTCGATGATTCAAAATATGATTTTGAAAATGAGAAAGAGGACAACTAGGCTGCATGCCTAATCTTTGTATGGTGATGAAGTTAAAGCATAATTCAAAAGGTAAACACAATATATAAAAAATGTTAAAAGCTAAATCATGTTTCAGCCAATAAAAATAGATATTTTTAAGTGTACATTATTGATAGTGAAATTAAATATTTTGTGCTATGATTTATATAGAAAAGTCCATTAGAACAACAGAAATCTTAGGAAAGAGAGGTCATTCACTAAATGGAGAAGATTAAGATGTTTTAAGAAATAAAAAAGCCAAAGAGTTTAGGAACACTCCTACATTTGGAAAGAATTAATATTTCTGTTGTATAGATAGATAGGTATTGTTTATTAATAACTAAAAAAAGATGTTAAATAACATCTGGTGGTGAAGTTATGCAGCCTAGTTGTCCCCTTTCTCATTTTCAAAATCATATTTGAAATCATCAAGCTGGGAGAGTTGTATACAAAAGAGTTGGCTGATGACATCTCTGGCTTGCTAGTGTTGATTTGTAATAAATCTGAGAGATATCAGAAAAAAATCCAGAATACTGAAGGACAGTTTACAGTGTGCCAATACTCAGAAATTACAGGTATGAGGAGTATGATATTTATAAGCCTAGAACATCTATCCTTAATAATGAAAAAATGGATAAACATTTTCCGTTTTACTGACATAGAGGAGAACAGTTCATGGCAATTAACATGAATTTATGGGAAATATATATTGCTCAACAAACCTACTTTTATTTTTAGATTAGTTGGACATTATAACAGTGATCATGACGATTATTGTAGTATGTAGGAACTCTAGGCATGCAAACAGAATCCTATTTTGTTGAGGATAAATAGAGAATAAATAGCAAATAGATAATAAATGCTCCACCCAGACCTCTTGGTGATCCAGGCATTCTGATGCCCACAGAATAAATCCCTCCTCACAAACATACTGTCTGACCAGTGAAAATCTGTGGCTAGGAATAAACAGAATACCCACTCCATGCTTATTGATGAACTTAGTGGCAGTTATAGAACCTCCCCACTGACTATTGTCTTGCTTTGGTGGGAACCCTAACAGGAGAATGCTGAAAGAGGATTTTCCTTAAATACCTTTGTGGTAGAAATAAGTTTTTGGTAATCCTTGTCCCCAGGGCCTTAACAGGCTAGAAAGAAAGCAGAAGGGCATGCAGAACCTTTTCCTTACCCTCTTGAGGAAAGCCTCCACATCATGCAACAAAGGAGAAAATTTGCTCACCGCCTTATTCCCCATTTTCCAACAGTGATCCCAGAAACATTATGAATCCCATAATTTGCAAACACATAATATGTGTGAGGGAGATTTTCACACATAAAGGGACATGAAAAGCTACCCCCCCACCACCCCCCATCCCGTTTCAGCTCATGGTTTGCCTCTGCTTTTCATTGATTTCAGCTGCCTGTCAGGCTCAGCTCTTATCTTTAACATTACTAAACTCTGCTGTGTTCAAAGTTGTAAATGATAATAAAACTCTTTTATTCATCATTTCAGTGCCATGTGCATAACAATTACTCTAACTGCACAGTAAATGCCAGACCAAATTGTTCAGAGCCTTTTTTTGTACATTAAGTGTGATTGAGGGATCATTGGAGGAAGTTAAGGATATTGCTGAGAAGTTCAATGATTTTCTAACCTCATTCTACAGCACAAAGGATTTTCAGGAATATGTTCATTTTTTCTCACAATAAAGCTGAAAATCTCTCTGGAACTAAGAACCTGGTTTCTATCCACATTATTGCGAGGCAAGTCAGTTTAAGAAGTTTGTTTTTAACAGTTTTGCTTTTTGAAGTAGAATATCTCTTCCAGGATAACAGATCTAGAAAGCTTGATAAGTGATGCATTGTTGGAGTCCTTTGAATGTTTTGGTAAAGTAATAATTGGATATAGGAACAGGTCTATACCCAGAATTCTCTCACAGAAGGCAAGAGGAAACCAGCTAGATGGTAAATGGTCCAGTTTTGTCTCATGAGATTGACAGTACAATGTTTCAAGTCTCCATGACAAATCCAGTGTTAATGTTTTTAAATATTGGGTGAATATTAGCAATGAAACTTTTCTTGAAGATCAGAAAGTATTTTGTTAGTAGTTAAATCCAGAGAAAGCTACAAGAAAATATTAGAGGATTATGTGAATAGTAACTTGGTAGCATAACGGCAAACAGAACTAAAAAATACTAATTAATCCACAATGAAGTGGACTGCTTGACTTTCCTATGCACATTCATGTGGATTGTATCAACTCAGGAAGGAGTCCTGGGAGTCTCTGCTCAGAGACACATCCTCAAAAAGCCCACAGAGTTTGGATGTCTGAATGGGAAGGAGAAGATTTAGTCTGTTTAGGAAAAGAGCAGTAGAATAGATAATGTGACATCTGCAAGCTGGTGTTGGACACTATTTCAGACAACATGCACGATAAGAGATGTGATAGGTATGATCCAGACTGGAAGTTCCCAGCTTTCTGCAGAACACTTTTTCTAAAGGAAAAAAAAAAATCTCTTAAGGAATGTGTCTGGTCATTTCAAATCCCATTTTTGTGTTTTATAGATTTATAAATATATTCCATTATTTTTAGTAGTTTTTAAAAGCTTTTCATGCTTTTCTAAAAAAAAAAAGTGTACTTGGAATTAAAACCACAAAGACAGCAAAAATCGTTATGTTGTCTCTATGTGAATTTGTTTAAGTAGATTTGAAATTATATTAATCCTATAACTACCAGGTAGCAGAGGTCTGCTTAGTCTTTAAACAACATGAAAGTGTTTAATCAACAAATGAAAAAAGATTTAACCTTTGGGGAACCGAGTGAAGATTAAAAGAATAACTGTGAAGATGTGCTTATGGTTGTTTGAGGTTAATGACCTTTACATAAAAATAAAAACCAAAAAAAAAAAAAAACCCAAACAAACAAACAAAATTCAATAACCAGTTTTTTTTACAATTGAGTTTTTTTAATAATTGTCCTCCAAACTGGACATTAGTGAAATCTCTTCCCTCCCCTGGAAAGTTTATCATGACTCTTACTGCTACTGAAGTGCTCCAGAAAAATGCAGAATACTATTTTTCTGCCTGCTTGTGATGCAGAGCATGTACAATGCCAGGTGCAGAAACACTCGCTCAGTTGCCAAACCCCTTGGATCTTGTTATGACTTTTTTCATATGAGCACACTCAGGAATTAACAACATAATTGAGATTGGTCAATCTTTTAAAGGATTTTGCCCTTGAAATTTGTGCCATAATACCCTTACAACTCCACCCTCAAACTGGAGAAATGTCTTTCATTTTCTGCAGAAATTGGATTTGTGGATTGAAGTTGAGAAAGCATTCTAATTAAAATGCAGCCTGCCCTATTAAATTGAAAGTACACTTACAAATATATTTATTTTAAATCAAATGCTGCTGCTGTTAGTTTGGGTGCAGGAGAAAAAGAGCTGCCATCTGAATAATCTGGTTTTGATCTGGAGAGGACTCTGAGTTCATTCTATCAGCATACTTGCAAACATTAGGCTAATTACTAACACTGAAACTTTTATAATACAAATGCCTGGTTACATTTTGATCACATGAAAGCTCTTAAAATAATCTCAGTTAAACTGCTGCAGTGTAGGTACACCTCCAGTATTTCCTCTCTAAAGCTCAACAAAGTTCTGGGTAAAAGACACTAATTCGGTCACCTTGGTCTGTTTTAAAATTACTGCAGTATGGTATGCCTCCTCAGTATATTGCCATAAAGTAGTCTCAGTTCAGCTGTTCATTTATTGTGAAGAACACTGCAGGATGTGCCTACCAATATTTCTCTTCATATTTGGATCAGGAGTGTGGTTTTTGAGGGAATCCACTAACTGTCACCACTCAGTCTGCTTTGGTTCAGAGCAAGGAGCCACAATCTTCTTGTGCTGCAGTGGTTGCCTCTGATTTGTTTTATTTCTGTGTCTGTAAAATGTTAGAATGAAATAGTTTTGCATATGAAATTTCTTGGAGGTTACTTTTAACATGTTTTAACAAGTGAAACATCCTGGTTTTGATGAAGAAAGAACAATGCAAACAGTTTTTCAGGTCATATATTTTACAGTTTAGTTATATGCCACTGATCTTATGTGTTTCATCTTACCAAAAATTTAATTTTACATTTAAGTTAAACTTATATAGTGGAATCCTATGGAAGGTTTAAACCTTGATTCCACGCCACTAGTGAATTCATAAGACTCGGTGTAAGAAGAGGGGAAACATGGAAATAGAAGCATATAGAAGCCTCCAGACATACTTTTCCATAAAATTTTAAATTTATAACTCTACGGGGCTTTGGGACAGGTCCCTGGTTTTACTTAGATACTTAAAATAGAAAAGGTACAATCTAGAAATTTCAAAAGTCACAAGACTTGCTGTAATCTTCTCCATTTGAAATCAGTAAGTGTTTTGGGTTTTTTTCATACAACTTAAAGGAGGAAAGGTATGACTGTCTTGATTTTCTGTTTTATATAGTCTTTTAGAAATTCACCAGTGTTTGGAGGGACTAAGATCTCTCCACAAGTTAAATCCTGTTCATTCAGGATATTTAAAGTTTAATTAGAATTTAATTGATTCACAGGCTTTGTGTTGGTCATTTGCAGGCTTTTACTGCCATAGTTTCAGCTTGCTTTTAGATGTCAAGATTTCTTAGTGAACAATAAAAGTGCAGCAAAATGGCAGTCATTGAATTTTTCCAGATGAGTAATTTAATCAGACCCAGTATATTTCAGAAGAGAACTTCATTCTACTGTTTTCCCTGTACACCACAAATACTCCTGTTTTAATCAGTGCTTGATTTTTCCTTAGAAAACATGAAATTCTCCTTCTCTATCTACATATTTTTTCTTTTTAAGCACCTCTCTAAAGCTCAAGATTTATAATTATTACTGAGATTAATGAAAACATTCCCATTTAGAGCAGAAATTCACATTTCTTATTCCACTTCTCCCCTGCCTCCGCTCCCCCTTTCCCCTTTACTCAGGCAGATGCTAACAGTATTTACATATGTTCTAGTCTAGTTCTTAGAAGAATGACTTAAAGGAGAGAAAAGAGGATGTGTGTTATTATATGTTTACATGATAACTAATTATTCATTTTACTGACACTAGGGAAAATGAATACCACACGTGACATAGTAGCAGATTCTGCTCTTGCCACTGGGAATATGAATTAACTCCCCTGACTCTAGGAGATTTGTGTGTAAAATTAAACTGATGTAACTGAGATCAGAGCCTACTCCAAAGATTTTGAGTAATTCTTAAAAGGCAAATGCCTTCAGCTGTCAATCTACCAGTCTGACCTGTCAGTGTCACATAATAATTAAACAGCAGCTGGCATTAGTGCAAATTTATAATTGCTATAATCCTTATTGCTGACATGTCAATATTTAACTTGCATTAACCTTTCCTTTGAGACTTACAAATAGTGCATCTCTGTTTTTTTCAGTCTAATTTTTCATGTCATTGCCCTGCAAGGTACAAAGATTTATAATGTCACTATGTGATGGATACAGACCACCTTTACTTAGCCTTGTAAGATGCACTATCTTTAGAATAACACTGAATTATTTATTTATTTTTCTGCCCTGCCTGCAAACCACTTTTTAACCACTTAAATGATTTATATAATGAAGGCCACGTCTCAGATATTGAGTGTAAGGAAGCTACTCTTGTGAATTTCAGACAGCTTCCTTGGACGGTGACATACTCTAAGCCATTACTATATTTTACAAGACTTAGTTTATAGACTTGTTTTTGTTTGAAGTGTGGTTTATAAAATCAATAGCATTGAAACTGCAAAGAAAGGTAATGGGAAATTTGGAATATTTATAATTAGTCAAAATTAGGCCATTATTTTAGTAGCCCATCTTCAGAAAATAAATTTGAAAATTTTGGCCAGAGGGGTTTTTAATCAAAATACCCTGGAGATTCATGCACAGTCTGGATAGTAAACAGAAAAGATCAAAAGAACTTGTATACTTTCCCATTCTGAAGTGTTCCTTATCTAATGCTACATTTGAAAGTAATAAATTGCATGTAAACTTTGATTAGAATAAATAAACCTAGTTTCATGTTATTCTTTATGTGACGAGAATTTTTTTCAGCTGCTGATCATACAGAAGCTTATAAAAAGAATTATCATTAGATGCAGTTTAACATTCAGGCTTGAGATACTTGCTGTGACCACAAAAAGAAACGAGAAATGACTCCAAAACTTTTGTGGTTGCTCTTCTGCTTATCCCACCAAACTAAAGCATGTTCTAGAATGCTATCTCATATTTCCATTTCCAAAGGTCTTGTAGTTATCTTGCCTGCTACCATATGAGGTTCTGAGCACTAATTAACAAGTACCTATGTACTTGTCCTTATACTCCTTACAACAATTATACTGCTATGGATTAGTATCACAGTTCAACACATCCTAAATGCTGGCATTTAAAAATTCTTAGTGCAAAGTAAAATAAAAGATTTATTCTTAACATCTGAGTATTCTCTTTCCAGCTTTATCATCTGGTCTTTCCATTATCTGCTCAATAAAGGCAAATTATAGGTCAGGCTCTCTTGAAAGGGTGAATTAAAATTCTACCAGGTGTAGAAATTGTTGGATGATTTATTGAGATTACAAATAACCTGTACTCGTGTTTATAATTAAACAATCTAATTTATCACTTACTGTTGTACTTTGAAGGGGTCTTGACTCTTGGCTCCCTGGGAAATTACTGTTTATATCTTCCAGATCAAGATTTAAAACAGTACGTAAGTGTGTAGTGAACTGATCAATGCCAGGCATCATGTGTAGCGAGCACAGTAGATTGTACTTAATTCAGATTGATTAACAGCAAATGAAAAATGCAGGCATGAAATCAGTACATTAGACTGGACTATATATGCACAACAACTCATTTAGCATCTGAACTTTCTATAAAAACTCTGAATTTCCTTTAAAAATAAATAATTTTTAAAAAGAAAATGTTGCACTTTTAGAACAAATGTTTGAACAGTCTGGAGAATCCATGTGTCCTACAAATTCCAAGAATGAATTTAATGATTGCTATGGTTACATCAACACATACTGTAATATGATATAATTAGCTGTGATGTGCTATGGCACAGAAATTGCAAAGATATGTTTGATTAAAAAAAAAAGCCATTGCCAATATGTTCTTGTTTTACAAACATACGAGCTATTTTGAAGTTCCAGAAAGGTTTAAGATGCAGGCTGTCAACTTTGTTTAGTTATTGTGATGACTTCCCATAAGGTTTCAAATTGATCTGGTAACATTTCTCTAAGGAGAATTACCTGGATTTAAGAACTACATTATTTTTTTAAAAAAGGCAGAAACTGATTATTTAATTGTAAATTTAATGCCCCTATAATATAAGTACACCTACCTAACTTCTTGTTCGCTCTTTTCACTACTAGATGTTTCAGTATTTCTTTTCTCTTGTATTGCATCTCATTTTTCCTTAAATTTGTTTCATGTATTTCTTCTAATGAAATAAGTTTGTTGATTTCTTTAAAAATTTCTTCTGTCTTTCAAATTGATATTATGATCTAAATATTTTGATACTTTGATTTCAGTGGTTTTCCTTCTTTTCTTGTTTTTCTGTCCCAAATGATATTTGCAGTTCCAGGCAGATGGCAGAAGTCATTGGAGAAGGAATTAAGACAGCACACATTTGTAGATAATGTGTCAAAAGATGGCTCCTCTGTGTAACACACAACATACTGTTAGAAAGAAAAGTACTGAAACCACTTTCTAGCCAAGTTTATGATTTCCAAACTATTTTCCATTACAAATTGGGCAATATGTCAAAAATATGTAAATGGCATGAAATAAATGTTTGAAGTGCTTTTAAATGTTTGCAGCTTTCACTGTCTGCAAGGATCTCAGTCAGTCTTGGTTCAGGCTACTTTCAATATCATAGTCAGTAAGAGATGCTTTGGAGAAGTAGAAACTACAAGTTCACATCTCTAGGAGGAGCAGGCTGTCTGAAAGCAAGCTCTCCTATCTTTTTAACTACGTAGATATTATGCAAGAAGTCATCTCCTCTTTTACTACATGTGCACTCTTAGAATTGAACTTTGTTTTGAATTTCCAAGGGGTGGAGAAGCCCTAATTTGGGTGAAAGTTCAGAGTAGCTCCTATGCAAATTATTTTCTTTTTCCTGGCTGTAGGCAATTACCTTCTCAGTGTGCAGTATTTAGCTTGCATGCCAAGTCTCCTGCTGGGTGACTAATTTTTAGATGTTAAAATGTCTGAATTGATACCTATAAGTGGCACAATGAAAACTTCCATGAATCTCAAGACCTTGTGATGAAAGAAAAGTGTACTGGATACTATCTGTAGCTCATAGTAAGAGATGAAATATTGTCAGTGTTTTGGTTTAACCCCAGCCAGCAACTACGTACCGCACAGCCGCTCGCTCACTCCCTGTCCCACCCCAGCAGGATGAGGAGGAAAATTGCAAAAAAGGTGAAACTCATGGGTTGTGATAACAACAATTTAATAATGAAAAGAAAAGAAATAATAGGAACAATTATTGATAATAAAAACAACAACAAAAACAACAAGAGAGAAAGGGAGAGGAATGAAATCCAAAGGATTAAAATCCAAAGATAAGGGAAAAAACAAGAGGTATAAAATATAATTGCTCACCACCCACTGACTGGTACCCAGCCAGTGCCTGAACAGTGATTGGCAAGCCCTGTCCAACTTTCCCCAGTCTATATACTGAGCATGGTATGGAATGGAATGGTATGGAGTATCCTTCGGCTAGTTTGGGTCAGCTGTCCTGGTTGTGTCCCCTGCACATTTCTTGTGTCCTCCAGCCCTCTCACTGGCAGGGCCTAAGAAACTGAAAAGTCTTTGGCTTAGTATAAGCACTACTTAGCAACAGCTAAAAGCATCACTGTCTTGTCAACATTATTCTCATACTAAATCCAAAAAGCTCTACCCCAGCTGGAACCAGGACAGACAGTGATTAGAGTCTTTAGAATTTAATTATTTTTTGAGATTTTTAATGTTTTAAGTTATCAGTAATAAGCAGATAGGATAGAATTAGTCTGTCAAACTTTCCTATATGATTTCAGTCTGTCTGAAGAGTGATTTATGCACAAAGCAAGTCACTTGCAGTTCTTGTCTCTTCACTGTGCAAGATAACCACTATATTTTTTTCACAGATTTCTGTAGTCTTTACTCTGTAAAGGACAATTCTAATTGGCTATGCTATGTCTGAGTGCAAAATGAGCATCTGCTTCAAAAAAAAGACATTTAAGTTTTCAATATCATATATTCTATCAGCCAAAGCCAACTAAGCTTTGAGAGGTGGATTACTAGGAAACATCAACTATCAATAGGTTTCACTGTATTTATGTGGGGAAAAAATTCATCAGTGCCAGATGTATATTCCAAGATACTAGATCATGAAAAAAAAAATTAGGAAAAGTAATGGAAATCTCATCATTACAGACATGTAAAAACCTGTCTGTATAAAGCTCAGGAGACTATATGGTTTAATTCTGCTTTCCATGAGGGTGAACTAGGTAAACAAATGAACCTTCTTTCCAAGTCTTATGTTCTGTGACTATATATTTTATACTGTCTAATATGATTTATGTATTCTATAACAGTCAAACTCTTAGGTGTGCCATATATTCAGTTATGATAGAATAGCACATGCTTGCAATACAAAATATTATTGATACTTCCAGTTCTTTCTTCTAAGTTGGATAGGTCTTATGACTGGAAAGAAGCACTAGCTGTTCAACTTCAGCAGGAAAGTAATTGAAGAGTGCGGTCGTAGGTGAAAATATAGCTCAAATTGTGAATGCTACCAGGCAGAAGATAATTGGGTGTATATGTTTGGGAAGAGTAAGTATCCAAAATTGATTTTTTGAACTCTTGAGCAGAAGCTTCTTACTTGCTAGTTGCAGCTGTTATGGACTGGCTATAAATTTTTATAACACTTGGACTAAACAGAATTGTCACATCCCAAATCTTCCAGTTGAGTAAAAGACTTGGGTGAAAACCACCAATTAGAAGTCCAGTCAGGTATTGTTCTTCTTTACCTAGACTATCTAGATTGGGAAAACTGTGGGTGTAGTGTCCTGGAAAGAAGAAGTGGTGCTCACAAGAAGGATTCTGAAAAGGAAGTGGTCTCTGGAAAAAAAAAAAAAAAAAAAAAAAAGGGGGTGGTGGGAGGTGGTGGGGAGGGGTGCGGGTGCGGGTCAAGAAGCAGAATGTGAAGATTGTGGCTGGAGGAAAGATCTGGGAAGTAGGAAAAGGTCCTGGAGATCAGAAAGTTGCATGGACACAAATGCTGAGGGATGCCCAAGGACCTTGCCTTGTGATGCCCAAGACAGGTACCTGCAAGCAGCAGCATGGCATGTACTGATACAATTTTCTACCCAGCTTCCATGGTCAGCATCCACTTCCTGGGTGGGGACTCAAGACATGGAGGTAGTGTAGTGGTGGGAGCAAGTGAGCAAGTATCTGAGATAACTGAGGGGCTTATAAATAAATCTCCCACATTTTTAAATAAACCCCACGATTCAATTCCACTATGGGTTTCCTTCTCACCTGTGACATTACTGAGTATTACTCAGCTTTTAATCACATTTGGGAATTCTTCAGATTTGTCTTACTAAAAGGTTATATTTGCCTTATTATAACTTGAATCTGACTTTGTCCTTGGCTTCTTCTTTTTAAAGGTTTAGTGCGTTATTAAAGCTTAATTTTAAAGTTACACTATACTTACACTGTAACTTAATGTTCTGAATGAAAAAGTGCATATATTTCAGCTGAGTTAACAAAATCCTTTGGTGTCTACTTATTTATCCTCATATGATTACATATAATTGAGGTTTTCATACATTTCAGTAACTCTTCCTGTACTCAAGGCTGTGCTTATCCAAGTATATCCTATTGGGTCTATATTTGCATCTTACATATATTTATACTTTTATATTATATGTATATATATGGCTTAATTTATATCCTATTAAACTCAGAGACAAAAGGTCAGTGCTGTCGAAAATTTAATTATTTTTTTGCAGAAAACCCTTGTTTCAGAATCAAGAAGACAAGACATGAAATTGGATCTGAAATACCCTGTTGCACTCATGTTTCTTATCTTCCTTTCCTTGGAAAGGATTAAGGCCTGTATACAGATACCTGAATAGGAAACGACCTCATTATTTTTTCACAATTTTGTCTCATATAATTATGTCCTTCTTCTGACCACTTTTGATCTGTGTTACCATGCATAAATCATATCTGAGTTCACAGAGCAATCTGACCTTGGGAAAATTGGGCTCTTTTAGGTACAAACCCTATTTCAGAAAATCGGTACGGGTTAGCAGGGATCTAGTTGCAAAAAATGTTGGAAATAGGCAGACATTGTTTCTTTTGCAAAGTTTCACATTGAATTAATTTCTGCAGTCTAAGCATACCTAATTTTGTCAGCTACTAGGAAAACCTTTCAACAGCTATACAAACCTGGTAATAAAACCTGCTCATCTCTGTCTCAGAAAATCAGAGGTGAATTCCTGATCTACATGAACGCAATGGGGAATTTTATTATTGAATGCAAGGGAATCAGTTTTCCAAATCAAATAAAATTAATCACATGGTGTTTTAATTGTCCAATCACTTGAATTTTTTTTTATGATTTCAGCTGTTTCTGGTATCCTCTTATCTCATCTCAGTTCCCAAAGCAATGCACAAGACAGGGAGCGGGAAAGAAAATATGGTTTCCTGTAAAATCTCTTGAGCCTTTGTTACAGAAACCTTAAGATTAGCAAAGCTGTAAAGGAAAAAGCTAGATCAGAAGCATTTGATGGTGGTTTGATGATTGCAGTGTACCTGAACACTATCATGTTATACACCAGTGCAGATACTGAGCAATGCAAAAGATGGGCAAGAGTTTAAAATAGTTCTGAAATGTATATACAGGGCAAGTTTCCCTGAACAGCTGATTTACAAAGTATTTCAATGGTCTCAAAAATTACACAAATTGGAAGGAAACCATTCAGTTCAGGAGGAATTTGTTAATTCATTCTGTTGGGTCTGGTTGGGGTAGCGACACACCATCTCTCCTGTCCTGAGTGACCGCCATAACAGATGGAACCCGAAGTCACGGACTAAATAAACTCAGTGGACATGTTGTGGGTATTTATTGACATTTATAGACATTTTACAGATATTTCACAGGGGTGGCCCATAGACTAAAGGAATGATATCTGTGTATTATATCAAAGCATGCAAAGGGAGGTGGAGGTTAATGAGCTTGTATTGGATAATGTGGTACCTGAGCATGACATAAATGATATGGAATAAGGGGTGAAAAATGTGCTGGTTTTAGCTGGGATAGAGTTAATTTTCTTCCTAGTAGCCGGTATGGGGCCATGTTCTGGATCTGTGCTGTGATCATTTGTGCTTCTGTCACACTTTCTTTTCAGTATTGTGCTGGTTTTGGCTGGGCTAGAATTAGTTTTCTTCCCAGTGGCCAGTTCGGGGCCATGTTCTGGATCTGTGCTGGAGCCAGCGCTGGTGGCTCAGGGAGGTGCCGGTGGCTGCTGAGCAGCGCTGACCCAGAGCCGCGGCCATGTCTGCCCCTCACCCCCCAGCAGCGAGCAGGCTGGGGGGCACCAGCAGCTGGGAGGGGGCACGGCCGGGACAGCTGACCCCGGCTGGCCAAAGGGACATTCCGTACCGTATGGCGCCATGCTCAGCGGGTAGAGCTGGGGAAGGAGGAGGAAGGGGGGGACATTCTGAGTTATGGCATTTGACTTCCCAAGTCACGGTTACATTATGTGTGCTGGAACACTGCTCTCCTGGAGATGTGGACTGATGGGAAGGGGTGAATGAATTCCTCGTTTTGCTTTGCTTGCATGCACAGCTTTTGCTTTACCTATTAAACTGTCTTTATCTCAACCCGTGAGTTTTCTCACATTCAGTTTTCCAATGTTCTCCCCTATCCCACAGTGGGGGGAGTGAGCAAGCAGGTGTGTGGTACTTAGTTGCCAGCTGGGGTTAAACCATGACAGTCCATGACAGCCTAGGACTTGTATGAGCTGCGTATTTTCCACTGAAACACAAGGGTTGATTTGGGGTTTGGTGAAATGAGGTTCCACGGAAATGTACTGAGTACTTTATAGGTCCACACAGTAAACCTGAAGTACCTCAGAGATGAAATTATGAAGTTTTTTGCTGGGCCATGAGGTTAACCACCCTGATTTACATGTAGCATGTGCCCAGCAGCTGCTTTAGGTCAAATTAAGATTTGATCTAACCCTATTCTCTGTCTGGAAATGACCCATATCGGATGTTTAGTTGAAAAAAGGAAGAGTAATACTGTTGCTCTATTTACAGAGAGTAAACATACCCTTCCAGCTCAAGCAATTTAGGGAGTTCCTGACTTATTTTTCTTCAGTAAATGAGTCTAATTACTTTTGCACGCATAGTTTTGGTCTTTCCCTTTCTGGGACAATAAATTCCGCAGTTTACTTACACACTATGTGAAAAAATACTCCTTTCCCCCCCTTTTTTTTACTTGCTACTTTATGATTTCTCTGTGTTCCACTTCATTTTGATCTTTTTTCGGGTTTACAATTTTTATATTTTAATGATTTTATAGATTATTATCATGGTACCTTCTTGTGTCATAATCGCAGTTGTTCCTTGTATTGGGACTATGGTATGTCTTTCATTGTCCTTGTTACAATTCTCATACTTTTTTTTAGATGCAGTAAATCCGTTCTGAAAGAAGGAGGACATAGGACAAAATTATAGTGTAGTGTTTGAGAGGTGAATGGCCTGTGAATCTACCAACACAAAGATAGCTTTTAGTCCTTTCCTCAGCAAAGAGAAGCTGTAGCTAGTGATAGAAACCTACCTACTTACATCAGATACTTTAGAACAATTAGCATTGGTTTTCTCCAGATACATTTTGGCACAAAAACTTAGTTTTATGTTGAATTTAATCTACCTCATTTAAGACTGGAGTGTATATATTTAGGCTATGTCTCACTTGTTAAAATATTCAGCGGAAAAGGTTCCAGTTTTCTGAAGAATCTTTTTAATGCTGATTTCTTATGGTGTCTTCTGCTACATACTTGGCAGGGGAAATTATTTCTTACTTGTAGATTTATGCCCTTGAATTAAAGAATCCAGGCTAGTGGTGGAGATTTTATCCAGGTAGGTTACTTCTGTTCAGAAGCTATAAGCTAGCTGTATTTGTAAGTGATGCTTAGTTTTAACCCATTAAATATGAATTGGTACTGCTGTAGTCTCTCTCTAGTTGTTTCAATAGCTCCTGCACATTAAATTTACTCTAAAAATGAGCTCCTAGTTGTGAATAGTGAATGGAAGTATACATGCATATAGAAAAAACATTTAGTTTAGAGTCAAATTTATATGGTATCATTTTACACGCTTCTACTTAAATGATCTTAAGATATGAAAATTAACCTCTTGATTTAAGTGTTTGCTATTATTATTAGCAAACGTATAGTAGGATTCCACAATCCACTGCTCCCAGCTTCCCATAGTTATTTTTCTTCCCTCTTCCCATCTTTTGGTGATCACATATTCAAATGGTCTTTGGATGGAGCTGCTTTGATGTAAGACTGTGCAGTTCTGGAGGCAGTGTCTTTACTCATGGCTTCTCTTGAAAGCATCCCAGTTCTGCTTATGTAAAATTGCACTAAGGTGGCCAGACCACAGGTGTGAGCAGACTGGAGTAATTTCTTCCTCTGGGTCTACAGAGTGCCATACCCAGTATACTCCTTTTGCACCTGGGGTATTTCTTGCTGGTATATTTGACTCATCTCAGGAAATCATAGTCTCTTGAGTCTTTACTTTGAGCACCTTTCATTCCTCTTAGACATGTTCAAAACTGTTACTTCATTAGACCTCTCCTTTCAGAGAACTTACACAATTACTTCAGATGTGATGTATTGAGGTTGGCAGGGTTGGAATGGCTACTTAGTGTTTTTTGCATTTTGGCAAGATATTTGTCTCAGACAATGGGAAGAGTTCCTATCCCCTTTTTTGAAGAAAATCAGTCTCAAAGTGTCAAGAAACTCCTTCCCATTTTCTTGCACCTTATGAATGTTTATTTCTGAATGGCACTGATCACTGAAGGACGTTTCTTCCCTGCTGGTTTCTGTACAACAAAGCTGGCAAGCATAGTTTATAGGAGGACAATGCTATTAGCATTTGCATCTTCTTTAGCATCACACGAGTTCTGGTCATAAGAACAGCTAGTTTTGGGGTTTTTATTATTTATTCTATTCACATATTGCCCTGCCCACACCATGCCTTAAATTCTGTGTGGAGAATACTGAGGCTGGTAGGTCACCAGCTTCTCCACTAGAACACTGCAATATTTTTTCACAACAGGCTTTTTCTATAAAGTGAACTGGTCAAAGAATCATTACAAATACTGGATCTTTGCTTTTTATTCAAAGATCAAGATATATCAGCCAACTGCAGAATGACAGCAAGATATTTGTTGTTTCAGCTGTAGAAAATCCAACCCTATTAATATCTGCAAGAAGCTTTCCAGTAAATACAAGAACTAAAACCATGTGCCAGATATTGTGAATCCTTATTTAATACTGTGTAAAGTTAAGTTCTGGTCACCCTTATTCAATAAAGGTTAACTCAAAGGGTCTTAAAAAAAAAAAAAAAAAAAAAAGCAGCTGTAATGGTCAAGAGGAGGAAAGTTTGTCTGTGTGTAAGGGGAAGGAAAAAGGATGCAGCTAAATACTGTTAGCTACCTCAGAGGTGGGATTCTGTACATAGGGAACAAAGAACCCTGCAACAGCTTCAACTCATTATGGTTTAAAAATAACAAAGGTGTAAGCAATCACTAACAGAAAAATAATTCTGTGTGACTTCAAGTCTCTATCTCGGATTCTGTGAATCACCACTTACTATACACTTACCATTGGCTATAAATGAAAAACTTCCAGTGGAAAGTGCTTAGACTCCCATCTGAATTGGGTAGCTTGCACAGTGAGAGCATTTCTTTTCTACCAAACAAAATTCACAAGGGTATTCAATGCTTATACAGCGGTCTGTATTCCATTTTTTTCATTGGCAAATTAGGTCTAAACTGGAATTAGGGAACTAATTACCTCTATGATTCTGGGACTGCATAATAAAAAGAAGGTAATGAGTAGAAGATGTCCATGTAAGATACTAGCTGAAAGTATTATTATCATAAAATCATAGAATCATTTTGGTTGGAGAATCCCTCTGAGATAAGTCCAACCATCAAGATCATCAAATCCAACCATTAAGTCTCTTCAGATATGTGCACAGAAATATGATTGACAATTAGAAGAAAAGGACTAAACACTGAAGAGAAACAAGCATTTGCTTGTAACTACAGTTGAAAAAAGAAAATCTGAATATAATTATCTTTCTTAAGGTCAGGTACAGAATTGATACAGAACAAAGACTGGTAAAAAAGGAATTAGTTGATTGACTGTGTGGGAAACCTTGTGCTACTTGGATACTTGAAGGATGCAAAATATGTGTAAATAAAAAATTAGAAGTACATATACTATCAGATCAAATTTTGAACATAAGATAAATGAAAGCACAATAATAATAAATCAAACTTTTCAATAGCTAAAGAGGTAACAGCCTTACAAAAATGATGAAAAAGTATTTTAGAAATAGTTTTAGGATTTTGTATTAAATATGAGCACAAAGCTATTTGTTGGAATGATTGCCATGCCAGGGTAACTTTGTCTCTGCCAAAACAGAGGTTTTTCATTTTCTTCACTCTGTGACCTTTTAAAGTTACAGGAGTTCAATGGCAACCAGTTTGGAACATCCATCATTCTCATCACAGCTGCTCCAATGTCCCTGAGTACATGGGTGCTGAAATGGGAAAGAAATTAACAGTTCATTTGTGAAAAGTGTACTTTCTTTCCCAAGTGCCTGATGAGACTTCTCCCTCCTTGTATCTGTTGCACATAAATCAGACTTCATACTTAACTTCACTACACAAAACCTATACAAAATAGCAATAGCATACCTGAAATATCTGGAAACAATCAAGAGAAATACAGAAAATTACAGATCTTTATTTTGAGTTCCTGGAACAAAGGAAAAGTGAACAATCAACATTGTATAAAAAATATAAATATTTCAATGAATAGATGGGTCAATAAATAACATATACTGGAATAGATTTTTCCTTATATATAGTATCCAATTCTGATTCTAGATTTAAATGATTATCATTAAAAATTGTAACCACTGAATATTTGCCACAGTTCATTCATTCTAATTTAATTCAAGCAATATTAAAAAAAAATAAATGGTATCCAGCTCAAAATACTGGTCATCTGTTGCTGTTTAAAGACACATACTGTACATAGAGCATTCAGCTCAAGCCTTAGACCAAAATCCCATTCCATCAGTTCAGTCTGGGTTTTTACCAGTCCCAAAAGATTCTTAGAAGAAATAAATCCAGAAAAATGCCTATCAGTGCAGCACACACAAATTTCTCAAAACAGCATGGCTTAGTACTTTCATAAGTGTCCTGGTTTTGACTGGGATAAAGCTAATTTCCTTCTTAGTAGCTGGTACAGTGCTGTGTTTTGGATTTAGTATGAGAATAATTTTGATAACACACTGATGTTTTAGTTGTTGCTAAGTAGTGCTTAGAAAATTAGAAAATTAACTTTATCCCAGCCGAAACCAGGACAAGTAATTTGTGGTTACTCATGTGCTTTATACTGTGTTTGTGGCTGTCTAGTGCATGTAGTCTTTCAAATGGGGAAACAGAAGCTTCCTAGGCCTGTTCAGTTCTGGAGGTTACTCCAGTGAAGGCATTCTAGGCTTCAGTGCCTGATTTGAACATGTGTACTGTATCACAGACAGCATTATCAAGAAGACTTCTCATTTACCAAATTTTGTGGCACACCTGACCTGATCCTGGCACTCTGAATTGACCTGTGTACTCTACTTAAACCCTGTGATACAGCACACAGCATAGCACGGGCTGCAGTTGGTGGCCATGCCAGTGTATCCCCAGTCACCTTAGTGTGGCAGCGCATTATGTCAGTCTAGAAGAGTGGAGAGAAGGAGGAGGTGGTTTTAGAGAGCTCTTGGAGGAAGGCATAGACACCTCAGGGAAAGGTGTTGTGGCAGAGCCAGAATGATCCAGGGGTGCAGTCTCCTGAACAGCACTGTCTGTCTTCTGCATCTGGGTTGGAAGGTAGCACCTTTACTGAGCTCTGGCCAGTGTCTTGATAGTCCAAGAAGACAGGATAATGCAAAGCTGATGATGAGATACACAATGTTTCCATGTCTGTGTCCCTTAGCAAGTGTGAGCCCTCTTCCCCCCATTGACGGGCATGACGCTGAGGTGTATAGATTCTTTGCTACTGATAGTACTGGCAACCAAGATGCCCGCAACCTTACTCTGATTACCATAACTATATGCAGGCTGCTTGATTTTCTTGAGTGTCTCTGGTATTTCCCATGACAGTGACCCAGTGCCACCATGGAGAATGCCATCAGAGTGGCAGCACCTTCCACACCAATGGCCTCAGTGGGCAAGATGTTCTCAAGTCAGCCTTCAGCATATCCTGATAGTAATGGATCCAGAGTAAAATCGTGCCTCACAATAAACATCTCCAGATGTGCTGAAATAGATCAGGGTTAGATACAAGAAAACGCTGGAATTATAAGCAAAATCCCTGTTTCATTGGAGTCAGTGGGAAAATGATTTTAGTGCATCACCTTATATCATGATCAGTGAAAATTCTAGATACATATCAAAAGGAAAATCTTAGCTCAGGAATAGGATATTGACATCGATCATTTTCCAATCTACTATATAGTTACAGCTTTTCCAGGTCTCTTGGGAAATCAGTGGCCATGTTTTGTCAGTCTTATGAAGGCAAAATTAAGCTGTAGTAAGGTGAAGTATCATTTGGAGAGCTGCATATGCTAGTATGTGGAAACATTAGGTAGAAAACCATAGTAAAGTTCATGATTCCATTGAAGATCTAGATGTTTCACTTTTCTTTCACATGTACTCCAGACTCAGCAAATCTTTCACTCAGTTACTTTCTGTATAATAACTGATGTTTTAGCTGCAAGTCCTTTATATTCATATTTCACAGAATTATTTATATAAGAATTTTTATACATGAAGATCCTAATTGAGTCAGTCTTTTGGTCAAATTCCTTGTTAAACTACTAGCTTACTATAAAACTGTGTCAGGTGGGGAGGAGAAAATTTACCCAAGCTTTATCTCCATAAAGACTGACTAAGACCCAGAATAGCTTGAGGCTACTAATATTGCAAATCTTTGTACTAGATATTTCAAAGTTAATGTACTTTAGCATCAAACAGGCAATTAAAAGAGAATCAGAAAGTAAATCTTATAAGCCTCTGTTTTGTGAAATTCCCTAGTGTCACAGTATTAAAAAATGTTTTCCATGTTCCTGGAAATCTCTGGACAGCAAAAAAAAGTGTAAATAATAATAAAAAAAATAGTGAAAATATGATTGCATTTTGCTTATCCATGTCAATCAAAAACAATAAACATATCAGTTCTTATCAAGGCTCAAAGCAAAACACACTTCTGATTACCAATATTAATCACCCTAAAAGTACATTTCTTAGCAACTTTTATGGTCTTCCATTGTACAACACGCTGATTACTCATCCTGGCATCACAGAGTAGTAGAAGTGTTTCTGTCTTCATGGACTACAATGCTATAATGAGCTTCTGTTCGCCTTTTGTTGTTGTTGTTGTTTGGGGTTTGTTTGTTTGTTTGTTTTTGTTTTCATTTGTTTTTGGTTTTGTTTTTCATTTTCCTGGAGTCTAAAGGGAGCAACATGAGAAATATTTTTTGCCACAGATGAAAAATTCAGGATTTAGGAGTAGGCACCATGTCTCTTGAAGGCACATTTAAAACTTTTTTAGTCCAGTGCTTTCTGAGTTTACTGGAATATTCAACCCCAGCACCTCAGGGAACTTCATAAATTGAGCAGAGGCTTTTTTTCTGTTTTGTAAGACAGTAGATGCTTCTTTTATTCCCAAGATTGTGCTACAAACTGACAGATACCCTCCAGCTATTATCAAAACAAAACAATATTTGTTACGCAAAAATTAAATAAATTACTTGTTGGTGTACCAAGTGTCTGAAGAGGAAAATAAATGTGATGCATGTTCAAAAAGAAACTAACCTCTTCAATCACTTCTACCTGAGCATAAAATCCCTTCCCTTTGCAGTTCTGTGAAGTAGCCACATACTGAAAGCAGAAAACAAAAAAACCTTGGATGTGCTTTGGCTGGGCTCTTTTTTGTATACACAACAAAACAGCATTGCTTAAAGGATTTCCCTCGAAGGTTTATTCTCTCCAGGGAGACATATATCTGAAAACAGAATTTGTTTGAAAAATATTGTTTTGGTAGCATTATCATAGAAATGATGATGCCAATGATAGCAATTATTACCACTACTACTAAACAACAACCAAGCTGGGATATCTCACTTGGAAAAACACTTCTAACATCTGTGCTATAGAATTTACTCTTATACCGTTTTAAGGAAAGAATAATCTGCCTGTGGTACTGACATTGATAATTCTTTCATTAGTAAACAGAGAAGCTTTAAAGCTAACACTCAGTGAAGTGTTCATTTAGTCAAGTGGTTAAGTAGGTGGTTAACCATGAAGTTCAGAGGAGGATCACAGCAAATCCTGCTGTTGCTGCTCAAAGTTATATTTGCTTCTGTCAGGTGGTTTTAAACTGATTCTTCAGGGACAGAAAATGAAAGCATGGAGGGGGGAAGGATCCATTTAATTTTCTAACTGAATACTATGATTATCTTCTGGTTAATTAATAATTTATTAAGTATTATCTTTGGTGACCATGGACATGGTACAGTCAGAGTGCTGTACAGATAATGGCATTTAGGTAACTAGTATGTGACCAGCTGTATCACTTCCTTTCTTTCCTGCAGCTATTGGTTGTGTACCGTTGGCTGACAGAAATCAGTATCTCTTTATTGACTTCAATTATTCAATGGCTCATAATAGAACTTTTTTGGTGTAATTCTGTTGATCTTATAGAATGATGCAATGTTGTTTATTCGTGGGAGGGAAAAAAAAAAAAAAGGGGACTCTTAATGAAGCAATTTTATAGCTTCCTTTAGCTTCCACTCTCATTAGTAATTTATTTGAATCTCAGGCATAAACAGTCAGTGCATTTACCTAAAATAGAGTGACTCATTGGCACTCTCTCTGACACAAATCATATGATATAAAATTCTGGTAGTCTTCTGCTCCCTCTGACTTCATGCATTTACTTATTAGAAAAGGCTGAGAAAACTGAAATGTACCACAACATGTGGTTAAACAGCACTGCTTCCAATAGTAATTACTGTTAGAAATATGTGTCTATACATCAAAGCAACAGCTAGACATGTGCAGAACAGCAAAAAGACAATCTTATAAGTTTAAGTGTCATCAGATTAGCCAAGAGATACAGAGGTGTGTAAAGAAACAAAGGGAAACAATGACTTGGGAAAAGCAGTGATAATATTAGCACAGCCATAACCTAGTTGTAGTTGGTTTTTTTTCTTGTTTTTTATTTAGTGGTTTGGTGATTGGTTGGGTTTTGTGGGTTTTTTTTTGGTTTGGGTTTTTTTTTTTTGTTGTTATGTCTCTTGCAAGACATATTTGTTTAAGGTTATATTAATCCTACTATTGAGGTTTCCTTTCAAGAATGCCCTGATAGTAAAATATCCCTGAAGAAGTCCAATAATTTTAATATTTTTTAATGGAAAATCCATACATAATCACAGTAGAATGTGTTTGGTCATTTGCTTCATGTTGCTTTTCTGGAAATGCATTTGGCCTCCTGAGGCATGCCAGAAATCCTGAAGAAATATTGCATTAGTCTCAATATAGTGGTGAGATGTCTGCTTATTTTATAATATTCAGTTCAAATGAAGTTTTAGTCCTGGAAATGCAAGTATTGTTCTATCTTTATTAAACTATATTTTATGGTTTTCAGAGCATTCCACTCCTATGGAAATTTGCTGATTGTATACTTTTGCATAATCAACTCCTTATTCAGAGTAAACTTTAATTTCAACCATTATATACAAATTAATACATAAGATCATAATCATGTCTAAAACATATTTCAATGTGTTGCTATTCTTGACAAAATATATTGAATCTTTCATTTCCCTTGGGAACTGATATACTTCAGAGTCAGAAAAAACCCCACCTAGTTTCCTTGCGGATGAGGTTATTTTGAAAGGAGAAAAAATGAGATGGGCAGGATTTGTGTACCCTCTATTACTTTATGTACAGCAGCCATTTTCTGACAATGAAAGCCTAAAACATAAAGAACCGTCATTTAAATTCTCTCAGCAAAGAAAGAACAAGAAATAGTATAGCATAAATTCTATCACATTAAAATTTCACTCATTTTCTGGTCAATAGGTGATACGAAAACCATGTCTTTTCTTCCTGTTATTGTTGTATTTCATTTTAATATGGACACTCATTAGAATCTTAGACTTATCCCAGGAATGGATAAAAACAGAAAATCTCAAAAGCATCCAGTTTACAGTCCACTTCACCAACAGACCAACTGCGACAGTCAAGACAATTAAAGTACTAACACTTACCTGGCTTGCTTGCTTTCTTAATACACAGATATATTGATAGCTCTAAGAAGCAGCTGATGCATTCAAGTATCAGGAAATTGAAAGTAGAACTGGGAAAGAAATATCATTCTTCTGCTTTACATTGTTTCAGTAACTTTGGGAATTACTCACATGGGTATTACTCACATTACAAATTAACGGCGTAGATAGCCCCTGGTTATTTAATTTAATTTTGGGATTTAAAATTTATGTTTCAGAACCCTGATGAAATGGCTGGATGTGACAAATAGTTCTTTCCTCAGTCTGGCTGCATCTCCATGTACTATACAGGAGAAGAAAGTGCTGGCACAGGTTTAACATTGGTTTTCATTTGTGGTTATTGCTCAGGTATCCGGCAGAAAACATGAAAGAGAGAAACTGATTAAGATAGCTCACTCTGAAGGTAAAAGAAATTGTTAAATTGGGCTTGGATTCAGGCCAGGGGTGGTGACTGTGGTAAATTAAAAGGGAAAATAAGACTGCAGATAGGAACAACTTGGGTAATAAGGGACAGAAAGGCCTTCTAGGGTGACTGATGAACCCTTAGTGAATGAAAATGATCTGGTGAAATCTAAAAATATAGTCTAGCAGTTACCAAATGCACATAGAATCATAAAATCATTTAGGGTGAAAAGGACCTTTGAGATCACCAAGTCCAGCCATTAACCCAGAACTGCATCATTAAACCTTATCCCTAAGCACCACATCTTCAATAGAATACCACAACATTGTGGTACATGTGTGTAAGTACAGACTGTTTATTTCAATGAGTTTTCTAGACTACTTAGTTCAGGTTTTAGGTATGCAGCTGAAGTATGAAATGCTTATCTTTAGTAAACTTCCAAACTCAATTTCTGTTGAGAAATTTCCAGTATAGGAGAAATGCAGGAAAAAAAACCCCAAACAAACAAAAGAAATGAGAAGCAGAAGAAACCTGCTGCATTTTCAAAGGTAACATTTAGCAACAATTTTCCACTTGAAAAAGAGAACAGACACTGAAATCTTACAAAGAATAATAAGGATTTCGACAGAGAAAAGAACTGAGCATTTAATATACAGAATCTTCCTTCTAAAGTCCTTCCTAAAAAGGATTTTTCCCTTCAATCTGTGTTTGAATCTAGCTTTGAAGGTTTCAAAAGAACTTGAAATAACCTGTACTTACAGTGTTTCCTACTCTTATTCCTCTGTTTTTGGGATTTTCTCCCCTTCCTATTTGCTCCCTTTCAACACTTCACAGTTTTTATTTCACATTACAGTTGCTGTAACAGTATTTATATATAAAGTACTGCTTATATATAAGGTACACTGTATAGGGCATTGGCAGAGGTGTGGATTATCTGTCTGAAATGAGAAGACTTCTGCAACATTCCATTCACATAGTAGAGGCTTCTGTCCTTTTAGCACCTAACGATACATCTGTCTTTGTCAAAACCTATTTACTATAGATTAGCTCAGGCATATTTCTTCAGTGATTCAAGTCCTTCTTTATTACTCCTCATTACTTGATGTTCCACCCAATTTAATCACATCTGCATACTGGGAAATTGTCCTTAGACTCGTTATTCTAGTTGTTTGTATTATGATATGCTTGATAAAGCTGAATTCTTAGCTAGGTCTCTGTATTATATAAGGAAGTTTATCACTGTATATGTAAACTATATTCCTGATGCCAGATCTAACACCATATCTTTGACATCATTATCATTTTATTTGAAATTTATGACAGCAAGATGTAAAAGGCAGTGTCTGCAGTGGAATGCCAATAAAAGTTGTCAGGAATGTGAAAGCTGTAGTTGTCTTGGTCTATTTCCCCAGTGCTTCTTTTAGCTATTTCAAGACAGGATTTTTGGAAAATAACATTTTGTTACACCAATCAACAGACATCTTTCCTGATATGAAGACTCATTTGCCTAATGGTAATGTGGTCTGGTGGCTATAATTAGTGACAACAGCTAGTTTATATTCCTGATACTCAGAGATTTTGCAGTGTGACCTGGAGTCATTATGTACATCAGCTCTCTCATAGGTAAAATGTGCACAGCAGCACAATACCTAGTGTATTTTGTAAAAAAAACCCCTCTGCTTCCTCATGTTGAAATGCTTTTGTTTTTATAAGAGGAGCCAAAACTTAAAGGATTATACCTGGTTATTTCATATTCTTTAGAAAGTTCATGTCCAAATCTCAATTTCATGACTGAAAACTGTTACTAAAATTGGCAGCCCATGCTTGTCACGAGAACAGCTCTTCATTATCATGCAATAGCATGAACTTCTTTTGAAGGTATCAGAGTTGTTGTTAATTTGTTATCTCTGGAGTAATAAATCTTTGTTGCCAGTTTTTTTTCCTATGCAGTGTATAAAACAAGGGCTAAATTTAAAAATAGACCTATATAAATAAATTTCCATACTAAAGGAAATTCTAAGTTTAAGTTGCTGGATTTCATCTCAGTCTTCAGTTAAACAATTAATATACTGTGCATTTGACAAGATCTGGATATCCACTCAAGCTTGCATGAAAGAATCTTGGGTTTTATTGTTTTTAGTGTCTTCTAGGTGGTTTGATATTTAGAGTTTTACTAAATAGCTGTGGTAATAAAAATCTTTTCATTGCAAAGTTATTTGCTACTTAAAATTTGTGGTAATTCAAATAGAACCAAATCAAGAATTTTCTGAAACTCTAGAAATCATGATAAACTTTGTTTAGAGTTGGGTTTTGTTTTTTTTTTTAATATTTTAGTGTTTCCCCAGCTCTGGAAGCAGAAGTAACAAGATACTATAGATAGGGCACTTGTTGAAGGATTTTTGCTATACCAGAATTAAAGGAATAACCCAATTCTCAGATTTATACATCAAAAATCTTTAGCTAATATATTGACTAATGGATATCTTTTCCTGGAATGAGAAATTCTGTGGTTTGGTCATCACACTGTCATTATTTCTTGACAGGAAATAAATTCAAGCCAGCATCTGAAAGCAACTGATGGCAGATTAGGATGACCAAAATGGATTTTCAGTTTTTCTCCTGGTTCTACATTTCAAAATAATAAATAATCAATGACATGCTGTCATCACTGATGAAAATAACCCAGTACACTATACAGGCTTCATTAAACTTTTCTGATAAACCTTGATGTTCTTTGATAATGCAATATATACTCATATCCCATGATAAAGAGGCAACATGAAATCAGTGATAGGACATTATCTTAGCATATAATCAGAAGACTTAACCAAAAAAAAAAAAAAAAAAAAAAAAGAAATCAAAGATCAACCTCCCCCCCAAAAAAAAATCACCCACCAGCACATTTTAGAGTCCATGTGTGCATACATTCACATAGCTGTGCCAGGAATACCGTTGCTCTTATTCCTGCTCTTAAATTTTACCAAATGGAAGAACACATTTTTTAAAAAATACTAAAATGAGCAATCCTCAAAAGAGTTTATTGGATTTTTAAATATTTCACAAGGGTTCTGATAAGACACTCACTATGTTGGTATAATTTGTAATTAATAAAATATTTTCCAAACCACAGCAATCACAGTTCAGGTTTATTTTCTACAATAGCTCAAAACCCCTTACCTTAGTGTGCTCAGGGATATGTAAGCTATTCTGTACCAATGATTCACTAGATACAGCTGATATTCATTATAATATTTATTGATTCTCTGCCCAGAAGCATATGACTCTCGTTTTTTGCTTATAAAAATATAGTAGATAAATTAAAACATCACTAACCTCTGCGATCTGTACTTCCTTTTAAGATTTTATTTATTTTGTGTGGTATATTTTCATTGTCAATAATTTGGCAACAAGTCAAAAAAGTCAGACAATGATTATCTTAATATCTATGCAAATTTTGCGCTGTATAAAAAATGGCTGATGATGTATTAAACTCATGATTTTTTTCAAATGATTCCTAATCACTTTGGCAGTACCAGGAATTAGTGGGTTCCAAACCTGACCATTCTGTGATTCTGTGAATGCCATGACCTTCAATCACCATAGCATCATGTTTGAGACACAGCAATTCATTTCCCTCTCAAACATGTTTATTGTGTGTCTTCCCCTTCTTATAGATGGAATGCACAAAGACAACATAAAGAACTAGAAGATACATACGGAACTCCTTAACTAATATTATGAACACTTTAGACATGTTTTGAAAATTATTTCTTCTCAGTACAAACTTGCCAATGCTTATCTCTTTCATCAAAACCTGAAAGAAATTGAAAGACAGGCTAATTAAAAAGAAACATTCAGAGACTTGAGAGTATGGATTGAAAGACTAATTACAAGTTTTCAATACTCTCCTTTGTTTCTGTTTCCCATTTGTACTTTTCCTTCAGAAAAAAAAAAAAAAGTCAATTTCTACTAGAATTAGCTAATAATATTTAGTTCTTCAGCCTACATTTTAATTTTTGTTGTTTGGATTTTTTTTTCTTTTTTTTACATCTTGATGTCTTTGGGGCTTCTACATCCTGTTTTCCTTAAGCAAAAAACAAAGTGAGGGAAACATGATTGTGTAAATTTGATGGAAAAGCCATGTTCCACTGCTCAGTTTTATAAATTATGCACAAATATTGACTTACGTATGCTGTAAGACCTCCTAGAATAGAGCCCCAGCATGTGCATCTGTTAAAAGAGCCTGCCAAAAAAAGTGTGTTTCATCCTCCAACATGTAAAATATGCATATTCAATTACAAAAAATCTTGACATAATTTCAAAAAGGTTTCAGTAACTTGCTGCAGTCCCCAGGAAGCAATAACTTGCGTGCCAACAACTCATGCAAGTTTTATGTATCTATTTAACTTGCTTAAACAACAAAACCAAAAATAAATTAGCATTACTGCATGGCATTTCTTGTAGCAGATGATATACTGGAACTCCCTTCAAAGAGCATTGTTACATATAACAACATATATGCAAGCTTCTCTCCACTTCATGCAACATTTTGAGTAGGAGAGTAGGACAGTTAACCCTAAACTGATGTGTTCAAAATGCTTGGTTTTGCCAGATGTTTTTCTTTTGGATACTTCTTTGCTTCAGTGTACTTGACAGTATTTTTCTCCAACTTGTTTAAAAGAGCCAAAACTATAACCTTGAATATTTATGAGAAGAAACGCACACTTTGAAACATCACCTCTGGCATTTTATTTCTTTGCCAAGATTTAAGTTATGTTTAGGGAGTTTAACAAATGTTTAATGTATATACATTCTTTTGAATAAGAATATGAACTTTCCTTTCATGGACAAAAAATGTCTTGTACTCAAATTTGCTTTTCTTCTCAGTCCCTCTGTGCTATTCCAATGTGTGCTGCGGTCTCTAGCAAATAACTAGCAATAGAACGTGAACCCTACCTCATACCTAAAATAAATATAGATAGACTGACCTAACCACAGGCGTGCTTTTAATGAACACAATTTTGAGTGTTTTATACAGCTGTAATCTTAAGATTAGGAACATATGGTTCTGGTGGTAAATTAGCACTATGAAGATATATAGCAGTGAAAATTTCATGACATTTGCAGAACACATAAAGTACCCTGGGCTTAGATAAATTCAGACCTAACTCATTTTGAAATGTGAAGGTTGTAGCCTTGTCAAAACAAGTCTGAATAATGATAATACTATAATGATTTATTGAAGTTCTTATGAGGAATAATAAGGCATTTTAAATTATCATCTCTGTTAGTGTTTCATCTTCATGGGTATCATGTAGAATTATGTTTGAGAGTATCGGAGCCTCAACAGAAAGGCCAAATGATTGCTGGGATAAAAAGACAAAATCCTGTGAAATCATTTAATTTGATTTCATTAGATTTTCCTTTCTGAGAATATTTATTAAGGAGACAAAACCCAATGGATTTGGAAGTCAGCCTTTTTTTTTCAAAACTCCATCTCCAACAAGTGCATCTGGATCCATGGATGCATAGTGCTGCACCAGTACAGGGAGGACATTGCTGTGAAGAATTCTACCCTGTGTTTCAGAGAGTCTTTTTCAATTTAATTCACACTCTGGAAAGAGCTGTGCTTCTAGAAACATGGAGGGACAAAACCAATTCAAAACCGAATTTGAACACCCGCTTCCTAAAGTGAATACTTGCTGGGAAGCAAAGTTTGACAACTAGCTGCAACTTGAAGCTCATACATGTTTGAATGATAAGGTCAGTTTTGCCCTGATTTTGCTGTTTTTGTGCCTACATGCCAGTGAATATAGTGGCTAAGGGAGCCTTTAAGGGACCCTGCGCTTCAAAGACTTTACTATTTAATTTAGATGGGAAAAACAAAGGGTAAAATAAAAAGGACTAAAACCATATGGTAAGTTTCTACCACCAAAGAGTAAATGCCTGTATTTGTAGAAAGCAGATTGCTGTATACAGTGATCTCAGAGGGAAAATGTGGGTCCATTGGCCACACTAGGCTTTGATCAGGTAAGGAAGTATTCTGCAGCAGCTATGAAATACAAAGCATTTAGTTTATGGCTTCCTTTTAAGCATTAAAAGCTTCATTTATTACTTGAAGGTAATAATTACTTTGGAAGAGTTAAACAACGATTTTCCTTTCCTTTTGATAGTAGTGAAAACAAAGAATAGGATCATACTAAAGGGACCTGGAAAGACAGATTTCTTATAATGAAATGCAGATATTTTTCTTATGTTCAGTTCAGTGCATTTTAATTGAAGCTTTTTAAGGCCTCGGAGATGACTGAAGAATTCTGTATCTTGGTTTCCTAATTGTGAGCCTATCATCAGCGGAAAAAGATAATATTTGGACTCCTCCCTACCTGTCAGTTGAATGTAAATTTGATAAGTAGAAAGTGTATGGAAAAGCTGAGAGGAAAAAAAAAACAAATTGCATGGGAAATGTTCCCTTCACCAGCAGTTTTACCAAATATTTTTTTAATGAAAGCTATGATCTAAAACAAATGAATCCAAATTAATGATGGGTTATTTTACCTGCCTCTGAAGAGCATTCATAGTATAGGTTCTTTAGAAACAGACTACAAATCCATTTTTATCTTAAACATTCAGAACTATAAAATTTGCAAAACATAAATATGAGGGCAATTATCACCAAACACATGAGAATTTTATGGAAGTACTGTGGTTTTCCAAAACCACAGTTGACCAGAAGTCACATAAATAACCTTGCAATTATAGAGCAATCAAAATTAGTATAGAAAATTCTATGCATATATATAGTAAATTCAAGGGTTTTAATATTCTGGAAATAAAGACATGAAAGATTGTGCTACCACTTTAATATATATCAGGACCTCATTACCATCAGGAACGTTAGTGATATCTGAGCTACAGCATTAGAAAGAGATAGAGGGAAAGACAAGGGAAAGGACAAAGTGTAAGAGGGAGTAAGTTATTCTGTATATACCAGAACAATACATTTAAAAATTACAGCATATACTACAAATATTTTTTCCCTATTATCATTAGGTCTGAAGAGTATTACTAACAACATAGGAACTGAGAAGCCCATCTGGATGTAGTAGCAAATATCTAATGCATTGTGGAAGTGCAATGCAAGCTGTAGGTACTGTAGCAGGTTTTTTTTTTCCTGTAGGCAGATGGCAAAAACAAATTTCTAGTGAAATGAGCTATAAATTCCTTTGGTACTAGGACTCCAACCAAGATATAACAAGTCTGGATTCTTAATTAGATTAACCTAAAGAATCCTTGGACTAATAATTACTCGTTTATTTCTGTCTCTGAAAGGCAAATAACTTTCAGAAGCTTTAAAGAATATGATCTATTAATACATATATCAGCAGCTTTTTTAATATTAAAGAAAATAAATCTCAGTTATTTTAATAACTAGTTAAGAACTGGAAGGAGTCAATTTATTTAAATTGAAAAAAACATACTACCTTTGAGAAAAAAAGTAGTAATAGGAAGTGTTATCACTACATATACTTTGAAAGGACTATATGCAAGGGGTTTATTCTTAAAGTTTGATATTTTGGGTTCTACTGGTTAACATTATTTTGAAAATAAAAAAGCTATCCTTTACTGATAAACATAGCTTTAAATTTCAAACAATTCCTAAATATTTTTAAAAAAACTTTCACAAGCCTCATGATCCGTGTTTCATGACTCAAGAAGTTAAAATCTCATAAGCATAAATATAACAGATGAGTCTTTTAATTCATTGAGAAGAAAGGATGAGTGAAGACCTGGGTAACACGAGTACCACTTAGTCCGATCCTGTTTTTTGTTTCTTACTTTTAAAAAAAACTTTTATGGTAACTCTTAAGGTTTGAAGATTACTTGCACAGGGACCTCTTTGGGAAAGCTGTCCCAGAATTCCACATATTTATGTACAGACATCAAGTTCATAACAGGTCAAATTCATACTGTCTCACTTACTCCAAGTTTTTTTGAGGAATTATATTCTGCCAGAAGTTTTCACAAAGTGTAACAAGGATGATAGCCTCTTGGAGAAGAGTATGACAACCAGACCTGAGGATCCTTGATTTATTTGCATCAGGATCACTTTAAACATTGACTAATGAGAAGTATCACTGAAACTATTAAGCTGTTTATCAGGGTGACTCCCTACAAGGTACTGCAGATTACATACATTAGTGTAACCTGTGCTAAACACACCCAACCAGTGAAATTTAATTAGCAACATCAAAATATTAAGACAATTGGATCTGTGATCACACAGGGAGATGGTGTACACTGAAGAATAATTACAAAATTAACTGGTGTATATATATGCTCTGAATTTGAGAATGTTGAATCTGTTAAAATACATGCACTTTTCTCCTTTAAATGTATCTTGCAGCATGCAAATAAACATGTGATTTCTATAATGGGGATAAACAGATGCCACATGGAAGTACTTTTAGTTATTGTGACTACAGTTCAGTAACAATAGTATGAATTGATAACAAATAATCTGGTTTTCTTTAGGTCAGGTATTTTATAGGATATTTTAAACAGTGACCTTTTTTTGTATTTAAGAACAGCTGTACGTGGTAGTTTAAAAACTTGTTACCATGGAACTGGTCTCTTTACTCTCAAGAGGCTGAGCAGACACAGTAGAAAGGCATAACCCAAAGCCCCTTACTAAACCAACTAAGCTAAACCAACCCCAAATTCTAGATTAGTTTTTTTGTTGCTGTTGTTGTTGGTGGTGTTTTTTTTTTTGAGAAGCAAAGTGGAAGCTGTAATTGCATCTCCATATTTTTTTTTCTTCACTTGCAGAGGAAACAGATTAGAAAGTGTATAAACTACAGGTCAGGGTCAGAACTATTACAGAGGAGCTGGTTTTGGGTAAACTCAGGACTCATACCCTGTGAGTTAGAAAATATCTAGTTATTTTTGCCATATAATTAAAAAAAAAAAAAAAAAAAAAAAAGAAAAACCAAACTTGTCATTCATTAGGAAAAAAGCCCTCTTGAATATGAGAAATTTGTGTTCCTAAAACATTTAGGTATCTTTGAAAACCCAACACTAGGACTACTTCAGTCTGAAGAAAAAATAAGCTAAGGCAGCTTTGCCTTGCTGTCCAACTCCCATTTTTTAAATCTGCTGTGCTATGGTACATATGCCATACCCACATCAAAATACAGATTTTCAGTAAATTGTCTCTTTAACTGAAGATATATGCAATTGTAATTACCTGCAAGAATAAGTGACAACCTTGGCTGCAGCTTGGAAACAGGCATTAATTAGCACTTCTCTAAAGCCTTATAAAATGAATCTGTAATCACAAATAGAAGAAAACTTGGATATATTTGAATATGTGGTCACCAGTAGTTGAGCATTTCTCCAGCTCCTTTAGAGTTTAGTGGTGAAACATCAGCAGATGAATACAGAAATATATAGTGGGAAATGGTGGCAAGCAGAGTTTTCAATGGTTGTACTTTGAACTAGACTGTGACAGAAAATATACTGCTGCCCCACTGGGTGGCCCCTATGCTATACTTTTAATATTTTTTCTGTCTTCAAATATAATTTCTTCTAAGCAATATTTTCTTTAATTTATATGATTAGCCAAAGCAGAAGCTGGAAAGAAAATATTTTTTAACTTCCTTTCTGATGAATAATAAATGTCACATAGGAATTAGAAAGTAGGATGTAGTCGCATGTGCCATCTGCTGCATATGGGAACAGAAGAAAGATATTAGACTTTAAATTAGGGGTTGCTTCATAGAAACTCAAAGATGAAAGGAAACCACACCGATCATTTGGAAAGTAATACCAGTCTCTATCATTCATTAGAAATCTATCAGTGCTTAGAAAATTTCACAATACAACAAGATACCTTTGAGAACCCTCTAAGGAATATCTATAAAGCGTAATTTAAATAGAAATTAATGTCATTAAACACATAGAGCCTTCTGATTATTTACTTTCGTTTCTTTTCAGTTTCTTCTAGGTGCCTAAGGCCTGTGATAACAGGATACATGGAGACATTTCTGAAGTAAGATATGAAAGCATGCATGCTGCATTCCCATAGCAACTGACTATTTGCAACAGTAAGGAGAGCTACAAATTTACATAAAAATTCACTTACTTAAAAAAAAAAAAATAATCCACATTTTACCTTGTGAGTGGAAGCTGTTAGTGTGCCCATCACCCTGTGTGTGAAAGACTTCATGCCATTCATCTGCTCCAAATTCAGATCATTTATGTAATGAAAGTTAGTTCTAGCCATTCCAGCTGCCCATTTGATCTTAGCTGTAACTAAAGAGTTCAATGTTGAGCCAGCAATAAGTAACACAAATTAGGCTTGTCTACAAAGTGACACATTCAGGAGATGTGCCAAGGAAGGAGGTGGCTGGCAACGATGGTGTCCTCCAGGATGTGAGAAGGTGGGATGCTGCAGGTGGCCCTGGCACTCTGGGAACTGCTCTGCGTTCAGCACCTTCCCTATCCCTCTTGCTACAAATGTCAGTGTCTTTACAGTGATACCGAAGTGAGCTCTTTATCTGATATGAAACAGCCCAGATATTTCAGGTTATGTTTCTGGCTTTTCCTTTTTATTATACAATAATAAAAGAAATATCAGATTCTGGTTTGTTATCTTCTGATGTATCATTTATTGGTCAAATGGTACAGATTTTTAAATCATTGTCATATATTGTGTTTATTTAATATCTGATGTTAACATTTATAATACCTATAAGCAAAACAGAAGTGGGATAAATGGGAAGGTAAGCAGGACAAGGGTGCAATCATTTTGGAAAAGTATTAGAAATCAGCTTCAGAAGAGTTGGTCATACACAATAAATGTTTGTTGAAAAAGAATTTTACAAGATAGTGTTTTGATATTTAGTTTTGCCTGTAATTCTATAGGGCCCTGGAAGTGACAACCTGGGCAAGATATCTTTGTTGCAGAGCTTTATAACTTTAATTCAAAGTTTCTTATAAAGTATATTATAAACAGAGGTGAGGATGACAAAAGCAGAATATTGATGACAAATGGTGGCTTAAATTGGACAAAATTGGGCAAAAGTGTCTAATGAATTTAGCACTTGGTTATACACACTCTGTTTGTAGTGGGCTGGTTCTATCCTGCAACCTACAGAAAATACCAGACAGAAAGAGATGCGAACAGAGGAAAAAACATTAGGAATAGTATGTTACCCCTGAAAAAACCTGCCAATGCTATACATTTGAACTTTTAAATTTCCTCTGTTTTTTTATTTCTATTTCTGTGATTTTTCTCTTTTTTTATCCTAGTTTCTGTTGTGACTTAAAATAGCTGACAAATATGGAATAGCAATATTATGCCTTTCAAATTTCTAATTGTATTAGCACCTTTTTCCATATTTTTTTAAAATTATTATATACACAATACTATGCAGGCATACCTTTATATGCCTGCAAAGGTAAACATATGCATCCTAAATTATAATTGTAGCTGATAGGGATGCATCCAAGAAAATTTTTACATTACTTTGCCTGGATATAGATAACAGCATAGCCACAGAAGTCTAAGGTTCAACATGGGATGCCAAACTTGCTGGGATCCTTGTTAATTATGCAGTTGACTACTCCAATGTTACCTAACCCAAATAAAACAGACCTTTTCCAATGGGAATACTTACTTGGTCAGGCAAAGTGAAGTATTCACTCTCTGTAGCACCTAAACTTTACCAGACATTTGCATGGCTGTAACAAATTAAATTTTGGATTTCAGTGGATTTTCTTTTACAGTTGAAACATATGACCAAAATTAAAACTTTCTTATGCTAGTTTAACAGAGAAATACAAGAGCAAACCATGAAAAACAACTCCAGTTTTATTCTAAATCAACCTCCACATAGCTGTTTCCAAAAGAAAGTCACCAGGATTTCTGCTGTTTGCCCTTGCAGGATCAGTAAGGGTCACTGTCGTACTTAGCTCCTGGGTGAACTAATTCTAAAATAAGCCTCAACACTCAGGTAATGCACAGATGACATGGGACAACTTTAAGCTGTAAGACAACTCCAGAAAACTCTCATGTTCAAACTTTCCATTCTGCCCATGTTCCTCTCTGAGGCCAAGCGTGGGTATAGTTCCGGAGATAATTTTCTTCAGAAATCCCTCCCTGAAAACAGCATGGATGAAAGGATGAAACTGCACCTGGCTGGGCTCTTTTCAACGTGCCAGCACTAAGATGCTCTTTCAGCAGGCCTTCCACCTGCAGTTATCCAACACCCTCTTTAGTGGCACTACCAGCCACACCACACAACCTTAGAATCCCATTGTAATGTACCAGCCTCCAAGCTACCTGAAGAATGGTTTCACAAACAACAAAACCCTCCAGATTTTAAGGCTAAAAGGGCATCACACACAGCTCAGGGGGAACTGGACCAAGAAATACAACACGTGGGATTAACCTGCTGGCTTTAGAGTGGCTCACCCTGGAAAGGGACATAAGCCACTCAGTCAATTTGCCCATGGAGTAAGAGGCCACAATTTGAGGAATAAGCTTTTATCACTGTAGCTGTAATATGTCTACTAGTATTTCCCCTTGTATTGACATCTACTACCATGAAATGGACCTAAGCTTTATTACAGATTAAAAATCTATGTCTGAAAATTTCATCTGTGAGCTTTATTACTCTCCTCATGCCAATTAGAAGACTGAAATATTGCAAGAATATCAGCCTCTGTTCCCTGCACTTTTTTCCAGTAAATATTGACTTAGTCTATTGATACTGAGTGCAAGTAAAAAAAAATAAAAAATTCCCACAGCTTCAGAATGAGTATTCTGGTTAGGAAATCATGTCCCACCTGCTCCAATAAGAGGAAGCATGAATATGTAGGAAACAGGACTTTAAGGATCACCACAAACTGCTGTTGGAGCCTCTCAGCAGCTACAGAAGATAAGTACCTCAAACATCACCACATTCCCTTGTTCAGCTTGCTTTCCCCAACACAATCACAGAAAATAAACACAGCATATTGAAAGGTCTAGCTTGCCTTCTCCTGCAGGGAGGATGAGAGAGCCCAACATGCATGGTCTGGGAGTATAGAGACCTTACATGCATGGGCTGGCAGGGAGCAGCCCTCTGACCAGCTGACAGCAAAGCCAGCGCTCTTCACCGGTGCCGAGAATAGGTAGGGTGAGAGAAATGCTGACTGAAGAACACACCTTTACAATGAGTTTCTTGAGTTTACACATTACAAAATCTGTTTCCAGAGCCTGACAGAAACAAAGACAACTGGAGAGATGGAAGCCTGACAGAATTATACCCGCGTTCTGTGAAAAGCTATGAAAAAAAGTTTGGAAATTCACACACAGTTAATTAAACATTACTTGTATTTTCTGAAGCTATAGCAGTCTTAAAATCTTAGTCATGTCTTGTTATGTAATCTTTTTTTGTTAGCTGGTGAGCCAGCCTCCAGTGTTTTGTTTACTGTAAGTTATTCTCCAGAAAATAACATCTAAAAGAATAGTAGAATGGCACAGCTTCATTTTGGGCTAAAGTCTTTTCCCTAAAACAAACAATAAGAAAGAGAAATAAGTCAATGAGTGCCTTTCAAGCACTCACCTGTACAGCGCTGTGTGTGTAACTGGCAGGGGTAAGGCAAAGCATATTCTACCAGGAAAAAAAAGAATTTTATAACTCAGCAAGCTGTCCTCATGTTCTGTGGCTGTTCACTGCACACACATTCCTCACAGAGCTCCTTGTGTTCACCAGACAGTGGGCTACACAAGGAGAGAAAATAAGTTGTATTGAAATACATCATGTACAGCAGGCTCCACATGTAGTTTTCACAAGAGTCTCCAGCTTCTGCTGGCATGGCTGTGATTTTAACAAGATAGGTCAGTCCAGTTCAAAAGCTGGAACACATAATGGCAATCCTTTACAGTAAATATGTGGGAAAAATGAACTATAATGAAATACAAATATTTTTGAGCAACTGTTAAATGTTGGGGTTGGGCCAAATGGACAGTTGGCCTGAGGCACCAGATTTTTCATAGGCACACGTATTGTTTACTGAGCACTTAGTCCATCTATCTGTTACCTTCAATCACTCATGGGTGCCTTCATTCTCCCTCCAGGACGGCTGAGCCGAGACGTCTCGCCACAGCCTGGCAGCAGGAAGCCTTGATGTAGCCTCGAAGATGAGGGAAGGCAGCTGCAGATGAATGAATGCATGAAACTAGAGAGCGATGCAGACAGAAGCGTAGTCTGCATGTTACCATCTTGTGGGTTTCTGTTGTTTTCCCTTAGTCAAATAACAGTCTGTCCTCTGCATGTGGGAGAACGTGGTCCCAAACAGAAGCCTTGGATATAGAAGGGCAAGGTGGCAAAAGGGTTTATTCTCAATACATATTGACAACTCTGATGTTATTTTCTTCCTTCTTTCCTTCTGTTCATTTGCTTCTAGACTTCTGTTTCATGCTTTCTGACTTCCCTCAGAATGGCTTTCTTACAATTTCCATCTACTTTTTTAAAAATCTCATTTAATTGTACTAGTACTTTAAAATGAAGCAGCATGTATCTTGCAGGGATGTCATAAGTTCAAGAATTAATTGTATTTGCTGATCGACTCAGTCTTTTGATGGCAGCAATGTTGTTCAGAGAAAAAAACTAAAAAACTATAGTTCTGGATCTTGTCTAGGCAGGGAAGTTTGTTACACATTTTGATATTGTGTCCCTTACGGCAATATTCTACATGGAAAAGACTGGCAAACATTAAATCAAGCTCTTAATAAGCCTCCAACCAAACAACCAATTTACAATCACTCACTATCATACAAATGACCCATTCTGACCTTCTGCAGCTTTGTTTTCAAGTGAAAACAGTCCTCAGTTCAAGCATGCAGTATGGGTGCCTCCCCATCCAGTTAGGCATTCCCTGAGGAAAAAAACAAAACAAAACAAAACAGAAATACAACACAAAAGCAAAAACAAACCAAAAAACTTCATAAAAAAACAGCACATGTGTTCCTATATTTTAACTACCCAATACTACCTAGAAACTATTCTTCTATTTTTCAGTTCAACTTTAAACACACAATCATGTGCAAAGAAGCTGCAAGGAGCTATTTTATAAGCCAGGTGTTTTCTGGGATCCCCCAAAATCACTGTATAGATAAAATCATGAGAGGACAATTGGGATCCAAAGCAAACCTGTGTGTGCTCTATGTCATATCACAAATAATTATTTGGCTTGTCTTATCAAAGGTGGGAAGAGGGTTATTTTGGAATGCACTATACCGGGCAAATAATTGCCAGCGGTTACTATCCTGTTTTTGGACTCTTATATGCAGAGTTTCTTCATTGTTTTTGTTATTGAATACTAACAAAAAGTTCAATAAGTAAACTCTAATGATCAATCAAGACCACTGATTGCTTTGATTATTTGCAGACTTCCACTTATGGTCTATTAAATACCTGTTTCTTCGATAGTGTAAAACTGCGTTTTGGATGCAAGCAATGAAGACAATCCCAAATTTCAGAGACAGAAGCAACTCAGAAGGGTTCACTAGCCTTACTATAGGCTAAATACATTATGAAGCAACATTTGGAATCTGGGCTGCACATATGGCTTGTGTGATTCCTTTGCAACATATAATAGAATACTGGAAATGGCTTGTGGATGTGAACTCAATGACTATTGTGTAAGATTTAGTAATATCATCTCATATATCTCAGGATTCAGTACCTTGTATATCTGTCTAGAGGAATAAACTGTCAGATACAAGACAAAATTTTAGAGGAGCAACGGTTGTGATGCAACGACTATGATACATGATTGTCCCCCCTTCCTCCCTAAATTTCTCCAGTTTACTCATTTTCACTCCAGACGTTGTTTTTTTTAAATACAGAAAACCTCAGTGTGGCTTTCCTTTTCTAATAAAAAACTTCTTCATGGAGTAAAAGAATTAAAATCATATCACAAATTAAACTGATTATGATCTCTTTACCAAGGGAAATGACCTTGTAGAAGATCGTTGGCATATTATTATGACAGACTTTTTTGGTTATGGTCTGTTGAATATTTGCCCTGGTTTCTGTCTCATAAAGGCTGAGTTCTATCACAAGTCCTCGCACAATGAACGTCTTAAATGTCATTCTTGTATTACCTTGCCATAATTCACTACTTACATTTTATTTTGGTTTGTCCATGGTATATGCATTTGCTATCTACATCAGCCATATTTATTGGATGCTTTTTTTACAAAGCACTGTTTTACTCTTATTTATTAAATTAAACCATGCAACACAGTAAAGGTGTGAACATGAAGTTGTTTTCATTTACTGGCTCCCAATTAAGCATGCAGCTGCTGCACTTAATAATAGCCATCTAGGAAGCCTCTGAAAAAGCAAAAGCAAGGAGAGAAGTAGACAGAAAGATCCTTACTGCAGCAGTCCTCATGGATGACCTGTTTTAAGAAATTATTGGGAGCTGGCATTGATCTATTGCAGAATAGAAAGCCGACTGGCTAATGAAGGTGTCAGTAGGAGTACATGCAAGACAAAGTTTGATCTTCATTGTTTTGACACAAGGTGCAGTAGCAATGAGCCTTACGTTAAAACTACGCCTCTCAATGGCTATATCGTATTTTCTTAGAAGTATCGAATAAGGTGAGGAAATAGATGAAGGGCAAAATGAAAATAATACCACTTTGAAGCAATATTGGTGTGAATACAATGGGGTAGCAATTGAATTAGCTGTGAGTCCCTGCTGAGTTGGATGAAATAGCTGTTACAGCTAATTCACATTGTAACACATAATGGTATTATCGATTTACTTGATACATGGTTAATGAGTGTAATTTTTCAGGCTCTTTGAATACAGTAAATCCTGTTTACTCTTTTAGTGCAAACCTGCCTGCTGTCTATAATTTGACTTTCCTTTTATTGTCTCCTCATTGTTCATTCAAATAAGCCTACTCACATTCCTTTACTGGTAGGACTTGATAACATATTCTGTGGGAGCACCTGCGTGACCTTTTTATTACATCTTTGTTATCCTTTGTGACAGTCTAGTGGGAAATTCAAGAGAAACTAACAGCTGAATGGCAGGGGAGCGTTAACCCCTTCAGGGACTGCGTTTCATGAAAACTTCATGACACCACATCATGGAAAAACAAAGAATGGGTCAGGGTCAACCAGAAAGGTCATTATGATGTTTGAAAACCCTGAAACTGTAAAGAAGCAGCTGTGACAGAATGGATGAAACTCAACACTAAAGCAGAAAAAGGAATCAAGAAAGCCTTTAAAATTTTGATATTGCACAGAATATGCTACAAAGGCAGAGGGTCTTTGGAAGGGCATTAACTACCTTGTGGTCATTCTCGTGGTGAGCAGGGAGTCAAGATCTTCCTGACACAAAAAGGACTGAGGGTAAATTTGTCGTTTTGCCCAAATTTATTCTCAGGGATTTTAGCCTCTGTGTGATTAGGAGGGAAATTATTAGTGGATTTCAAATTCTATTTTAGTGTGCATGTATTTCCCTGCCATTCAATTACCATCCCGATTTCCTAGGTCATACATTTTTCAAAAACAGTGAGGTGAATATTCACTGTGCATTTATTTGTTTCTTTATGGTGCTAATATTTGGTTATTCTATCCCATACACAAAAAGCAATACTTAAGAATTCTATTATAGTTTAAACACATTCTAAAAATGTGGGAATAAGGTGTCTTTTTTCCTTTAGGCCACTCTGCTTTCTGTGTCCTCATGTTAATTTAGCCCTGGAAACTGCCATGAGCTCTGGGCATGGGAGATCATGGGATCTCCTTTTTACTTGCTTCCCACATTCATCGTGCATAGGGATAAAGAGTATTAGAAACTAGAATTCTTAGAATAATTCTGAGTTGTATCCAAAGACATGAAAATATTTTGTGTTGCAGACATCTCATCTTCTTCCAAATGCCTGCCTTGGTCTGGCACATTGCCAGAGTTGCTGCCCTTTCTCAGTGGTGGTGCCCTTCACTGCAGCAGACACACATAATTTCTTGACAGTCTGATTCTGCAAAATCCTCCCCAAAGGAAGAAAAATAAAATACTCAGGATGCTTTACATCCTTTCCTCCAAGCCCTCCAAAATATTTGTGACGTCTAACGGTTCAGTAACGCTCCATCCTCCCAGCAATCACACCTTGGGCTGAATTACCTGTTGGCCTTTTCTCAAAGGTTCTGTTTTTATGAAATTCTAAATAAAAGTAATAGAATAATAGAAATAGTCTTAAAATTCTACTCCTGCTATCCATTCATAGTCAACCTAGCTTTTAAAGAAATTGATAAAATGAGTTTGCTACCAGTACAGAATTTTACAGAATAGATTAAAAATGGTTAAAAATTAGAATCCTTTTCAGTACTTTCAAAATCCCTACTTGAATATTCCATTAAATTTTCATGCGTGCAACCCGTCCTCCCCTATCCAGTCAGGTCATACTAACAGTTTTAATTACACTTCATGAACACTGAGCAGCTACATGAATACATTTTTTGCTGATGTCTTAATTCCATGCATATTTTCTACCAAATATACATTTACAGAGGAAGTATCGTAACAAGTTCTCTATTTCCACTTATCTGAAAACCAAAGGTCATACAGCTTATTGACTGAACTGCTTTTTCTTTCTGAACTTCTGCAATACCATCCAAACTCAATCTCAATATCAATTTACGATAATCATAAACCATGGCAGTAATACTGATGACAAAAACATGATCTTTTCATATTTATCTACTGTAAGGAGTACCTTATTCTTGGAAAAGAACTACTGAAGGCCTGAGGTTCAATGTTTATGAAAATCACCAGGATTTTCATGCAGATATTGTGAGCACCTGGATTTAACCATTTCCTTTCTCTTGAAAACATTACATACTCAGGAGTCAGTCTTTCTTTTTCCTAATTTTAACATGTTTATGTAACAAGAAAACAGTAAAAACAGTGTCTAAGTACAAATCTCCTAACTGAAGGGACTAAATGCTACATCAATCAATAAAGAGATTTAACCTTCCCAGAGGTCCCCTGTAGATTTTTTGTTCTGCTTGGACTTGTTTTCTGTCCATGTCCCTCTCATCTACCACATTCCTACAGGCAAAGACTTTTACAAATGTATCATCAACCATGAAGCTATTTTCCAAAGGTATTAGTCAACTGAAATAAAAAGAAATGAACTTCTGATAAGTTTAAGCCAACACTCTTCCTCTGGAGTTGTGATTCTAAAATTTTTGTACATACAACCGCTGTCAGAAGCTGTCATCTTTGACTCTACTTACAAGTGCACAAATAGAACTAGACTTATTTATAATGGTTATTTCTCTTGAAAAACGGTTATGCCCTGGGCTTACTTTGATAGTAATTAAAGGTTAGAAAAAAATGTGTTTGATATCTGCTACTATTTGTCCAAACAGTTGAAAAAGATTAATGACAAAATAAATGAGACTAGAGAAATAATCTTGGAGTTCTTCAATGCAAGTAACCTTCCATGACAGTACTTACAGTTATCTATGCAGATGAGAAGGTAATAAGCACTTATTAATTTTTTGCTTATGTTGGAAGATGTCTTAATTTTCTGGTAGCGGTAAGCTGTATTTTTCAAAAGAAATCCTTTTCTCATTAAAAGACTAAGCACCAAGATATTGCTTAGTTTCAACATACTTGCTTTTAAATAAGGTTCTCTTTTTTCCCCTTTTCCTTTTTCCATTTTCTTTTTTTTTTTCCATGAAAGTTAAGGCATGAGAAGCCAGGAAAAAAAACAACCACCCAAACCCACAAAAAACCAAACCAACTATTACATTAGAAACTCAAAGTCATTAAGGAGAAACAAGTCAAAAAGACCTACTTTTCTACAAGGTTTTCCATTTGCATCTTTGAAGAAGCTACAAGAGGAGCGCACGCAGCCCCAGCCCACAAGTGAAGGACACAAAACTGCCTTGTGCACTGTTCAAGCCAGGGAGGCCACAGTCCCCAGAAGCACAGGCTGCTGGTGTGCTCTGTGGTGGAGCAGAACAGGGCGCAGGCAGGTGATTGACAGCACTGTGAGGGGTGATAGCAGGTGATTGACAGCACTGTGAGGGGCCATGAAGGACATGCACTGAATGACAGGTGTTACCTCCTCGTGCAGGTTTGTGCTGCCAGGTGTCCTGTTTTCAGCTGGGATAGAGTTAATTTTCTTCATAGTAGCTGGTGCAGCGCTGTGTTTTGGATGTGGAGTGAGAACCATGTTGATGGCACACTGAGGGTTTGGTTGTTCCTGGGTAGTGTTTATACTCAGTCAAGGACTCTTCAGTTTTCTAGGCCCTGCCATCAAGAGGGCTGGAGGGGCGCAGGAAATTAGGAGGGGGCACAGCCAGGACAGCTGACCCAAACTGTCTAAAGGGATATTCCATATGACGTCATGCTTGGTATATAAACTGGGGGAAGAAGAAGGAAGAGGGGGGACATCTGGCATGATGGCATTTGTCTTCCCGAGTAACTTTTATGCGCGATGGAGCCCTGTTGTCCTGGGGATGGCTGAACCTGCCTGCCCGTGGGAAGTAGTGGATAAATCCTTTGTTTTGCTTAGCTTGTGTGCACAGCTTTTGCTTTACCTATTAAATTGTTCTTATCTCAACCCTTGGGTTTTACATTCCTTTCTGATTCTTCTCCCCATCCCTCTAGGTGAGGAGTGAGCGAGCAGCTGCATGGGGCTTGGTTGCCAGCCGCGGTCAAACCGTAACACCAGGGCAGGAAGGCTCAACACAGGCCGAGGACCCACATCACCTCCCCCACTGTGCTCCACAGCACGTCCAGGACTTGCAGTTGAGCCCGGGCTTGCACCCAGATGTGTTGGATGTGAGACAAGTCTGGGCTCAGGCATATGACTTATGTTAAAAGACAATTTTTGTATATTTTATATATATATATATATATATATACACCCACACACACACCCCCCCCACACACAACCCCTCTTCCTTAGGTACTTTTATCATGATTATCATAATGGTAATATGGACATTAAAAATGCAAGCATCCAAAATAGTTTCACACAGGTACAGCCATTCCATAAGAAACACGTTCATATAAGATGTGATACCTATCCCTGACTCTACCAAATAAGTTGTCCAAGATTTTTAGAGAAAAAAAAAAGACTGTTTCAAAACAACAGGTATTTAAATTCTTCCAAGCTTGACAATGTCTGGTTTGCTTGATAATTATAATTTACCAGGCATAAGGCCAGAGGGTAATTTTTCCCTGATGTTCCCCGATACAAATGAGCAGTGAAGTCAGAAAATACACCGATTTTCTCTATTAAAAAAATGAAAATCGTAGTTACCTGCTAGGAATCATCCCTTTGATGTAATTTATGGATATAAATAAGTACCATATCTGTGATCACTACATAAAAAACAAGAAAGGCTAGTACCAACGGAAAACTATTAGTAATTTATTTTTAAAATCGATTTGTACTTCAAGTTAACAGAATAGTTAAAAAATAATAAAAAAAAAAATAATAAAAAAAAAAAATAGAACCCAAAACAAATTAAAAATCCAAGACCACTTCTACTAAAATTTTGCTGGCTCCAAAGTGAAGTGAAAGCAGCCAACAGGAAAAAAAATTAAAAAAACAATGGAAACATGTTCATGCAAATACAAAAAAGAAAATGGAATACATGAGATATTGAAGATAAAATCCCCTTGACTTATAGCTAAATAGCTAACATAGTTTAAATATAATAGGAGTAAGAGAAATTCTGAAATGATAGATCTATTTGTGATTGGAGAAGGTTGCATGTTAACAGAAAAGGCAGAAGAATTGAAACATTTTTTCTCACATGCTTCAGAAGTAGCATGTTCAAATATGCATATCAAATGAAGGGAGAAGATTGTTTTAGCCCATCCATAATTAAGGAGAAACAAAACCTGGTAGCATGAGCAGTGATGATGAATAAGGATCTTAAATAGTTTAAAGTGAGGACTCATAACATAAATAGCTAAGAACATACTTTCCACCTCAAGCAGGTTAATACTTTGTTAAATAATGTATATGAGAAGCAAATTGATTTCACTGGGTTATGATACAGATTACTTTCATCTTTTAACAATATAACAAATGTTTGAAATTTATCTCATTGTTACCAGGAGTAAGTACAAAGGATTCATAATATCATAAATATTTTTCTCCAAATTAAATTACTATATGCACTTAGCGGTGACTCACGTCACCAAATCATCTGAGAAATGTGGAACCTAGGCATCCATCTCAGCTAACTGTCCAGATCCTTCACAGGTCAGTAAAGAGAAATAGCTGCTTAGAGGGAAGTAATTCATCATACCATCAAGCAGGTGTCTAACCTCCCATTGATAGCTGTTTAGGTTTTGACTGAGTATCTTTGAACGTGAGAACATGTTGATTTATGTGGATTAAAATAACTCCTTAGGCATCCTTGAAAGTAAGGGACTTCTTTAAATAGGGATGTTTATTACTAGAAATTCTACTATTCAGGGCTAACATGAAGAACAGAAAAACACGCACAGAATTATTCACAATTAATTATTCAGATTCTCCTTTTTAATAACAATGCTTGAATGAAGGCAACTTTTAGCAAGAAATACTCCTTAAAAGTGAGAAGTTTAAAAGCCATTCTAAATTTTCTTACCCTAGCTAATGTGAAAACAAATTAGAGCTATAAAGTGCAGAGCAATTGACCTTCTTAGATATTATATACATCACTTATAAAGCTAATTGCATTTTAATTGGGTTTCACTAAATGGACAGTTTTGCAATGAGATATTAGGTTTTAAACATTTTGGGGTTTAATGAGTGTTAATTTTACTGGTGATTTGCTTCAGCATAGAAGTATCATGACTGAATTAATTCTTCCTGAAGCTATTACATGTTTTAAGGCCATAAATGTTGACAAGTGCTATAGATAAGAGAAAAAAACAATGGGGAAGTTTAGATCAAAAAGAGAAAAATAGCTGAATAAAATTTTTAAGCTGTAATGGTTCTTCAAATGTCCTAGAAAAGGCATTTTGAGCTGCAGATGTTTTTTATATTTTGAAGAAAATTTGAGGAAGGCTTGACCTCTTTCTCTACATATAGTCTCAATACAACACTGGATTAAACCTGAATATTTGAGACAGAAATCTTTCTTTCCCCCCTCCCCAGGTTTACTTCCCATTATGTGATAGCCTCTTAAGTAGTCTAGTGACATATCTTCCTCTAAAAACGAGGATATGTATTTCTAGCCAGATACAAATTTAACATCATTCCTTTGAAAGCATTCTTCTGGCTTTTATTCACTTGCTAGTCCTACCTACCTGCAATTTCTTCTCTTTATCAGCTGTTAGCTGGACTCCATGCATATGCTTTACAAAATCTCCTTGTTTCCCTTTTCCTGGGAACCCTGATGCCTGCCTTCCAGGGAGGGACACCTGTTGCCCAGTCTCTGATCACAACAGCTGGAGTCAGATAAAGTGCAATGGTAGAGTACCCTAGGGTATAACACAGAGAGCCTGCCTGGAGAACCGCTTCCTCTCAGGGTAAGTATTGTTGAAATTCTTCCCTAAATGTTTCATGTCAAAGCTCAGCTGCAGCATCTTTCAGGACGAATCCCAAAACTCTGTTTCATTCATAATTTTTGTTTGCCTAATCGTGCATGGTTTGGCTGCATGTGGGAGTCTGTAACGCTACTTGCTGCTACTGTGTCATTCAGTTGAGGCATGTTGAGCTTTTGTAATATATTATCTTGTCTCATCTGGAGATGACACACTGAAGGGCTCCTAATGATAATGAAGTTAACTTAGAAGTTACCATTCATCCTTATTGCAGCAATTTGACATGCTCCTCTAGCATGGGAAAGGTTAACCTTATAGAATAGTGGTTATGGAATGACACAATGCTGTAATCAGATAAATCATACTTTGGAATATATATATATTAATGAATATGCTTTTCTGTGCATATGTGAGTAGAACAATAGTCATAAAAAGTCATACATTATTGTGACCATAATCTAAAATTATTGTCTCCCATCTTGACATAATCTATGGATTTCATTACCCCGTTGTTTATTCTTTCTTTATTAATGGAAAATAATTTAATAGACTAATAAAGTAATATTACTTCCTGATAGGCTTGTTGGTGAGAACAGATATATTAAAGATTTTGAGGGCCATATAGTATATCCAGATACAAATATATGTACTTAAAATGGATGTTTGCCTGGTATACTTGAAGTGTTAAACAAACTTCAGGCCATTATCTTTTGGCATGATCAAAAGATACTCTTCACCACAAATGTTGCAGTACGCAATGCTTCCAACAGTTTCATTCTAGATATAACAGCTATTTTGAACTCTACTTCATTTAAAAGTATTCAAGGAATGTTATACAAAATAAAAATATATATACATATATTCTTTCCTAATGCATCTTACTCTGAACAAAACCTCTGAAACTATTATTAAAGAGGTCAAAAGCACTTTTTTTTTTTTTTTTTTTTTTTTTGGGGGGGGGGTGGAGGGGGAAGAGGGTCTATTTTAGTTTTTGTATTTATGGATCAAACCTTAGTTTTTCATCTGCATTATTTTTCTACATAAACAAGCATATATTATACCAATGTTACTGTGGGGAAGCTGTTCTTATTCCAGAAATATGTATAATTTGTGGATCTGGATGGTTCAAATTAGTGATATTAGTAATGAAAAAATCTTTGAAATGAACCTATGCCAAATAAAACATCTGGTAAGTCAGAGTAGCAACAATCATAATCTGAATTACAAAGGGAAATTTTAAGTAAAATGTAGAAGTGTTCAGTTATAATATGACTAAGGAGGGTAGCCTACATACCAACCTAAAAGACCATTGAAAAGTGCATGCTCATTTAGGCAACTTATTCAGCTCATATAAAAATCAAAGATCAACATCTCCAGATGTGAAGCTTATGTACAAGCATATTTGTATGAAAAAGTGAGCCTTGGAAATGGGTCTGCATTAGAGAACTCCTTATTTATGCTTCCTGTAAGCAAAAGCAAAGACTAAATGGCTAACATTCCAGCAATGCTTAACCACCTTTTAACTTGCTCAGCTGAAACCAGTCCTAAAGTACTTATCTGTGTAAAGAAAATCCAGACACTTAACAACACTCGGACAACTGGCTGAACAGGCAGTATGTACTAATTATTTTGAAAATCAGATGGCACTGTGAAAGTTCAGAGGATTTACTTTTTTTTCCTGCTAGATCAGTGAACTAAGCTGAGCTGTTCTCATGGAGGAGGGGGAATTATTTTCATTATTCCAGGCAGATGACTTGACTCATTATTTTGTGTTTTAAAAAGTGGTCCCAAGCAGAGTATTGGCTTCCAGATAACTTCTGCTGGAACATCTGGACTATGGATCAGCACAAAGAACTATACAAAACATTAAAACTACTGAATCACATGTTCCTTGAGGTATACATGGACCAGGACACAAGACTGTACTTAGAAATCCTCAACAAAACACCTTTAATCTAGAGCTTTTTTATTAAAATACCTTCAGTTCATGCACAAGGACTCCAACACAGAACAAGCCATTGACTTCAGGGGAGCTGCCAATAAATACAAGAACATGTCTGGGAAAAGCAGTCTACAGACCTTCGGGCCCAAGCACCATCCAGAGGGAGAACTCAAAGGGTGATGACATTAGATTTATGGAGAGCCTTCAGTTGGACATAAGTGTGCTGAAACTTCCTTAGATTTTTTTGTAGAGAATTCTTTTCACTGCTCATATCTCCATGTTAACAAGCCTAGCCTTTCTACTTATCACCTTGTATTTGTAATTCAAGGGCAATTATCTTTTGTTAATTTTAAAGCTCTTTTAGAAAAAGACAGAACTTTATTTTTCTTCCGCTTAATTTGTTCAGTTCAGAATTACGTGCAGATACAGATAAATTGTGGCTTGCAACAAATTAAGAGTCAGTAACTCACTTAAAAATAGAGCATGGTAGAAACATACCAGTAACCACAAGAAGTCATGGGACTTTGGCTGGAAAAATTAAGAAAAGTCTTTTACTTTTAAACTTTCTGTAATACCTCGGTTGTATAAATATTTAAATTTTCAACTGATTTTATTATGGGCAGATCCTCATCTGGTATAAATCAGTGTGGCTTCTTTGAATTTGAAAGAGCTGTGGTGATTTACTCCAAGTAACTCCATGTTTGTCCCTTAATGTTTTTTAAATCATTCTTTTAGAGAGCCCTTCAGATTCACCAGCTCTTTTCAAATACATGGGAAGCTGCATTCTGCCTGTCTTTAAGCTATTTTACCCATAGACAAATCTGTGCTGTCAAAACAGGCTTTTAGAAGTTGAACAAAATCCAAAAAACCCAAGCTACATATACAGTAAAAGTTGGCACCCGTTTATCTATAAATTCTTAACCACAAGAACAACAGTAAAATCTTCTACAGATCTGAATTTCTGGGCTATCTTGTTTAGCTCAAGGGCAGTTGCTAATGTAGACAATCTCACACCTCAGATGCCAAGGATATAAAGACATCACATTTATGCTTTATATTTATTTGTTATGACACTGCCCTGAAGAAAACTAACATTACTGTTAAAAAGAGTAATACACATCATACAGTGAATGATAGCTTGATCTGTCATGACAGAAGGTACAAAACATGTGAAAAGTCTGTTATCTTCAAATTTGGCTCCTTGATCCTTTAGTAAAAAATGTGTTCCATTTGTGGCAAGTGTAATTAAAACCTGATTAATGCACGACATAACCAAACATCCTAAATCCTGTGAATAATTTGCATAGCATTCTGTAGTCTGTTGCTGTATTCATTCTATTTACTACACGTGGAAAATTCAGCCTTATCTTCAGATGTACAACTCAGATGCACTATGAAAGGATCTGATAAGTAAAAGACTTTTCAAAGGGAAGAGCTAGAAGAAATCAGTGTAATCATGACTGTTCTTCAGAAAGTAACCTCAGCAAAGGATGAACTTCAGGGCAGGATTCAGGACAAGGCTCTGCAGTGATACCAAAGTTCTGGTTGCGTAGCGGGATGAGCTAGATTGCAATCTTCAATACGTATGACATAAAGAGGACCCATCAGGTCCAAATGAAAGCTGAAGTACTTCACAATAACTACTGCATGAAGTCACAGATCTTCATGTGCTTTGTGGAGTGCGATATGCACAGATTTTTCTCTAAACTTGCTATTCCAAAGCAAACAGCTATGCTAAACAAACCATCAGAACCCCAAGGGTTAAAGTTATGTCAACACCTCTCTGCCATTTTTCTGGGGACTACAGTTCAATTAGGAAAAACTTACCCCAGCCTAAAACCTAGTTCAAAGATAAATCAAAGCTTACCTAATTTAGTAGAAGAACTGTCTGACAATTTTTCATGGACAGGATTGAAGGGAGAACTTATGAAATTAATGATGTTTCAGGATCTATTTTGCATATACTGGGTAACAAAGATATTAAAAAAAAAAACCACCCCAAAAGCCCCCACATGTAATTTCAATGCAACCTTTCCTCTAGTCATTTGAGGTATGTCTACTCACTGCTTTGTAGATGGACATTGCCTATGAAGTATTATTCCAAAAGCTGTGTGAGTGCACTGGTGTGGGTTTAAAAAACAAGCTAATACATTCTGCTTTGACCACAGAGGTAAAATTACACCCTTTTCTGCCATAACCCATTTAAAGATGCCTTTTGTGCAAACAAACATCAAGAAGATTTCTGTCAGTCCTTGGGCTAGTATCCTTGGGCTAGTATCTCTACTTGTATGATCGTTTTGAGTGGAAGAGGCAGATAGAGATGAGTGGAGAGCAGAACTTGGTGTCCCTTGTGTTTTGGTATGTGATGAGGGGCAGATCTGTTTCGCTTTACAATGGGTGAAAACACTGGTTCTGTGAAAAGCAACACTGAGTCAGAAAAAATAAGGTGTTCAGATAAAGGCAAAGGGAATGAGAAGAAGCCAGGCACAGCAACGCACCTCCTTCTTCCCTGTTACCTCTGCAATGCACAATATCTTCACTGTGCAGCCCCCTTTTCTTTTTTGGAAGACTGAGTCTGACTCCCTCTGCATTCTTGTCATGCTATAAGCGTGGGGCGGGGGGGGCTGGGGATATTTTTTTAAGTGTGGAATTTGTGCAGGGCTGACAGCAAGATTAATAGAGGAGACCGTAAGGATTCCTGCTGAGTACTCTATTAAGCTCATAAGCATTGAAATAAGAAAAAATTGCACAATTGACTGTAATGGCTTCTGAACAGCTGTTCTGGTGGGCCATGTCCAAACTCCACTTTTGAAATAATTTCTAAAGTTGGTTCCTCTGTACAAGTAAATTCTTCCAGTTTTCACTATAAACCATGTAAATATAACACATTAATTCAATACTTGGGGTTTCATTTTCCTTCTTTATGTGCAAAGTGACTTTCCACCTTTATATATACTCTGCTCATGTTTGTATTAATTCTAGTCTCCCTTTTTCTACTGTACCTCATGCCTCTTCCCTTATTCATGCCCAGTTAGTCTCATTTTCCTTCCTAGCCTACATCTTACATCATTTCCAGAGTATTTCTTTTCCATCAGCTTTATTGTTCTTTTTTTCACTGTTCTTTCCTGATTTACAGCAGATCCCATTACTCCCTCCCAACTTTGCCCTTACTCCATTTCTGCCTTCAACTTAATCTCCTGTTCATGAGCCCATAAGCTCTAATTTATCTTCCACTCTAGTGCTTGCTTAGCTAAAATTTAAGAAATTTTTTTCTCCCCCACTCCAGTATTACAGAGCATGGGAGTTCTGGGACCCTTAAAAAAGCAGCTGGTCCCATTTTGTAAGGAAATCATGCACAGGTGCTGGGAATCATCCAGGGTTGGTGGGTTTCCAGCCCCCAAAAGTCACAGAAATTCACATGTATGTTTGTTGCTGGGGAAGGTTTTAGATTTTTTCCCTTCCCCTGGGAGAGTGGGGGTTGAGTAGGTTGGTACCGATAAAGAGAAGGATTGGGGATGACAGTAGGATGGGACAGGTTACCTTCCCATGATAGAGTAGCACTATCTGAACTTTGGGAACTAGTCACCAATAATCATTGGTCTTTTATGCTTAACAGACTGCTATGTCTGAAGATTAGCATTCAAGATGTCCCCGCTGTAGCTCTATCACCAAATTGTGTCTGTGACTGGCTTTGTTAACAACAGACAGGCAGACAAGCCAAATGAAAATAGTCTGTAAGAATCAAAGGAACAATATAATGCTAGGTTTACTTCTAAAAAGACATTACAGGATAATCTTGAAAGGTGGATGACTATGTATCCACCTATATACCTTGAAAAGTCAATGAGCGTGACTAGGCTAACCTTGCTGTATGAACAGACCACCAAAGCTGGAAGTGTTAAATTCACAATGTAGCTTCTAGATCTGAAGTTAGAGGTTAAGCCTTTCTTTTGGTAAGGGAAATCTTGGACAGGGTGATGTAAGACTTTTAAATATAACTCTTGGTTTGCTGGATGTATTAGAAGTAGATTTTTTTACCTGATTTATAAAATGTGAGATCTAACCATGTGTGGGAGTGCAGAACTGCGGAGTAAATGATGATTCGAGCTTCTGATCTCAAATCTGTTGCCCAGAATGTTGGGTGACAACCTAAACCCACGGTCATCTTCATTCTAATGTATAACTTATCTGAAAGGTTTGGTCAGAGCTTGCAGTTTTCTGGAAGACACTACGAGTAGGCACTTTTAGCTGTGTAGTATTGATTGACCCACCTGATATATTGAGGTCATGATGTAGCAATGTGTTGGTGGAAGAATTCAAAATTTCAGCAGTCCCATCTTGTCTGAAACAGAAATCCTGGCCCCTGTTAAAGGATTGCCTGGTAAGAAACTCTCCTGACAGATTAGTAAAAATGTTCAGTGGTGTGCACTGTTAATGTTTTCAAAATTTACAGTTATGGAATGTTGGTCATAGGACAGTGTATTACTTGATCTCTTGTTTGTGATTAAGGAAATATCACAGATTTTTATTGGCTGTTAAATGTACAATTTACTTTATGGAAAGCTAAAATTCTTTCAACAGACCTGCTACAAAAAGCAAAATATGACAAAAGATGATCTAGTATGTCCTAGCTTTGAGGACAGACCTAGATTTGAAATTAGATCTGGTCAGCTTCTTTGTCAAAGAGGATTTTAGCCAGCACGGAACTCCTAGGATGGGAACAAATGCCCAGGCATCTGTGAGTGAGAAATTACTTCCATTCACACAGGAAAATAAACAGCCAAACGGCTGAAGGTATGAGAAAGGTTTGAAGGTCAAACTGGAAGGTTATCCTGATGAAATAGATCTCTGAGCCATTTTCCTATTGTGCTGATTGGTTTAAAACCAGGGAAGGTTCAAAGGATGTGCTTCAGCCAAGTGGTACCACTGCACTTGCCTTCAGATCTTCAGGGATCTAACACTGGAGGACTTTTAAATAATTCTGGGGAATACTTTGCTCTGGGATTTGGGAAGACACTAGACAGGCAAAGGTTTTGATGAACCTGTTTCAATACCTCTTGACAGAGCCTTGTAAGTACTTATTGTATAGACCCATGGTGGCTATGCAATTCAGTGAAAAAGTCTGAAACATGGGAAATAAAGGATGGCAGAGTTGAATGATATGGACAAATGATATTAGTGATGTTTTGAACAAAAGTGCTCAGAATATCAGACTCTACTAATGTGTGAAAATCAAATGCAGTGTTAAGGTTTCATGTGTCCCATCAATGGCTGAAGTGATACTACCTAAATATCCTCATTTTAAATAGGTAAAGTCCTGAGAACTTACTTTTCTTCCTTTTATGAACTGCTTCAGTTTTAATATTTTCTATTTTGGTATTTTCTATGTGCTGACCATAGTATCGTTCCAAGACTGATTCATGGGACTAAATTGTGCTGGAGGCATACACATACTGATCATTACCAACTTAAGATAGGAAAAATTCAGGAGTTTCTCACAGTGGTGAGTGTCACAGGTATAACAAGTAAGTGGGTATTTTGGATAACATTGGATAGCATACATTGGATATTTTAAGATAACATTTGGGTTTTATTGTAGAGGGAAGGAAAATCAAAACATGTAGATCAAGTGCATTGTTACTTCCATTGACTAAGAGGCAAAATCTTTCCTAGATTTTTCTTGGTTTTCAATTACTGCAGCCTGCTTGTCTAGAAGTTACAAGCAATACTGGTCTTTAAAAAGGATAATATAAAATCCATTCATAATGGCAAACATACTAATTCAAAGCCGGTCTTCGCCAAACCCTTGTTCCTCAAGCAGATGGACTCCAACAGAAGTTTGGAAGCATTAGGCATCTTTGTCTGTATTTCCTAAGGAAGGTCTAGTGCAAGAACAGGAAAAAACTACCTAGTTGCAAGCAGGATGTATAAGTTTTAATATATAATTTTCTTGGGTGTATTTTTAATGTTATACCTCATGAAAACAAGAAAACACATGAGATTAACATCTGCCTGACCCTTTGAAGATGGGAAGAGCTCTTGACATTAGCTTTACACAGTCCAGGCGGAAGGAAGGAATGAAAAAAATGGATATATATTGCTCAAAAGGCAGTTCCATGAAAAAAGGCTTAATACCTCACCTAAAGAGACTGAAGGGCAATGCTGCCTGATTCAAAGAAGAGTGTAGTGTTTGCTTCCTATGGAATGATTAAGAAAGTGATTTTGCATTAAAGTAGCAGAAGGTGAGACCAATTAGCACATAAATTGCAGAAAGAAAATTTAGAAAAGAAACAATTTACTGACATTGTCTTTTACCCAACCTCTGACATCCTTTTTCCTCTGTATTGATGAAAAATGAAACCTCAATTGTCTGACACTTTTTCTTGTAAAACAACTTTCTTGTAAAATTCTCAGTGAAAGTTCTTCTAAATTGATAAAATGCAACTGTTAAGGTATTCATGCTGTGATACAGACACTGAGCTTCAAAAATGTTATTGCATGCTGCCCTATTTTATGTGAGTGCTTGGTCTTCTAACATTAGAATGTTTTATTAAATGTGAATTTTTGCTTGCATTACAAAATGTAACACGAATTCATATGCACAATAGTAAAATCTGAAGTGAAGTACGATTGCCAGTAGGTTAGTGAATTCTGTAATGTCTCGGGTTTCGTATTCCCTCCACTCCATTCTTTTCTTTTTCCTATGGCTGAGTGTACAATTGCAATTTCCACTCTAAACAGAAGCACACAGAAGAAATAAATCTATACTTACACATCAAAACCAGACTGTGTGATAGCACTAATAAACATTTTTGGTATCACATACCAAACATTTAGCCCTTCGGTGTGGAGAGGCATTTCTCAAACTATTCTTGGGATTTCTGCAGTTGAGTATCAAGAAAGCAGTATTTCAAACCCTGTATTTCCTTTTCAAAGCCACACATATATACTCATCTCACCTATTAATTCCTCAGTGTTAGACATGATGGATTAATTCATGTGAGAAAATTAAAACGAAAGCTGTCAACAATGGTGACACCCCTCTGTCCCCCTTCCCCCTAAAGAAACAGGAGGAACCAGGCAACGAGTTGCAAATTTGCAAGAGTTCATTTCAGTGACTAAATTTATTTGCTTTAATCCCACCAGGTTCAAGTGTTTAACAAAGGCTTTCCTCCTGAGCAGAGCTACCCTGGAAATTGCCCATTTCCTGGGGTAGCAGTGAGATTCAGGGCTTCTTGAATCCTCTGAGGCAGAGCCCTCAGACAGGTCTGTGTGCAACCGCCAGCAGTGGTGTGGCAATGTTTTTCTTAGCAGCTGGGGAAGTTCAGAAGTTATAATGGAAAAATTTTCAATGACTTACCAATTATATCTGAATATGATTGGAGTGCTGCTTTGATGTTGCCAACATTGTATATGAAAGTATCTAAGTTTTCCAGATGTTTCCTCAATAAAGCAAAGCATTTTGGCTTCCAGTGACTAAATCTTCCCTATATATTCAAAGCTCCTTTTCAACCACAAAAAGAAATCCTAGATGAATTATACCAATAAAATTACAGTTAGACAACTCTGTTATCTGTGTCCAAGCCGGGCTGGAGTTCACAGTACTGAATAATCTAAGTCTGTTAAGTTCAGACCTTTTCCTGGATGGGATATAAACTCAAACCTGTCCCCTTTGTACCTGTTGGAAATTCAGATATGTTCATCCCTTGGTGGCTTCTCACGTCAGTCTTCAGCTGAGGGGAAGGTAGAGTGTTTTTCCTCCAGTACGATTTCAGGCCCTCAGTCAACATCACAGCATAGATATTTCCAAAGGATTTATTATTGTATTAAGTTAAATTTTAAGCTTAAAATAAAGAGGTTTTAAATAAAATTCTAAAAATAATCGTGACATTTATCCAGGAAGTACAATGATGCCAGATTGGCTCTTCAGACATAAGGACAGGTGTATTTTGCAAAGAACAGTTAAAAAAGCAATTGAGAATAAAGAATGAATTTAGCCATGTGGTGCTTCTGTGTCTTGGGAATTCTGAATTTGAGAACTGATGTCATAAAATATCAGTTATTAAAAGGTCTTGCAGCAGTGGTATTCACAGGTTTTATTACCCCCAGGACAAAATTTCTAACCTTGCCTTGGAACAGGGCCCTTTTAGTGCCTGATAGATTGAAACTCCATCAACCAGAGAATGACTTTAACACAATATTGAATTAAACTTGTATTACTACCAACCACAGATGGAACTTCATCTGTTGTAACAGCTACAATATTTAAGAAGCCTCAGCCATTGCACTGAAAACATTTAAGCAGCCTTTAATATATTTTATGTTTGTCTTATTGTAACCACCAACTATAACTAAGACTTTACAGCTGTATTCTGATCTGAACAGAAAAAGAAGATAGTAAGTTTTCAAAATTACTTTAAACTGATCATTTACAGGTTTATCCATGGTTCTGCTTTTCAGAAACTTTTAACACTTCTGCTGAAAACATATGAATAAATTATTACTATAAAAATAATAAATATTTTTGTTTAATATTTTACATGAGATAATTTCCCAGCTTATGTGATATCATACTTTTAGAACAGTTTCAAGTATGAATAATTTTTTTAAAGACTTAGGGATGACCTGTGGTGTTGCTGAGCCTGACAGCGAAACTCCCATTGACGCATCTGCTGGCCAGGATTTCACATCAGTCTTCTGGACTCTCATCCAACGCTCTTTGGCCTGTGGTGCCCTTTTGGGTTGATCCTGAAGTGCCTTCGAGCCACATTCAGCACCAGCTTCTGACAAAAATACCTCCATTGGAAATACAGTAGGGAATTTATATCTGCCTATGCAGTTGGGTCGGTTGCATCTGCAAATACAGTTGGCAATTCAACACTCCTTGCAGATTTTCACTCCGACCTTTTTCAATCATAAATATGTCAACCATAGAGCCAGGTAGTCTGTTGCTGGGGTAACTTAGAATGTACAGTAAATACCAATAAATCATCACATACTCCATATTGATACTTAATACAATAGACAGATTAAACACTACCCACATTTTGACTTTTCCTGGTTTTGATGAATTAACTCAGGGTGTTAGGAAACGGAGTTTTGGGTACTTCCTTTCAGAGGGGAATAATTTGATTTAAGCTTAAAAAAAAACAACAAACAAACAAACAAACAAAAGCACCAAAACAAAAAAAAAAAAGTTGAAAACCTCGGGGAGAATGTTTAACAGTTTTGTCCTCGGCCAGAAGAGGTCACCCTTGTGCGTGGCATAAAATGAATCTGAACCCTTTACCCCTTGCTCTAGGTCACTGTGAAATAGTGGCTTTGGTTTAAATGAAAATTATCATATGCATCCTTTCCTGATCTTGGGGGAGTTTTAGAATCCGGGCTGGACCCAGGTTCCACACCCCAATCATTTGTTTACTGGGCACAGTCGTTCTGCTGGTGGTGCAGGTATCTTTCAATCCCTATCATTGTCTGAAGCTCTTCACTTGTTTCTCCCTGTGACATGATTCACTTGATTAGCTCATGTAGGCTTAAATGAGGGCAAATGTCTCTGAGATCAATATAGTTATGTTAATTCATAGTTGGTGAAAGGTGAAAAATGAGCTGATATCTTTCAAGATATAAATTTATTATTTAATATTCAATTTTTTGAAAGAATTGTTTTTAACTTTACAAAACTTTTCTTTAAAGCAAAACTATTACTATAAATTTTGTTTACTCTCCTGCTGTTCAAAATTGGAGATGCAAGAGATGTCTTTTTATGACTACTGTGCATTCCTCTCCTCCGTAATTGGGTGCAGGGATTTCTAATGCAAATTCAGTTCATCCTTCCTGTCTCTGGGCACAAAACGATGACTGCTCATCTGGGACTTTTTTCTTTCTTTCTTTCTTTCCCTTCTGTAAAAGAAAAGCAGTGTCCTTTCACACATGTAACCAAGATCTGGAAGTCTGCCAGCTTCTGTCTGACTCATCATTTTCAAAAGATACTGTGAATGCTGGGAATCAAATTCTAGCTGTGAGACTGAAGGTAGACACTTGAGTGCCAAATTCCATTGCCACTTTACCATTCGAGCTCACTTTAATGAACGAATGCAAAGCAGAAAGCAAAACAACTCTTTCTGTTGCTACCTTACTACCAATCATCACAGAGCCAACATGGCTTTTTATACTAAGAATATGAATAATGTACAAAAGAATTTTAGAAAAATACCTTTAGGCTAGAAAACTGAGACTAGTCTTAGTATTGTTTTTCATGAAAATAAGACTTGCTTTGAAGTATTTATGCTACTTCCTTACTATTCCCTTGGCTATATTTTGTTTTCATAATGTTTATTCAGTTAACTTAGTTATTTTTGTACTTGTCTGGTCTTAATACCTTCTCTTTTCCCCCCTTTCTTTTGATTCATTTTTTTTTTCAGTTTTCTCAGACTGATTTATCTCTGTCAAGAATTGCAAGGTGTCGGACATAAATCCATTACTTACGGTATGTCCATTGCTGCAAAAAAATGTGTTTCACATGAAGCTGATCTTTTTTTTTTTCTTTTCAGTTTTTAAACACTATTTTCTATTCATGGTACATGAGGACTAATCTTTAAGCATAGAAAAATATAACCTAGGTGTTTAATTTTAAAATCTGTGCAGTCCTAAGTAAATGTTTATTTCCATAGAGTTCGGGAGGCAGTACTACTGGGGGTGTTCAGATATCGTAAGTACTAGCCATAACTTTCAATCCATATGTAAATTAAAGTTATGCCTTCAGGGACCTCCTTACTCATTTTTACAACAACAGTTGTGAAAAGTTTAGGCTTTGGTTCACATTATTTTAATACATCTTGAATGGTGGGAAAAAATATTGACAAAGTATCAGTGCAGACAACCAACGTTGTCTGGAATGATAGCCATAAGAGGCTAACATTCTCACTAGATCTATTTAAAAATAAATTACTTGTTCTTCTGCTACGTGAACATGACATAGGGACTGGAAAAACCTAAGCAAAAGCGTTAGTGTTTAGATTGCTGGGTCTTGCAGCTTACATATCTTGTGGTAGAGGTGGGGTTTTTTTCTGTATTTAGTTGACTCATTTCTTAGGTTTGTACTATCAGAGATGACTCCCAAGTGGGACTGAGATTTTATGCTTCCAATCACTGTTCTGACACATAAACACATATAAGCTTAAGCCACTGAAGTTAAGGACAAAATTCCTGTTGATCTCAGTAGGTTCAAGATTTCACCCCAGGCATCTTGGGAGATAGTACTAGCACTTCATAGCCTCACTGTGTTTCTTTTGACAGAAACTAAAACAAAGACATATTTTGAATCTTGTTGGTTTTAAGCTGGTGTATTGCCACGACCCACATTACTCATTATATGTCTTTCTGAACATTGAAAATTATTCATTTCTGAACATTGAAATTTATTCATTTTCTGAAGATTGAAATTTATTCATTTTTTGCAAGAAGGGAAAATTGCAGGCATCTGTATGCTATGCAAAGTGTGTATTTATATATGTATACATGATGTAACATTCATCATGTTCATTCATTTAAGTCTATTGAAATGATTGTTTGAGCAAAACCCCTATTTTTTTCCTTCATTTGACAATAGGGGTAGATTAGAAACTGCTTGAAATGTCAGGCTGAACCTTGTGGTTTAGTCAGAGGAAACTGCCTCAACCTCCTTGTAAAAATCACAGCAACTCCTTCCCTTCATGTGTTGGAACTTGAATAATATTCAGCCTAAGATTCAGATTTACTTTGATTAAATGTAAATGTATTTAATAATGCATAACGTAGCTCAGCTGTGGTCTCAAAGGTGTGTATGGTAAGAACAAACAACACTTTCATATTCATTCCTTAAGTTACTCAAATGAGGGAACTAGAACTGTTTTCATTGTTACGTATTCTCTGCCTAATTTCTGCAAATCCAAAAATTAACACGTGTTCCCAAATTAGAAAGTGAGCAAATTACTTGTTTACCTTCTTGTGCTTAGTTTACGCACACATCTCCAATCATACAGAAAAGTTACTTTGTCAACCAAAAAACCCCATTAACCTGAATGAAAGTATTCCACAATGATCCATGGATCTATGAATCGCATGTATTATATGGATCTAAGATGGTGTGTTCCTTGTGAACACTAGAGAGTGTAAAAGAAACAAACAAGCACCCTTTACAATGTTCATCACATCTTTTTCAGATTAAAAACCGAGCTCAACATCTGCGTAATTTAAGTATACAAAATATTATTTTGCTTACTGGAGACACCAGCCATTTTTCAACTACTACTTGGTAAAATTATTGACTTGATATTGTCAGTACACATCCAAAAGAACTAAACATGACAAAATCTAGAGGCTTTCAAAAGAAGACTTTCCCCTCTCGATTTTCTTACTGTGCTTTTAACGGGCAGTTTCCCTGTAACTTTCTATCAAGTTTTGGTATGAATTATGTTGATTTGAAACTGGAATAACCATATGGAAAATTGGGTACTCCTGCATTCCTTTCCCCCCCACCCCCTCTTTAGCCTGCTGTATGTTTCCTGTAGATCATAGCTGCTTTTCAAAGATGATAACAGTATTATAGCATACCCCCACACAGACCATATATTTAATGCTCCACTTTTATGTAATTCAAAGTTTTCCCTGAGCCTCCAGTACACAGCAATGTGATAATGACCAAGTACCCTTTTTTCCCTCCTGTTTCTGTAACAAATATTACACACTGAACACTGTTTGACAAAACAAATATCTACCCGAGGTAGAATTGATCATCTTATTAATCAAGTTGGGCATTAACAATCTTGCTAACTGAGAAAAGGCATTATGCAGCCAATGTTTGAATGTGAATTCAAGGTTACAGCAGTTCAGTCTAAACTGCATTATTTGACAGAGAACCGTGGGCAAGATTTACAATATATCTCTCTGCTTTTTAAATGGGACATTTATTATATTCTTCTAGATGCTCCAAGGAATAATGCTCTTTAGCATTAGCTGTTGAGATTCTGCTGAACATCAGTTTTTCTGTAGACAATGCTGCTTGAGGCAGAGCTCTAACAAGACATTGACTTCCACATCGCCTCCAAATGCTCCTTATTTCTTTCTTCCTTCCTTGCATAATCACCCTCACCTCTAGAATATTCTGTTTCAGAGGATCTTCAGACTTGTTCCTGAATGAAAGAAGTGGAAAACACAGCATTTATAGCCACAGGACTGAATGTTCTTTGTTCTCATTCAGCACAAATGAACCCAAGACACGGAATTTCTTGGTACGCAGATACCTCTACACCTCTGTGCCATTCTGGTAGCTTTTGGGAACTATCATCCATAGAGCAGTAAAAAACAGAGACAAGAGCTTGAATGTCCAAATTCAGCTGTCAGAATTTTTTTTAAAAATAAAGACTATTGTAAACCATCATTAGAAAACATCATATCTTCAACAGGTAAAAAAATATTTTATGAAAACCCTTTGCCAGCCTGCCCAGCCACCCCATCCTTCCTGTCACAACACTTTTCCAGAAATGAAACATGTCACAAATATGTGATATGCTGGAAAGACATTTACAGAGACTTTTTGCATTCAGTATTATGGTTTCATCAGCCCTTACCTACTAGGTTTAGTTGAAGATACTACTGTTGCCTCTGTACTCCCTTCTGCCTCTTCAGTGACAAAAGCCAGAGACAAGACAGACTTCACTTTGGCGGCAAGAGTTCTCAGAGGCTGAGCTCCTGCAGGGGTCCTACAGCAGCCTGCAGACTCTTTTCTTGGGTACTCTAGAAGTGAAGTACTAGCATCAGCTGTGCCTCTGCTCTAAGTAGATAACAACAACAACCACTCCCTGCCCTGCCCACCACAAAAAGCAGTACACTGTAGAAAAATGCATGCTCCTCTTTCAAAAAAAAAAACAACCCACAAACAAAAAAAAAACAACAAAAAAAGAAAGAAAATAATTAACTATGGTCATGAAAAACATTTCCACAATCCACATTATTTATTTATTTTTAAGAAATCTTGTGATTTCTTTATATAGCTAGAGATTTTTTTTACTTTCTTTTTAGACTTTTATACCATCAGTACCCATTTGTCTAGAGGGTAGATAGGCATCTGTGTAACTACATCTGTGTAACTTGTAAGAAACACTTATTTTCAAGCGGGTCATGAATAACTGTCTTGTTCATACTTACTGTCCTTTTCAGTTTGCATTCAGTTGCAGGTGCAACTTCATGGTAAGGCAATGCATACTTTGAAGGGAGGACATATTTCAGTAGAGGTCAAAGAAAGGCAGGGAAAAGATGGATGGATGCTAATATTTTCAGTGCTCATGTCTGAACCATTTGTCATGGGAAGAATCAGTTACCTTGTATTACAGCTATATCTTTGACTTGACTGCAGAGCTAGTCTTTGGTCTTGTCTTAGGCATATTGTTTTAAAACCAGTGCACACAGCACAAACATACTTAAAGGCTGTGAGGCAAGTGGGCATAATAAGCAAAGCAAATTTTCCAGCCAAGAAAATTTTTGGCACATCAGAGAATGGGTTTTTTTTGGTACATTCTTTAACCTCAATATTTTCACAAAAAGAATGAGTGCCTCCTTTTTCAGTAGTCCTGCAAATACATATAACAATGGAAAAATAAAATCTCATATGGAGATATCATACCAAAATACAAGCACTGAAACGTTACATGTCTCTAGGTATATAAAGAAGATTAAAATAAAAAGAGATAGGACAGGAAACAAGGAAAGGCAAAGAAAGGCAAGAAAAAGCAGACAAAAATCATGCCAGTGAGACAGAAGACTTTTTCTGGAGAATGACTGAGTCTCTGGTAACATGTTAGTAGGTTCAGGAATATGTAAAAACATTTACAGATTCATTTTTGCAACTACTTTTCTAAGTCTGTTACAAAGAAGAGTACTTTTCATATATTTAAATGCTAATCAGGCTTCTAGCACATTTTCCATTAAGCCGTTCTCCTTGTTTTATGAACAGGATTTGAAGAACTAGAGAATTCAGACAGGAAATGTTATCATTCATTTACTGATCTTTGTTGACAATTCGATTATCCTCCTACCACCAGAGCAAGCTTTTCAGTATGTTGATGAGTAATACGATGCCAAGTTTAGTGTAGCCAAAATGACAACAAACACGTTAATGAACAAGGCTGTAGTTATTTCAAAACTGCTGACCTGACTAATATATAAGCAAACAGAGGGAAGTTATAATATGTTAGAGTGTCTTATTTTGAAACCCATTTTCTGTAGCTAAGACAATCTCAAATAATATTGGTATAAAGAATACCTGAAGTTGCACAACTGGGAGTTTTCAGTAGTATTGAGAGTAATTAGTTGTCGAGCTACCAGTAAAATTTAACAGTTGAATGTGAGATGGGAAGATAAGCACATGTGGGTTAGGGTACTTTCATGACTGCAGCTTAGCCCTCCTAAAGCAGACACACAAAACCAGAACAGACATTTGAATTAAACTCCAGTCCTTCCCAACAGGAAGTACTATCGCTTCACAATTTATGCAGCAATCTTTAACAAGAAAAGAAATAAGAATGGAAATACACAGGAAAGTATGCAGAATACTCCAAAGAGGAAAATTTATGCCAGTTCTTAACCAATTGTTTACAGGGACAGGCTTTCTGCCTTCCTCCTGGGCACAGGAGGCAGGAAGGGGTGTGGGTCAGCCTGAGAGCGACTCGGGGATAGATCTGCCAGCAGGCAGAGAGATGGAGCAACTGCTGCTGTGCCTTCCTCTTGCAACACTTGGAATGTAGTCAAACATGGAAAAGCAGAAGGGAGATGTGCTCGGCCCTGCTAAAACTTAGCTACAGTAAAAAGTTCAGGACTGAGTTCATCTGGAGCATACAGCTCGACTACTCTAAACTGAAATAAACTTGGCTACAGAATTACAGGACTGTTTTGGTTATAGTTGCCCACATACCCTGTGTGATCTAGGTGAAGCAGAGTAGTTGGCACATCTACTCAAGGATTTAGAAACTAAACTGAAGGATCAAGTCAGCTCTAACATTTTTTAGCTAGTGAGGGTCTCAGGAGAAAACTTTGTAACTCTCTGTATTGCCTTCAAGCATTAGAAAGAAAAAAAAATGTATGGAAATTTATCTTACAGTGCCTTCATTATTGCTTGTTACCTCCTTCTTACATGTTTCCACCACTGGGTTATACTGCTGCTGCAAGTGGCTATGAAGACAAAACTAAAAATATTTTAACAAAGTTTCTTATTTCTGGGTGGAATGAACCCTATTCCAGTGTCCATTGTATACAACTGCCATAAAAAACTGTAGAAAAAAAAGAGATCCATAGTTATATTACAAATCCCACAAACTATAATCCATAAAAGTTAAAAATAGATTAATTTAGTCACTGGAAACTTCTAGTATAATTCTCTGATTAATTTTGGAGATACATATATATAAATATATATATATATATATATATATATATATATATATATGGGATTTGGGGAGGCTTCAACATGAACTTTCAGCTCTGTAATCATTGAAACTGTTGTTTATTAAGAACAATAGTGATATACAGGCCAGACATTTGGTTATGACCATGATTGGATTGAAGATAAGTTTTGAAAGTCACCATTGAACCTTTTTAGCCCTGTTCTTCTCTGTAGCAGCAATTCTCCCTACGCTCAGATGGAGAAACATAAGAGCTGGTTTAATGTATGCCAGGCTCTGAAGGATGCAGAGCTGTTTAAAAGCACAGCCTAAGATCAAAGTGCTGCTGTTTCAGCCATACACCCTGGTTTTCATCTTCATTCTTTTTCCCCTGTCAGCAGCAGAGACGCCAAATGTATTAAAAACTTCTATTCCACCAGGAGATGACTCTTACTCTCTGATCACTCTTAGATACTTCTCCTGAATTACTTGGCCTTTAAACCAGATGGCACTGATAGTTCAGAGCAAAGCCAATGTATTGGAAAATTTAGTGAGTTCCATTTCTCACTTTTATCTGACTACTGCATAGCTTTTATTTTTATCCCAGTTTCTAAAGGGATGTGTTAAAAACAAGAATGTGAATTGCGCATGACAAAAGATACTGCATTAGATTATTGTTGTCATACTATAAAAGTTCCCTTCTGCTTGCGTTTATATGATGCATTAAAATAGATATAATCACATACAATTAGATGAGACTGAATCAAGAATAAATCTTTTGTCAGTGGGCCTGTCAGTCTCATGGTGCCTTTTGTGGGAACAAGTTTTCGGTACCTTTCTTTGACCTAATAGCTAAAGTTCATGATCTTATGTAAATAAATTGATAACGGACTGATTTCTTCTAAACTGTTGTCTTTTTATATGAAAAAAAAAAAGTAGTTTTATTGAACTTTGAGAGTAACGAGGTGGGAGAAAATATCTTTTTTTTCCAGCATGCTAAGGCAAAGTTTTGGCCTCAGAATTCTCTCTTTCCTCCAAACTGTTCTGAGAATATAGCTTCTTTTTGTTTTTTCCTCCGGGCTCTGACAGATGTTTGCCAATGAATTTAATGGCTATATGATAAAACATGATATTCACTTATCTATTCTACCAGAATTTACTGGCTTGTAGCAGGAGAAGCAGAAGGAAATATGCCTTGTTACCTCAGTTAAGTTCACAGCTCAACATATTAATTCAAATAGCAAAAGGCAGTGGATTTATGGTAAAAAAACAAGCCTATGAAGAAACGCTCATGAGGGGTGGGCATGCATCTCTTCTAGTACATTCAGCATGAGCAGAGTGGCAAGACACACAGCCAAAGTTACCAATGTTGTAAACCAATGCAACTAAATCTAGTGCAGTCTTTAGCTTCTCTGATCAGGATGCAATTTGCTTCTCAGGAACAGATAATATTTCAAAGAGGGTATGAAGGCTAACATACACCTTGAAATCATTTTTGTTTTGTTCTGTTTTTTCTATGAATAGAGACTTTGAGTAGAGAATACCTTTCCTAGACTACAAACAATTTGTGTGGTCTAGAAGCTTGCAAAAAGGAAAAACTTGCTGCATAGCTCTTCATTACTGTGTTATCCCATCTTCGGCTAGATCCAAGGGGGTATGATCCAACCAAAAACCATCACTCTGATACTTTCCTTAGCCCACTTCTGCAGCACCATAATTTGATTGTCATCAGCAGAGATATTTATGATTTTACAGGCAGAAATGAGAGAAGAACCAGATTCAGTGGTAATTTGCCTGGGCCGTGCTGAACTAAAAGTAGAACAAGTGGTATAATACTGTGTATTGCTGGATTTTCACACCTACATGAGTGTATGAATGAATGGTTTAGGTAAGGTTCTCACTTAGAGAATCACCATCAAAGGTATGAGAGAAATAGTTTTGGTAGGAATTTGTGGGAGTGCAACTTCACAAAGTTTGATGGCAAGGTTCTCTCTATTACTTTCTACATAAATCACATAAAGAAGAATCAAATTAAAATTGAGCTGGATTGTGACTAAAAATGTAAAAGGGTAAGGGAGACCTTCCCACTGAGTCATGAGGTTCAGTGGACCTCCTTGCTTTCTGAACTCTTAATAGAGCTGAGGTGCGGCTAGATCAAATCCTAGCCTTAGACTTGGTCAATGGTTTGTGTCTAAAGATAGAATGAATATTCACAGATTAAGGTTGATCGTAGGATTTTGGGAGTACTTAATCGTTAATTAATTTATCATTTACAAAGTGAATCAAATAGGATTTACTTAAATTATAATAGTGGCTTATCTATGGATTCAAAATGGTAATACTCATACTATATTCATTATGAAATTACTAAATCAATTCACACACACAAACACATAGACACAAAGGAAAAGAAATATAGAAATATATGTACAAAGGTATACCTCTTAAAAGTTCCCCTTGAGTTCAGTGAAATACTCACATTGAAAGCCTTTGCATTTCTCAATGGCTGAAGGATTGAGCCTTGAGAAGCAGGAAAATCATCCTAGGTCCCATCATCAGCTTTCAGTGGTGGTCCCCCTCATATGGCAAATTTGGGAGTTTGTGAGCTCTGAGAGGTATCCCATCCAGAGGGAGATGCTGTTCACAGACTGCTGCGTCTGGAAGATCTCAGTGTGCCTCACTTAGGACCTTTGTTTATAGATTCAGAGATGACTGGCTTTAGCCATCAGCAATTTTCTGTCCTGACTCAATGTGAGTTGGTAACTAATGGAATTTTTCTCAAAATTCCATTGACAGTGGTATGATACCACTCAAGTGTTCCCAGGGTTGTTGCGGATGTTACGGTCCAGACAAGGAATGCTCCAAGGCTAGCAGGTGTTGCTGCTGTTGAGATAAGGGACGTTTCGGGTACAGCCAGTGCAGTTTCCCACCTCAGCCGTGCAAGAGTTGCTCGGATGGTCAAGGGATGCTTACCTGCCCAGCTCAGCACGTGGAGGCTCAGGCCTAACAGGGATTCCTGAGATTCTGAGATTATAGAGCGGCCCAGGTGAGGGGGGGGGGGGCATACACCACCGCATTGGGGCATCCAGCTGTGAGTGCTATGAGTAAAAGCTATGAGGGCACTGTAAAAATCAGTAAGAATGTGATTCAAAATTTGGTGGGATTCCGACCCAATGGGAACATATCTTTTTAACTCAGCAAGCTGTGAACCAGACACTAACGGTGCGTTTCATGCTTTCTGCTGTCAGAACAGCTTCTTCCCTTCTGCAGCTCCTTCCCACCACACATGCCTATTTGCCTTCTGTCAGTGAGCATTTCTCTTTCCCCATAGTGAACTAATTAAGATATCAGTAAAGAAACACTGTTCCCTCCCTCCACCCCTCAAATGAATAATTTCTGATCATCAGCTCACCCACTATATATCAGATGAACAGCAGTGACAAAGATGGGAGGACTCTGTAGATGAGGATGAGAAAAGAAGAGTATTGTCTTTTTTGGTGGGGAACAGCTATTAGGCTTGCTAATGTCTGATGTGAAATCACAGACTAAATCTTTAGGATGGATTTTGACAGGAATAAGCAAAGTAGGACTTGATACAACAGAATGGTACAAAGTACTCTGGCCATAAACCAGGCAAAGACACCACCCTGAATTTAGCTTTAAGGAGTACCATATTGGACTCAGCATTTGGGATGGAAAGAAAATAAATCCTGTAGGCTCCTATTTAAATCCCAGGCTATATTTTTATTTGCAAATGTAAGAAGTACAGATTATTTTTTTTCACTTACAGCCATGGGGTGTGTGTGTGGGAGGGTGGGTGGGAGCAGGGAGGGGAAGAGCCAATTCAGCCAATTGGGCATTAGCTTTCAGGTTTTGTACAAACTGCAAAAGCTATTGATCACAACAGCTTAAGAGATAAAAAACATTTTTTAGAGAAAATACGAAAACTTGAGTTGAATATAAATCTTGATATTTTCTAATTATTAATTTATATTAGAATCTTCAGATCACTGTTAGCTTATTTGGCTGGAAGATACTTCATGATCCTCACTATCCTGAGTCATAATCATAGGAGAAAATAAGAGAGTAATTCTATTTATCAGTATAATAACACTCTTATAACACCAATATTAAACTATAAACATGATTTTTTATCAATTTAGAGTATCACATCAGCTGTGGTCTATGCAGTGTTACTACTTGACCAATTCTGATTCCTGATACAAAGAAACTAAATTGGCAACCTCTGTCTTAACAGTTTTGAAAGTTTTTGGGGTTTTTTTTTCATCTGCAAAGCAAAACAATTAATACAGCACTGTAAATGCTACACAATTAATCATGATCAGCACTCTGCAGATGCCTTGCGGGGAAGCCTGCCAAGCAAGCCCACCAGCACTACTTTGGTGACCTGACCTAGTGTGATGAATGAGAGGATTCCAGTTGGTGAAAGACAGCAAACCTGGCCTTAAATGTATGGGCGTGCAATTCCAAGGTATGCGTATTTGACAGCCAAGAGTATTGTCTCACTGGATGGATACCTGTGGAATTGCATAGGGGAAATTGACAAATTAACTAGTGCGTGCTAAAGCATAATGACTGATTTATGCTTGTAAAGCGGATAAATAACAGAATGAAAGCAAAGACTATTTTTTCTCATGCTGCCAGTGGTGTTTCTCTGACAGTCCTATATTTCTTCTGAGAAATTCAATTTTAATACTATATCTCAGATAAAGATTCCGGACATACCACACACATTAGCTGAAATTCCATTCCATTGCTCATCCTCCTCTGCCTGTCTGCAAAGCCTACATATTTTCAGTATTCCTCATTTTTCTTGAGTTCGATTGTACTGTACAAATGCTGATCAAATCATGCTCTGTCATACCACAATAACATCAAAAATTTGAACTGCCCGTTTTTAGAGGGTATATAATGCTGATTTCACAGATGTGTATCATTAGGCAACCAGACACACAAAAATGTGCACCTGAGGTCAAGGCCTGCATAATTTTATTTTCTTTCCTTCTTTCCCATATGTGATCACTCGTGTCTCAGGATGCTGCAACTTTTTTTTTATCTCATCATCCTCAAATGCAAAGCAAGCTTGATAACTGCCAAAACTTGCATGTTCTGCAGCTTCACAGCTGTGATACATATGCTTGAGTGGCAACGACAGAACATCATATTAAGTCAAGCTCAAAATGAGAAGCTCTAGGCCATCTCCAACTAAGGGACTGCAAAAATGATGAGATGATCAACTAATCTGATCTTAAAGAGTCTGTAGAGACAGAGAGAATCATTCCAAATAGTCCTCAACACAATTAGAGAATTAAGGGAAAAACAGAGGCAGGGCTAATGCAGTAAACATCGTTCTAACATAAGGCGGGCAGAAGAGAAAGAATGAGTGTACTGGGAACAGAAAAGGAACAGTTTCTGGTTTGATATGAACGTTGAAACAATAAACAAGGAGAGAAGTGCCTTGGGTAGGAAATTACTGGAGGAAAGACACTACTGCAAAACCTGCAAGGTATTTAGTGACCTGTATTATTATGTTTGGACAATGAGCTAAACAAACTGAAGTTTTTAATTATACTTTTAACTTTCTAAATATAAAAGAAATAAGGGTTAGCTTTCAAAATCGTTGGCAATGTTTAGCAAACCTCAGGCTCACATCTGAATGGCATTATGTCCTGATTGGCTCCTGACTGTGTCTTTACAGTTAGCCAAAGCAAGCAGTACAATTTTTATTTCTCTGTATGTTTGAGATATTATTCCCTACAGTGAAGAAACATAGAACCTAATATAGGAATAAAAATGATGTGTAAACAACAATGACTTATTTATAATCATTGCTTTTACTGATTTTTTTTGACATGTGAATGTGTTCAGCTAAGGAGGTCTGAGGACTGAAATTGAAATGAATCACTTTATCTCATCATGTGCAGTTTAAAACATAATAAATGTGTTATTTATTTCTGTAAATATGCTTACTAAAGGACTGGAAGAGCTATGTGAGGAACTCCTAACAGGCCAAAGGGATGTAATACTTACTTTTTATTTATTAGGAGAAATCCTGCATTTACGTATTTTATCAGAATTCTTAATCTTTGGCAATGCATAAATATTAATAAAGGGCAAAAGGCATACCAAATCTGTACATCTGCAAATTCCAAACCTTATATTATCATACAAATTTTCAACAGGGCTAAATCCAGTCACCTTCCTGCCAGACTGATTAAAGATGAGAATATTCAGACAACCAAAGTTGTGGAAAATCCACTGCTGGAGTTCACTGAGCATGTATGATGAATTAGAGACCTCATCAGCTCACTGAAAACCCTAAAGCAGAAGCATCTTGCATCATGCCTCTAACTATCCATTTTGCCTGCCTATTTTGCCTATCATTGATGATACACTCTAATTTTAAGCAAAGTTTCCTGGTTTCCTTTCCAAATACCTAAGACAAAAAGATATTCTGATGATGATGCAATGTCTCATTCTCTACTTTAAGGTATGGAATTAATTTGCATTCTTATATCTGTTTTTAATTATTTTCTGTATTAATATAGGCTCTCCTGAGCTAAATTGTTATTTTCTGTCCACATTTTAAACCCCTGTTGGATGCCCTTTTATTATTTTGCAGTCTTCCCTCGGGTACATAACTTCTCTCAATTTATTAGCATCTGCAAATTCTGTTAATGAGCTGTTTGCTTCCACCTCCAGATCACTAATGAAGATTAAATAAAGCTGGATACTGCACTAACCCTTTGTATCCTGATTCTCCAGGATATCACACCATTGATCCAAATGAAGTGACAGCAACATAAAAGCAGGGGAACTCTGGAGATTCAAACCCTGTGGTTTGAATGTGCCTATGTCACTGTTATTTGGCTCTGCATGTCTCTACATTTTTTAGTAATTTCATAATCCATAGGCTAAGAGGAATTCTGGAATTAATGTTCCAAGTAATGCTACGTGAGAGAGTGTGGGGTAGCTGAATAATAATAAATTATGATGCGTTGGCTCTCCAAGTAAGGCTATTTCAATGGTAGACTGTGGGATCTTTCCTGATTCTAAGTTAGTAACATGCTGTAACTTACAGATAATCAGAAGTACACAGAAATAATAAATCTGATGTTAAGAATGGTCATAGGTTATAATATTAAACTTATCTTACAAAATTTTGGGTTAGCAGTTCAAGGAAGTGTAATCTGAAACAGGGATAGTCACTTGAGTGACACAATCTGTTAAATACTGTGCTAAAGGAACCTGTAGTAATATAGGAAAAAGTAATGCTTCGGAGTAGAAAACCTTGAAATACAGAAGGAAATAGACTGATGGCATCTTTAATGCAAAGAAATGGAAGCATGTTTAATGACATCAAGGAGACTTAGAAATTAAAAACAAAAGGAAAGCATTCTGCTTTCTTAAATATTTCTTAATAATTATTAAGAATATATTTCTTAAAATGTATTGACCTTGAAACACCAAGAAAACCCTACAATTTTCTCAGAGCTCCTCTGTAAGATGAGGTCATGTGCCACGTGACAAAATCCTCTTTCCTGTAAATGTCCTCATTGTTTTCTCTCTTCTGAAAAATACAAGTGATATGCACCAGAGTGTTTCTGGGAAAAAAACTCTTTTGACCTTGTAAACTGCATATCAAGATCCTCACATAACCAATAGTCCCAGGACTAATACCACATACCTTGGGGGTCTTTGACTGGGGAATGTTCATAAGTGACAGATAGGAAAAGCTTCCAAGGAGTTCCATGCCACTGCTGCAGTGTGTAAAGGGTACATGTTGCACCTCTACTGGCTTACTAACCTCGTGTGCCTAGGAGACTAGATCAACCCCTAAGCACACAGGCCATGTCTGTGCCAAGACAGTCACTGTATCATGCCTCTAGTCTTCATATTAGAGTCCACTCAGGCTTCTTACAAGCTTCTTCAGTAATTTAAAAGGCACATGTCAGTTTTCCTAGCTCCCCTGCTTTTCTAGACAACATCATAGGGCTGTTGGATTGGGGTGGTTCCAAACTAGCAATGGAAATCTACCACAATTGACGCAAAAGCTCAGTGAATGATCTTAAACTATGGCTCACAAGGCACTAAAAATATTCAGCTATGAAATCTGGAATCTCACTTAAAACTCACCAGCTAATGTAAAGAAGGTATAGTCAAGATTTTCAGTAAGATGTCTGTGCCTGAACAGTATGGGGAATCTGTATCAGCAGAAAACAATCCCTGCTTACATCTTAAACTTCCTAGAAGCTCTGTAGTCATTCATTTCCTCTCCCTGTCCCTCACTTCCCATCTTGTTGTTTAACGACTCATTGAAGAGTGAAGAATTCCATAAAATGCAATTTGCTGTGCCATGTACAGCCATGAGCTCCCTTAAGAGCAGTGTAGTCAATACAGTTTTGTCAACAATGAGTGGCACAGGAACATTTATTTATTTATTTATCTACTTATTTATTTATTTATTTATTATTTACTTATTTATTTGCTTTCTGGTAATCTGTTTAAGATTTTCTTTTACATATTTCTGTGCTGGAATGCATGACTGGAAGAAGAAACATCAAAACCCCAAACATTTGCAATTCATGGAAGCCATGTTAATATCTTAAACTTCTATAAACAAAGAAATAGTCAAGAGCCTGGAGCTATTTGCCCTTCTGAAAAGCATCTGGAGATTATGATGGAACTCCAAGTAGCATATGTGCTGTCACTGTGAACACTACACTGTAATAAGTCTGCACGAGTATGGATTACTGCATCTACATTTAGGCCTCCTAGTTCAAGAAGAATGTTAAGAAACTGAAGAGTATCTAGCAGAGTGCTACTAGATGGCCAGAAGCCTGGAGTACAGAACCTATGAAGATACCAGGACGGAGCTGGGCTTGTTTAGTCAGGTTAAGAGGAGGCTAAGGGCAGCCTAATAGCTGTCTACAGCTATTCGAAAGGCAATTAACAAGATAACAGACTGTTCCTCATTATCATTACATCCTCTGAATATTTACCCTGCAAAATCAGGTAAGAGTTGTAAATCATAGGTATGATGCGCAGGAAAAGCTATCTGACTTTTCTGACCCACATCCTCAGTAACACATGACTGCTACCTGTTCCCTAATCTGATAGAGCATCCTCCAGAGAAACTGAATTGGAATCATGGTGGCCTCTCTATAAATTTTTAATATTTTATTTGTTTCCATGAGAAAGGTGCATTTACCATGACCAGATGCCTAATTTTCTAGTGTGAGATAAGAATATTTTAAGGGCAATGTCTTCTCTCCATTCTACATGCTGAATAGGTTTGCCTCTAGTTAATGAGGAGGCAAGAGGAAATTTAAAGGCATAACCAAGAACTGTGGATAACTGACAAAACTTATGAAAAACTGCTTCAAGTTAATAGCAAATTTAAATACTATTCTAAAATCCTTACATTATTCAGTATCCCACAGAAATAACTTCTAAAAGGTTCCAAAGCAAATTTGAAACTTCAGTTGCCCCTGATAGTGGCAAGATAGAGGCCTTAAAATAACAAGGCAATTTAAAGAATTTAAAGGCTGCTACCACAATCATATTGACATATATATGACTGTTGCTTTCTGAACTGTCTACTAAATCAGTGCATGCTTTGCAGACAGAAATATATCATTACTTTTCTGGAAATATGGTTTAAAGGAAGATTTCAATGAATGTATTATGAAGTATCAAGAAGAAATCAATTAAGAACTTTCAGAAATTTTTGCACTTCCTCCTTTCTGCTGCTGGAAGCAAACAGGAGCTTTCCCATTAATTTGTATGGGATTCATAACAGGCAAAATTATCCCATTAATTTGAGAGTCATACCAAGGCATGATACTTTTGGAAAATGTATCCCAGTGGTATTGGAACATAGCTTAGTCAACAAACAGAAGTGACGAGAGACTAACTGGTAAAGACTGAACAGAAAAACAGTACAAAGTGCATATTAGGACAAAATCCTCTGAAAAGAGAATTCCAGCAGACTTTCTTTCTATAAAATTCAAGAGTAGCACTGTCATCAAATTGACAAATTGCATTCACTGGTGTAGCTAGAATTAAGAGCACTCTGTTACCGTCACCAACATAATTTGTAGTGTAAGTTAAGTCACACTGGCTTTATAGTAAACTCAATTCTCTAAAGTGAATGCAAAGACACCAAAGTGAAATGATTAAAAATGGAACTTGGAGGATGGTCAAAGTACTGGAAAACATACCTTATAGCCAAAGACTCAAAATCCATATGTTTAAAGTACCAAAGAAAAGCTTATGGAGAGATTTGATCACAGTGAATCTTAGGGGACTGACAAATTTCTTAAGGAAAAGCTCTTCAACATTTCACCCAAAAATCTAAGACGTGCCAAATTCTAGAAGTTACTACTAGAAAAATTAAACTTGGAAATGTGTTAAGAATTTTAAATAGTAAAAGTTATTAGGCTTTGGAACTAACTGTTAGAAGTATTGTGAGTTCTCTATCTCTTATAGTGTTTTGCTTTTAGTAGTAAGTCATCCACTAACTAGTTAAAACAATAACTAATACAGGGAGGATCAGGGGCCTGTATTATGAAAGAGGGTGGACTACATGATCAGAGTGTTTTCTTGCTGAATGTGCTGACCTGGTATTTAATCTGTGTGTTAAAAATTGCTGGATATAACACAGATGCAAAGAAATGTTCCAATGACATTTACTTGTGAATGTGATACAGAACTATTTTCTCAATAGCAGAAATGTTATCTATTGGCTTCTCTCTGTAATAAGGATAATATGTAATTTATTGCTTGGTAACTTTAAACAAAGTTTTATCAAGCTACCATTGATATGTCGAACACCTAATGTCTTTCCAAAACTTTTCCATAAAACTGCACATACAGCTCAATTAAAACTGCAGGAATGCAAACTATTTTTTAAAGTCCTATAAGCTTTGAAAGCTTAGAGAGAGCTTATGAAAAGTAATTTCAGAAATCCTCCTCCGACAATGTGAATGCACTAAATTAAATATAAATATACTACTTTTGTTTAAAATTCATGTAGCAAAAGTGGTCTTACAGGTTTTGCAGATAAAACAGCTGATTCAAATATATAAAGTTCAAAAGATTTTATCCTAAAGGAACTCTTTCTCTGCAGTTCAGGTCTTTAAGAAAAAGCTTAGTGCAGCTTTCGTTTCAAGATCGCTTCTTATAAAGGTTCAAAAGAGCACAGAGTAGACTTTGCAATATATGTTTTCTCTTAGGTTGCCTGACATTACTATTGCTCTCTTTCATTTTATCAAGTTGCTTTTTCAATGAAAACTTATCACTGAGGTTGACAAGAATGATGGCTTTTTCCCTCTCAGAAGGTGCTAAACTGGTTAAGTTTTAGGAGAAAGGGAACAATCTTAGAAGTCTGTAAATTCTATTAAACTTTAAGATTTTTTAAAAATAGAATAACATTTGAAAGAAAATACGAACTTTCAAAAATATGAAATATTGCCCATTATTTTACAGTGGACCAAGCCATCCTTTTGATTTAAGAGGTGTTTCTACTTTGGGCATTTGATTTCAGATGGCTATGGGGCATTGACATTGAAGCAGTAAGGGTTTCCTGCCTATTTTACAGAAGGTGAGAGACCATGTTTCGATTATTATTTTTTTAATGCATTTAGTAACTCAGATAAGGGTTTCTTCGTAATTTCCTTCTCTATAAGGAGGCAAGAATGGGAAAAGCTAAACACAAAGGATGGACCAAGCATAGCCTATTTGAAAAATGTGTTTTAGGGGAACAAATATGCATTTTGTAGTATAAGATTTAGAGTTTAAATAGGGGAAATGCAACATTTTTTTCTAGCCTACTCAGTAATCTATTTGCTTCATTCACAGTTCTCCATTTGCCTGTTCATTTTCTTCTGTAATTGAACAGGCATAATTTTTAGAATCTCATATAAAGTAACACTTCTTCTACACAGTGTAGATCAAATTTCAGATCAGATTGTGTCTGGCTATGTTGGCAATAAGGATAATATCGTAAGAATAAATTGTGCCTGCCTGACAAACTCTAATGAAAGGGTTGTTTATCTTGTTCTCTGTTTTTAAAGGTTAACTAGCTGGGCCTAATTTTATTAAGAGTAATCTAAATGGTTATATTTTCTTTTAAGGATGTGTATAAATTAATATTTATCTTTCTTTTAGGGTTTCAAACTAATTTCCAGTTGCTACATTTTTAATAATAATAAGAGGCTGTTGAGTAGAGACAGTTCTTGTTTTTTCTAAGAAAAACAGTGTCTGGAAAAAAATATTTTCTTGAAAGTTCTCAGCCCACACTTTCAGCCTGCCAATATCCTGTGCTGGACGTTACATGCAAGTGATACTCAAAGCAAGGAACAGCAATAATTCTCACACAGCAAGCGGTAGGATATATTCATTTTGTGTAAGAATTTATTCTGACGTTTCTATGATCTGACTCCTGGAGAAAGAGGTGTCTAAATCTAGAGTAGTGGTCCTTAACAATAGTTTTCTACTCAGACTAATGACTCAAGGTCTAACACAGAATATATTTAGAAGGGATGATGTTGCCAGCAAGAACATTTCAAAAATTGTTTCAATTCTGATTCTGTGATACTGTGGCACTCTGTCCACAGAGGACATGAGAATGATTTGTTTTCTTCCTCTTTGCAGCTTGTCTGACAACGCAAAAATTCAAACAAGGCCATCTCTGTGATCTTTGATCCTTTTCTTTGCTCTCCTTTAGATTTTGCCCTGCTAGTCAGTCTTTGTTGAACTGCTGTGTTCAAGATAGGACAAGTACTATCCTGGCCAACACCACACAGTTTGAAAAGGCCACTTCATTTGTCTTGCAGTTACATTATTTATACATGCTTATTATTTGCCTTTCATTAGCAGTGCTGCATCCGTGGCTCACAATCAGCCTTTGATCTTCTAAAAATTCTGTGGCCTCTTCTGCATAACTGTAATTTAGACCCTTCAGCTCCTATGAGACACAGCTGATTATTTATGCCTGTCAACCTCTGCATTTGTCCTTGTTGAACAGTATCCATCTTTCCAAGGATTATTTCTCCAATGTGAAGATCACACTGAATCCCAGTGCTGTACTCAAATGTGCCTGCAGTCACTCTACTGGTGAAGCCTGCTTAAGCAGAGTCTGTATTCTATGAAACAGCTGCTAATGACATTCTTGAATAGCTTCCATCCAGATCCCTGTGAAATCCTCCTTACAACATCCTTCTAAGTTGACAATGAACTTCAGAACTTGCTTTTATCCATCTGCATGTTCATCTTATGGCAGTTTCAACTAGCCATGCAAGGTATTGTTAGAAATCTTAGTGAAGTCAGTATATGTGATGCTATACAGAACCTCATTAAATGTCTCAAAAGAAAAATAAAGACACTTGATTATAACAAATGCTTGGTGTTTCTTACTTCTTTCTTTGTTATCTTCTAGATAGTCAGAAATAATTTGATTAAATAATTTCCAGGCATTAAAATTAAGCTAGTCTATAATTCATATGTTTCTCCTTTTAAAAAAGATCTGTGATTAAGTTTCTATGAGCCATGCTAAACTGCAGTCTGCTTGCCTTTATGTGAGTTGTGTCTACAGGGTTGGCACAGTCTACTGGATAGTAAGTGTGGGAATTAGCCATAGTCCAACCAGGGAATCATAGAATTTAGCAAAACCTGGTTTAACATCCTTGCACAAAATTCTGTGTTGCTGTGGCTGTAGTACTGACCTGATAACAGTCTTACACCTGACTTATGGTTCTGGTGTTCATAGGTATTGATGCAAAATAATCCTGGCTCAGTAGAACTATTCCCATGGCTGTCACAGGGACCTTTCACTTAAAACTTGAAACCCACCATGTGAAAACCAGAGGCTGATGGTTTTCATCTAACTCTCCTTAGCTTCAAAGTTATCATCATGCCAGTAAGCCTTTCCTCTGCTGAACACTTGGGAAACAACCATGTAATCTCATCTTTTCACCCAAGTTAGTTGGAAAACCTTACTTATTGTTAGACCATTCTTCTGACTGAAAGTGACTAAGGGTTAGCTAATGAAGTATGATCCTTGCTGCTGCTCAACGTTGCTAATATTGGTTCTTCCACTGCCTTAAAAATGTCTGAAATTCTAAAAGACTGACAATGGGGCAAGGTACACTAAGGGATAAAAAAAAAGATAAGAAAAAGGGTGATTCTTACACTTGATCCTTTAACAATAATTGTTTAACTGAACCTTCAGAAAGATTATATTTATCAGATTTCTAGCACTGTAAAATGGCAGGTTGATTTGAATGGCTGGCTCTGACCATGATCTTTCCTTTCACTTCTCCCCAAGGATGTTTAAGTCAGATCACAATCATTTATTATTGACATTTGAAAATGATTGTGGTACCTACAAGCAAGTAGGATGATAATTTCTTCAGCTGTAGTTTCACCACAGCTGTTTTCATTCTCACTACCCGAAATGCAGAGATCCACCTGCCCCTCTGCCATGTTCCTCAGAGCACCTATGAGCATAGGAAGCCTTGGGGACAGGGACAGCCTGTTTCCTCAATGAATGGTCATTGGTAGGTTTGGACACAATCATTGTTGGGCCACATCAGCGTAAAAAGCAGCTTTTTTTGCATAGCTGAATTTCTTACTGAAATTATGTATGATAAAGACATTTCTAAAATGATTGTCATAAGTTATAAAAAATCCTCTTATTTCACAGTAAGTGAAGCACAAAGTCTACTCCATAAAGCATGACTCTTCACTTCTTTGACTGAGTGTCCTCCCTCTTATTACTATGTGACAATATCTTAAAATCCCGTATCACTAATAGGAAAGGAGACTAATTCAAATAAGTTTTCTTTCCTTTGTGGCACCACCCAGAAAGATAAAACATGAAAATAATTAAATTGTCAGTGATTAATACTGTAGTCAATTTTATTTCAGATGAGATTATATAAAGGAAAGAACAATGCTTACAGCCCTTACAGACAGAAAATTAGTAATAAGAAAACCCCAGGATTGCTGTGTGAAGGAAATTCAAACCTATTATTTATTTTACCTCTTTTGGCTTATTTGCTAGTACTTTCTGCAGTCTTTCCATTAAAGTCTACCTTCCGGTATAATTCCAGTGGTATTTTCACAAAGAGAAAATAGCGTGTAAAAAACGTGTACATTTGCAAAACCACCCAGCAGAAGCAGAGCAATTCAGTAGGATGTGACATATCACAAATAACTACCGTCTTGACTATTTTACAATGACTAAATTTCACTGACAACATGTATTTTAAACCACACCTCCTGAAATTTTAAAAATCCATACTGGTTGCCCATGATATTTTTTTAGTAAGAACTATAGCACTGATGCTGGTCATGTTGGAACAAGCCTAGAGGCATAAATATGGCTTGTTGAAATGGTTCAGAAATGATGTTAAAACGTGATCTAACATAAAAGGAAATCAGAATGTTTCCACTCAAGAGGTACTTGAAATTTGTGTTTTTTTAATACCAAAAGAAAATGCACGGTGGGTTTACAGCACCATTTATTAAGACATTACTTATTTATATAAACCGAAGAAGATTCCACCTCGTGCTTTATGCCTGGGTAAAAGGTGCTGTAGCAAGGTCAGCGAGACATGGTGCCTTACCAGACTTGCCTGGGTGAGGCAGGAAAGCAGTGGTAGCTAAACATGGTTGTCACTCCGCTGAGTAATGCTTAAATATATCTCAGGCTTATGCTCTGCCAGAACCAAGTTTGTGAGGCATTACAGAGGTATTCAGAAATCCTGGCTTCTGCCAACTGCAGCCATTTGCGGAGACCTTGGCTGAAGAGGGAAACCCCATCAGAACCTCGACAGAAAAACCTCTCCTAGTGTCAGATAAACCAACAGTCTTTGTCCCAGACATGCCTGGAGCTTGCTACCACTTTCAAAGCCATAAGAAAACACATAAAGTAGCTCTCACTTAATTCTTAGTCCTTATGATTTTAAAGACAGACAGGCTGAAAAAAGAAGTATTTCTGGTGTCCAACTTAAAATCAGCATAATGGATTTTTAAATTAAGAGTATGGTCACAAACTCAGAGAATTATAATAGTATAGTACATGCTTCAGCTGTATTTTAATACAGTGAAATTGCACTTTGCATCAAATGATACAAGAATTGTATTACTTTATTCAAATTATTTGTCTAATAACACCTGGTACTCTGGCTATAATGTGAATAGTTTTAATTTGATATAAAGGAATTAATCTTGCTGTAATATAAGTTAGTGTGCATGAACAAGAAGTAAAATATTTTTCTGTTCTTCCCTGAGAACTTGCAAATCTGCACCTTATGAAAAGCAACCTGAAGGACAGAAGGTAAGACAATGAATAGTTTATATATAATTGACATGTTTGAACACCATTCACTGTGTTGTCTGATGGAAAAAAAATCAGTTGCTTTCCTTAAGGGGAGCATCTCTGAAGAACACAGGGTCTGCACAGCTCAGTAGTTTGCAAAGTCCTTCTGTCTGACAGAATACACAGAGAGTAGCAGCTCCAGTCCCTGATTTGAATTGCCAAATACTTAATGTTTCCTATTGTGGTGACCCTACCTTTGAATGAGCAGCTACAAAAAAATCTTGGTGCAGAGAAGGTTCGTTATGTCTATTGCTTTATGACATTTCAAGTTAAGCAAAATGTGTGAAACAGAGATACCAAAAGGAAAGCTTTACCATTCATATTCAGGCACCTAAACAGGTTGACTGTTTTGTCAGCATTACCCAGCATCTGCAGAAGGCAAATTAGATTGCTTTAATTTCCAGATAATATATGATTATGAAACTGGCATATTTTGTTACAGAATGAGTAGCAAATTTATGAACTTCATGCACAAAGTAGACTTTCTAGCTAGCCTACTGTTTTCATTTTAGTCCTATATCTTTTCTGTGGGTTTTCTGTTCTGAGCGCATTAGCCTTCTAAAGTTAAAGTTAACATTTTTGGTTAACCTTTTCACATGGCTTCTCTTGTTCTGCTGCCAATGTTCAAGGCTCAGCCCCTAAACACTTACTCTGTAAGAGCTATGATGACATATGAGAAAAAAAAACCCTGAATACCCTTGTTTATTTTCCAGGGCTATCTTGATGCATAAAAAATTAGAGGATCTCCATAAATATATTTGAAATGTTGTCCTTTTCCTCTGAGAATTTTTGGCAAACATTAGATAGGTGACTTGGCTGGAAAGACGACCAACATCTCTCAGGTTATTGGCTGCTGTCAGGTGGCTTGTAACTGGTAAGAGCCCTAGCTGCAAATGCTAAAAATTCTGTGTCTGAACTGAAATCTAGCAGTCACAAACTTGAGGTGTACCACCTTTTGTCACACAAGTAATCAGAGAAGTGCAAACACTTTATCATCCTTTATCAATCCTATACACACCATTACTCAGGAGGGCTCACTTTAAGGTCCAGAGTAAGATTTCAGGAGTGTAGAGTTCCCCCTCCATTCCTTTACCTCCCTCTGGAGATTCAGGCACGCTTATATCCCTCCTGTTGCCTTGTAAATTGTGCATGAGCTGTGAGCAGTTCAAGTAATGGTTCTCCTCTAGATTTCACATGTTAAAAAGATTCCTTAGATTTCAAAACCCATGAGCAAAGGATATTTTGGGTTTTTTAGTTTTTGGTCTTATCTGGACAGCGACTAGTATGCTGGAAATAAAAGAATCAGGGGTACATCTGTGCTAGAGGTAAATGGTAATATTCTTTCCCTCATATCACAGAGGACAAAAGAACAATGCAGAGAGATATGATGGACAGTTTAACTCTGAGAAACTCAAGTTGCTGTGCTTGGAATGCAAACACAAAACAAACCTTCTCTTGATTACTGTATGTTGGATTTACATGTGTAAAGGTCTATCAGTTTCAGCCACTGCACTACATTAACTTTGCTCTTTATAGACTCACTTCCACTGGGAGCAGATCAGCCTAGGTGTACTATAACACTGCCGGAGCCAGGCTGCACCTGGCTGGAGAAAAAGCAGTAAATGAGAGAAGCCACCCAAGAAAGGGAGACTGTATTTTGTTTCTTTTTCAGTCCAGATTTGTACACCAAGTGCATTAAAAAAAAATGAAAACACACATGCAGTTTTGGTGTTCTTTTAACTCAAACGGAGATAGTAGTCATCTATGGGGATGCAGAACTGGAAGCATCTTCATGGGCACGGACACTATTTGGAACCAAAGCAGGAAATGAATTGCTACATGGCAGTTCTTTTCAAGTCTGTTGGTGTTAAGCTAACAGATGGTGGGACCAGGACCTCACACAACTTCTCTGCCGATTGCCCTGCTTACCTCAATGTGACCAGATCCATTCCCTTCCCATCACAAGAAGCTGTAACATAGACTATATCCTATTCATAACTTCAAATTCCACATAAAAGTACCACGTCACTTCCCTCTAATCATACTGAATGATTTTCTTCAAAACCTTTTAATTTTGCAATGGTCATTTTCCATTTTGATTCTGGGCTTACTTTTAACTCCACTGAAGATGGGCTTTGCTCCCTGTACATGTCTGCGGCATTGGCAGATAGCAATGGAATCGCTCCCAGTCTTCTATCTACTAGACTAAATATGTTTTGAATTTTTAATTCTCTTCTCATAAGGTAAATAATTTATTCATCAAATTATCTTAATGACTCTTTTCTGAATTCATTCAGGTTTGGATTTATGTTTGTTACGTAGCATTCACTGCCACGGCCCACAGAATTCCACACAAGGAACCAGTACCATAGCACTGGTACTTCACTATGCATCCTTGAAATGCTTAAGGTACCATTCATCATTTTTTTGCAACCACAGCCCGTTACTGGCTCACAATAGTTTTACAATGAATTAATATTCCCAAATATTCCTCCCTGTTGTCAACTGATGAGAATCTTCCATATTTTTGCATGTTTCCTATGTCTAGAACATGAAGAAACAGGCTTTCACCATTTTTTCAGAGAGAAATTATGATTTTTAAAACAGAAAGATAAATAACTAAGAAGTTACTAGTGTAACTAATCTTCTCTTCAGAATATTTCTTTATTTAGAAAAAAACTTAATCAGGTTCTAGTTCTGTCTATTCTATGGCATATTTATGAAGTTATTGAATTGTTAATGAAACTAAAATTGAAATCCAAGTTTTATTGACATAAAACATGCCAGGGTTTTAAAAAAACACATTATACCAAATTTCTTATATGGATTTGCTTCTCTATTTTTCTCTGTGCTTACTATAATTCATATGAAATTGAATGTTCTTGATGACTCATTTAGCGTAATTAGTTCTTTACAAATGTGTCATTCCTTTTTTTTTTTTTTTTTTTCCCAGCTCTTTATACAGTGGTCTTATCCTGTCATAGTGATATATTTATTCGCTGCTCTTTGAAAAATTAGGACGTTTAATCAAAATGTTCCTTATCTCTTTTTTAATTTGTTAAAATTCCTTGTCAATCTTCACAGCTTGTAAGGCAGGAAATAGTGTCCATCATTAAAGCAAAACACAGAACATTCTTTTGAAAGAAGACATGATTAAACAGACTTAGTTAAAAAAAAAGTGTCACTAGCTGACAATTTAAAGATCAAGAGACTAAGACATCTGTTTTTAATCTCTACACATCCATCACCTGCATTTGCTACATAATTAAGAACCTCATAAATATCTACTGTGTGAAGAGCAGCTTTGGTTTCATAATGCAGAAATAATATTCTATAAATGAGTACTTCTTTTCTTGCTTCTATAAGCTATACATATTCATAAACACCCAAACATGTAAAAAATGTGTAAAAAGAAAAGCAATCTTTAATTGGGTAATGAGTAACAGAATGGTTTACTAATTGGGTGTATTACAGAAGTGTGTTCACACTGCTGTACTGTAGTTAAAGACCTTGCCAGTGATTCTAGCAGAAGCCCACTAATTTAAGGGCTTACTAATTTGTGATTGCATAGCTACAGAAAATACAGTAGCTCTGATTTGAAAATTACCATTTGGTATAATTAGACAGTAATGCAGTCTAATTGCTTAAGATATTTTGTACATTTTGTAAAAGAGAGAGCTGATTATCACACTAGACTAAGTTTAAAAAAGGATATTTACAAACACACACAAAAGCATAGCTGGCTGATATTCAAAAAGGTTTCCATTACTGTTCCTGCAGACAATTGATTTTGACTTGGAGTTCTGCAGCTATTCCAATTATACTTCTTTGTTAGATTTGCTAGTAAAACAGAAGGTAGTGAAACTGAGTATGTTTTTACCAATATAGGCATATGATTTTTGGACTTTCTCTTGTGTTTTTTTTTTCTTGGACCACCAGTGTCTCACCTCCTCATTTTTGGGGGTACTATTGATGCTAGATATTCCCAGAAGGAGAACCTTAGAAGAACCAGCTTGTTAGTGATCACAGCCTGATTCTGAAAAGACACACTTTTCAAGTTCTCAAGTCTTATGTGTGCCCGCAATTTTTCCACCTACCTGTAATCCTCACAAAGGAATTACAGCATCAAATAGGACATGATATTTGAATTCGTCAATTTGCTTTCCCAGCAGGAGAAATAGATGCCTTTAAACTTATAAACCTAAGGCATATTCTGAAAAATTGGGAAAGAAAAATTTCATATAAATACAAATATTTTTTCGGAACAGACAACATTTGGTATCTAATGCTTTCCTTGCATCTTCAGATGTATGTTAGACTATATAAGCAAAGCCATAAGGGACAGTAAATACAAGGGTATTATGCAGAAGAAAACATGTAAAAGAGCAGTCTCAGGGCATGAATAGGTTTTTCAGGACAGCTTAGTTTACTGGAGCTGAATGTTTACTGGGAAACCTGTGTGGCAGGTGGGAAGGACTGAGGGCTACATATGTTTGTATACCATTATTCCAGTATGCAAACAGGCTAACAGACATCTTAAAAGCCAGTCTCAATAGCTCAGTTATGATAAATGAGGTAACTTCTGGAAAATGTATACATAATTTACCTTTGTCATTTAACACTTGAGAATAAATAAAGGATTCTGGCCAGTATACCTTCAGCAAATTATGTCTCAGTGTCATATTTCAAACAAAACTGTGGTGTCCAGAGAGATGATGTGACTTCCCATGTTACCCCTTCCTACAGCAGGTAGGTTCTTCCCTCAGTCCTGTTCTGTGCCCAAGGAGAGTGTTCTGCTGGGATGCTACAGCTTCATCTTTTTTCTAGTGTGGGAATATTCAAGTCGCATCACCTTGCCTATTCAAATGGAAAATTATCACTGTCAGTTAGGGCCTGTGTCTGTTCCTGGAAATCGGTATAATCAGCCAGCAATTCTTAAAACAAAGACCCCAGGCTTTGGTCATTTCTTAAAAGAAGAAAAAAAACCCAACCCCAAAACCCTCTGCATATTTAATCTATTTTTTCGATTGCTAGTAACATCTGCAGGTGTATAAGAACTGGAAATCAATATGTTGATGGAACATGCTTCAGTGTTTTCCTGCCTTTTCTGAAAATAACTGTGATATAATTTAAAGCGGCACCATTAATCCACATTAAGCTGCTCGGCACCCGCTTTCCATTCTTAACCACACAAGAACAGACCAAAAGTCCATCACTCTGGCACCTTGCCACTCGGAGCAACCCCTAACAATGGCTTCAAAGGGTGGTGGGAAATCTTCAGAGTGAACCTTGCTAGATAGATTGCTTTCATCAAGGGAACGAGAAGGCAAGAATTTTGTTTCATTCCATGTGGCAACTGTTTTATCTCCTAAATCTCCTGGTTAAAACTATTTTGATATTAAAAGTATTCTGATTTTTATTTACTTCTTTTTATCTATACTTCTAAAATAGCCATCACTATATTTCAAATTTATCATTATAGGAGAGCACCTTCACACTCTAGCAAACATAGCATCCATTCAGAAGACAAAATTACTACTGCAGCTTGTTTTACTTATTTCAAAGAGGGCAATTCAAGGATTTCAGATAGTCCCTGAAAACTATTTAATCTATGTTACTGACAAACAGCATGCAATATTTCATTGTAAAAATCACTCACACCATCACAAAGCCAGCAATCACTCAAAGACAGGCAGCATTTATTGTTTTTCACCTTTACATTTTCCAAAGGGACACCCGAGAGTTAAAAACAAAATTTTAAAAAAATTAAATTGCTTTTGAGCTAAGCACTTGTATGCCAAGTCTCAGCATGGAAGGAATTTTAGCTGCTGAGCAACCTCATTCAATAGTGCTTTAGAATAGAAATGCCAAAGAACAGACCCTTAACTACAGTATTGTGGCTCTGGTATGGGTGCCACTGTGATGAAAGTACTCTGATATAAAAGTGTCTGCCATGAAAATAAAGACAGAGAGACGGCTTTGTAGGTGGAACTTGGGTTCTTTTATGTAAAGACTGACCCAGGCAGTCAGAAGGGGAGAGTAAGAGGGCAAGGACCACATTATGTGGGCACGTAGCTGCCTGAGTGGGGAGTCAGGGAAATAAGAGTTGTGCAAAAAGGGAATTATTCCAGCATAATTTCCCACACCTGTGGTAACATTAATGATTTTTCACAGCTTTTCTGTTTTTTCCAAAGATCAGAATAAGGTTATCTACATTGTTTTAAAACCTCTTAGCCTTCATGCAAAATGTTCAGTGTGGTACTTTTTGAAATACTATGGGCCTTAGCCTAGTAAAAGACGACTGAAAGGCATCATGTTTTAATAAAGACAAGTCCTTTGTCCTTGAGCAGTGTGGATGATGTCACATCAGCCTCATGAATGTATGTAGAATTACCTACTTAAGAAAACTTATGTGGAAATACTTGTGGCTCTCATGGAAATAGGAGGTTTTAAGAAGATTACAGACCTAATGAAGAGAAGCCTCAGATGTTAGATAAAACAGTGACTTTAAAGAGGAAGAGTTTAGGATTAGCTGAGCCACTTATCACTTATTTTTCAATATTTTTTCAGATGAGATCTGTTTAGTTAAAAACCACAGTTTTAAATGGAAAGCAATAGCAACCACAAAGTTCTGCTCTATTCTATTTGGCAGAGTAATCATGGAAGTATTTGAATTATTAATGAGTATTCTAACCTTGCATATTCTGGCTTGCTTACAAAACCTATTGTTTTTATCTTACATAAGATAAACTAAGTATATTACCAAAGCAGTAATGCTATTCATTGCAACACTTCTGTGGGGTTACTGGAAAAAAAGAAATTAGGTTAGTCAAATCTTCTGGTTTGTTTTTTTTTTAAGGGTGGTACAAGGGAGAATGAAAATTCTTATTAAAAGTTGAAGAACTTTGAAAAAATAAATTTATACCAACTGCTGATTGTTTCTTTTTGTTGTGGTTGCCAGGTTTGTCACTCAGTGCAAGCCAATTTCCTATGAATTCAGAAAATGATTTGTGTAAGTGTATGCTGTATTGCCAAAGAACAGTGAACCTATAAAGCATCATCTGTGATTCTTTATGAATACATTAATGTACTTCACTCTCATAGGGTTTGGTACAGTATGGTTTTGAAATAGAAGGCTCATGCCTGCATTAATGCAAATGTATGAGAACTCATTCAATTACATTGTCTGTTGATAATCCCTATCTAGGAATACTAAAGATTATATGAAGATTTTGCTAGTTTTGTGAAAGAACTGGAAATTAATACTGTAGGCAAGAAATTAATCAGTCCACACAGGTTAAAAGCTAGACAGCCTTTCATGTTTGGGAACTTCTTTCTTGCTCCAATTTTTGTCTTGCAAAGGTCAGAATATGTGATTTTAATTAATTTCCTTATACCATTTTAGGATTAGGAGATATTTAATTCCATCTTAAGTGTCAATATCTGAACCAACAGGGTGTCTTCTAGCAGGGAATGACTATATATTAACCACTTTAATTTTTACTGGGTGGAGTTTATATTTTGCCACTTGAGGGCATCCTGTCATTATGTTCCGTTATAGAGCAGCATGTCTAAATTTCCATGAAAATTATGGATTTCTGCCGAAACAGTGGTATTTGCCAAAAGTGCTGATGATGGAAATGATAATTTGCTATACTGAATAGGTATTTCTAAGACCGTAGGTCAAACAGGGTTATATTTCAGGAAATGCTAAGTCAACAGAGAAGTACCACAGATGCAAGTAGATGGAATTTGCCCAGCAGACACCAATGTACACATAACATGTGTAGAAGCTTTGGAAAAACTTGGTTATGTCAGTTAGACAGTTTGACCTGTGGTTGCATGCACGGACAGCAAATGTATTTACCTCCACTTGCTAATTCATATATGTTTTAGTTTTCAGTAGTGAGAAAGACTGCAGGGGTTTCAAATTGAGTTAGACACTAGGCTGGGCTAATACAATAAAAGGAACCACTTCAGTTAGTTGGAATACATATACATTGATTGAAACCAGGACATATATATAAGATGTTAGCTCTTAGACACTTGGAGACGTGACCACATTTTGACCAAAATCTACAGTGGCTATCACATCCATCTCACATTATCTATAGTTCTACTATCCAGTGATACTATAATTTTATTATTGTACAGATTTATACCAAAAGCATCACTCTAATTTTTTTCTGGTTTCTTTCTTCAATTTTTTGTCACTTACCTATGTAAAGGAATCAGTTTAACACACAAGGTTGCATACAAATCTTTCAGTTCTTTATACCCATATTATATTTGGCTTCAACAGTTTTGTAACATGTTTTCTTTGTGCTGGGCTTAAAGTTTTGAAACTTAGGGACACAGGAGTCACAGTCACCTGGGGTATAGACTGTAGTCTGATAACAGATCCCAGTCATGAATTTACTAGCCATGGTGGTAAAGTAATGGAACATGGCACAGTTCTTTTTCCTCTCTGCAACAGCTTCCTCCATATTAAATAAGGAGCACAGATTATGAGCTGTGTCGATGTAAGATTTCCTCTTTCCATACTTGGCCCTCAGTCAGACTTTTTTTGCTCCCACCTTATAACTTTTCTCCACCTAGGTCAGAAACCACATGCTGTCCCTTTATTAACCTGCCATTTAATCAGCCCTTCTCACTAGGCCCATAAACACAACCCTCACAATAAAACTTTATGTGCAAGAAATGTGCTTCTATTTAACAGTCAGTTTAACCTCTCCTGCCTTTCGTTTTTCTTTCCGCCTTCAAATGATACTCACATGGGGAAAGAGGCTCATTCACACTCTTTTCCACATGTTCCTTTCATTTCAAATCACACTGTTCAACCGATTGAAGTCCTCCCAAGGAGGATCTCTGACTGCTGTTTTATTCTGAATCCTCCAAACCACCCAACTACTTCCTAGTCTCCCTACTAAAAAACGATCCCACAGCTGTAGACTGGCTGCTCCCTTTTGCTGTGGTCTGTTCCACATTCCTTGGGGTCCTACAGAAAAAAAAAAAGGATATGGGAGAGTTGCTGCCAGGATCCTTCAGCTCTGTATGCAAGTGGAACAGCCACAGTATTGCCAGTGCAGGGGTGAGGAGAAGTCGTTGTCAAGTTCTCACCTTCTGCTGTGAAATGCCTTGGTCCTCCACCCTCTGCTGGGGTGCAGAAATGGACTTCCAGCCCCACCACCCTACTGCACCACGCCATCAGCAACCTTCTTTTTCTTGGTGTGATCCTGACACTTGTCCTCTCTGTGGACCACAGGATGCAAATGAAGTTATGAAGTCCCAGGTTGGTTCCTAACATTTAGTATTAGGCCTTGCAATCAATTTCTTTACCCTCTTCTTCCATGAGGTCATCCACAAAGTCTAGTCCTTTCTTAAGGCAAGCACATGCCCAAAGAGCTGTGGTATTTTCTGGTGAATTCTTGCCCCTAAGGCTTTTGAAAAGGATATCCTTAAAGTCTGATTGTAGCACTGCTGGTATGAGAGCAACTTAAATTGTTCATATATTAGGGGTAGCCTCTCGATGGTACAGCCACTGTAACATCACCAACAGGGGAAGAAGGCTTTGGAAGCATCCTGAGGAAGTCTCTCAGGCTGCTCATCCTCTTCTCATTCCTCTTCCCCAGGCATCCATCACTGCTTACCATTGGAGAGATGAATATTTACTATGGCCTTATACAGTTGCTTTTATTTCTCAGTGAAAGGAGGGTTCTGGGGAAAAAAAAATGCAGACATAAATTCCCTGATGAGCCAAGAGAAAAATATAAATCACTTTGTCTGTTTCAGAACTTTTTAGCAGCAGTTATCTAGGAAGAATCCCAGGGGAGGAAAAATTATTTCCATTTTTCTGATGCATTTTATTGTGCACACAGACAGAACTTTCACACTGCTTTCCTCTTGTTTCATAGATGTCAGCTGTAAATTGCCAAACTTCAGTGTTGTCTCTGTTTTAGGTGTAGGGTTAACAACATCTCACAGAAACCCTAAACACATGCGCAAAAAAATTTGTATATTTTATCATGATCATTCTACTAATTATAGAAGAGTAAAAAAAAAAAAAGCATACTATTCAATGATATTGTAATAACCTAGGTTAACATATATGCTTCTTGTTGTTTTCTTAGGTTCAGAACTGTACCTGCACTGCCTAACTTAAATTTCAATAGTAAGAGCCCCTGAAAAGCTTTATTTATATAAATAAATGTATAAATATATAACATAAAGTAGTAAAATACAAGACAAGATAAAATTTGCATTATCTACTGCCATGATAGGCTCACTCAGCTGAAGAGTAGCCATCCGGCTGGGATTCTGCTCTGCCAATGTCCTGCTAGGTTACTTCAAAAAAGTTTGCACCAGTCATGTGCCTTAGATTCTTGTCCGTAAATAATAAGAACTTTTATCTAAAGTGGATAGAAATCCATTGCTGCTGAACAATAAATTAAAAATTCATATTTGTATGCAGGATCAAGGACAATCTTGGCTGAAATATTAGTACTAGTAAAATAGCAAATATCCTTTTTTTTCTTCATCTGTTACTTCAAGCGGAGTCTGAAGATTCTAAGTGGCAACAATATGCACCGTACCTATTGAAATTACAGATGGAGGTGGTTTTGTTCTGGTACTTACTTTGCAGATATTTCTGGGATAAAGGCTGTCGAGAATACAATAAAGAGTGAGGAAGGAAGCTTACTATATGAGTTCAGAAGCACCATTATTTAACATTCAACACTTTATTTTGTGCATGGTTTTCCTATAGCCAGCCATCAGGAAGTCAACAACTTCTTTAAAACAGTGTATGCCTTCTGGAAACATATTCACTCACTTTAAATATGAGTGGTAGCAAATAGCAGCTGACTGTATTTAAGAAGGCTTATTTCAGTACTGTATTCTGTGACTTTTAAAGCTACAAGCTTTTCAATACTAGATTTATTTTCATTGCTTAATGTAAGTTTTGCTGAGATTTTTGTTTTCCATGTTTTTGTTTATTAGAAGCTGTAAGAACACCAGCAAAAGGTCACACAAAGAATGTACTTTGTCAAGCTGTTATTGTTTTGGCTCAGTTTCTCTTGTTATCATGACTACTTTAACATGTCATGACTGCAACTTTCTTCACAGATCTGAAAGCAAATTTCTGCTGTAGGGTGTCTTCTACAAATTCCTTCAACTACATAATGACTTGCCTAGATTTTTCATTTTGTTAAGTGTCAGGCTCAAAAGTGCCTGTTAGATTTCTATTCAAAATATGGAAAATGACACCAGCCGTTGAATTTAAAAACAGGAAGATGTACTGTTGGACAAAATCAAATATTCTACCTTTATGTGGTTGCCACATGTCAGTGATTGAAGGGTAAACTGCTAAGGGTAAAGAAGACAGATCTAGATCCAGCCTCTGTACAGCATTAGTGTCAGGTTCATCCTAAAATTTGAAAGACTGTATGAAAATATTTCCAAAAGATTAGGGTATCAGAGCAGAACGTTTGCCAAGGGGGGAAAAATAAAATAAAAATAAAATAAAATAATAATAATAAAAAAGGGTAGCATGGCTTTTGTAACAGCAAAAAGAAATCTGGAAATAATGAGTTAATGGTAAACATAATTTTTTATTTTAGAAAAAAGCTTGTCAAGGCCATTTAAAACTCATTTAACTCATTTAAAATTTTGCATAAAAGATATTTTCTCAGGCATCTTAAAATATTTCATAATTTGAAAGAAAAAAATGATGCACGGGAATAAATTCTATCCCATCCAAGTAACAAGATGCTCATTCTCCATGAAATGAAATGAATGCTATGGACCTTTTAAGTGGCACAGGGGAGCTATTTATTTTGAAAAGAGATGTAGAAATAATTCTGGAATCCAGATAACACCTTTGGCAATAAATACCTCACTGCACACGAGCCCTCAGCATCCATTTCCACCTGAAAATTGTCTCTTTCATGTTAAGATATACTCTATTTCTAATGTATGTGTTTATTCTCTTTAAAAATAAGTTATATACTGTTCTGACACTGACATTAAGTTTCTCCTGGAATTTGAGGTCGCAACCATTAAGTCAATACCTGTCTGTTTTCAGGAACAAGTGCAGCAACATCTGTTTCCAGATATGTTATCTTGAGGAATTTAAGAACTGAACAAATAATTTTAAATTATTTTAAATACTGTGAAGAAAAGTTATGACCACGGTCATACAGTGCTAGTATATAGGCTTAATGTCTAGTGCATAAGTAGTCCTGCTATCTGTAGTGTGAGAAGTCACTGATGGCAGTATCTATGACTGTAATCAGAAATTTGGACTACTCGTGATGAAAAGTTTTTGAGAACATAGTAGGACTGGATCCCACATTACTTGCCATGTATACTGCCACGTGCCTGCCCTCCAAACTCTGCTGTGGAGTGACACTGCCCTCCCTCACACACGTACACACACACACACACACACACACACACCCTTTGCCTGAAATTGGTACCCAGGAAGACTGTTCTGTGACGTACCATCTCTTACCTCACCTATGTGATTCAGGTGTGAAAAGGTTAACGCATACATGAGATCTCTGCCTGCAGAAATATAGGTTCACCAGTGCACTCCAGAGAGGCCCTTATAGCAATATAAAATGGTTCAGGAACACAATAGGCACCTCAGTATGGCTGCCAAATATGACATAGCAATGCTCATTACTTTCTTTTTCTTTTCACTCACTGCTAATATATAACCTCCTCTTATACTACCACAATGGCCAAAAAATAAAGGAAAATAAAATGTCTAATCAAAAGCAAAGTGTTTGGTCTGTGCTGTTGGTCTCAGCATACAGCACCAAGAGTAAATCTCATGCAAAGATGGAAATGTTATTCTAGGCCATGTTTGTGTATGAATGTTTTCTCTCTCTGCAGCTTTTCTTACTCTTACATTTATCTAGAAACCTAAACAAGGGGCATATCTACAAATGGATTTTTATTAGTCCAAGCCTATTTATTTATACTACAGACTGGAAATAGCAGCCTATCTGTGAAAAAGCAATTCTAACACATTTAATGCAAATATTTTTTTTAACTCTTCATTCCATTAGCCATATAAAAAGAAGAAATGCAGCAAGAGATTCCCTCTTTTTGTGTACTGATACCAAATCTGTAAGGATACACAATGAAGTCTTAAGAGGCAGTGTTAAATACATTATTATTAAATAAATAAATACATAAAATATGCTATATTTTAAACATTCCTTTGTAGCAATTTTATTTGCTGACACGTCCCTGTCATATCAAGTTCCTCTGTCCTTCTACCCAGGGGTTATGGTCTCTGCAGATTTGATTAGAGAAAGGCAAATGATACATGTTTTTTTCTCAGAAAAGGCCACTTAACTGCAAGACCATTGATCTGTTTGGCTTCTTTAACATAATATTTTCACTGTTATTAAATCATTTGATGCAATACAATTTTTCATATCCTCTATCTGCCAGACATCTATTCTCTATGTTTGGATATTTGTAACAGTTTAAAACCTAGCTTTTGATCTTCTGTATCTGTCACAGAGCTAGAAACATGAAGAGAACATATTTCAGGAACTCATACAAACAGGCTTGCACTCTGGAATGCTCTTTGTCTAAGGACAATAGATCTCTTCCATGGCAGAGATGGAGCTCTGTTCTCTCACTAAGGCACAAAAGACTTCGCTTTTGCTTTCATCCAGGTTTGACATAACCTTTTAAACCACCTCAGCATTCTCTCCAATTTTCCCCATTCATTATTACTGTAGTAGCAGCATTGTGACCAGAGCACAACCCTAGAGGATCCTCCGGTACAAGCCAGTACAACATAGAAGAGAAAAATAAAAGAGATGACTAAACAATTTCAAACTGATTTGTATGTCAGGAAAAACTCTTGGCTCCTTCCCCTTTCCAAATCAACCAAGAATTGTTAATAGCATGTTTAGAGGCTGCTGTATTCAGAACATTTTGAGTCATGCTTGCTCCTTTCCAAAGGAAAATGTTATTTATTTATTTATTTATTTATATGAAGCAAAAAAAAATCAACAGAATCCACACAGGAAAAAGGAAGTTGCTACAAGTTCAGATGGTATAGTAAACCTACATAATGTGGCCACTGACCATGTGAACCATAGTTGTCTTCTGGATCTGGCCACAGGCTGTCAACACCAAATGCTGCTTTAAATCCTTAGAATTCTGCTTAGAATGTTTTCTGTCTTGGAGAACAGTTACAAATTAAACAGTGATGGTCTTTCTATGTTTTAGTACCTTTTAAACATCTTATTTACTATTAAATGGAAATTTGTAATTTTTATTGTATTCCTTGTGTCTCATAACTGATTGTTGAACAAAACCTCAAACTCCGCTAACCATTGATTCTGTGCCTTCTTTTACTAGAAAATCCACTTACATCTGTGTATGTTAATATCAGTCAATATGCTTATCCTGGCTCTGCCAAGGTATCTTCCTAGTATCGATTGTGTTTCTATCATTTCCCCTGCTTTGCAGTATGATCTAATTTATCTTCTGAATTTTCTTTTAAATCTCAGACAATACTAACTAACGGTACAACAAAGGCCAAGTTCTTGACCAATTTAAACCCCTCCCAACATGACTGATTTTGAGAAAGGTAGATTAATGACCTAAAAAATGGTGAACACAGTTTATATCAGGGCAAAATTGCTGCCTTCAGAAGTTGTTGCCAACTACTGGCTTCACTTATCCCCTAAATTATTACCAAGAACTTCTTGTATAACATACCACTACTGTCTGTTGTGAAGAATAGAAAAATTAACCTCCCTTCAGCATAGTAAACATGGTTTGTATCAAATTTTTCATTGTGTGGCCTAACCAGCACTGGACGATATCTCATGGAATTCCTTTACAACCACTAAATAATAAAAGCTGGTATTATTTAAAATCTCTAGGAAATAACTGGCAATTATCTTTAAAAAATATTTTCTTTAAACTATTCTGTGACAAATCATAGAATGTAAATTGTTTAATGTTGGGTTAGCTGAAAGGTGTGACTCTCAAGTATCAAGAATTACATAAATTATGACTTAGCTTTTCTTAATATCTTTTTTTTTTTTCCTATACCACAGGTACATACCTACCAGTCTATTTCTTTATTAGTTGTCTTTATATACAATTGTAGTCTCACAGTTTTCAATGCACAATGGATTAACAGATTTCAAGAACGAGACCTCAAATTCCTTAATTTATAGGGTCATTAAGTACAGGTAATAAACAGGGTTTAACTAGCAGGAACTTGATACATTTGTACTTTTCCTTTGCTCAACTGTTATTCCCATAGGTTTCAAAGATCTTCAGTTTCAAGGTCCTTAATCCTTTCAGCTGGAAAATGCTGAAGAAAGTATTGGTTATTACTAAGAAAAAAAGTGTTATTTGGCAGATGTGAATAATGATAACATTTTTTCCCAGATGCCTATTGGAATATAAGTAGTAAATAATTTGGAAGATTACATACATGAATTTCATGACAGTATTCTGTAGTCCACAATTCAAGCTTTGCAGTGTTCAGTGTAATGAGGTATTAGAGAATTAGTAGAGATCCAATCAGATGTTTTCTAGACCTTTTCTACAGAATAACAATGGGGATATTCAATAGAACTGGAAGACAGCAAATATAAAACTGGTGAAACTTTATATAATATATAATTCGCCTGTGTAACTAGTACCACAAGATATTGAGGATAACAATGTAACAGGTTACAGGAAAAGACAAGGTATATAGATAAATAAAAACAACACCCTCCACTGTATCTGAAAAGATAAAGAAATTATATAAACATTTGCAGATACACTGGGAAACCACTCTGTGAAACGACTGTCTCAATTTGCCATATAAAATCTGGAAGTCCTGGGTGATGGTTTGCTGTACAAGCCTTCCTTCATGCTGTCAGGGGGCTCTGTATCCTCACTATGCTGAATTCTAGAAAGTCATAGATTTTTTAGAAAAAGAATGGTTTTGATATGACTGGCTTATTGTGAAAACGATCCTTATTTTTGTTGAAAATGGAAAGATCAACAAATGTCTTCAGCAGCTACTTACTGATCAGGATATTGACAGAGATGCATATGTATCCTTGTCCTGTCCTGTGCTCATAAAATGTCACTGCACTGAGAGTACCAATGAAAACCAAACATGCATATTACTTTAATTTACCAAATAATGCTTTTTGATAGCATTTTATGTTAGACTTGGTTTGAGAGGAGACTGATCATTCACTTGGAATGAAAAGTAAATCAGCTGTTGTTTACTTTCACATCAGTAAAGCAGGGCATGTTTCACATCACCAGTTTAACTGTTTGTAAGATAAAAATAATTGCAGACTAAAAGAGAAATGCCTCTACTTTTTTCTCAGATATTTCAGTAATATTCCTTTCTCTACAGTCTGTGCTCCACCTGTCTCTTTGCTCTTTCTACAGCTCTGAGGTGAGAAAGACCTTTGCAGAGCACAGTAATACTTTGAACTTCAGATACATGTGAATTTGATATACGATGCTCTCCTCTGCTATTGAACTGTGACACATCTTTTACCATTCCCACACGTTTAGGCTATGGTGTTTCAAACCACCGTCTTCAGTCTCACATATTTTATCCCCATATGTTTAAGCTTCTCAGGGCAACTGCTACATCCATCTTTTTCTTTTCAAAATACCTGGTCCTGTCTAGAGACCTAGCGTTATTATAATGTACATAAAACGTAAACACAACATCCTTCCCTGCATTTTCATTTGTCCTCAACATTTCCTCTTTCCCCATTTCCCCTCACTTCACTTCTTCCAGAGTTTCTGCTCCTAAACTGACCTGTACTACAGGACCACGAGCCCTGTCCTGCCTGCTTAGCCCCACACTCAGCACCCTGTGACAGCTGGGTGGGGGGATAGCTCCCACAGGATCCGCTACTCTCTTCTCTGACCATGACTCAAACCCACAATACCTTTTTAGCTCCCCCCCACTCATTGACTTGGGTAAAAGCAGACTATTTTTCTTTAGGTACTAACCACAGTTCTGGAAATTATTACTATAACAGTCTGATAAAAAGAGTACAGGCAAGAGAACTTCAAAGGACCTGAAGTGAATTCTAGAGTTGGATTCCCAAATTCAGGCTCAGTTTGTGGTTTTCTTTTAACACTATTCAGAAAGTTTGGCTGTCGTAAGCTGTACTGATTTGCCAGCAATGAACCTCCAGTGGGAATGAGCATTTTAGACTTCAGCTTTTAGGGTATAATCTAAGGTAGAATATTTGAAGGTATAATCTGGATTTAAGTTATCTATTGTTTATTTATTAAAATGAATAAATAAAGTGTATGCCAAGTGACTTTGATGTAATGAAATAGGACTCTGATTTTAGGGTTGACACAAAATAATGGAGAGTAAGATCAATAGTTATATTTTGTGTTTTAGCTGTCACAGGTAAGCTATGATATTTTTCTGGACCATCAGCAACAGAAAGTAATAAAGTGTAAAACTTATTTGAGACAAATTTCACATCAAGTGTATGAAATAAAAGCTGTATTAAAGTGTGAGATTTATTTATTAATTGAAAGATAAGCATTTAATATATATTATTAAGTTGTTGCTGAACACTAGAAATTGTTCAGATATTTGTTATTCATTTCATCTAACCTCACATATCTAACATTGCAGCTTACAAGCAAAAGCCTAGGTTTCTAATACAGTCATAGCAAAGAAAGCAAGAGTTTGCCATTGCCCTCTGAAGGAAGCGAAACCATTAGCTGGGTTAAAGACTTGAACTTAAAAAGTGTGGATAGTCTCTGAGGATCCATTCCAGCAAAGACAAGCATGGGCACACTGGATGGGAACTGGAGAATGTTAAGGGGGCAGAAGGACCACCATGGGGCATGTGCTCTGTCTGGGAATGTGAGCCAGGAGGACTGGATCACAGCAAGGAGAGAATAAAGGCCTGCATAGAGCTACTGCTGTAATATGAGGCCACACAACAATCCTCATCACACCCAGATCGAAAGAGATGGCAGCAGCAATATTTAGCAAGAGCATTTTTTCCATTTATTCAGAAGAGTCCGTATTTTGCGACTCAAAAGCCAATACTAAAAGCATCTCCTTATAATATTCAAAGATTTTTATCCTACAGAAAAATCACTTTCATAAACTGGCTTTGCTTGAAGATTTCTTTCTTTTATACACTTGGAGTTTTGTTTGTGTGTTTATTTTTGTTTGCTTTTTCTTTCCTGGCAACACAGTGTAGAGTCATTTAACTAGATTTGGTAAAAAGCTACACTAACATAACTGACCTGCTTCCAAAATTAAGCTAGCCCTGGGAGGAGCTTATCCGTGTCTTCTGGTTCTGTTCCAGAGATAATGAGCTCTCATGGGATCCATCTGGTACAGGTAGAAGCTGTTCTAGTAATAAATAAGCTTAGTTTAGTTACCAAACTGATAAGAAGCCCACGCATAAACGAGACAGACCATATGCAGGAGGAATAAAACTACTGATTACTACAAATGAGATTTTTTCCTAAGAAAGACAATTGTAGAAAGAACAAATTTTTATGTGTAGTAGATGTAACCTTTGGAAGGGCCATAAAATATATGTGCAATGAAAAGAATTCTTACAAAAAATGGAAGCCACATGTTATTTTATCTTTATGAAGATATACTTCATTTGCACACTACACAAGGTTAGACATATCAATAGAATGTAAAATTGTACAGAGGACATGAAAATTTCCTCCATGTTAACATCAGAACTTCCTCTGTTGAGATCAGAATCTCTGCACATGTGGTAACCAGGTACTGTAAGTTCATGGTCTGCTGTCCCATGGTCAAACTATGTTTCAGACAGGACTGGAAACTGCAGCTGTGTTTAAGACAGCAAACCTCTGAGATAATCAATTCTGTTAGGCAAACTTTTCATATTATTCAGAGTTCTTTGCTGTGAAATATGGAATAATGAAGGTTATGTCCAAAAGAATCAGATTTGAGAATGGCTGATGCAGTAGATTTATTGAATAGAAACTGTCCAATAAAAATGATAGTTCAAACAATGGATCAGAGAAGGGAGTCATGGAGCAATTTCAGCATGATCATCTTTTTTCCAGACCAGTTAAAAAAACATTAAAAAAAAATCTGAGAACCCAGATATACTGGACAGATACAAACCACAAAACATTCTACAAATCAAGTAAAGATCATGTTTATTTCTCACAGGATGTTAAAGATAACGGAGGGGTCATAAAGTGCACAGGGATGAGAGAAAACAACAACAGGACTTGAAAGAAGGAAAAACAATCTTCATTTTTTATACACTGTCTCTAATCAGATTCATGTGCAAGTCAGCATGTCTTCAGTCTTGATTTACAAAAAGTTGGACTGATAAGCTGGGAGTATAAATACTTATCATAGGAAAGTGCTTACACTTACTGTGCACTCAAGTTAGGTGATCAAAAACATTTTTTGTTTATTGCTGGTCTTTATGCAAATTATAACTTAATATCTTTGTGTAAAAGAGAAAAAAAAGCTCCAAAGTTTGCTGCTGAAAATGACAGTCCTACACTGTTTTTTTCAGTGAACAGGAGAGGGGAAATGCTTCTCCATATCATCTGCTACATGGAGTTAAAACCTGTAATGCATATGAAAGTATTTGTCCATCTGAAGTGTAAGAAGTAGGGGAACCAACAAATCTAACACCAGCATGGTTCAGCTGCAAAGTATTGGCTGTCTCAAATATCCAGCAATGTAAGTGTATTTGTGCAGTTCAGACCTTCTAGAAAAAAGAAAGAGCGAGCAATGGATTTTCACCTTGTCATGAGCCTCATCTGATATATAGTGGGCAAAAAGTCTTGGAATGAGAATTCTGGCACCCTTAAAGCTACCAGGCTTAAGAAGTTATAAAGTGCAAAATTTATCAAAATGCTTTGTGGCCTATGTAAACGAAAAACACCACTCAGATCTTACAGCTGCAATTAAGTCTAATATGGGGTCTATCAAATTGCTTCATAGCCAAATTGATCAAAAATTCTTTGTGAAGACCATGGTCACGTTGGAAAAGATCAGGAATAAAATCCCAGACAGGGTTTTGGAACTGACTTCAAATTTCCCGTCCAAAATAGATATATACAACTATCTACTTTCTTTTAAAATAAAATCTAAATTGGTTCAAAGTTTATATGAAACAAACTGACCCCAAGCAATTGTGTCATCTGAATACAATCACATGCAAAATATTGCATTATAAGCATTTTGTCCTGATTTTGGATCTTCTTCTTTAAACATGATTTTTTTAAAATGGGACACAAAATCAATTTTTCAAACTTCTCTTCCTTTTTGACCCATCAGCTTTGTTAAAGTGAATAATTTATAGATATATCTTCATAAAAATGCATAATGCAAGGCTTTCACCCAAGAAGTTGATTGTTCTTTCTTCCCACTAGGACAAGCATTCTGCTCTGTATCCCAATCAGAGGCTCACAATCCCATGTCCTGGCCAGTGCAGCACTGACCTTTCTGGTTAGTATAGGCAATTTCTCTCTTTAAAGAATGAAATTTGCAGGAAGCCTAGATAGCCTGCCCCTCAAACGACCAAGGAGAAAGATAAATGATGTTTTAGCAACTGAGTACACAGAAGCTAAGACCTTGGTAAAATTAAAGTCTACAGTTTCAACATTTACAGATCTGGATGATACTTTCCAGATCCCTTCCCACAGTCAAAACAAAAGGCCGATAGGAGAAAAAGGTGATTTCCCTTATGAGAAAACAAGTAATAGTAAAAATCCTCTCAGCCTGAACAACATTTGCAAGCAGTTTGTTCCTGATGCCCAAAAGGACAGAGGAAGGAGTATTAATCTGTGATAAATCTGAAGAGGCTGAATGCTGAAGTACTATACTAGTATGTGCATTGCAAGATGAAGGGCTCCATCTCCTAAGAGACACCTCAACGTGGGACAACTGGATGGTGAGATTAGACCTGAAGGATGTCTTACTATCCTGCTGGTGAAAAAATGTCAAAGGTTCCTCTAGGCTGTGCTGGGAAGGAGAACTTTGGCAGTTCTCCAGCCTACCATTTGGCCTCTTGTCAGCTCCATGGTAGCAGCCCTCTGTGAGCAGGGGCTTGGGATAATAGTCTGTTTAGACAACATGCTGACTATGGTACAGAACAGAGAGCTGTTAGCAGCACAAGTTGATTTGGTGAAAACAATTCTCAAGAGCCAGAGTCACTGAAAAATTACCAGGAATGAAATCTGGCTGCTGCCCAGAAAACAAGTCCCTTGGATTTCCAGTCCTGGTGTCTCTGTTTCAGAGGCTTTTAGACCTTTCCAGGGTATATCAGAGAAACTATTTGGAAAGTAAAATGGCTATGAGGAGACAGTCATCTGCCTCAGGGGGACAGTTCATGTCAGAGTAATTGAATTTAGAGATGCAAAAGGCATATTAGGTCATCCCATCCATCTTTTCACAGAGGGGAGGAGGGTACTGTGATCCCAGGTTCATTTGTTTCCTTTCTCATATTATTTCAACTTTTTGGAGTAATGGGCCCGCTCCTTCTGAAGGCAATTCTACAACCTTGTTATAAGGTTCTTGTATATGAAAATGATATTCTTAATCTCTTGTACTGCTCGTTATGTACACATATAAAATTTTTTATGCCCCATATTGGTTACCCACAAATTTATGATAGTGAGGAACACTTCCCTCCCCACATTTATATGTGCTTACTTTCTCCAGTATGAAAAAGTTAAAAATGCAGTAAAAGAATTAAATTCTTACTTCATAAATTTTCTTCACTCTTTCAGCAAAAGTAAATTTAAGACTCTTAGAGAAATACAAAAAAAAGTACTTTGCCATTTTCAATGTTTTTTTTTTCCCCAATTTTTAAAGCAAAATTAATTTTGTGATAAAAATAGTGCTTTTTATGAATTCTTTTTCTTGATAAAAACTGTTTGAAAAATTGGCAGATGCTCTTAAAAATAAAGATACTTACTTAAAAACCTGCCAGCATAAATGTAACCTGTATTAGAACACAGAATATATCAGTATCCTGCTTTGGCTAATTGTCTTTCTTCATTGCAGTTTTGGTGTTTTACATAACTAAAGAAACAGTGATTTAACAGTATTTAGGTAATGCCACTTTTGATGTAATGGCTGCATTATATCATACATTGAGAAAACAGTTCAGGAGGAAAAGTTCCTGTTAACACATTGCTCTCTGGATATACATTATTAGACCATTCAAGCACTGCAATGTTTTCTGTCCACAAGATTTGCATTTCCATAAACATATCTTTAGTACCAGAGTAAAATGCTTCTTAAATGCAATTTGGGACGTGGTACATAAACAGGGATAGAGAACAGCCCGTGGCTTGTCTTGTCCTTAAAGAGTATCTGTGAATGCACATTCTTTTGTTCATTTAGCCATGGAGTTCTTTTAATGCCCCATCTGGCTGCTCCTTTAAATGACTTACCCTTACTTGAGAGCCTTGTGTAACAGGAACCAGAATGGGACATGCCTCTGGACCCGGGATGCTGCCCTTAACAGAGTGCCTAAAAAGATTTAGGGAGATTTAGAGAGCTGAGCTAAAAAGAAAAGAGTCATATCCTCACATGATTAAAATTCACAAAGCCTGTTCTTCAGAAAAATGTTTAAAATTTAAAAAGTTGGGAAGAGGTGAAAGAAAGGTGAAGTAAATAAGAAAGCACAGAAACACAAGCCGAGACTAACGTACACACATTTAAGCATTTTTCAGTCCTGTCTAATCTAGTTCAAATAAACCAAAAGTAACAATATATGAACATTTGTGAAATGAAAAGTGGGTATTAAAATTTGGACATCAATGGCATTGTGTAAATCCTTTTACATCCATGTAAATTCTTAAAACATTATTTTAGAACAGCAGATATTCCGTGACTTTTTTATGTTAAATGCACTACAGATGTGGCTACAGTAATTTCACAGTTTAAGCCTTGGGCACATGGAATTTAAAACAGAACTTTGTCACTATAACATTACACAGTTCTTTCTCCACTGAAAAAGACATGAAGTAGGTACATTAACTCCAAACAATCATTACTTTAGCACAGTACTTCTTAGTTTTAACATTTCTATTTCCCTACTGAAGCATTATATACTTAGGTGGCCCCTATTATTACGGCTGTCTCAACCATTTCTTATGTATTTAGCTGCCCAATTACCCTGTGAGACAGAATAAAACCACTTATTCCTATTTTATGAGATGAGGAAACAGGACTCTGAGGACTGGTAAGTTATCTCAGGTCACATAGCAGTGGCCTGAACTCAGCCTTCTTAACCTCCTCAAGCAATAGGCTCAGCACATTTACTTCTGAATTGACCTGATAGCCTGCTTGAAACAGTCTGTGCATGGTATCTCCCTAAATATGTTATGAGATCAAAGAACCCATTGCCATGATTAGAGACTTTTCCCAAAAAATACTGATTTCAAAAAATTTAATTCTTTCAGAAAAGCAAACAAAAGACCATTGTCCTGCCAGTAGTTTCCAGTTTACTTGGATAAGTACAGCATTATGTAATTGAAAGTCTATCATGCCAGATAACAGAAAAATAATTATTATTTACAGCACTAATCCATATAGCCGTACTAGCAATGGGGGGAAAACCGCCCCTTCCCCCACAGTTCAGCCCTGAGCGGGAGGTACCTTGTGCCCATGCAGCAGCACAGAGGGGATTTCCCTGGGCATCCCCAAAACTGCAGGCTGCCCTGTGGCACTGCAAAAAGCAGTCCTTTAGTTATTGACCATTTTCCCCTCTTTTCCAGTGTATGACAACAAAACTGTGTGCTGTTGGTATTTTCTTGATATGTTTCTTGATAATTAATAACATACGCTGACCTTGATTTTTAAAGTGTTGTTTTCTTAAACCTCCATTGTGTTATAAACACAGAGACACACAGGCAACTCTCCAAAGACTTGCTGTGGAGATCCCTAGCAGCTATAAAGCCTTAGAGATGCTGCTGCTTAAGATGCAAATATTTCAAGGTATCTATCATTGGAAAAGCATAGTATCACGTTAATTAGTGAAACTACCTGCTTTACAAGTCTCCATTTCTCTGAGACCTATTAGTCAATGTGCACACACACAGGTGCTTGTACACACGCACACATGCTCACTTGTATTTATAAAAGCAGCATAACTTAACTGTCACAGTCATTACACTAAAAAGATGTGATGATTTTTCATAGTTTAGGAAATTATCCGTGTTACATACATTCCTAATACTTCTCCGGTTTCCATACAGCAATTACTTTCAGTTAAGAAAGCTTTGCTAGAAATCTTAATGTAAGCCAGATTAGATAGGTAAATACAAATGCCCTGTACACTGGGGGAGAACTGCAGTCCCAAATCCTGCTCATGATGGTAGAAGCTTGAAACAATTTTTTTTTTCCAAAATCCCCCAAAAATGTCAAGAAAGGCTAGAAAGTTCATTCCCAGATTGAGACTAAACTTCTAGTTTACATATCTTTAGATATTACTTTCAATAATTAAATAAAAAAAAAATGGATTATAAATGTACACATATATAAAAAGATATCCTCATTTTATGAAACTAATTCACATCATTTTGTAATGCTGTCCCTTTGAGGAGGGACAAAAAGAAATGCTTCGTCTTCACAGTTTACTTTAGTGACTGAAAGGCAAAACGAGATGCAAACTTCCTAATAAACAAATGTACAGATTACCAAAAAAAAAGCATTACCACACCTTTCTAGTTACACTACCATTTTTTTTCTGTTATGCTTAAGAGATTCAGGAAGCTCTATTCCTGGCATAAAAGGGAGGTAATAGCATAAAATTACCTTAGAACAGGACCCATCTTCCCTGAGATACAGAGAAAGTGGGAGACTTCCTACATGAGTATCACCACTGCTCATAGGGGTGGTGTAATCCTCCATAAATGCAACAGGACTCAGGAGCTGTGATTATGGATTAAACTCTTATTTCAGGTTACCCTCTATAACCTACCCTCTAAAAGACACCTGGCACTCAAAGGCAGAAATCTCAGGTTTCTGACTATCTCTTGCTGGAGACTAGCAGGATATTAAGTCACACAAATCTAATTTAAATATTAGATTGTTAAAATGAAATTTCAGAAAGTAGAGGGCAACAGTGAAACTGCCAAGCACCCCATTTTGTACTGGATCCTGGTTTTACTTCTACAGTTGACCTGTTACACATCCTCAATCTAGTTGCATCAGCTGATCATGTCCCTTTTACACCACACCTGTCAGTGGTCTATTAGCGTTTGATCAGTTTCAGGTGGAAATTGCAGGATGAAAGTTGCTTGTTAACCGTTTATATATATTTTTTTTTACCACCTTGAAATTCAGTGTTTTGTAAAGGACTGAATATAACCATGAAAAGCAAGACAGAGTGTAGTATATCTGTTCTGCCATTTCCTTCCCTAATGGGTATTTTCTGAATGTCATGACATCATGTGATATGATTCCACACCAGCAAAAGCTGTTTTCAATTTCGTGCTGTTGTGAATGCAGTACCCTCAAAAGACATTGTGAATGAATACGAATTTGTGGAGAGATCTATTAAATTTGGGAAGTGTTCAGAATGTTAACAATTTCCTTGAAATAATAGGCATATAATGTTTTCTGTACAGCTCCTTCCACCTGACAAAACAAATGAGAAAAGAAATGAAAAGAAATGATCCCAACTAGATCAGCTGACCCAGCTCTGATGTGAAAATCTTCAGGGTTTAGTAAAATTCATTAACAGTAGAATTGCCATGAGAACACATTCATCCCAATCAAAGCCGTTTAAGTATACCTTGAAGTTTTGAATTATATTTGCTTCAAGCTAATTTCAAATCCACTTGACTTTTGGGTATAAAGTTCATCCTGTAAAATAGGGTGATTTTCTTAAGTGTTTGTTTTGCTGGAAAAGGTGCTTTGCGGAAAGCCTTCCTCCAAAACAATCCTGCAGGCCCAGCCCTTCTTCTTGACTCCAGAAAAGCCACCAGTAGTTTCTATGGAAAGTGATAAGCAAAAGGCCACACACTGAGTTAGTGGCAGAGACAAGCTTGCAAAGATGGGACATTTTTGTATGCTTGTTTTCATTCTCCCAGAATAATAATAAAAAAATCCTGAAAACTTTGGAAAGGATGATTAACCCCAAAACAAAACTATTTCTCTTCTGCAAAACATTGGATGCAATTCAGCAAATGCTTTAGCCTGTGTCTGTTTTGAAGCAGAAGAGAATATCAAGAACATATAGAAGGCCTTTTTGAGCTGAATCTAAAATAGCAGAATATAGGTAACACGAAAAAGAATTTGACAAAGCATCTCAAAACTACAAAATGTGAATAACTTGAAACCTATCTGCATGCTTTAAGTGTTTGTTCTGATGTCTCACATTCCAGCATGCTATAAATCCATTTAGCTGACAGCATTGTAATGCTAGGAGAGTGTTTACAAATCCATTGCAATGGTGTTATGTTATGAATACTTTCTAACTACTCCATTCTGGTCTCCAAATTTACACTTAATTGGAAAGGTGTTTTTGCTTGCAATACAAACCTTGTCGCAAATACACTTTTGTTAATGTCAGATGAAGCTATAAGGAGATGACGTGCTTACAAAATGAATCGAACACATTGAGTTACTGTGAAAGAGCCTTCTCATTAATCACTGCAGAGGGATAGTTCAATTAATGTGTTTAGGGCCAGAGCTGCATTTGTAAGAAGAAGGTACCGCATGTGCAAGGCAACGTCTTGAGATATCACACCTGTGATGTTCCAAGGCAGGAACAAGAATAATAGATCTAGGCAGTCTGAAGTCAGATCGCCCCTACCACACTCATTGGATCTCCCAGTGGCTGCGAATTGTTTGTTAGGGAAGGGCACCTTGTCAATGGCATGTATCCCCCAGGCAGTCTCCTGTCATGTTCATTACTGTTGACAGTGCTAGTGAGTGCCCTTGTGCTAACGAGAGGGCAGGTAGCTGGCTCCCAGGCATCAATATGTTACACTGCAGGAGGGATCTCTGCTGCCCAACACTGAAATGCTGACAACTTCTGTGCAGGGCATTTTGTCAATGTTACTGACATCTTGCCTTTTAGGAGTACATCTGGTGTTTGGGAGAATGTTGAAGAGTCATCACCCAATAACAACCTGGGAAGCTGCCCAGTGTGTAATGAATAATAACCTAATGCTTCCTAAGCCTTTTTTTAACATGTAGACTCCATACACAATAAAGAGTTAATTAATATCCTATAACAAAATCCTCAAATAAATACAAGGATACTATACGGTCTTCTTGTTAATCATCAATCACTACTGTTTTGCCCTTGGAAGACAGCCCAGCTCCAGCTGCCTTTTGCTTTCCTGGCCCCTCTCTCACAGCTTTGACCGAGTTCTATTCAGGCCTTGAATTTTAACTCCCTAGACCCCCCCCTTTTTTTCTAATGGAAATACTATGGCTCAGCTATACCCTGCTGTACATCTCCGTGGTTCTTTCGTAAGTTCACAAATACTCCAAGCCAGAAAACACAGTGGAGTTCTGTTTGTTACTCTCAGGTGACCTCCCAAATGGGCTTTTAGAGAGAAATCTTTCACTCCAGTTTGTGTTTTTTCTTCCCTTAAGGCAGAGTCAGGGGCTGTGTAATGATGACAACATTAGCATATCTTGCAAGTGCTATCAACTAAGTGACAGAGAGGCAGAGAAAATGGAAGAGCTCTGTAATCCTGAATGCATCTCCCACATGCTCCTGTTTAGGTGGGTGTATATTGAACTGTTTCACTTCGTCCAAACTAAGCCAAAAGGGATTTTTTATGTTTACTGAAATAATCTGTGCCTAATTAATGCCCTGTAGGTCAATTCATGTTAATTTACTTTATGTACTATTATCAAACTGAGATTTGCTGCTTAAAAATGGATCGTTTGTGTCCAAAACAATAATAAAAATAGAGCTTTCAAAAGGGTAGAAAAGTAAACCCATGAGTGTGCCTCTATATTATTTGGAGAATTAAACAACTTCTGAAAATGCAGTCAAATAAATCAATGTTGACCTGAAGTTTGCAGTGCTTGGAATTATTCATAAAAGCTGTAATCTCACATATTATTAAAATAAATACCCTGATTATTATTAAGCAGACTCAAAAAGCCTTTAGCCAGATCTTCATACAGGGGAATAGAAAAGCAGTAACCTTAAATCCTTCTGTAGACAATAAAGCAAGATTGGGACTTGGTTTATCAATGCCTTTTCTTCAGCTATTCTTTTCCCTAACAGGAACAGCTGGGAGTGGGGTGGGATTCTTGCTCTGTACGCAGTGTAGGAGGAGAATTAGGCACCTAAGATATATTAGCTTATGGAAAATTGCAAGTTCACTGACATGCCATTTGGACTTTATTAGCCATGGAATTTATGTAGACACCAGCCTGAGAAATATTTTTAGCATCTTGATGACTCTTAACATGGTATTTGAACTGTTCATGTCCTTAGTCCAGGCACTAAACGATATGGCCCAATTTGTTTATGGCCCATAGGTGCTGGACACCTTGAACTCCAAAAGACTACTTCTTCACAAAGTATCTGTTTGGAGTTGAACTTCAAACAACTTGTTTAAAAAGCAAAAATCTGGCTTGTCAGATGTGACAGCTAGATTGAAATTAAGACCCTTCCCCACCACAGCAACCTGTTTCATTGGTATTTAATGACTGGATTCATATACCCACCCACCATTTATTTACCAGCTCAGCAGACATTTTGTTTGTTGTTAGATTCTGTTGTTCTAAATTACGTATTTGACTGTCTTTTACAGAGTGATTTTTTTTTCATGTGTTATAGCTTCTGCTTCCTAAGTAGAGGTAGAATACCTTTAAACAGAAAATTTGAACAGTATTAGCCTGAAACTGCCTGCATATTTGTGGTCATGAACTTTTCTGGAGATATTGCTTTCTGTGCAAATCATTGCAAATTAAAAAAAAATAAAATAAAAAGCGTAAACGTCTCTCAAACCAAAAAAAAAAAGTTTGCAAATACCATCAAGGCAGTGTTATAAACTTGATTTGGGGAAATGTGTATGAAATACTTTCTTCAGTGTTCACTGACCAGTGTCAACTCAGCAGCGTCCTGTTGTCTTCCAGCAAGCTGGACTGCACTGATGTTGGTTGCTGAAATCCCAAACGGTTTGTAAACCTTGTCTTTGCTCAGAAACATGATCAGCTGATCTGTCTCATTCACATTTGTGTTGCTCTGTTAACAGGTACAATAAAGGTCAACTTCACAGGCATGGCAAGGATGGCTGCTCTTAACCATGCATCTGTATTAGATTTATGGAATGTGTTGTTCTCTTTTCATGTCTGTTGAAAAAATATCAGAAAAATTAATTACATGTTGAAATCATTGTAAAGGTCTCCACCAGAGTGACTGGAGCATAAAAATGAGAGAGGTTTATTCAGCAGGACTTATCAGGTGAATCTGGAAAGTATTGGCCGCAGATGGGAAAAAAAAAGAAAGAAAAAAACCCCGTAGATTTTTTCATGCATAAGGTATGCTGGAAAAACTTGCTCAGGACATGTTGAACCAGCTCGCATCAGGCTGCAGTAAGCCCCTGTTCACAGAAGGGATAGGAGCCTACAGCTGGAATCAGGAGGACACCTACACGGCTCAGGCTGTTGTGATATCAGGGTCTGTTGATGGTTCCCAGGACTGATCCCGAGAGGCTTAGGGACAAAATACTTGTATCAGCATTCCCTCCTCCCAGTATTATCTTCAATTCTGGACTTGTGTTTAGGACATGTTGGATTCGAGAGCTGGTGACAACATTTTCAGGGAGTACTCTTGTTGTAGGATCCTTCAGTCCTGGCTCCTCTCAGTTCCTCTGTTTATCCTGATTTCCTCCTACCTAAATATGCAGCAAGCACAAATAAGCTTGTCTACCTTTTGAAATGATACTTTGTATGCAAATACTCTTAATGGTTCTGCCTGGAGACAGGTACCTTGGGCTCTTATAATATTTCATCTAATCAGTTAGTGAATATAAAATATATGTAAATGCATCAGAAGGATTCCTCTGTGTCTAATGCCTTAGGCATCTAAAGTTCCTTTATCAGTCCACGGGCTAACTAACCCTACCCAGTCCGATCTCTTTAATTCTGTACATATACATTGACTGTGGAAAATAAACAAAACATATTAAACAAGACGTATTCCATTAAGGCTTGGGATCTCATATTACTAACTTACTAAATGGAGATCATGAGAAACGATAACAAAACAAACAAAAAAAACCCTCACTGACCATTTGTTTTCCTTTGTTATAACTAATGTTTTGTCCTTCCAGTTTGCTTCATTTGCTACTTTGTAGCCATCTAGTTCCTTTCCATAAGATTTGTTTGTTTCTTTAGTACTTTCATAATATAAACTCCCATCTGTGTTTAGTGGATATGTAGGTAGCCACCCACCTCACAGTCCTATAGTAACAAACGTAGGCAAATGTTAGTTCAGCAGAACCAGTAAGGAAGACAGTGTGAAAACTGGTATTTCATTGTTGCACTGGACTGGAGAATCAGACTGACACATATATGTACACATGTATGAGTACATTAATATATTGTATTAAAAACCGTTCAGATAACTTCCAATGCAATAAAGGGGTCTGTAAGAAGGTACCCAGAGATGTCAGCTATATAAAGAATTGGCAAAATAATGGCAAAGTCTGGCTTATGTTGAAATAAATGCATATACACTTTTTTAATGAGGATAAATCAATAAGGAGGTGTATGTCCTCTTAGGATTCATAATATTTAACCTTCTGGATTTAGGTCAGACTTACCAAATGTGGAAGGGTGTATGTTCTCTGTAGTTTTTCCAGCTGTCAGTTATTATTGCTTTGACAATGGCTGGACTTCACTGGGAAAGCTGTTTACACTTTCACCAAGTTTTCATAATTTTTCATAAGAGCTCTTCCTCTGGTCTTAAAATTCCCCATGAAAACAAGGGAGAAGAATTGACACCATTTTCCTAATTCTTAAAAAAAAAAACCAACACACAAAAACTACACTAAAAAAACAAGTTCCAGAAAACTCAAAGAGCAGGATTTGAAAGCAGGTGGAGGAATTAGGAATCCCAAGCAGAATAGAAAGTGACAGAGAGAAGCATCACTGGAAGAAGAGAACTAACTAGGACAGTAATGAAAGGAAGAAAAGTATGGGAAGCACATAAATAGCCATTAAGGAGGAAAAAAATCCATACATAGGAGCAAACAGAACATGCTAGTATCATCTTCCACTGATAGATTTTTAGTCTATAATTGCTAGAAACTCTGAAATAGCCATGCCATTTTCTTTTTCTTTCTAAACCTGCATTGTCCTGTATTGCTTTTCTTCAGTCCTTCAGACAGTCACTTTTTTTATTATTACTTAAATTGCTCAGAACCGATGCTTAGAAAGAATAAAGAAAGTAAGTGGTCCTTCCACACTTATCAGACTCTGATGACTGATCTTACTGTTGTTTTCTTAATGTTGAGATAAGCGTAAGGAAAGAAGTCACAGTCCCAAACAGTGTACTGTGCCTAGTCATTCAAAAATGTTTTCAGTGTTCATCTTTCCACAGTAGAGCAAGTAAAACACTGCTGTTGTATGTGATAGTGTAACAAAAAAAAATAGTTTCTTTAAGTGCTTGAAATTGCTATTCCAGTATTTCTGATTTGTAAGAATGTCTACTAATACTTGTAGCCTAGGTTTTAATAATGACCTGCTATTTCTGTCCAAAAGCTTATGGTTTGCTCATATACCACACTTTCAAATGTTTAAAATAACAGAGTTTTTTGGTCTTTCCTTCAACTTCTTTCCAACTACACAGACAGGTTGGTTGAATCTCAATAGACCTATGCAATATAAATAAATTTAATCAATAAACTCAGAGGACTAATTAGCTGAAGATAAGTCTAGGATATTTCTGAAGTCTAGAACCATGCAATTATGATGTGAATTCACTGCAGTATTATTCCATAATTGTTATTAAAGGAAATACAAACCACTCTTTCTGCCAATTCTATATATTAGCATATAGTCCTATAATGCTGTTTAACTAAATAACATTTTCCATGTAAAATAATGACCTAAAGGTCCAGAATCTCTTTAGGTGCTTATGCTCTTTTCTGGAAAACCTTGTCAAAATAAATTAGCAATCATATATGTATAATACAATTTGAATGACTACCTGATTAAGAACAGAAATTTTATTTTTTGAGTAAACTCGAATATATGGGACCACATTTCTGAAATGTTTCTTAAGCTTTTGCCTGAGCCTTTCTTTTTCCCTATTTAAATTGCAGTGAACAGTAATTGCAATTTTACACAAGTAAAGATAAATTCTGACCATAAGAGTTCCTTCATGACATGCCATAGACCTAGCACAGAGCATACACAACTTCAGGGGTTATAATGCAGGGATATCACAGGAAAGGAGACTGTGATCCTAAAAATATCAGCTTTGAGATAAATGTAGTTTGCACATTGATAAGAACACAATTAAGGCTGAAATTCCAGAATGCTGGGAGCAGTATTTTATTTCCATGTTTAAAGACTCACAGGTGTTATTCCCTGTGCATCCAATTAAGTCATGGCCAGAGAAATTATTCTGGCTGCAGCAGATCTGGGTTAAGCCAGAAGTTATTTCTTAGTGCTGCAGGTTTAACTATTCATCCACTCACCAAACACCACTCTTAACAAGTGGGTTGAAAACTTGACTCTCATCACGAACCTCCGCAGATTTGTTGTTGCTATTGTTCATGCTGTTTCCTCCTCTGGGCTGACACTTCATCTGGCCACCCCAGAGGCAGCACACCTTCCCCTGCATTGCACCAACACACATGATGGTGAAACCACCACAATGCTGACCAGCAAAATGACAAGAAACATACTATATCCCCTTGAGTCTATGGCCACCCTAACTCTGCTGAGTGTCATGTGGGTTGGGTTCTTAAGATTTTTAGAAGGAAAAGTGTAGTGGAATGAAGCTGGGTTAATTAGCATTGATAATATACAACTGTGGGTTGGCCTCAGGGGCGGTGGGTTGGCCTCAGGGGCGGCGGGTTTATAAGGCAGGTAGATAAAGTGCAGCTGTGGTTGGTTAAGTTAAGAGGTTGGGCAGCCAAGGAGTAGAGAGCAGCCAAGGAGGAGAGAGAGGAAGAAGCAAGAGAAGAAAGAACATGTGACCTGGATGAGGGGAGACAAGGAGAAGGTAGTAGATGGACTGTATGAGTGTACTGGATGAGATGATAAAAGACCTTGTTGCAGCTTGATAGTGTGGAGAGTGCTGTGACAGAAAAGGGTATGCGTGAAGTATAACCTGAATGTTCTTTAAACCAGCCTTCTTACTAGTGAATTTTATTAAATAGAGTTCTCCTACAATCTGTCTTATAGTGAAATGGTATCTTGTGAAAAGCAAGTGGCGCTTTGGGACAAAGCAGAGCTGTATTTAAACCTTAAAAAATACTGTCCAGAATAGGGGAAAGGAATGGCAGGTGCTTTTAGTTATAGGTAAAGATTAAGCTAAATGCACACTGAGGCAAGAAGAGTTCTGGTTTCAGGGGCAGGGCAGATTGCCAGATGGAGTATGTAATTGAGATGAAGAGAGGAAAAGTGAAGACTGAAGAATTCCAGGAGTTAAATCAAGAATGGGTTACAGAAAGCAAAGGGAGAACGCCAAACCTGTGTAATGATAATGGTAGTCTTCAGTAATACAGAAGGGCAGAGTTAGATGTCATTTGCCTCCGCTGTAGCGGAGGGTCACTGTTGTGACCTTAGATTACTACTTTGATTTCTTTGTGCTGCATTTCTTTGTGCAAGAATATCTCTCTGCAGGACTGTGAGCATAAATGAAATGAAGACTATAAGGCAAACAGAAACTCTAATAGTAGGGACAATATGACTAATTTATATCCACAGGAGAAAGAAAGAGATCCATCAGCAGAGCTTGAAGTGAAATCCAACTTGCAGATCTCTATTTCCAAGCCAAATTTAGCAGTGCAGCTGAGTCTAGTTGGGTAATATGGCACTGAAATATAGAAAAAGCTAAAACTGGTCAAAAAGATCAGAAAAAGTACAGGAGTGAGACACTAATTTAAAATTTTATCTAGAACAATATTTAGGTTATTTAAGATTCCTCATTTGAGGGAGGTGTTGGAGGAAGAATACTTGGAAGAAACACCGCACTGTATTTCAAAATAATGTGCTCTTAAATTGCCTAATTCATGAATATATTATCTGCCACTAAACCTGTACAAATAGCAAGTTGGGTTTTTTTTTCTGTATATAATAGAATACAACTTTCGTGGAGCTAAATAAGTCACTGCGTTGTGTGAAAAAGGGACAGTAGACACAGATATTAAAGAGTGATTCTCCGTACTTGTGAGGAGCCAGAGGTCTTTATTTCATTGTTATGGAAGCTCCCATGAGATGCTTTTTGTGATCAGCATATTCATAGTCCCTTTGGGACAACATTTATTATTACAAAACGTATCACAGCATTTGAGATCACAAGTAAAAAATTTATTACAGGGTTTATGGTGAGACTATGAATCTCTAGTGAATACAGTACATAGAGAAGTGAATTTATTATAAACTGTATAAAGAAGTACTCTTTTGAATACTTAACACACTCTGTTATGTCTTGTAAGTAAACTTTTCACGTGAAATTCCAATGTCCAGAGATCAAGCTGACCTCAAAGACCTAACCTTTCACTATATCTATTAATTATGGATTATTCATCGAGGCCTTGACTCAGCAAAGCATTCCAGCATTAATTCAACTAATTTTAAATTCTTTGGTGAGCTAAAGTGATAACATCATAATGCAGAAACCTGTTTTATTGAACAAGGTGATAAAGAATAAGTTTTATCTGTTTACTTTCTACATCTTTGATGAAAGATGTGCTGATAATCAGTTTTGATGCTAAGGTTTTATTTTCAGACTTTTTATAACATGGCCTGTGGCCCTCCTTTCATAAATACTTAATTACTTAATAATATATCCTCACCTGAGTACTTTTTGCAAATCAATAAAGCTATGCATCTAAATGAATAGAATAAATTACTCGTTTAAGCACATTTGAAGTATGAAAATTTAAATCCACATAGGGAGTTAAAATTTGACTATACAAAGAGAGACTGTTACTCTCTTTAAGTATTACAACTAATTCTATAAAAATTTACTGTTCCTGGGAGCATTCAGTGCAAGAAAAATGTTAATGGAAAAATAATCTCCAAGAAGATGGCATGTTCCTGGTTCTTACGGATGACTATATTGACAATGTCAAAAAAGCTTTTGGATTATTATAAATTAAGGATAAATTATGTATTTCTTAAAAGAAATATTAAGCTTGCAATGGCTGCCAGATTAATTTTCTCAGTGTCTCTCAGCTTCCTACACTGTGCACCCGGAAAAAAAAAAAAAAGTCTTTATTAAAATCACTAGCAAAATGCTAATTGCTAGCAGTGGAGACAGGATTTTGCCCTGGATGAAAAATTGCATCCCCAGACAGACTTAAGTCCTGTCTTTGGGATACAAAAATACAGAAAATATCTCTGAGACTCACATTAAGGTTATGAATGATATAGCTAATACCTCATGAGCAGATGACCCTATGCTCAACCTTGCATATACACCCAGCCAGCTATGTTGCAAAAAGGAAAAATCTGGACATGTAGAGCCAGATGTGCTGATGACGTGAACTAGCAGCTGCTTTGGAGTCTACACTGTCATACCAGATAAAATCTGTCCCGTGGAGGTTAGCATAATTGACCTCTGTGTGTGTGTGGCTCACAGTCCTCAGTGGTGGAGCCATCAGAGGTGCAGCAGCAGCAGTCAAACCCAGCAGAGGACATGGTGCACATTGCCAGTCTTCTCTCAGGTTTCTGCTTCCTTCCCTCTGAACAGGGCAATAAAACATCTTTTAATTTGGACAGCATCATGGATAGGAAATGCAAAGAAAAGAGCCACACAGTCTACACGGTTTTAATATATTGTCTGTGAGTGACTCAGTGGTGGGTGAAACTAGAAAACTGATAAAAATACAGGGCTAGACAAAAAATATGGACAAATGTGCTTATGTTGCTGATGAAAATATTACCCCAGCCACTACTGGCTCATTCATTGAAATTAAGGACTTTTTAACCTCGCCACATTTCCATACAACCCTAGGCATTTATTTTTACACTAGTGCCTTTATTTTTATTCGCAGTATGAATTGAGTTAATTTCAGTTCTAGTGAGGGTGAAACTTAAAAAAGGTTGGCAAATGAATTGTTTTAGTGAAAGCACTCACAAATTCTTTTGCTGTGCAAACCTCTTGATTGTAAACATCTCTAGGAGATTTCTGTAATTCTTTCTGGTCAGATGGTAAATACCATGAAGTCAGCCTTTCACAGTATTTTTCTGGCCTCGCTTGCTTGTGGTCCCAGCATGGTCCCAAAAGAGCAAAATGAATAAACAAGCTGACTGAAATGTTTCAACCTCAGGGAAGATTTCCATGAGATTGACTTAGGAGAGATATTTGGTGGGTGGAGGGTAGGTTCCTGTTTTGACTCCAATACTGACTAGTGGTGGAAAGGAAAACTCATGGACTTTTGCAGCCCTAAGGCTGGTTTCAAAGGGTTGGGGTTAGCCAGTAGTGGGTCTTGTAAATCACTTGTGCAAGTTCCTGAGTTTTTTAACAGGCATCTCTACAACTAAAAATTCCCTTATAGAAAAGTAGTTTTGGGACAGTCCCTCGATGCACAATGATAGCTGCTTCTATTCTTCCAGTCTGGTATAAAACTCTAAGCAGTGGCCAGAATCTTTATCTGGACTGATTCCTCAATTGTTTCCTCCCTTCGCTGTAATCCACAGTTTAGCTTCTGCTGTGCTGGTTTATATTTATTCTGCAGAATGGTTAAACATTTTAATTCTAAAAGAAATCTCCACATTCTCAACCAAACTCTGTGCCAGAGAGGTAAGTCATGAAATAATATACCTTTGCACAGAAGCCAAACATGTGGCAACCACCTGAGAAAGAAGGCTATGAAAGCAAGAGCATGTCCTGCTACTGCAACAGGAGCTTTAAAAAATTACTGTTGCCTTCTGGCCTGTAAAAATAATGCAAGTTTGAGCAATATGCTACAGTAAATAGTTTGTCATTTTCCCATGGAAGTTTTATAACTTTCCTCTGTTTATGACTTCAAAGGCCCTGTTTGCTGAGCTTCCCAGTGTTTTCATATGCTGTAATTTGTAGAATAAAATGAGATTTTTGTGTTTAATTCAGTTAATAATGCCCTGCTAAAAAAAGAGAATATCTATACTTTCAATGTTTGTGTTTTCAAGCAGTATGGATGAGTGTTCACCTTAGATTGATTTCTCTGTGATTGAAGACTGCATATTGCACTAATATTTCTCTATATAAATATCCTGTAATTCAAATCTACAAATTTCTAGTACTGAGACTGTAATCTGCTTTGAAAATAGGTGTCATTCCCTAAATCTGATGATACCTCGCTGAGTAAATTTAACAATGATTTTTTGTAATTAGAATTATGTCTGTGAAGCAAATCATTGCCATGTCACTGTTATGGTTTCTTTGTGTTGCAACAGAAATTTAAAGCATCCATTAAGCTCAGTGGGATGGTGTTTTGAGGTTCAGGTTATGTACTTTGTATTCTCATTATGATTCTGTGTCAATTTGCAGACTGTTTGACTGATGGGTCTTTGTCTACCTTTTGTTTTCTTGCTTCAATTTTGAATTAAAATTCTAAGAGCTTCTAGCCAAAACTGAATATTAGCAGTCTGTTTCTAGTATTGGTCACACAAAGACAGCCTAAAAATAGTAGTAGTAGTAGTAGCAGTAGTGTTACAAGCAGTAATACCACTATTAATTCTAATAATATTGAAAACTGCTTTGGTAAATGAACTGTTTCTCTGCCATTAGTCACCTAAAAGTCATCTATGAACACCAGTGGGCGCTGATCAGTGAGAAGTGGTCCTTGAAGAAGAAGACAGTGTGAAAGTTTAAATATGAGAAGTTTTAATGAAAAGCAGTCACTGTCTAATATGATCTTTCTCTGACCTGAAAGCATAGAAATATAAAAGCAAAGCATTAGACATCCAGTTCTAAGACTTAACTACCATTACAGTCAGGACACTTACTTCTACTTCCCAGCAAATCTCTCTTGCAACAATTCAGGTCATTGCTTCCTGTCTTACAGTAATGGCAGATCTTAAGGCACATGTTTTGTAGAGGATACTTCTGAGCTCCTGCCTTGATGATTTTATACCTACTTTTCAGTTCTTGTCTTTTGACTGCTTGCATAGCCATCCAAGGGCCTTTCTTGCAGCAGATTAGTGTAACAGTCCACAGACTGTATGGAAGAATTTCTTTATGGCAATATATTTGCTTCAAAGTGTCTCCAGGACCTTTAGGCTCTTTAGGTCATTGCCATGATAAAAGCAGAAAAATAAGTTTTTTATTTGAATGTTTATAGCCCCAGAATGATTTCTATAAATAGCTCACCTCAAATATGCTGAGCCATTCTCCATTTTTACTGCATAACTGGGCATTTTTTCTTGTTAGTTTCTGTCTTCTGTTTTCTTATGGGAGATAAGTGTTCACACACAGGTAGTATCTCAAGATTAAAAGGATGTTGTATACGCATGTTCAGTGGAGAACAGACCTTTTATGTTGAATTCAAAGGGATTCAGTAGGCATGTGAAGTGGGTACGTGGACTTGACAACATGTATTTCCAGCTATGTGTATAAAGGTTTCTTGAAGGGAATGGTGAGAAAATAATTGTCGCACATGAAGCAAGCTGGGGAAAACCTGAACAAGTATACAGAAAAAAACCTTCAGTAATTATGTCTTCATGGAATAGTAAGCAATTTCTTTCTTAAATGCATACTTTAAATATCATGTTTATTGGCAAGAATGAAGAGACAGGGAGAAGAATTATATGTACCACAATGTTTAATGGTAGTATCTAGTTCTGTACCTTTCATCCTTCTCTTCCCCATCTCTTGCTTCTTCAGTATTAAAAATCTGTGCATATTCTGTTCCATCTTCACAGTTAATTGATACTATAGAAGAAATAAAGTCACTCAAAAGACATGCAGCCAGCAGCACAGGGTTCACGTGTTTTCCTGAAGAGCCGTACCAAATTAATCAGCTATACAAAAACGTGTCTGTAGTGAAAAAGGCTGAAATTAACCCACTGTAAGTAGAGAGTGTAAATAAAATACCTGCATCTTTTGGAAAAATGTCAAACCTCAGATCAGCTTCAGCCTCTCGATCTGTATATTGTTCAGAGTTCTTCCAAGCAGACTGGGACAATAATATCTTAAGATGAAATTCAGTTCAGAAAGTGTGTGTGTATGGGGAGGCCAGGCTTTCATATTGTTCTACTTATATTTCTAATTTTTTTCCCTGTCCAGTTGACAATATGAACTTTTAGATTTCTAAATGTTCATACGCATCTCATATTACTAGTGATAAGATACACAGAAAATTTATACCTCTTTGAAAAGAAAAATTTCAGATGTTCACTTTACACAATAAAACAAGCTATCAGTATTCACAATCCTTAGTACCCATTTTAATTCTTGCGGCACTAGGATGATAGCAACATGTAGATAGAAGAACTGTAGACTTTTTATTTTTAATGGAGAATTTTGGGGAAAGTATTCTCTCTTCTTCAGTACTTAATTAGCTCTGTAAAAGTGAGAAACTTCATTTATTCGACTGGTATCCAAAACTATTAGTTATGAACTAATCCCAAATCACAAGTTTCCACTTGGGACTATAGCTGAATAGTAAATCAAACACACATGACATAAACAAGTGTTCTTCATTACAAAGGCTTTCAAGTATAATTCACATCATAAACCAAATCTAGCAAGCTGCACAACTTTGCAGACTAAGACAGAGTGTGCTGTTTATTCATTTTCCTTATTTTGGACAATCTTATTTCTAAAAATATGACAAAAGCACAACTATTACTTAATGAGTTCTTTTTTGTCTTAGTCTGTGGATGTTGAATTACTCCAAACTTTTTTCAGAATTCCAGTTCTTAGATCTTTGTGATAATATTATATCAGCATAACTTCCATTTGTCCTGCTGCTTTGACTATGTCCTCTGCATATCGTCCTGTTACTCATCTCCTCTAGAGCACAGAAAACCTTAGACTTTTATACTGCTTACAAAAACTTGCTCCGAATATAATATACTTGTGTTATGCTGTCTTGGAGTTTCTTCCTAATGTATTCTTCCACCAAGATGAAAGACAGTTGATATTGAGCATTTAACCTGGAAAACAAGTAAAAATTCCACTGTTAAGTAGTCTATAAGATTTAAAAATATCAGAGATTAAATGTTGAAAAGATGTGGCAAGCTGTCTTAACCTCTCTTTGGCTGTGGAAAGACTATGACAGCAGATGTATGTTGTCTGCATACCATAGTTTTGTATTTCCTTGATTTCCAACATTTGTTTGCTTAAGTAGAAACTTCCTCTGGAATCGTAAGGCTTTCCAGCATTTAAAATTTGTGAGATCTCTGTTGTGGCTTGTTGGTTTTTTTCGGTTGTTTTTTTTTTTGTCTGTTTGTTTGTGTTGTTGTTGTTTTTTATATATTTTTTTTTTATTGTTGTTGTTTTGTTTGTTTGTTTTTTTAATCTATGCTGCAATGTCCTTTTAAGGTATTTTCCAAAAAGTTAGTTTCATGTCTGTTAATAATTTTTCTTTTCGTGACTGAGGCTAAGTAAAGAAGCAACATTCCAACACAGCGTGAAATATCTGGCTACGTTTATTATTAACAAGACCATCTTACAAGATACTCTTCATAATAATGCAAGTCACACACCAGTGCATACGCTTTTCTTCTTGAAAATCTTTATTTCCTCTGATTTCTTTTCATTGTATGGGACTACCTCACAACTGTTACTCTATAAATTACTGCTACATTATGCAGAGGAGTCTGCAGATAGTTTTACTGTAAATTTTGCTTAACAATCGGTTCTGTAACAGTTGTTATGAAAAACAGAGAAGGAAATGTGTTTTGTACATGTTAATGATGTCACACAAGAAAAAAGTATAAGGTATTAAGGGGATCACGTAACATGGGAGAATTACAGATTGCAGAGTACTTTACTACACTGACTCATTTCTGTAGGATTCTCTTTTGAAATCAGGTCCAAGATTAAGGTCAAAGAAATTCTTTCTGCTTGTTTCAGTGTGTATTGCTTTTGTCAAAGATAGGATCTTCATACATTCACATAAGATCACCTTGCCTGGTCCTGTATCTCCAAAATCCTGGTATTTTTCATGGTATTGGCTTAAGTATTTTTACTAACATGATTATTAAGAAATTAAGCAGAAACATTAAACCTCTACTAAAAAAAAAAATCTCATAGGAAAAGCTTTTAAAATACAGTTTCTAGTGACATGCTTAAGGCAGAAATTGGCATACATGCCGGAATCACAAGGAATTACTGAGATTTTTTTTAACTGGCTGAAAATATCATCACTAGTGTTTGAAATTATAGCCACCTGCCTTCAGCTAGCCTTGTTACTGAATTCCTTAATGATCAACGAGGTCTGTCATTCACAGCCCACCCTGGTCTGCTCCTGTCAACAACCACTCTGGAAATGAAAAGAAGAACACATCTGATACATGGCCGCTCTTTTTATCCTTTTGTCTTGTTGTGTTTCACATCCATATATTTTTCATTATTTGCAGGTGGAAAAACTATGCCATTTGAAGAAATACAGTTATTGGACAGCAAACAAAACCCACTTTTTTGTCAAGCTTCTTGAGAAAATTCTGTGAGGAGTCACTTATGATACTTGCATACAGTATAAATTAGTCCCAGAGTAGATGAAGAGACTTGGATAAAGCTGAGGTGAGACAAGGGATGCTTAATCTTGTACCTTTAGAAACTTGACTGATAACACAGGTTACAAGATGCTATTATTATTTATAGTCTTTTGGACTTCGTAGTACTTTCCATAGAGGGTTTCATTTTTTTCCTGTAAACACTGACTAATTGCACCTGTATTGACAAACACTGTAAATCTCCACATTACAGGCAGGATAGGAAAGACAGGAATTTAAGTAGACATTGGTGATATTACAGGATAGGAGTCATAGAGTCTATGGCCATATCCTAAATATAATGCAGAGAAGTTCCAGATAGAGATTTGTCTTACCAGAGAGAAAAGGAAACTTGAGTTACACTAAAAGGAAAATTTAATTGAAGTTTTTAGAAAAGAATTAGGGTGAAAAAAATCCTAATTCAATGTATGTATGGTACAGAAATAAGGAGGAGTCTCCTTGTGCCCCAGAGTGTGTGTAGCATGCAGGATGTGGGAAATGTTTTGATCTCCAGCCGATGGAGGTCTAGGGCTTTGGGTATTCTTCCATCAACATTTGGTCAGCTTTGTACAGAGCAGTGGCAAATCAGACTGCCAAGGGTAGGAGAGAACGATGTCTTGCTAGGCATCACTCTAGTAGTTCTAAGAAGTTTGATTTAACATGTAAATTCATGTCATCTTTGGCCAGTGATTCATTCCCAGCAGGAAAGATGGTAAAGCCACCTTTTGCTCCGGGCATTCTTCTACAACTTTTAATTATTTTAATTTTTTTTGTTTTCATTTTGTTTCAGCAAATTGATTCCAGCTTAATGATTCATTTACAGTAATTGCTCACTAGTAAAAGCAATATTCTGGCAAAAGAACCCTTGGATGGGTGTTCCAAATATGTCAGGTATTGAAATACTTGTGTTGCTTTCACTGCAGCACTTGGCTTTCACCCATACACAGCAGGAAGTAACTATTCCAACTTTTCTTAAGTCTGTAATTCTTATTAATGATAGAAATAAGCTGTACTGATTTCATGCATAGTCCAACAACCTTCACTTTGGTTTCTCAGAAGATACAGATGACAGCCATAGCTTCTATACAGATCGAGGTGAGTAATGGATATATACAAAGTCAACTATGCCCTTAACATTCTGGACTCAGTGTGAACACAACATAAAGATGATTTAAATTGTGCTTTACAGGGGAAGCATCCAAATTGCTGCTTTCAGATTTGATGCGCTCGTGGGCTTCTCTATGTGTAGAAACTTTTATTCAAAGATGACAAAATATTTCAGAACATATTAGACCAAATCACAGAAATTACAGAACATGAGAAAAAGTTCCCTGCTTAGGAAATGGTGAAAGGAACTTAGCTTTAATATCTTGGATCACAAAAAAAAAAAAAACCAAACCAAAAAACCCACCAAAAAAACCCCAAAAACCAACCCAAAAAAACCCCAACCAACCAGAACTTGAATTTAGTATTTGGCAATGTGAAACTGGTGGTTTCAAGGCATCTTTTTTCTCTTTTTCCTATTTTGATTTGATTCCTTGCATATGTCAAAAGTGCCTTACTGTTTTTCCTGGTAATAGTGGATCTAGTTTCCCATGTGGTGGTCCAAAATCTGTAGAAAACTTAAACCAGTGCATCACTATGGCCTGATAAAGAAATACACCTACAGAATTCATTGGATGTATTCATATTCAGCAGACTTTGGAGCACACCTGATTGAAGAGTCACATTTATAATTTCCATCCAAAATATGCAAAATATCGGTACTTTAATACTACCTAAAAAAAAAAAAAATCAAAACAAAACAAAAAAAAAACCCAACACCCCCCCCCCCCCCCCCCCAAACTTTAATATAGCTGAAAGGGAATAAGATTTTGTCTTCAAAAGGAAAACAATGGAGTCTTACAAGTCTTTCCCCTCCCACCCTTGCTTTCTGTATGTCTATTCAGTCAATGAAAGTTATACTATACCCTTTTTTCTTAAATATTCTTAGTTCTCTAGCAGGAAAATAGACACAATTAATTTTTTTTCCCCCAGAAAAAATGTTTAACTAGTAGAGATAATGTCGTGGTTTAACCCTGGCTGGTAATTAAGTACCACACAGCTGCTTGCTCACTTCCCCCTCATGCAGAGGGATGGGGAGGAGAGTTGGAAAGGAATGCAAAACTTGAGGGTGGAGATATGAACAATGTAATTGAAATATAATAAAAATTAAGGCACAATAATGACAATAAAAAACATATTACAACTGCCATTTTTAGTGATCTAGAAGTTGCTTTTGCTGTATATTCAAGGACGACACAATATTTAATATAACAGACATAAGAAAAAACGTGATCATCTCAGTAATAATTTGTTTTTATAATGCTCATGTCAAGTCAGGATCAGGATCTTTCCATTCTCCCTTCACAAACACAGAGGTGAGTACTACAGAGGTTGATGTGACATCTACTAGCTTATTTGTGATTAAGGTTTAAGTGGACACTTCTGAAGTTAAAACTCATTCCTTTCCACAGAAATGTAACTGAGTCACACCTTAATAGGCACAAAGGAGGATAAATTACCCATTGAGAGATTGTAATAGTTTAAGTGTAAAGGTTAAAGCTGACTTCAATTAAATCAATAGTAAAATCCATTTACTTCAGGGTCATTGGTGACTACTGCAAGTTTCCCATGCAATAACTGACTGTTAAAACTATTAGTGGAAGTAGGAGAGTAGTAAGTTTCTGATCCCACAGAAAGTGTCAATAAAAATGAAAAAAGCTCACAAGCCTAAATTTTAGTTCTAATTTTTCCAAGTAAAAAATACTAAACATTCACTATATTCTGCATCTAAATTCAGCTAGGTTAAAAGACCAAAACCTAAAAAAGGCAATGTTTTCAGCCAATACTGCATCTGAAGTCCACGTAAGTCTCAAACCCAAGGGAAACTCTCAGTGTGCAGTATGAAGTAATAGAAGGGAGAAAGAGAGAAAAGAGAGAGAGAGAGAGAAGGAAGTGTTACATTAAAAGCAACAGCAAGATATTTGCAGCTGTAATTTAAAACGAAGTTAACAGGCAACCTGCCATTTTGCAAATGCAAGATAATAAAAATGGTAATTACTGGTAGAGGAGTTAAATAGAAATCAGGGTTAAGAAAGACTTTACAAATCTCAACAAGGACACTTTTCTCAAACAAAGAAAACGTACTTTACTGAATGTCTGTTTATCCTCAATATTTTCTTTTCAAAATATATTGTCAAAGAAGGATGTTTCATACCTTTTGACAACCTTTCATCACCCCAGATACTCTTTTGTTCCTGCTCAAAGGTTTCCAGCATTAAGAATCCCATTTCTTCCTCAATGTTCCATGCATCCGTGAGGTTTAAGAAAGTGTTTTCCAACTCGTGTTGAGAAACTGGAGCTCCTGTGTCATTTTGATTGCTTCATTAAACTATAGGGATTGTTAGTATTTTTCTTTTTTTCTTTTCTTTTTACTTCAGATTCTATTAATATTTCATTTTTAAAAAGCAACAAAAACCTTCCTGGTTTTGGAAGCTGCATTCTACTCAATATTGTTTGGAGACAATCAAATCTCTAATTAGTAATGGAGAGGATGTTAACCAGCATATACACCAAGTCTGTTTTCCCCTTGGGCAGAACATGCTGTTGATTTAAAGACAGAATAACTGTGAGCAATAGAAAGTAAACTTTAACAAGAAGCCTTTACAGCCCCCTGTAAAAATCCCTAGAACTGAAGTGTCCACAAAATATTGTCTGTAAGCTGACAATAGCTGAACTAATGCTACCAATCTTTGTTTTCTCATCCCTCAGCAAAACAGATTGCTACCTGCAAACTGGGCACACAGACCATCTAAACCAAGAAAATGTGAAAAATCAAGTCTGTGTCACTATATCCCCATTTTTCCCTCTTCACCATTGGTTTCGTTTACCAGATGACTCTGATTGTCTTTTAGCATACGCTTATATGGTATCTCATATAGTGGTGAGTTGACATAGGCTTTTTAGGAATAAGCATTATTAATTGACATTAATTGGTCTTTACAATTATATATCTACAAGAACTTCCAATTAAGCACAATCCTTAAGATTTTGCATCCCCATAAATGAAAAGGCTTTTCTAGACTTGTCTCAGAATAGATGTAACATGCTTAGGATGTATTATACCTAACAGCAAGTATCATGCTGTTGTCTCTGATGCTGTAAATTATGAACATATCATTAAAGCACTGCTGTCACTTCCTAAAAACACAGTCTTCAGGGCCTGTCTGACTATGTGTGTGTGTAAGAACACTGGCTAGCACATTGTGGGTGTCACTGGAATACAAATGACTGTGATTCTATTGTATGTAGCACTTATTCTTCTCAGCAACTAAAAAATGTTGCATTTATTATTATGATTAAGACTACAGATGTTCTCCATAGTGAGTATCACATAGTGGGAAGCCGTACTGAGAAAGTCTAGCAGCTATCTAAAATCTTGTTGTCAGCTGATCTTAAAGGACTTTCCAGGGTTATAAATACTGCAGGACTCATTGTGCAGATAGGGGAACTGAGGCAAAGAAAGATGAAGTGTCTTGCTTGTAGGCTACTTTTGGAAGCAGCATGAGAAAAAAACTCTTTCAATAATATATGTTTTTTCAATTTATATGTTTAAATGCTTGTATGCTTACTTCACCATCAGCTTTTATTAGGTCATCCCTACTAACAAACTACAAACAAATTAAAATTACTACTTTTTTGTTGAAAATTATAGTACATTATTTTTCAAATGTATTGTAAATGTTTTCTTTAAGCATCAGATACACAGGGCTCAAACTGAGCTCTGTTTTTCCTTGTGCCAATCTTTTTATTGCTCACTTTGTAAAATAAAATTCAATACAAGCATCTCTTATTTCTAAAGAAACTTTAGTTTGAGGAATTTTCAAAATTTTGAAGTACAGAATAGAACAAATATGTTCTCATATGTTCTTTAATATTTTCCTTAATGTATGTTTTCATTTTTTCTTAGAAATTCTATATAACTGCTATTACTTCTGTAGCATTCTTCTATTTGTAACATAACTTTGCTGAATTTGAGACAGCAAAATGGATATCAAAGACATTAAAGGTAAACCTATACCTCAATGACTATAGATGCTTTAAGCATATTCTTAGCTTAAAGCTTATGTGTACGTGATTTTATAAAATATACAACAGTGCTGCAGGTTTGGGGTTTACATGTAGAGTAGCTTTCTGCCCTGGAAATAATAATAATCTCATCCCTATGTTATTTTTTCAGATTCTTCCTTTAAACATATTGCAGCAGTGAAACTATCAATTTAGCATCCTTGCTGACTAAAGCTGTGTCTGTGAATACCTTTACAAATTATTTCTAAAGAATTACTGTGTCTGTATTCTCTTGGTTTCAGACATGAGGAATTTAAATTTGTGGTATCATAAAAGCATGGCTATCTGATATAAACTAAAATAGCAATGTTTTTGTTTCTACTTTTGTTATTGTCTCTATGTTAATACTCATTGTACCTTTTTCTATGCAGCTTCTTTATGTACATTTGAACTTTATCTTTTCTTCTGAACTATTCTGTGCTTTTGTGTTTGTTTTCCTCACAAGTAATATTTTCATTAAATATGAATTTTAAGCCATCAGCACCATCAGCCCCATTAGTCTATTGCTTTACTCTTTGGATTGAAAAAATCTAATATAAAATGTTTTCTTAAAGACTCCTGCCTGTATTTTGCATGACGACAGTATTATGCAAATGATGTTAGGTGATAGGCTGTGGAAGGGAGAACGAAAAAGAAATTGTTATTTTGTCTTTTGCTTTGATTCTAATCATGTCTCTTAACCTAGTCAATGTAACTTATAAGTTTATTATTGATGTTCTATTCCAAAGCCTGCCTATTAGAAACCTGTAGAAGTCTGTCCAGTAACTTCAATGACTATCAATTAAACCTAGAGTAGAGAGTGTTTTGCAGTACTATTTCTGTCTGGTATTCCAGAAATACCTTTCTTATTACACTCCCTCCGAACTGTTTCTTTCTTGGGAAGTACCTGTGATTGGCACATTCAAGATTGCAATTTGAATTATGCTTTTGTGAGATTAAAGGCTACAAAGAAATGGGTTTATTTTTGACATTCAGGTTTCTCTGTGGCCGCATAATTTGGATATTCTTACACTAATTGCCATGAGCCACAATATTTCCTTTCACTTGCAATCTTCAGTGCAGAAAAAATGACCTTGAAGTAAACAGTAACCTCCAAGCTGTAAGTGACTATAATGAAATGGTATCCACATGCTTGTGTGCAGGAACACATACATGCAAGTACACACCGTGGCTTGGAGCCCCGTTTGCATTAGGAATCAAAATGACATAGTTTGAAATGGTCACATGCATAAAAATGGAGCTATGCCAGTCATCACTGTGATGAGCTGCAGGAGCATTTGATGAGCTAGAAGCTCTTGTGATAACATTTGGTCAATTCATCATATACCTTTGTCTAAATTAACTTTTCTGTGAGCACTAAACTCTGAGAAGAATTATAAAGTTTTGAATTCCTAACTATTGCTGAACAAATTATTGTTCCTAACAACTACCACTCCAAAGAATTTTTTCTTCCTTTACTCAGAATCCATAATTTTTACCATAGTATGATACTTGCTGATGGCTTAAAAAGTCATACACAAGTACATCCATTTGGGTACATTAAATGTTTACTTTAGAGTAAAAAACCCTAAAACATGCTAACAGAAAAAAGAGACTTTTTGTAGGAAGCAGCAGATGATGATCTTCCCGATGTGAACCAGGACTATACTGAACTTCTAAAAAGGTTCAAGACATTGGATATTCAAAATAACATTAGTAAGAACAAGAAATCTAGTTTGGGGTAATTTGAGATATCTTTGATGTTACAAAGTATGTTTATTCTTCTTCTATTTGCCTCATTTTAATGAGAGGTTGTGGCTTTGAAGGCAGAAAGATGCATTAAAAAAACCCTATACTTTTTAAAGGGTGTCTCAAACAGTCAAAGATATCTTTTTTTTTTTTTTTTTTTTTTTTTGTAGCATATCTGGCATATTCTACGGCCTTACTGATGGGCTGTAAAATGAAAATTGTAAGCAGAATGTGGTCTTTCTGAAATGTATTTTGAAAAAAAAATAAAAATAAATGCATCATTGTGTTAGATGTCCTGTGTACCAAAAGTTGTGTTGGCTTTGGCTATATCATGGCACCACAAGTGCCAAAGACTTATGCCAGCTGTGCTTGCCCTTGCCCATGAGTCCTGCTCTGAGGGTTCCTCCCCTGTCCTCTCCTTTACGAGATGCAACTGCCCACAGTCCCTTGCTGAGGACAAAATACACAGATGAGGCCAAATGCCAAATTTTACATTTTTTGTGGTTTGGGTTTTAAAGCATCATCTGTTTTCCCATTACTAAGAATAGCATGATTTTTGCCAGCAGCATGACCACAGTGGCTTTTACACTAATTCGTGTTTAAGTCTCATTGCTGTTTAAGCACTTTGCTGCTGCTGTTTAATAGCTATAGATCCCTGTTTTCAGAAATGTTCCAGGAGTACAATGGGCCATATCTATAAATAAAATGCATAAAATGGATTCTGCGTGACTATCTATGCTACATTGCTTTATGTAGTTTCCTAAGTTCTTCTCATAATATGAAACAATTCTATATGGAATTGTATGTCTAAATCTCAACTATTTTAGCTTAAATCAAAAGAAAACAGTTTCTGAGGGTACAAAACAGACAATTCATGTCCCAAAATAACTGACCCAGAAACAACTCCAAAACCACCAATATAGCAGCATCTGGTGGTCTGTGAAGAACCAGATGCTGCTGCAAAAATATCTTCCATGGTTTGACATTTGGTGCTGTGACTGACATCCAAAATACAGTTGTAAATATAATGGAACATATCACCTCCCTAATGCTACTCCTTTTTTAATAGAGAAAAACATGCATAACATGATTTAAGACTTCCAAGTAGCTTGGGAGTGGGGAAATAACAAGCAAAATTATAATCTGTAAACAAAATAAAGCAATAATGATCTTAATAAGTATCTTGCTGTGTACTTAAGCTTCTGGTCATTTTCACATAGATGAACTCCCATAGAAACTCTAGATCTGACCCAAGGACCTTGAATTAATTCTCAGGTTTCCTCTAAAATGTTTCATACCAGGATCTTAAAGTATATTTGTCAAATTTCAGAATACTTTCGAAAATGGTCAGTGCTTATTGCTATATGTTTACTGGATTTGGAAGTTTACTTTTAGTGAACGTCAATCATTAAAATAGACTTTTATCTTAGCTGACAATATTTATTACTGGTAATAATTTTCAAGCAATTTAAATAACCTTTCTGTTTTCACTGTGTCCCCTTGGAAATACTTGCTTTCCCTTCTCCAGAAGCAGATTTCTTGATGAGGTGTACTCTCTGTTCTACTTCAGTTTCACCCATCCTGCTTGCTTTCTTCACTTTATATGAGGTTTTTCTTGTTAGAGTCAACATTGTGATCTGCTGGGAGGAACAGATTGAATTATCACCAAAACCACTCATCAAGCAGAGAAGAAAAAGAGGCTGACCTTGATCATACATTGCAAGGAGTAGTTTAGGTAGAAGAGGCTCAGAGTAGGATGATAAAAAGCAGTATAGGATGAGTAGGATTAGATAAGCAAGTTAACAGCTGATGTTTGTGAGTTAAAGTAATGAGCATGCATACAGGAATACTGAGCCAATCTTTTCATTTGAACTAAGGGTTCAAATTTAATTCTTAAGTTTCTGTTGTTTACCAAATTTCCATCCATTAAGTAGCCTTGGTAATTTGTGTCTTTGCTCTGTTAGCCAAAAAACATGAAATCATTAAAATCGGTTTAGTTCAGAAAACAAAACAAAAACCAAAAACAACCACCCACCAAAAAACCCCAAAAAACAAAGTCATATTGTCCTGCTTTCGCTGCAGACAAAACCTGTGAGAACAGGCAGCTCCCATGGCTCAGCCAAAGTACTGTTAGTGGTTAAGCCACAATAAGTTGTGCAAATGTGTAAACACGCAGGTTAACTTGTGTGTGTGGTACAACCATTTGCAAAGAGAGGGCAGTGGGACCAATCCTAACTGTAGGCAGATCAGGAAAACACAGTGGCACATTCTTATCTTTCTTTTTGTTAATTCCTAGATTCTTCAAACCATTTTAGCCTTGAGCAAATGTTTAACTTATCCTGGGTAGTTTCCTAGTTAGAGGCCACTTTAATTTAGGAAGAGCCAAGGACTATGGCAACTTACTATATTTCTAGGTAGCAATGGCTGATCCATTGTGTGTGACTGAGGCTTACTACATCAAGCTGAATTTTCTTGCTGTTACTTTGTATTTTCCCCATCTGTTAGTAGCCACCTGCTATATTCCATGCTGATTCCTGATTAGGGCCTCTAGACACTGTTGAAATAAAAAAATAAATGGAAATCAAAATAATAGCAATGAGTTTTTCAGGATGCAATGAGTAAGTGCATTGCTCCTGCATTCATTTTGTGAGGGAAAAAAACCAAACCAAACCTACAGGTTTAAGAGAATCCATGTACATTTTTGGAGGCAGCTGTTAGGTTTTTTTTTTCCCTCCAGACCAAGAGGTGTTGATTGCCTTGCATATTTATCGCTCAGGGATGATTGCACTTCATGAAAACAGTGCTAAGATCCTAAAAACTGGCTAATGATCTTTGGTTTTCCACTTGAGATCCTTTAGAGAGTCTTGACCATGCTCTGGAAAAGAAGAAAAAAGACACTATAAAAACTAGTGCCTGAATTCTCTAGTTATTTTTGGACAATCTTGGCCAAAGAAAATTCTCAAAGTAGCAATGCATCTTAAGAAAATGTTGGGGATTTTTAGCAAATTCCAAATGTTTTCACTGATGAAATGAAAAACAAGATGTTTACAGGCATTCTTGGGACACTGAGATATGAGAAAAAAACTGGAATTGACCTCATAAACCCAGCGTATGTGGTTGCTTTAATCCAGGACTGAAGCTGAAGAAATGACTCGCCTCTGCACGCTCCGCAATGTGCTGTGACTTAAATGCATAGTTGAGATATAAGTTTCCCAACCAGCTTCTCAGAAAAAAAACACAAGAGTGCCAAGAACAACTCCCCGTCTCCTGTCTGAACCACAGAGCCACATTAAAAGTTCTATTTTGTTTCTTTGTTTGCTTATATTTTGGCATTTTCCTTTTTTGTTAATAATTAAATTGGTTTATCGTTTGACAATAAATTCATTTTTGCTTTATTTTTTCCAATTTTCTTATCACTGAAGTAAACACTCTAAAATATAACAGAACCACAATGAGTATTTTTATAAGTACAGCAAATGCACCCAGTGATTCTTTCCTATCTATAATTTGGAAAACTTCAAGTGGTAGTAAAGGAAGAGAGTGCCTGGGCTGAAAATATGATGGGAATTGGATCACCTCAAATTCACTTAGTACAATGGCCAGCATGGCTAACCTGGAGGTGGAAACAGTGGTAACTGAGGCTGCTGTTACAGGAACATGCAGAATGGTTCAAGGCCCAGAAAAAAAGGGACTTACCGGCCAGTTTTAGAGTTTAAAGATTCCATAGTAGTCACTCAAACGGCGTGAATCATCTGTCCCAACCGATGTTCAGTAGCCACCCAGTGGGGAACAGGTCTCCCTTCCTGAGATTCAGTGCTCCACATATGGTCCAGTTATTTGTCCCCACATGGCAGCTTTCAGAGCTCTTTGAGTATTCCCCTTAGACACCCTTCTACATTAACCTCTCTGTAGCCAGAATTCACAAAGTCCATACGCACTGACTCAGGGTGTGGTTTGGAAAACTGATTGTTTTGGTAAATTGGAAGCATCAACCATGGTAGCTGAGATTACAAGTATCTGGCCGGGTCTTTCTCCCACAGTTGCACTGGAGGTCTTTGCTCATGTAGGCATAATGCTAAGTGCGTGCAAAGACCCACTGATTACTTCCTAGTCTCTGCATCTACAAAATGAAATTTGCTTTTAAGCAACAAAAACCTTGTCATCCCAAGCACGTTTTATGAAAGCTGTACGAATAAAGTCCTCATTCCATCTTAATATGGAAGAAAAACCACATAGCTTTTGTTGTTGAGCATGGTGTCGTAATACTAATATGCTAGGGGAAAGCCGAGATTGTAGTTCATCATCCTATCCCCCGTTGCCCACGTGTACATACAACATCATCACACTTTACCATTTATTTATTCCCATGTTTTCTGCAAAAGAGGTACAGCATGGGAAAGTTATTGCTCCCTCTATATATTCCTGCCAGACTCTGCAAACCAAGGCATCTATCTCCATATAATTTTACAAAGTCAGGTTCAAATCGGTAAATAATACCCATCTCTCACATCAGCTCTACTTGTCCTATCATCTTTTCTAGTATCTTACTATATCAAGAAACAAATTGCAATAAAAGTTACATAGGATGACTGAACCTGAGAAGTTTAAGCAGTGCTTCTTCATTCATCAGGCCCATCTGCAAATTAGAACAGTCATGCAAAATTTATTTGAGCTTAGGAAGCCTATTTGGTTTGAAAAATAGGCTGGCAATACTGTGGGAACCGATGTATTTTGTGGTATTTCTGACATAGTCCCTGCCAAAACCTTGTCATTCATGAAAACTGACAAAAACAACCAAAAATCTTTAACTTGAGGAAAGGTTCAAGTCATTTTTTATTGTATCCAGATGGGATTACTATTCCCTAGTCACCATCAGTGAACAATCTAAGTACAGAGTAGCGAGATGAGTATAAATGAAAATCCCTGTGTTTGGGGAGCCAGATTTTCTGTTTCTCATTGAGGATTAGCTAAGTTTCATAGAAAAACACTGTAACACTTGATCTTCCAATGGGACCCTGAGTTCCTGTTAAGAAAGCTTTCAGGGCTTTTCTTGGAAGTCAGACTGGGCTGTGAGGTCCTGTTTGCTCTTCGCCATGCAGTCAATACGGACCATGCAGCCACTTTCTTGGAAGATGTTGCAGCTAACTGCTATTCCTCCCTGTAGCAGGGTCTTGTATATAGCTGTAACCAAATGTTTTCATTTTGCCTCTCGTGATGCCTTCCTGAACTTGTTGGTTTATTTGCCCCCCCCAACATGTTCACAAATTTTTCATTCTGTAGGTGAGTGGCATGAAAATATTCAACAAGATCAGTTATTTGAACAATACACTATCATATAGATTCATGAACCAATTTTCTCATTTACCGTTTTGCTAATCTACTTAGTGAAAAATTCTATCTTCAGTCAAGCAGTAGACAGTATATCATCTAAGTAGCAAAGGGAACAGTTTGAGACTTTCCAATAACCTGAGGCTAGTACATCACAAAGATTTTGCAGATGGTTATGACTTAGCTTATATCTTTGGAGAAAGAAAGACTCAATGGCAAACAGATTATGTTTGTGAAGTATTCTATCAATAATACTGAATTCAAAAATCTAAACCTCTCCTATTCGCTTAAAGCTAGGACAATACAGCAATTAATAATGTAATATTGAAAAATAAATTAAAAACCTGTTTTCAGGAGGTTGACTGGTGATGAACAGAATGGGAAAAGACACAGGAACAAGTGAGAAGGAATCTAAATTACAGCAGGTAGAATATGAAGCTATGAAAAGCGAGTGAAGTAGAAATTCAGAAAAAATACCCAAAGATACTTTTAGAATATTTTAATATTCCATAGGAGGCCTGAGAGATTATGGGGCAGTGTTTAGGATGGCATGCTCAAGGAAAATGAGGACATTGTTAAGCAATAAAATTATGTTTTAATGTCAGCCTTCAGCAAAAAGGTACTGAGTTGTTAACAAATCCTTGAGCATTTATTTGCAAGTATTTAGAGTGAAGCTTTGTCAGAAATGAGATGGTATGGGAACACTACAGTTTTAATTGTTTCATTAAATAGGCTGATGCCTCAGAATGATGAGAGCCAGCTGACTCTGAATTCTTCTTACCTTATTTTACACCGTGAATGTTGGCAAGGCTCTGTGTATCGCAGGTTGTCATGCATGTGCTGTCAAAACTATATGACTGTCCCCTGACTATGAATCCCTCCAGGTAAAAGTATTCAGTGACATTTTTTATTTGGTCACGTTCACTCCTGAGAGTTCCTTCATAGTGAATATTCCTGAAGTGTCCCTTATCTTCTTGGAATAAAAATAGAAACAGGGAATGGCTGAACTCTGGTAAATTAATTGCCTATTACTGCCATTCAATGTCTTTTATTTTTCCAGGATTTATTGGTTCTGGGCTGGGTTTTCATTTCCAGTCTTTACATTTGCATGAACATGGTAGTTTAGTTTATATAATTTCAGTGGTTTGATGGTTAAGTACCCTATAAGCTGTCAAATCAGCCTTAATCTTGCCATCTGAAGACACTACTTCACCCTCCACATCCTTACTGCTTGTTGTTATTTTGAAGGTATGAAAGTTTTTACTTTCTAACATGCTGTTTTCATTGTGTGCTAACAGGATTCTCATTAGCTATCCCCACCAACCCTCTTTTCCAGAACTAACTGCTAGCAATGTCTTTTACAAAGCCAGATCGTCTTTTGGTGTTTGTCTTCATATTGGACTGCCATAATTTGGATTACCTTTGTCAGATATATCTACATTACCATTCACTCAACAGTTCTCTGCAATTTCACTCTGCAAGTCACTGTACTGTACAGAAACCCTTGACCTCACGCATCTTTTGGTACTGTTTCAATACTTTCTTGGATAGTTTTATGCTACATACTTTCTTTAGGATATGAAATTTATAGTGAGTAACTTTGTTATTACACATTAACAGAAACATGATATAATGAATTATATTGCTAAAACAACATGCAGTGAGTTATTGCAATATGCCAGCAGGAGTCCTTGATACCCATCTGAAAACCTTAAGCCTTGTTACACTCTCAAAATACCCTGATCAAGTGCTTTGTTGGAAGGTGAGAATCCCCCTCCATGGCATCAAGCTCTGAAAAATTGCACTGAGATGAATAACTTATACACTGAGAAGTTTTGTTCATAAAGAGGTAATCGCTGAAGAAAAATTATTCTTCAGAAGAAAACTTACAGAACATCAAGAGATGTATAAAAACTGCAAAGGAAAACTATTTCTTTCCAATAAGCACTTCTAAGGAAATAAAAAATACAGTGGATAATCAGAGTAAGTAGTTAAAAAGTGTTTAGGTGCTTTAAATGCTTCCCTAAAAATCACTCACAGCCATGTTTCTAGTTCATTTTCTCAAAAAGGAGAGATAAAACCTAGCTATAGGCTAGAAACATGAAGATACATGAAGAATGTGGCAATAAATCACTAAATTTCAATGTGAAAAGATATAAGGGCACTAACTGGGCAGTAATAGGGAAAAGATTGTGTGATATTAGGTATGTATATGCAAGAAATTGAGAATATGAGGTAGCAAAAATCATAGTTGAGATGCAATATTTAAGGCAAGAAAGACTGAAAAATCGGAGAATTTTTCTAAATTAATTAGCAGAACTAAGGAGGATGAAATTAATGTCGTCAGTGTTCACTGGAAGGAAACACTGAGCTGCTCTGATATTGATAAAGACTAAATTAAATCAAATTTGATTGCATTTGAAATTAATAAAGAAAATGTTTTTTGTGGACAGCTCAGTGAGATGTTGTCTATATAAACTGAACCAGTGCCAACAACAACAACAATAACAACAACAACAAAAAAAAAGGGGGAGGGGGGGGAATCATAAATTAATAGGAAATCTAAAAATATCAAATTTAAGTTGTCCTCAAAAGATAATTAGGAAAGAGCAAGAAATGTATTGTTTAAACACAGATTTTTTGAAAAAGTGCTATGTGAATAAAGTTTTATCAGGAATAATACCGTAGTGCATATTAATAAAATGGAGTGGTTATTATCAACTATGGATGGAAATCTATTGTATGGTTCTATTTTACTTTCTGTTTTCCCACGGCCCTCAGAAAGAAAAATGTCTATTAGAATAAAACCTGAAAATACTTTGGTCTAAATGATCAAATTAACTGTATTTTCTTACTGTATTTTATCTGTGAAAGTAGATTTAACAGTATTTTATTGAGACAAATTGCTTAGATTTACAAAACTTTTTTGCAGGGGTATACATTATAAGTTTTTTTTTTTTTTTATGTACAGTGAAAATAAACACATTAGGCATCGGTTCTGGTGTTTAGGTAATAAAGAGTGATAACTGTCTTAGACTGGCAAAACTACCATCAAATAAATTACAGTATAAATCTGTATTATGATATCTGAAATATCACTGTAGGAACAGAACAAGAGATCAGAATGGTTGTCTGAATAGGATAGAATTTATATATCTCCAAGGAAGAAGTGGAAGAACATGCAGTCAATTAAAGATGTGTCTTTAAGGAAGAGATTAGGCAGATCTTGCATTTGCTGCATTTAATGTAATTGAAGGTAAAACTCTTTCTGTGCCAAATCCTTTTAAACATGGATTAGCTTCAGAATTAATGGAATTTGTTCTTTCCAAAAGCATTCAGATTCAATTTATGTCCTTGAGTTTGGTGGGTTTATCAAATTCAGTAACAATTAGAAAGCTGCACTTACTTTTGAATCAAAACAATACAAAATTATGTGGCCATATAGTTTTGATTTTGAAATTATAAATAACTTCCAGGCTTGCTAGATCTTCACAAGTGTCTTGTCTGCATGCCAAGTTTCCAATAGATCTGTTTGCTTGCAAACATTTCCAAGTGTTTACATAGTCAAAAAGATTTTCAGGTTTTCTAATCACAGAATTTATTTTTGAACTGCCATTATTCAGCTTTAGGATTGTATAATGCCTAATCAGGTTTGAAGGTATGAAGAAACACCCCAACAGTAACAGGTCTAGGAGGATCTGACTGTTACTGCTCCTGTGAAGTCCTGATCAGACACATGAAAAGGCAACACATGCAATCTCCAGGCTGGCCAGCAACTAAGCAGCAAGACTGGATCACGATTACAGCTACTGCCTGCCTGACACTTTGTTACCTCTTACCTGTTTCCTTTGTGAAATGATATGAAGGTTTGTTCTGCCTAAGTAACTGAGGGGGAAGGTTTGTTCAGTTTAAGTGACTAGGGAGAGACCAAGATCCAGTGCTTGGTTAACACAAATATATTAATACAGATACATTTCTTATGTTAAATTTAAAGCATTGCATTTAAACAAACAAACAAACAAACATACACCAGATTTTAGGCTAATAATTTTAAAGGATAGTTTACATGGATCTTTACTTTCCAATTAAAACATCTATTTATTCCATCCTTTTTTTCAATTTGCTTTTTCCTTTTCCTTGTTTTCAGTTTTTTGTTGTTTTCTCTTCCTTTTTCTTTTCCTTTTGCTTCTTTAGCTTTTTGTTTCCTTATTCACTTTAATTTGTTCTTTTCTTTCTTGTCCTTTTTTCCCCTTTTTCTTATTTCTGTGTTCTTTTTCATGTTTTCTTTTTTCTTCTCTCTTCTTCCAACTTTCTTCTTTTTTTTTTTTCTTTTTCTTTTTCTGCAGCTGCATTTTCAATCAGGAATTCATATTTTAACGTTATGCTAGGATATTCCATTACAGTTTTTCTGTATTCTATTTTAGCTCTTTGCTATAAATATAAAAATTATTAACATGCCACTATGAATCAGTCTCAGTCCAGAAAGACTGGACTGTAAATTGCTGCAACATTATACAAGATCATACACTTTCAATAAGGATAGCATGTAAATAGTCATATTATAGTTATATGTATTGTAATCTACCAAATAAAAATATAGACATGTTTGTTTCACGTTGTAAGTTAGGTAAACTACTTTATTGGCTTTCGTGACAAAAATCTGTTTTTTTTCATGTGTCATCCTATGATTTGATTTTTCTTATAAGCAGAATTATTTAGCTTTGTCAAAGTTTATTTGAAATCAATAATTAACTGCCTGCAAAATAAATTTGTTTTGAATGAATCCCAACAGATGTGGTTTTCTTTGTTATCATCTTTAGTTTTGGTTTTCAGCAAGTCATAAATGAATGAAATTGCTACAGAATTACTTTGCCAGGTGTAGCTAAGTAAACAAATGACATCACATTCAGGACTTTAAAGTTAAGCAACCCCAAAACATAATCAACCTTAATATTTATTAACTCCTTTATTGATCATTTTAATTAGAAGTATGTGTATGGCAGTCCAAAGTGTAACCATATCTTGTGTAGTTTTTAAGCTAAGAGTTTTGGATAAGGATAATAACACGACCATTACACTTAGGGCAGAACAAAGCTGAACACAGTCTGCAAAGCCATGCCCAATAAAGATAGTGTTTGATAACTATACTTTCACCATTATTGATCAAAACATGTGAAAGTTAATAAAGATGTTTGTACCAGAGTTTCAGCAACACCCATGCTGTAGATCATGTAGATGTATCCTAAAAAAGAAAATCAAATATTAGCACTGTCAGTGAGAATGAGTGTCTGCTCTGCAAAAGTTTTCCTAACTGCAAAATTCTCCAACAACCACAGAGGATTTAATCCTCTGTATCAGTAGTCGCCAAATCCTGATTTTCATTGCACATACAGGAAATTAAAAAGATAAAACTGAAGCTAATAAGGAGAGCAAAGTATGATGACCATCTATGAACAATATGCTCAGTATTGTCATTCACCAGCCAACAACAGTGGGTAAGTATTATTTTGATGAGATCTGGGCTTCAGGGATTTAAGATGCTCATTTCCAAGTAAAATAAAATACATGGGAAAATGCTTTAAATCATCTATTAAAGGATAAAAACTGTGAGAAATTCACTGAGCACAACAAAAGTAATGAGGTTTTTAAAGTGCATCTAACACTGTCTTTGGAAGTTTCTTGTTTTGGGTTTTTTGGTTGGGTTTTTTTGTTTGTTTGTTTGTTTTGTTTTGTTTGTTATTGTTTTCCTCACCAAAAGGGTCTAGACATAGCAAGTCAGAATAACTGAACAGTAGAGTAGCCCATAAAAAACACTGTAGGTGGATGTTGTCTGACATATATGTTTGAGTTATACTTAGCAAAGAAGATGTTCAGCAGATTCACAAACTGTGGGTAGCATGGGAGATGGCAGTTTGTTTTGAACTTTGTTACTAAAAATTCAAGCTCACCACAAACAAACAGGTTATTTGTCATTCCTTGGATTAAACTATTCCTTTCTATTTCTAGCGGTGTAAGTACCAAGAAATAATACTGCCTCAAACTAGTGTCTTCAAAAGTGCTTACTAATATTTTCCCAGATTTTGTCAGAATAAACTAGGCAAGCTAGATGTGTCTTAATTGCTGCTACCTTTAGCTAATATCCAGCCTTTGCTCAATTTCTCAGTGGCTTTTACTGCATAATTTACATTTACACCCACAGGAATTAGGTAGCAACATTCCAAAAGCCCAGAAAAATAGCTTCCAGTGAAGGTGATCCTTGCACTTCAGTTGCTGCTGGCTCAGTCTGGGCACAGGCTGGTTTAGAGGAAACAGAGAATGTTTACCTCAAGAAACATTCCTGTGTTTGTCATTCCTCCCTTGCTTTTCTGTTTGAACATAATTAGCTGTAACAACAAACACTTGTTGTGCAGACAAGCAGTTTTTCTAAATTTAAATTTCAGCCAATGGGTCAAGTCAGACATGGGTTTCTTGCTCCACAGGACCCCTCATTTTCCTAGATGAACACGAAGAGAGCTAAGATTCAAGGCATGGGTTTAAGACATAATTAATTTAACTGTTATGAGAACTAGTAGTAATAATCTGTGGAGTACAGGTCACGATCCCCTCCTTAAATACTTCCATAAACTGCTGGACTCACATCAAACCCTGTCACTCCACAACTGGATCCCAAACTTGTGGCTTCCTTCCCTCTTTCTTCTTCACCATTCCTATATGGGCTGAGGACACAGAGAAAAGGGGTTTCTTGTCATTCTACACATCAGAAGCCCCGGTCTCTTTCCCACTTTTCTTTAGGGGATGTTTTCAACTGAGCCTGTGCTACCACTTTTAGATTGTCAAGGAAAAAGACATGGAGCAAGTGCCAGTTGCACCTCCCACTTCCAAACTGGCAGCTTTTGAAGCTGGATCTCTTGACTGTGACACTGGGTTCAGGCAGCTGCAAAGAAGGTTGCCCAGTGGTGTGGGAAAGTAGGTCCTTCCTTCTGCCATGGAGAGGCATTAGTGAAGTCCAGAAAAGACCCTATACTACGGGGGAGCAGAGTGCATGGAAGAGCATGGAGGTGGGAGGAGGCAGCTTATACATCCTGTCTCCCATGTAGATACATCAGCGGTTTACCACCTATTTCCTGATACCCTCTCTACATGACCCATTTCCATCATTAAACAAAAAGGAAATGAGGCAACCCAGCACAAAGGCATTATCCATTTTGGTAGGAATTAAAATGGTGTTACAAAGAAAAATGTTGCCATAATCTGTCTGGTAATGAGTTCTATTATGAAACTACTTACCTTTTTGGCAGAGATAATGAATGGCTGGGATATGCCTACCCATTTCTGAGATCCAGAAAAACTGAATGTTTGATAATATGTTAGATCTGATTTTTACCTCAATATTGTCAAATTAAAACTGCAGTAATTACATTTTTATAATTTAAGACTTGCTCCAAAGTATAATATAAAGTAAAAGAGTCTCTTAATTAGTGTCACTAGACTTGTTCCAAAGTATAATATAAAGGAAAGGAGGCTTTTTAACTGATGTCATTCACTTTGAGATCAAGTCCAAAGAGCAAACCGTAGTTTTCACCTCAAATGTATCTTTATTCGTATCTATCTCTTAGATAACATCAGGAAAAAGTATTGTGGTTGCAGTTTATTCTGCTTAAGCTATTATTGATTACAATAACTGGTGATTTACCAGAACTGTCTTAGCTTTTCTTGATACAGTCCAGGAAAAATATTAATTAAGGTGGCTAGCTAGTGTTACTTCAAAAAAATATTAATTATTCATTAACGGTAATACTGCAGAAAGTGGTCAAAAATAAGTGAATACTTCTGATTTGAATAATGAGAAACATATTCCTGAATTATTCTTAATTGTCACATTAAGAAGTGACATGTTTATGCAGAATCGCAACTATGGCATCAATACATCATAGTCTGAAACAAGAACTGAACAGGAGCTCTCAAGAGGTGGGGAGTAGAGGAGGTAGGTTGGAGTATTTATTCCCCAGAAGGCAAGAAATAAATTGAGGATAAAAGCATCCTTCCTGTACAAGTGCACAGTTGTACCATAAATCTGAGAAAGTCTGTTATTATGCCTTACTAGTACTTATATGTTCTTAAAATTCAGATTAGATGATGTATTGAAGTTATCACAAGTTTCTATAGAGCAGTTCCATGATCTTATGAATGGATCATTGCAACATATAGAGGAATATATCCAGAATATATAGAAAGGGTTGGTTGTTCACAGGTGAGCACAAGAGAGGATGATGGAGTTGACAGGAGCCAGTCAAGTAGGTCCTAAGAATTGGTGTAAGCTCAATTTGAGAATAAAATTATTTTGGATAGTTTCAGTGTTTGGTATTTACCCATCATTTTTAAGACACAACCCAAATGGAACTAAGTTTGTCTCATTTAAATGCGTTTTATTTTTATAGTAATTGATTGCTACTGTAGAGGAATGAAGCTGGGTTAATTAACATTGAATATACAGCTGTGGGCTGGCTTCAGGGGCGGTGGGTTGGCTGACGTAGATAAGGTGCAGCTGTGGCTGGTTCCTGCTAAGTAGTTCAATAGCTCTAAGGGGTAGGGAAGAGGAGCAGTCTATGAAGAGAGATCTGGAGGAAGTAGAGGGAGGAAGGAAGGAGAGTGCCCTGGATGGAGGAGCGACAAGGAGAAGGATGTAGCAGAGGCAAGAAGCAGGGTGGACTGGCCTGAAGAGGATGAAGAAACAGCACAGACAGTAGATGAACTTTTGAAACCTTGTGGGGGGGTGGTGACTGTGCTGGGGCAAGGTGTGGGAACTACTTATTGAAGTTAACCTGGTATGGGATGGTAAAAGCCTTGTTACAGCTGGCTAGTTTTGAGAGTGTTGTGACATGCTATATCTAACAGTTTTTTTATAAGGTATAATGACAACATATTCTAAATTAAAAAACCTATGTTTATAAAGCTGTGAGATCATTCTAATCTCTCAAACATCATGACTGAAAGATGGTAAAAGCCTACATTTCACTCGTCTAAAGTGATTCCAGTCAAAGAAATAAGTTCTTATGCATTTTGGTAAGTGGGACAGTAAACGTGTATCTTCCATTTACACCTGACAAAGTCAGACTTCTACCAATGGTATTTAAAGTGTCTGTAAGAAAACCAGTGGTGGGGATGCAAAGAAGAGTTTTGGTATTATGAAAGCATTCATTCACATTTCTTATCAGTTCCTCCTCAGTCTTCTAAATGTCAAAGCCAACTATTTCTAACCAATTTCGTTGATGGCAGGACCTTTGCTGAAAGTACAGCTGACTTCATCTCAGTCCAAAAGACTGCTGAATTATGGCTGGAGACTAGAAAGGGAAACCTGGAGAAACATTAGCAAAATCACTTACTGTTGAGGGCATCTATCACAGAGTAAGCAGTTCATGGTCAGTCCTGTTGAAAGTTATTGAACCTCAATTAAAATGAAATCATTAATCAGCAATGTCTTCATTTATTTTCCATTATCAAGAGCTTAAAGGATACTCTTCTATATGAATATTCTCCCTGAAGATCTCTTTCAGGCCTTTACACTGTTCCTGGATGTACAGCTGATGTGAAAGGTTTGGCAAGGTGCTATATTTCTGTTTAGGATACTGTAGATGAACAGTCAGTTCTCACACAGTATGTCAGATACATGCCAAATGTGAAACTTACCTGGCAGATATATGTATATATAAACATACTAGGCATATAGGACAGATCCAATATATCTTGATACTCCAGACAAATGAATATCCTTGCCTTGCCCATTTTATGCATGCAAATAGCTGGAGATTACAGCCAAATGGATATTTTCTTCAAGTTAAATGATGACAAAATTTCTGGCTTGAAGGAGGACATGGTCAGGGAGCTACTGTGTAGTATGTGCACATATATACATATTCGTATAGCATAGCAAAAGGTGAAGCATAACTCCTTGGGTAGAGTCTCACATTTCACTGTCAGGAAGTTATTTAGAAACAAGGAGGAAATAACAGCTCAGTGTTATGGAAGAGAAATACTATAGTGTTGATTGTGCAGGATGACCAAATAAATACTAAAAATACATGGTATCAAAATATTGCAGAAATGAAAGCAGCAATAAGAAAACGATTTTTTGTCAAGTTTCATCTCATTCATTAGCAGATTTTTCCAATTTCAAGGTAATTACAGTTAAAAGGGATGTTAGTCCAACACAGAAATTATCCTTATACTTAAAAATCCTTGAATAGACTTTCAGCAAACAGATATATTAAAGACAAAAAAGAGCAGAAAATAGCATAAAGAAATCATCTGTTATCAAAGGCAGCAAATCTTCACATCAGTAAAACAAAAGCTGAAATTAACAAATATCACATTATTCCATTTCATGGCTGTAAACACTACTCAGGAAAATTATCTGGAATGGTTCCCAAATACTAATGTGAAAATAAAATTCAGTATTCAAGGGAAAATATACAATGCAAAGGAAAAAAAAATATCTTTGAACACCTCAGTTAAAAACAATATCATTCACAATTCCAGCCTGGTTTGAATCCACCAGGTATTAACATCACTGTAATTTTACCTCAGGCTGGTAGACCCAAAGTTGCTTAAGTTACAAGGACTGGAACAATCAGTGAGAGATATACAGATTACAAAATATTCCGTTCAAGTTAGTTTAGGTATTTTGTCCATCGCTGGAGTATTAACTAGCACACAGATAAACACATGTAGCAGTCTATAATGGTGGCTGTAAAGTTCTCTGTGGCCTTCCCTGCATATCACACACCATTTATTGAAAAATACTGTCATTTAATTTTCATTCCATTCCAGTCAACCATGAGCTGAATCAAATGAGACTGCTCTGACATAGCATTGAATAAAATTGTAATTCCTGATGAGGTGGTCCTTCTTTCTTATCTATCCTATTTTAAATTATTACAATGTCTTACAGCAAACATGCATGTTTGTCTCTGTTTGAGGAGTGCCATTTGGGAAAAGACCAGAGCAGAAACACAATTACAGCAAGTGTTTTTGGCCATCTGGTGAGAATAAGTCAAAGAAATTTCTACTGATTTATACCAACAAAGGTAAAAATCTATTAAAGCCTGCTTGTCTGAAGTTTAAAGAAAGTTCACAAGCTTTAAGCTGTTCATTACAAATGTCGCTCTAATACATAGCAATTAAAGTCAGGCAGCTGGGTTATGCTGATCTTTAGTTAACTTTCACTTTTTCAAACCATCAGTATTCACTGTTCTAGTTCTTAGTTTCCCTTTTGTTCATCTGAGAGTGTTTAATTGCACAAGTAATACTTATTGGTGGAATTAGGACTAATCTTGATATCCTAAGAATCTATCAAATATATACTAACACTCCCAGTGGAAAATAGTAAAAATGTCCACAGCCTTCATGAATAGATCACTTCAGAACATCATGCATTTGACTTCCCATTGCAACCACAGTTATTTAGAAACTTTTTATTTACCTCATATGTACCATTAACAAGCTTTGGGTGGATATATTGCCACGGCTAAACTATAGACTACAGGCATTAATGCCTTTGAAACTCAGGAAACACTATTTTTTAAATACAGAATCACTTTGAAGGAACCCTCTAAGCTTACAGTAATGTCTGTATTCAAAACTCTTTGATACTATGTCACTATCATATGAACAGTGTTTTCTGTCTTGTGAAAATCTGTTTTAGAAGAAATAAATGTCAGATTAAAACAAAACACTCAAATTTATAAGCATTTTCCAAACAGATCTCTATGTGCGTGTTTCAAATGAAAAAAACCCATAATCTCATGCTGAAAAATCAATCAGAAAAATTTTTGACAGTTTTGATATGTTTCTGAATACAAATGACTATTCCAAAAGAAAAGTAATTAATTTCACAGTCCTTTATATCTTTTCTAAACTACTAAAGTGGATGTAGTATATGCAACATTTGGTTTAAAAACATTTTCAAACAAAACTATTTTGACAATTTATTTCAAACCCTTTTGTAGTAAAATCTAAAGGAACCAGAGCAGTGAAATATTTCATGTCATGGATCTCACAGGAAAAAAAACTGACTTATAGAACTGAATATTTTATTTTTAATATAGTTGTCTTTGACAGGGCAGCAAAATTTCTGTGAGGTTCCCCCTCCCACTGAAGTCTGATTGAGTGTTTCCCTGATCTAGATAATAATAGTACAGTCTGCAAATAACCAAACATTAGATGAGGTAATAAATAATGAAAATAGTTTCCTCTTATATCATGGTCTTCATTGCTCTGATAACTAGTCATAGGGCAAAAGAACAAAATTTAATATGTTCAAATACAATACAGCATATTATTTAAAAGCAAAAGATGCATGTTATGTCTACAGGGTGAAAGATGCTTCCAAAATCCACAGTCAGAAAAGGATTTATAGGTCATTGTAGATAAACATGCCAAGGACTCAGTGCAAAGCTGTTCCAGCAAGAGCTAACTGAGTTATAGAAAGTATTGTGTCAGAGTAGGGAAAAAAAATCTTGAATCTGTACAAAGCACTACTAACATGTCAATCAAAAAGCCAAGCACATTTCTTGTACCCATAATTCAAAGAAAGTTACAAATGCATTCTGAAGAACATCGCAGAAATGATCACTAGGCTTCAAAAAAAAGTCTTTAGGATGTGAGCTCAAAGGTCTGAGCATACAAGTGTACATTTGGCTTAGATCTGAGCTCAGGACTCTGGCCTTCTGAGCCTCTGATCCATCTCTGAATGGCCAACCAAAACGTCATCAGGCCCTTTTTTCACTTGAAGATAACTGAGAGCTGTACATGTACCTCTCCTTAAAGCAATGGCAGATTATACTAAATTGTTTGACTTTACACTCAAAGAAAGCAATGGCTTGATTCATGTTTCCTTTCTTCACTAAGCATGTTTTTTTAAAAAAGAAAGGAAAAGTTAAGGAGGAATGGAATACAATTTTCTGCTTTGCATTCAAAATAACCGTAGTATTTTCATTAAGAAAATAACTGTGAATAACTGTAGTGCTTCAGGGCAACATCTTTCCATCCAGGCAGAATTCTGCTTTCCATTTATCTTCCTCTCTCCTTAATTTTACTCTGTGAAGTATTGGTGATTGGCTATAGATGGAAAACTGAATGAGAAAACTGGTCAAGCTAGTACCAATAAATCTACATCTAGCCATCTAAGTCATACAGTCAGAATGAAACTGATCACCAGGTCCTTAACTTAGTTTGGCAAGAATCCATAAAGAGTAATTTTTTTACCTTCTAGTGTAACAGGGATCACAATCCACTAAGCAGGATTATCCCAGAGTAAGACTAATTAATTCCCGGGGGCAGAGGTAGCAACTGTCTCTATGCACACAACAGAAACCATTTTTCTGAAGACTTGAATGTTTGGTTTTTACTAATATTGTTAGGATCATTTTGGTAGCTGAGTGAATGGCCTGTGATTTAGGCAACATTCAGATGATTTAGATATCCTTCTGATCTTAAACATTGTGAAACTATTAATCTAGATGCTGCCTATACTTTTAGAGATATATTTTGGTTGTCCGGTCTAGAATATCTCTTTTCAATGTGTAAAAAGTATGAGATTTCAAAATTATCTGTTTTCAAACATGTAAATCTTTCTTAGGCAATCTGCATTTACATTTCTGTTTAGCACCCCAGGCCATATTTGTTATTTAATCTGTCTAATGTCAGAAGGAAGCACAGTTCTATAAAGCCATGTGGTGATGAATAACGCTCCTAACGGAGTTATAAATTGAAACTAATTGGTTTACGTGATTGTTATTAAGTCCCATTTCAGCTGGTTAATGGAATTTTGTTTGGCAGGGGAACAGAGCTAATGTTATCAGATAATTTTCTTTTGAAAATAGCTTAAATTTCAGTCTTCCAGATCCACAGGTTCTAAGTAAGTCAGGGCCATTCCCCCTAAAAAAATCCTTACAATGTACCAACACAAGAAAATTACAGTGTTATCAGTGAGGTGGCTTTAATATTTCAGGACATTTTTACACCCTATCACCATGTCTTATGTTGCTTCCAAAAATGGCCAAAACATTCCAATCAGTGAAACATCTCAGCAGAGGTTTTAATCCCATCTCACAATTGCTTGAATGGTTTCAAATGCCACATAATGAACAAATAAATTGACTTTCATGAAAACCAGATTTGGCAGGAATGCATGAGTGCCTAGTTAAATAAGCAAACTGGGACTTAGGGGTACTTCTACCCAATTTGTTGTTTTTCAAGTGTAATAGTTCCTAAATTAGTCTCAAAACATGGACTGGTTTGAAACTTGAAATCACTACCCACATGCAATTTGAAAGCTGATGGCTTGCCTGATCATATTAAGGTTCTGAGGTTTTTTTTTTTTTAATTATCAGTATAATCCAATGATGCAAAAAAATGTTACCAAGTATAATATCCATACAGCAATTTGTCTGCATCAGTTAGCGCTGCTTTCTTTGACTCTTGTAAGTTAGACTAAGAACGTCATGTTTAAGATTACATGTTAATCATGAAGATTAACAGTACTGAAATGGTTTTCTCCATTGATAAGCCTTAATGAGTTTATATTTCAACACATTATAATGCCAACACCACTAGGGCATAGTTTACCATTCACAGATATTTTTTAAAAAAAGAAAAAAAATAGAAAAAAGAAAGACTATTTTGTTCCTATGAGCACAAGCAAAAATTAAAACTTGCACTAATAAAGTCTGGAATTCCTAGAAACAAATTTGTCCTAAATCAGCTAAATAGGCAGCATTTCAGGAACGTGTATGCTTGTACTTGTATAAAAAGCAAGTGTTCAAAGATATGTGTGGTCCCTGCTAAAGGACAGCTGCATAAAACTATGTCCCCAAAGACAGACAGTTGTCCTTAATTATGGCAGCAGTGTAAAAGGAGAATGAAAGTTCTCAGACAGTACATACTTAAAACAAGAACCCATTTATAGACCACATCAACATCTTGAAAGCAAATCTGGAGCCAATGAAGTTTTGTATTCTCTCTGTAGCTATTATCACCAAGGAACCTGGCCTTTGCATAGCACACCAGCTGTGGCTTATGAATGGCCTTCAAGGTAATCCCGCTTTGAATGAATTACAGTAACAGAATATGGAGGTTACAAAGACAAGGGTAACTTTGGAATGACATGTATCAGAGAGCTAATTATAACCACCACAACAAATGCAAATGCAAGGTAGTGATTTTACCCATGCATGCAACTGGGGAACACTAGCACTGAGGAGGGATAAGGGGAAGGAGGGCATGAAGGCAAATACTAGAATGGTGACAGGTACCGGTAAACTGTTGGCAAATACCACTGACCTTGGAAGAAACTACAATTTCTCCCACATTAATATATTAAAAAATTCAGCATCAACTCCAAATAACTCAGGGTTAACCCTCAACCACCCTATTACCAGCACAACCTTGTTTCATTGTTTTTCTACCTGTTTCTTTTTAAAGCCTGTTTGTCACTGAGCCTTTACCCATACCTCAGTATCATCTAGACCCTACAGCCTGGATTCCCACAGCCTAAAGTCTCCCAAATCATACAATTAGTATTTAAATGGCAGGGTTTAGGTTGTCCTGGTTTCAGCTGGCATAGAGTTAGTTTTCTTCTTGGTAGTTAGTACAGTGCTGTGTTTTGGATTTGGTGTGAGAACAAAGTTGATAGGACACTGATGTTATTAGTTGTTGCTAAGTCGTGTTTATACTAAGTTAAGGACTTTTGAGTTTCTCAGGCCCTGCCAGCAAAAGGGCTGGAGAGGCACAGAAAACTGTGAGGGACAGCTGACCCCGGCTGGCCAAAGGGACATTCCGTACCGTATGGCGCCATGCTCAGCGGGTAGAGCTGGGGAAGGAGGAGGAAGGGGGCACGTTGGGCGTGATGGCGTTTGCCTTCCCCAGTCACGGTTACCCGTGCTGGAGCCCTGCCCTCCTGGGGGTGGATGGACCTGCCTGTGGGAAGAGGGGAGTGAATCCCCTGGTTTGCTTTGGTTGTGTGTGCGGCTTTTGCTTTACCTGTTACTGTCTTTATCTCAAACCATGAGTTTGGTCACTTTTACTCTTCCAGTTTTCTCCCCCATCCCACTAAGAAAAGGGAGCAAGTGGCTGCGTGGGGCCTGGTTGCCAGCCAGGGTTAACCCATGACATAGGCCTTAAGAGGCTCCTAGTCATTATAAAACACTGCCCATAGGGATTTACGTGTAAGCTAGGAACAATGCCTGAAGTTCGATTCTTTTGAATGATGAAGCTGAAGCTGTTAAGAGACACCAGTCTGAGAATCAGTATTTTTAAGACATCCTAATGCACCTTGCCTCAGAAAAACTGTACAGGAGAATTCATCCTGAAAACTAGGGAACCATCTGAGCAGTCATTTTCATAATGGACGTAATTCCTAATTATTTTATTAGATTTTGCATATCTCTTTTTAAACTTCTCTGAATGTTCTTTGAGAAACACCTGTCAGACAGGTAGAAATTAAAATACAACCTAATACGTTAGAAAATAGTTCATTACCTGGTATTATTTTAGAAAGTAAAAGAGGTGCTCTCACACAAGAAATTATTTCAGTTGCTTTCCCCATTCAAGACACAATAAAAAACCAGTTTCAAAACAAAGTAGTAAAAAACAATCATCAAAGACATACTTCAGGTCCATTGAAAAGTTGCCTTTTAATTTTTTTGCTACTTTCAAAAGGGAATCATAAATTATTTTTTTGTTTTTAAATCAAATAATCAAAAATTCTTGAAATTATATTGTTATGAAAATATTTTTTCAAGAAAATGGAATAAAAAGTAAGAATGATACTTAAAGAGCTAATTTAATCAGTAATGTGATTTCAAATGGACACTTTTTTCAACAGAAACAGCTCTTTTTTGAGCGGGCTAAAAATCTGCCATTTTCATAATAGATGTGCTTTTCTCAGGCATTTATAAAATTCATTTTTAATTAACAATTTATAGTCCTTTAGCTTGAATCTCTTAACAGTAAGAACTAATAGTTCAAGAAATCTCATCACATTATCATACCTTATCAGAAAATTGGAAAGTAATCAATTTAAAAATTATTTGCACACTGTATGCTTTTACTTGATTTTCTCAATTTAAAACTGTAATTTTGATGCCTATTATTTGGTCAGTTGTTATAGTTTAAAAAATAGACAGGCTTTTGGATTTAGAGTACCTAATTAAAAGAGCATAAGCCTAAGAGTTTATCTATACGCCTGCTGGTCCCATAAAAGGTTTTGTCTACCTACACTCTGCACTTTGTAATATTTTTAGACCACCAAATGCTATGGTCAAAGTCCAAGAGTCACCAATGATAGAATTTTGATTCTTGTTAAAACATAGTTTCATGTAGCGAAGAAGACAGTTTGTTGGGGTTTTTTTGCCAATTTCTATAGTAGTTTTTTGAGTCTACCTACTTTTGAATATCTGTATATCCCAGAAAATGTAAAGGTTTATTCACTGTTTGACTGGTTCTTCCAAGTCAGAAGACTGGTTGGCAGAATAGGGATTCCTCTAGCCAGACTTCTGATTTCCCAAAATGCCAAGTGCCTTTTGTAACCTGCTGAAGAGTAAACCATCAGCCTTTAGAGACAGTCCATATGATCCCCAAATTCTTAGTCTGCCTATTCTCCTTATAATATCTTCCCCTAAGGGGACGATTCTACTCTAAAAATTCTAGGCAGAAATATGTTGATTTTCATGTGGTCACTTTCCAACACCACTTACTTTGACTATTCATTTTCAAATCCACATTGAGAAAATATATATTCCTTGTAATTATTCAGGAAACAGCTCAAAATTTTTGGAACCAGACTCAGTTAGGCAATACAGTTGGAAAAGAAAGTTTCAAAGAAGTGTAATTAAAAAGCTCAATAGTTCATTAATCAAATACTTTGAAAAACAACTGTGATCCCTTCACCAATATTTGTAGAAAAGAGATGAATTCATAACACAATGAAGTCAAACTGAATAACCATTAACAAGAATCCATTTGATCCATTATTGATTGTGCTTTTCTTGCATAGAGCAATCTGAATTGCTTAATCATCTCAAAACTCTTAGTGAAAGGCTGTGCATGTGACTTGAAATACTTATTACTCCTTCATTGCAAATGAAGATAAACACGTGAACTTAATATTGGAAACAATTTGTTTGAGAGCAAATGTCGTAAGTATCATTTGACTGTCTCATTGCCCTCTCACATCATACCTTGTATTGTGACTTCTCAGATGACAACATGACTTTATACAGAAAAAGCACATATTAGAAAGAAATAAGGAACATTAATCTCCTGAGCTAATTTATTCTTAAAGAAAGACATCTTTTACAAAACACTGATTCCAGACAAATTCGAAGGAAAACAGTACCAAAGCCTAATTAAAAAGTCTGTTCTGCTGTCTGCCTGATTGTCACCTCTGCATCTGCCAGAGACCAATCAGCAAGGAGGCAGACACAGATTATAAAAGAAGGAATTGAAGAAAATATAACTAGAACTGGGTGTTGGGTTTGGGTTTTTTTCCTCTGTTTGTTTTTTTTTTTCCCTCTGTGTGTGTTAATGATGTGCACAAGCTGCAATGAGGGAAGAAGAAAAGAGAAATTCACATTGGTTCATTATGAAACTAGTCAGAAAGGCTACAGATATTTTTTTGCAGTTACTCAACTCATGTTTAACCTGTTTATCCTTTTTTTTTTTTTTTCCCTCAGATCTCTTTCATTTCTTTTATTGTAAATAATTTCTGGATTTTTTTACAATGTCCACTGTAACTCTGATCATCCACATCCTTCATAACTCCCTTAGTGTCGTGGTTTAACCCTGGCTGGTAATTAAATACTACAGAATCACTCACTCACTCCCCCTTCACCCAGAGGGATGGGGAAGAGAGTTGGAAAGGAATGTAAAACTCAAGGATTGAGATAAGAACAATTTAATAATTGAAACAGAATAACAATGAAATAATAATAACAATGATGAAAACGGTTATAATGAAAAGGGGAAGGGAAATAACATCCAGAGAGAAGAGAAGAAAGGAACTCGTGGTGCACAAGGCAACTGCTCACCACCCACTGACCGATGCCCAGCTAGTCCCCAAGCAATGACATGTCCGCCCCAGCCAATCCCCCAGGTTTATATCGGAGGCATGCTATCTCCTATGGAATATTTCTTTGGCTAGTTCAGGTCAGCTGGCCTGGCTGTGTCCCCTCCTAATTCCTTGTGCCCCTCCAGCCTTTTTGCTAGCAAGGCCTGAGGAACTGCAAAGTCTCACACCAAAGCCAAAACACAGCACCGTGCTAGATCTTAAGAAGAGAATTAAGTCCATCCCAGCTCTAAAACCAGGACACTTAGGACTGAGTACAACTTCACAGTCTGCAGGGTGGGATCAAAATTCATATTGGGAAAACCAGCAAAGGATATGCATGAGGTAAAGACAAAAGAGATGAGTCAGAAAAGAAACACAGCCCACACAGGAAGGGAGACTATTAAAAAGGTTGGCCATTTGTTTGGAAGAGGGAAGAGACAGGAAAGGAAAGGGAAACCAGTAATTTCCACTAGGTTTTTAGAAAGTAATCTTCTGATTTTCTGCCTGATGTCTCATTAAAAAAACAAAAATATCAAACAAAAACAAAAATACAAACCCAAAACCTGAAGATGGGTTAGAGCGAGCTGTGACATCTCTTGGCTTCCACAGATACAGATTTGTACTATCAAGTCCCAAGTAACTTTAGTTCCTGTTAAGACACTGATTGTTCCTGGAAGTTCAGCTACCACAGCTCTTTCAGCCAGAAGCTTGCTCATTTGTGTTGAGTGACACATCTGCACCTCATTCTTTATGTTATAAACTACCCATGTCTTGGTTACCATTTAAACTAACTTATTGTAACGTGTTTTACATGCAGTTACCTCTTGCTGTCATCTGGAAGCTGCAAGCCATATTTCCCACCATGTCCATTTAACAAATTTACCTGTTCTGCACTGGATGCAACTCATTTTTCTAGATGCAGTTCAGAGTGCAGATTTTGAATTTCACAGACACAGTAATTCTGAAATCTGTTTATGTGGGAGACAGTGTATCTTTTCATGTGATTCTGCACTCCGTGTCAAAGAAGGCCAAAAGAAGAAATTCCATTTGGTGTCCTCAGCTCTGGAACTTGCTTCTGGTCCAGATCTTTTGATTTGTTGAACCTGGCAAAAATGCAGCACAGTTGACTTAACTTTTTGGGTGGACTTGTGTAAGGATGAGTCTGTAAAATGCAGGGATTTTAGTATTGTAGTAATGACTGTCCTTGAGCACAGCACAATATTTTGTTTAATGACTCAACAGTAATATAAAATTTGGGTTTATTGTTAATATTTTGTACCCAATTATTTTAATGCAATGTAACTGTTGAATTTTTGATATAAATTGAAATAAACAGAATAAAATATTTTAAAATATGTTTGTTTCTTCCTTTCATAAGAAACAGAAAGTTCTTATAGTATTTGTCCTTCCCCTCTTCCTTGGCTCCTGCGCTGAAGGATATTTTGTATTTAATCTCTGTGCTTCTGGATTTTTACTGTTTTTCTAGTATGGATGTCATAATCAACTCATTTGTCATTTATATTCATTAAAACTATTAAACTTACATGAGAAAAAGTTGTGTTAGGCTACTACATTAAAAAAAAAAAAAAAAAGTGGTTTATGCCCTGCAGTTCTTTCTGTTTATAAGCAAACACAGAGCAAGACAAAAGCAAAATAAGTGTGAATTAGAAAAGCAGGAATGCACAGCTCCTGGGTTTTGTTTTAATTTCCATTTATTGTGTGCAATGCTTTGGAAGGACAGCCTCCCATTGCTGAGAACTCAGCCACCATCCATTGCCATTTCCTCCTGTCTCGCTCAGCTCTCAGCCAGCTCTGATTCCCTTCTGGTCTCCTCTCTGCGCTCCTCCCAGAGGTGAACTCGGGTTTCAGCTGTGATGCAAGGAGGCTGACAGTGGGTAAGCCAGGCATCTCCAAGTGCCTGCAAATCTCCAGCTGCTCCCATTTGCCCTGCCTCATTTTGCTCCTTGGGGCAGAGCTGTGACTCTAGGAGACATCAAAACTTGTGTGTCCCACAGGTGGAAAACAGAGGTTATTGGGTTGTATTGTATGACCCATAAAAGTTCCAAAGGGGGGAACAACAGGTTATCCTAAGCCTCCATAAACTCACCCTCCTGCTGCTTCTGCTCCAGCCACCCCCAAAGTGTCTGGCTGACCCATGACACATGTCCTTTGTGTGCTACCAGAGCAGCCACATGGCTGCCGGAGGACCAGGGACACCTGCCAGGTGCAGTCCAGCACCAAACCCAGACTGCAGCAGAATGGGCAGCAGCCCAGATGCCCAGGTGGGCACCCAGGGCCCACAGCAGCCCCTGCTGTCCCCAGCCCACTTCTCCCCATGCATAGGGCTGCTGGCGGCTGGAGGCTTTCTTGATGGATTTTCAGGTCAGTGGGGATGTGGCTGAATTGTCACTAAACAGCCAGATATGAACTCACATCAACAGATTCCAGCTGTGGTACAGAAACTTGAACAAACAGGCGAACATGGAGCTTGGAAAGGAATGAAAGTCACCGCTACCTGGGCAATGAGAACATGCTAGGCTGTAGGTCTGAAGCTGTGTTATCTATGCATTTATTTCCAATAAGTCCATCACCACAAGACATGGAAGTTGTCTAAAACATTAGTTAAAGGCATAAATAACTCAAATATTGTAGTACTGCTTGGATCACCCTATTTTAATTGTTCCTCCTGTTTTTCCCTCAGAGAATTTTTATATTTGTATAGAATTAGTGAAACAGAATGTTTCACAGTACTCATCTGTCTCATTTTCCTCCACATTTTTCTGCCAAATTACTGGGAGTGCCTGACTTCTGGCTAGGAAGTACTCTGATCTCCTGGGTAAGAAACCATACAGCTACATAAGATGTGTATAAATAGTTTACATCTTTAATCTGCCTTGCACGGACAGCTTGATGTTACCAATGCTATTGTTAGTCATGTGTCCCCATAAATGGAACCAGCTAGTGACACTTTGACCCTAAGAAGATTGACATTACTGTCTTTTGCTAATGTGCCAGAATGATATTTAATGTAGCAGGGAGTCAAACAGATTAGGATTGCATATTTAGGAAAAACTGGCTCAGGCTGACTCAGTACTGAGAAGTGCAGGATCAGTTTGGGTATTTAAGAATGTGTGGGAAATAGGGTGATTTTTGGAACAAGGCAGGAAACTTCATGGAATGACTGACATGTCAGCAGGAACAACATTGCCAGTGCCACACCCATGGCTCTTTTAAGGTATTTAAAATATACTCTAACTTCCCCTTTCTTTAACACTCAACAAGAATAACTAAGGGACAGTTTCCTGCAGTCTTCATAACCCTGAAGGGCATGAGTGTCCTCCAGTAAATTCACTACACTGCACCAATGCCATCAGCCTCTAGGAAGCAAAAGAGTCAGGGATAGTTAATGGATCAGACAGTCCATGATCCCAAATTACAAGTGCAACTTAAACTTTAAAATACGATGAATGAACAGTCACAGATTAAGCACAGTGGTGACTTGCCTGTTCCCATATTTCCCTGCTGTCGTGATTTTACATGTTACACCATGGCAGCCATGCAAATCAATTACAACTGGAAATGACAACTCTTCCAGTAATGCATATCACCATTGTTTAAGAGATGCAAAAAGCATTCCACAAGTAACATAAAATCTCTTGCTTCATCACGGTAGTCTCCACAAAGAAAGTTAAAAAAGCATTTCTACTATCCATATAATTAAACCCATGAGAACCAAACATGAGCACTCACAATACAGCATTTTGAAATGCTAACTATACTGTGCGAGTCACATGGTCGTTTACATGGTACATACAGAAATAACGTTGAAGAACAAAACAGTGGGACACAAAACCTTGTACTAATACGAGACATGAAATACTCATTTTAATGTGGAATAGAATAATTTTCAGGTAACTGGGGATGGAATAATAGCAGTTGCAAATATAAATCTCATTCTGTTCATAAATATGCACACAAGCCTCAGATGTACAGTATTTTGAATTAGGGTTTTTGTAAAGAATGAACAGATGATCACCCACCTTGTTGGATTTCTGAACGCATAAAAAACCCCACTAGGCATAGTCTACATTTTGTCCAGTGACCAGACATTATCTACTTCATGTCTGGTTTTCAATTCTCTTACACATAAAGTAATGAATAAAGCTGTACAATATTTTCTTTATGACATTTGTCTTGCAAAATGTATCATGTGATGTTCTATGGTTTGCAGAGTTTTTGAATTTCATTACAATTTTCTTAGTATTGGACTAGGGAAATTGGCAAATTTCAGTTGTCAAGATATTTTTGCCCCCAAACAGTGATTATTTTGGCTCAAAATTAGATGCATTTTTATTTGAAAATTAATCTGAATTCTCAGGAAATAAGAGGGCTATTTTCGCTTTTAAGTGTTATAACACTTAAGGAAAACATCAGGATAAAAAAATAGATGCACTTCTAAATGACACAAAAGGACAAAAATTCCTCAAATTAAACAATTTTGTATTTAATTTCTGTATTTTGTGTATTCCCAGTAGTCAAAGCTTATATAAATTTGTCTGATAAGCAACCTACCCCTGACATTGCATAACACGACACACTCTCATCTTCAAAGGAGGCCTTGTCTGCATTGTTTCCCTATTCTAAAGCCAGATAGCTGAAAGAGGGTTACAATTTTTCAGTGACAGGGTTAGAATATATAATTTACAATTTGCCTTTCCACTCCCACAGAAGAATGTCATGTCTGCAGTGAACCCCTGGCATATATAAATACTTTAAATAAATATACTTCTCTCCTTTTGGCATTTCTTCAAGCTACGGTTTCCAGCCTAGATATCCAATATAAGCCATGATGATTAAATAAATATATTGTGTCTCATCAGTGGTTTTCACATGTGTTCTCAGAGGCACTTTCTGCTTATGACGACTGTTTATCAAACTCTCAGATCCAGAATCCAAAAGGTCAAGTAGTCAAAACTATACTCCTCCATCTGCACAATAAACATAAGGATTTTATCTGCTGACACTTCAGGTGCCCCACAGCTCTATTTCTCTTTTACCTATCCCAAAATAACAACTTTTTCTTTTTCTTGTGTAAACTATCGGTGCCTGAGAATAAACAAACAAAAATGTTGCACTGACTCTTCCCCAAAGCACAGTTGCAAGAGTGTCGAGGGCCACAAATCTGTCTTCCTATGTTTCACAGACTGTTATCCCTTACTTGCCTCTATTCAGAATCAGATTTTAGGGAGACAAAAGCCATTTTTAGCCTTTGGAAGATTAGAAAAGTATATTTCTCAGGCAAAACCAGGATAAATCAATGTGCCATTAATTGCCATGGCTGCTCTAGTGCTAGAGGATTGATTAGGTGAGAGATGCCTTCTAGGATCATCTGGGAAAGCTACTTTCAAGGCTGTAGAAGAAGGTAAAAAATTCCAGCCTTGGAAAAAAGCTTTTTGTGAATGTCAACTGCACAGAAACAATCTTACAATACTCAGTAAGAGGGCAAATGCAGAATGCTCACTGCTGCTGACTATAAGAAAAGACCTGTGTTTAAGGCACTGCTGCTCATATAGTGTCTTTGGTGTAGCTCAAATTTCTCTTTTTTCTGATGTCCTACATGTTATTTTATAATACCTCATAATCATTTTCTGTGGTTGCTTTGTGATAAATAAAGACTAGTTTTGTGAAGTGAATGGTCTGAAAGGCTTTTCTAAGTATCTGTACAGAAGCTAGTTAGAATTACAGCTCCTAAACAGGAGAACTTCCTTAAAAAAAAAAAAAAAAACCACACAAAACAGAAAAAACTAAAGAGGTTGAAATTCCAAGTGACTTCTCTAAACAGGGAGAAACTGTAACCATGGAGGGCAAAAAAAACCAGGCTGAGCCTGCTGTAGCATACAGGAGAGAATATGTAACTGTATAAGGAAAGTTTAAATTACAAGTTTTCACAAAGACTGAAACAACGCCCAGAATCTTCCCCATATTGAACCTTCTATCACACCACTAACATCGGTTATTCCATCATTTCCAGGTTCTGCTGCAGAACAAACTCTGGGATCATGCTTCGTTTTGCAAAGTGCTTCCCCTTTTTTGGACTGATTGATTCACAACCAATGAATCCTGTTAGGGCTTGCTTGATGGTATTGTTTTATACACTTAGAAACCTTTAGCACCTTCTCTTCTTGTTGTTTAGAGTCCAGAGCTGTGGATAGATAATGACAAAATATATCAAATAATTTGAAAGTCCTCCTCAGGTTAATAGCCTTTATCCCTGCTACTCATTCTGCTCTTGGGGAAGTATGATTTTCTCACTACCCCAAAATAAATAGAGCATATTGTCTTGAGTCTGTAAATATATTGTGGTATGTGTGACTTGAAAGGTATCTGCAGAGACAGTCACAAACAAACAAGAAATCAACACTAGCTTAACTAGGAAATTCCCTGATTTGCGGGTAAAAACCTATAGAAAGCACAAGAACTATCATATTAGGTCACAACGAAGACGCATACAGCCTAGTACCCTTTCTCTTATAGTGGCCAGGAACAAAAGATCAGCAAAAATTTATTAGAAACAGGAAATAAAACCATTCCCCAAGACTGTTGCTGGACCTACAGGTAATCATGCATTTAAGAACTTGCTGAGTTGGAGTTTGGATCTAGACCATGGTATTTAATGTCCCCACTACACTTTTCTACCTTTTTTTCTCTATATTTTCTTGAGTTAATTTGTATTTTGCCCTTCATAGCATCTCATAGCAACAGATTCTTCAATTTTAATGACTGTTTATTCCCAGTCCTTCATGTGCCCTACATCAGTTGTACCCAGATTAGTTCCTGAAGAGTGTACCAAATAAGGCACTGTGCTAGCTTTAAAAAGCCTACCTTAGTTTCCAGAAGCAGTTTATGTGGCAGCAAAAAGCTATAAGCTAGCTTCCCACTGTCTTGTTCTTATTAATTTTCATTCCTTCTAGTTTTCCCTTGTTATTCATCTTTTAATAAAATAATTATTAAAAAATAAGAAGTCCTGATTTTATAATAATATCCGCACATCATGATTCCAGGTTGGAAAGATGTCCCATTCCCCCTGATTTTACACAGCCCTTTATATTTTTATTCAGGGTCTGTTTCTTGGGTTTAATGGGTAAAATCTCTTTATTCAACCAGCATTTTGTGGACAACCTAAATCTCAAAGCATGAGATTAGTGAATATTTCTTGTAAATCCATTAATATCCAGAGATCATGTTTCTTTTCAAAATATTTGTGAGAACTGAGTAATTTCCACAGCAAATTATGCAAATGTGCTGTACAAGCTCTCCAGCACAGCTCAGCCACCACAAATCCTGACCTTCCAATGCTCCTGCTGTTCCTGCTCTGGGTTTCTCTTCATCAGGCTGCCAATCATATGTTACAATGCCAAGTTCTGCAGTGCGGGTAAGTGTCCACTAGAAGCCAAGATAATATCAATGAGCTTATTTACACAAAAGGACTAAACCCAGATACAAAGACTCATATGCAGAAAGAAAAAGCTTCTGGATTGAATTTATCCAAAAGTAGCTAAGCTTAATGCAAGAAGTGCTAGATAAAATCTGCAGTCATGTTATGCAAATGTTAGACTGGGTAGATTGTTGGGTCAGAGGAGACCATTAGAATGATGAAATGTGCTAACTTCTTCAGCTTCTTACCAGCTGCAATTAAGAAAAAAACAAGCAAAACTATTACATTTTAATTTCATCTGCCAGTAAATCATGTCTGCATAGGTTGTTCCCCATATAAGATTCATACCATAGCACTTGATATCAAGTTGTCCATTAAATGCCAAATATGCATCTTCAGAATTGTTGTATTTTAAAAAATCTGTAATTTTTTGTATGGATGGATGAATTTGTGCTCTCCTGGGTGGATATCCAGAGGTATTGTAGTAGTTCAATGAAAACAATAACAGCTGTGCAGAAGAAAAATACTATACTGTGATAACCAGTATTAATTTGTCCTGGAAAGCTTAGTCAGATCTACCATTCTGAGATAAAAAATGGGAATTTATGTTGATTTCCTTTGGCTAGATGACAGGAAGACATCAACTTATTACAGTGTTGAGTTTAGATTTGTTAAAGAACAATTGTAAAAAGATCTATAGGGACCCTCAAAGTCTAGATTTTATGCTATTGATTTCTTTCCAGAAGAGGCCAAAGAGGGAACCAGTGAAAACTCTTAACAAGTTTTCCATTCCTTGTAAGGGAATGCTCTTCCCTTTTAAAGAATTTTTTCAGAGAAATGCTTTGTCTCTTTACTTATATACTTCCTACTTACTTCAGCCTAATAGATGTTAATCTGCTGATTTTCTTTTCCTGGCTTCACAGATATTTTAGGGGTAGGGTTCTTTTGCAATGGAAAGTTCTGCTCTCAATATATTTGTAGATCACTGAGAGTGAAGGACTTCACACTCTTCAACGTCTTCTTAGCTGCTTCATAGGAACCTGGATTATATTACTTTACTATTTATATATTACTTTATTATTTATCTATTACTTTTGAATACTATAGCATATAAAGTAAAAGACATACTGAAAGGATATTTGGGCCTTAGAGCAGTAATAGAATCTAGTGTAAGGTTCTCTTCACAGTGCATGTAGAAAGTTAAGCAGTTCAGAAGAAGGAACTAAAATAGCAAGAAAGCAGGAGGGCAACCTGCTGTTAAGCAATAGAGAAGTGCTGAGGGGTCAGGTGTGTCTTAAATCCACTTTTCTATGGGATTTAGATGACATGCTCAGGGTTGTAGGGAAATACTTTTCTGCTCTAACCCCACATTCATAATATTGCCTGCTCCACTACACAGGTATAATAGCACCAATGAAGGTGTCCACCAAATGGGCTCAAACTGACTACAGAAGAGCAATGCAGCTGAATAAAAGATTCACTGCCCCCCTAAAATATCCCTGATCTAGCTTTCCTACCTCTACTGGTTGTGGAAATTTCCCCAGTTCCTCCCAATTTCACCCAGCTTTCATCACACCACAGATTAAAAATTATGTATAAATTCATTAGCATTCTGCTGCTGGCACAATAGTGGATGTTGCTGCAAAGTAATGAGACTAAAATAAGTTATCATCCTTGGAATGGAACAATTGTTTTTCCTTACTTTCCAGAGCTGCTTGCTCTGGCTGGCTCTTGTTGCTATTTATTCCCCTTTCTTCTTGAAGGACTAAGACTAATGTCTGTTACATCCTTACAAGTATTGCCTTAATCACATCTGTGGGTAAATGTGAATACAAAATACTTTCCTACTGGAGCTATTCCATTCTGATACAACTTATCAAATTAATTGCATCAGAAACAACACAACTAGGAGACTCCTTGCAGGTATCCTACTAGATTGACAAAGACCCTGGAACTGAAGGAAGCCTGTAACTAGTCCTTCAGTAAAATTCCTTAATTCCATTCTAGCCACATACTCTAAGCTGAAGGCTACATAAAGGAGGATTCTTATCCTTCCCTCTCAACTCACAGATTTTGAATTCCCTTCTGCACTGAACCCAAACTTAAAAAAAAACAACCCAAACACATGAGAATTGCATGCCATTCATGAGAACATGAATACCCTTTTCTTCAGGGAAACACTGAACAGAGTTTTGAACCTTTAAGACAACAAAAGGAGACATGAGCTGGAACTTTCTCACCTGTATAACTGCTGAATCTAACAGCATGTGAAAGCTATAGGCTTGGACTAAAACCAGGAAACAGGAAACAGCTCACCTGCTGCAATGAACCTCAGAAGAAGCAGCTGGACAAGGGATCGGGAGCAGAACCAGAGCAATTGGAGATAAACACTGGGCTGCTTGCTTCTGACAACTGGGGTGTTTGGAAACTTTTAAAAAAAGACACATAAAGATACAATTTTTAGACTGTGTTTCTTGACTAATACATTGAACTTCAGTGCAAGTCCCAGTTTAGCCACCTGCCTTCTTTTCAAACCTTTAAGATCCTTAGATCTCATCCGAAAATCTTCCTTCTGTTGTGCTTTGATCATTACAAGCTCCTTAGAAGCAGAGCATTTATGTTAATAGGAAGAAAATTGTCCATTTCATCACACCTTCTTTGCAGCTTTCAGATGACATGTTACAACAAGCTGAGGACCAATTTCATTGCTAAAAAAAAATCCCTACAGATAATAATCTCATTCTTCTCTCACCCATTTTTGTGAACTGCCTAGAGGAAGTGGCAGTATTCTGTAAAACACAACACAGTGCTGGCAACAGCTATTACCAGCTCAGTCTCTACCGTTGGATAAATTATCAGCTGTGTATTGTGTTCGTCTGCTTTGTGTCAGAGTGCTTGGAAATAGGAAGCAGGTTACCTTTGCATCACTTTCGTAAACAGCAGTTTCATATAAAGTGAAGTAGATTCTGTTCTGAGTAATGTAATAGCTTGCAGAGGAGGAAACTTAAAAGCAAGTGCAAGAGGGATCCATTACTATCATGTAAAACAAATTAATGATTTAATTGCAACATGGAATAGGTTGGGTTTTTTCTGTTTAAGAAAAGGGAAGATACAGATGGTGATTACTCCTAGTGAGTTCACTTTCAGATCGGGCTTCCTGCATTTAGCAACTAACTGGAAGAATACTTTTTATCATATGCTCCAGCTAGACAGATAAACACCTCCACAGTTCAAAACTATCAAGAATATTAACAAACCAGTACACTTTGAGACTGAGCAGCTGTTCTGTACTTTAATGCTGCTGAAATTTAAAGAAGGCAATAGCTCTCATTAAAAATGTCATGCAGTTTTCAAGAATGATAACTGTTCTGCTTGGCTTTTCTTTACTTATGTTTGACATTTTGAAACAGTTATAATTGACATTATAACTGACTACCTGTCAGAATCAAATTTCATTTAGCTGCTAAACATTATCCCTATTGATAGTATTGTCCGTCACTGACTAGCATTACCTTAAGTGTTTGTACTGCCTTACAATCTTTCATAATTAGCAATGCCCAAATCGCCAGAGTTTGGGATTTGCTCGCATTTGGCTGATCTTCCTATTTCACACTGGATCAACATCACTGCCCCATCTCTTCCTTAAAAACTTACTTTCAGTGGGCTAAGATATATGTAAAAGCTGGACTAGCCTATGAGTGGATGTGTTCACAGCAGAGACCAAAGATGTAATGGCAAGACAAAGGTAACAAAGCATTCTTACAAGAAAGAAGGTATTGGGGGGCTGTCCATGTCCATCCTAAAACTATGCCTTACTGACAACCTAGGCTGCAGCGAATTGTGTTTCTTCTGTGCAAGAGCAAAGGCGGAACAGTGGCTGGTCCAGCTTGCAGGAGTTATCTTAATTTTCTTGTAGGCTGCTAAAGTTGTAACTAAGGTCTGGGGGTGGGGTGGGGGGAGGTGCTCAGCATTAGAGAAGAAGAGCCTGAGGAATGTTTTGTATTCAGGAGACACGGAGATGCAAAATGGGAAGCTCATGGGGTTTGGATTTGGTTTTGGTTGGGGGGGTGGGTATTGTGCCCCCCCCCTCCCCCCCCCCTTTCTGGTAACATATTCTTCTGGCACTAGTAGCTCAGAAACATTGCTGCTGTCTGAAGCAGCCTGTTTTAACTGTGGCAAGAAAGGAAGGGCAGGAATTGTTTGGATAAGCAAGCACAGCCACACTGGGTGGTTTTCCATGCAGACAGATGACAACAGGAGCATTCATGTGTGTGGAGCAGCCAGCTGGAGCACTAGGCCTGGCAGGGCCATTCCAGGCTCATAGCTGGGCTGTGCCAGTAGTGTCAGAGGGAAGACTCCAAATGAAAGAAGCACCTATGACTGAAAAGCTTAAGGGCTAGCATGTTTTGAGAGCTGTAGCTGTGCTGTTTGTCACTTGAGCAGTCCTCTGGCAATCCTTGTGAAGGTGAGGCAGGCTCTGACTCTGGTCATGGCTGAATATCTGGAAGTTTCATAGACGGTTTTGTGTAGGGCTCTGTGAAGGATGGACAACCCCCCTGTTGCTGTAAGGCAGTGTATTCAGCTCTGCTGAGCCTGGTGCCTTGCTGTGCGACTGATTTCACAAAGCTTCATACAAGGTTTTGGGAGCCATGCGCCATATTCCGGTTTATCAGGGAATGAGAAGTATGGATTACAGTAGTGTTTGCATGAGAACAAGGTAGAGTAAAATGTACAGTGTCTTGATGCATTAAAACCTTTTCTATGAAAGTTCTCTAGGTTGTTACTTCTTTCCCCTCTGAGGCATAGAAATAACTGGCCAGGTCACTATGTACAGCTTGACTGAAGGTTATAAAAAATAGCAGAGGTGGATTTATTCCCTGAAGATGTAACATTTAAGGATTGCTAAACCATGGCAGAATTCATCCATTCATTTAAAAAAAAAACTCATTTGCTAACAGGCCCAGCATGCTTCCACTGTTTTAGAGAACATGTTTAGGCAAGCAAAAGCAAATCAGGGAAATGCTCAGATTGCCACTTCAGCAATATTGTAGCCAACCTCTACCTACACACAGTGCAAAAAAACCAGCAACAAAAACAAATCTAGCCAAGTTTTTGGAAAATATTTTCTTTGTATATTTTTCTTAACCAAGATAAAGAATATCATTCTACAGAATCTCTTAAAAGGTGGCTAACCTCGTAGAATAATTGGTCAATTTTTTTACATCTGTAGCAGGAGAGACAATAGGCAAGTTTTTAAGCAGCACTTGTGGGCTGCAGTAGACCCAGAAAGAGAATAAAGCCTTACGGGCAAAGATAAATTAATTAACAGTGCAGAAAGAGCTAGCTAAGGAACCTAAGAAAAAGTTTACGACAGAAGAAACAGAAGTCTGAAACATCACTTGTGATTCCTTTCTGGTGTCTTTCTTCTTTGAAAATATTACCTCAAGATTACTTCAGTGACATCCCTGAAGTATGATTTCTCCTTCTGGATTCACTGTTGCAGGCACTTAAATCCCTGACAGTGCAAATGGTTTGCCCATCTGTGAAGTTACTTGGAAACATCAACGAAGTGGTACATTTAGAGAAGAGTATGTTAACCGAAGTAATGCATTAAATTTAAAGCTTTTTAGTTCTTAACCTAATTTTCATGACATAGTTCTGTGCCGGTTCATACAGAGCAAATGCATTGGGGTGGGTAATGCTAAGCAATATCCCTAGAGCTTGATAGTTGCTGTCTTTAAGCCTATAAGCACATATGAAAGAATGGTCTCCCATACGTGTGTTGTCCCAGGGCACTGATTTGAGTAAGACTTTGTGACTTAGAAGACAGAATTTTCTCTTCTCCAACTAATCTTGGCAAGTATGGTTGGACAGGAAGCATGAAAGTCTTTGTAAATAATCTTCTGACTTGTGACTGTTTAGAACCTCCTCTTTTAGGCCTTTGACATCTCATAGGACTATCTGGCTAGAGGAATTTTGGACTATTTTCTCATAAATGTGATCAGCAAGGGGTTAGTAACTCCTCTGGAAGTTAATGAAGACTTGGAGGATAAGATAGGTGAGTTGTCATATTTTTTAAAAAATACCATTTAATCATTTACCTCTTCAAAGTTGCAAAAATAAAATCTTCAATATGCCAGCCTTTGAGCTGTTTTTTTGATTATTCAAAATTAAATTTTTTGCTGCATGTGTGATGAAAATTGCCTGGAAACCTCTATTTTTTCTCTCTGCACAGAATATGCACTGATCCTGGAGTACCTGTAAGATTTATCAGCAGTTCTGAAAGTATTGCAAGCATGTACCCAGCTGCCCACACTGATTATTAGGACTTCATAAAAGTTCCAACTTCACTAATAATATGACTGAACATCCAGAGTTTCAGAGGAAGAATACTTCAGAAACAATACCTGCTCAGCCTACAGGATGCAAGTAAATCATTCAAATTTGTGAACTTCCTTTGAGAAATTTAAACCATTTTGAACTGTAAAACTGAAAGTAGCAAGAAGTGTTTGAAATGCCAAAAGGGCATCCCTCCAATGGAAAGTTTTGCTGGAGGAAGCCAGATAAAGCCTCCAGAGGAAGCTGTAACTACATTACTAGTGTCATCAAGTTACTGTTTTGTGGACCAGTGACCCAATCACCACAGGAACAATGAAGGGGAGGAAGAAACAAAGACTATACTAGTTGGTGAAAAGATGTATGGTATTCCCCTTTCTCTTTCCCACCTATTTATTTTTCATCAAGATTTCCCAGAAAACCTGGTTTGCAAAAATTTTTAGCCTTCTTCCACTGTAGAGAGCCCAGAGCCTTTTTTTAATGGAGCCAGGGCCCAGCTCATTTTTGGACCAAATTCTCCAACATTCAGATTCTACTTTTCCCAAGACCTTTTTTCTTCTAGACATTAACTTGTTGTAGCTATTAAAACTCTCCTCACCAGAGCATTACTTCCTGATTTATCATCCACAGAAAAATATAGTTAGGATAAAATTAAAATCATGAATTAAATGCTGCATTACTAGGCAGTTAACATTCGTGCAGAAACTCTCACATGCTGTTACAATTCTTACTGCAGAACCTTTGTTATTTTCAATATCTCTCTACCATGACACAGTCCGCCAGTGTAGACAAGCCCTGAGATTGATTAGAAACGTCTGCCTCCACACTTAATTTTCACAGATGTTCAATTCTTTAGCTGTCTTTCTGCTTCTGAGATCTCTGATCATAGCAGGAAGACAAACCTGAGTTAATTTTAACAATACTTGAGTATGAATAACAGTACAGACAACACCATCAGCTGAGTGTTTCAGCAAGTTTGAGCATTTGATATTACCCTTGAAATCAACAATTCAGACATGTCTGTATGGGCTACAGACTACCCTGACTTGAGTGATCATCAGGGTAGATATGTACTTAGTGAAATTCTTGTGGTTTGATTTTTTTAATCCAGGTGATAGTGTACTCACAGAATCCAGCAGATTTTCACTGTCTTCCTCTTCCTCATTGCATTGTCTGTGGGAAGGAAAAGGAATAGGCTATCTGTCAGGTCATCACCCTCATGCCTTTCTTGGATTACCTCTTTTTTGCACCAGAAGTTTGTCCAATTACAAGTTGAAGGAAATAATAAGGTCTTGTTGGTTTTTAATTTGTTGTTTTCTGAGCTCTTGCCATTATCTAAGAGTGCCAGTGGATACATCTCAACAGTACTTGGTAAATCTGGCTGAGTGACTGAAAGGTTTGCATTAAAGTGGTAAGACTAATTTTGTTTCTTTTTCTTAAGATTCTGTATCTGTTAGAGTTAGTATTGAATTCACTTGAACTGTAGGGTGGTAGTGAAATCCATTTACCAAAAAATACCCTCTGTAGACAGATAGATAGGAGCAACCTCACATTCACAAGCCCTGGTCCTCATGAGGGCCTTCAACTACCCTTATATCTGTTGGAGAGACAACAATCAGGTCATAAGCAATCCAGAAGGTTCCTGGAATGCCATAACTTCCTTTTCCAAGTGCTAGAGAAGCCAAAAAGTAGAGGTATTATGCTGGAACTTGTTCTCACCAACAAGGAGGGGCTGTGTGGAACACAAAATTCAAGGGCAGCCTTGGATGCAGTGCCCATGAAATGGTGGAGTTCAATATCTTTAGGGCAGCAAGAAGGGTGCATAGCAAGCGCATTACCCTGGACTTCAGGAGGGGAGACTTTGGTCTATTCAGGAATCTGATTGCTAGAGCACCATGGGATAAAGCCCAGGAGGGCAGAGGGGCCCAAGAAAGCTGGTTGATGTTCAAGGATCACCTCCTCCAAGCTCAGGAGCAATGCATCCCAACAAAGAGGAAGTCAGGCAAAAATGCCAGGAGGCTTACATAGGCGAACAAGGAGCTCCTGGACAAACTCACGCACAAAAAGGAAGCCTACAGAGGGTGGATGCAAGGACAGGTAGCCTGGGAAGAATACAGAGAAATTGTCCAAGCAGCCAGGGATCAGGTTAAGAAAGTTAAATCCCTGATAGAATTAAATCTGGCTAAGAACATCAAGGGCAACAAAAAAAAAAAAAGCTTCTATAGGTACAACAGTAACAAAAGGAAGACTAGAGAAAATGTGGGCCCTCACTGGAAGGAAACGGGAGATGTGGTTACCTGGGATATGGAGAAGGCTGAGGTATTTGAAAAAATTTTTGCCCGTCTTCACCAGCAAGTGCTCCAGTCACACTGCCCAAGTCACAGAAAGGAAAATCAGGGACTGGGAGAATGAACTGCCCACTGTAGGAGATCAGGTTCAAGAACATCTAAGGAACCTGAAGGTGCACAAGTCCATGGGACCTGGGAGATGCATCTATGGGTTCTGAGGGAAATGGCAGATGAAGTGGCTAAGCCACTATCTATCATATTTGAGAAGTCAAAAGAATCTGATGAAGCTCCCGCTGACTGGAAAAGAGCAAATGTAACACCTGTTTTTAAAAAGGGCAGAAAGAAAGACCTGAGAAACTACAGGCCCATCAGTCTCACCTCTGTGCCCAGCAAATTCATGGAACAGATCTTGTCTCTGAATTGAAAAGGCATGGATTTGACAGGTGGACTACTCAGTGGATAAGGAATTGGCTGGATGGTTGCAGTCAAAGAGTTGTTGTTGACTTGATGTCCAAGGGAGATCAGTGACAGGTGGTGTTCCTCAGGGGTTGATACTGGGACCAGTGCTGTTTAACATCTTTGTCTGCAACATTGACAGTGGGATTGAGTGCACCTTCAGCAAGTTTGCCAATGACACCAAGCCGTATTGTGCAGTCAGCATGCTGGAGGGAAGGGATGCCATCCAGAGGGACCATGACAGGCCTGAGAAGTGGGCTTATGCGAACCTCACAAAGTTCAACAAGGCCAAGTGCAAGGTTCTGCACCTGGGTTGGGACAATCCCAAGCACAAACACAGGCTGGGCAGAGAATGGCTTGAGAACCACTTGGAGGACAAAAAATCGGGGGTGTTAGTGGATGGGAAACTCAACACGGCCTGGCAATGTATACCTGCAGCCCTGAAAGCCAACCATATCCCAGGCTGCATCAAAAGTGTGACCAGCAGGTCAAGGAATGTGATTCTTCCCCTCTATTATGTTCTTTTGAGACTCCACCTGGAGTGCTGCGTTCAGCTCTGGGGCCCCCAACATGGACCTGTTGGAGCGAGTCCAGAGGAGGGCCACAAAGATGATCAGAGGGCTCCAGCACCGCTCCTGTGAAGACAGACTGAGAGAGTTGGGGTTGTTCAGCCTGGAGAAGAGAGGGCTCCGGGGAGACACTACAGCAGCCTTCCAGTACCTAACGGGGGGCTACCAGAAATCTGGAGAGGGACTTTTTACAAGGGCCCGTAGTGATAGGACAAGGGGCAGTGGCTTTAGACTGAAAGAGGTAGATTAGACATAAGGAAGAAATTCTTTACCGTGAGGGTGGTGAGACACGGGCACAAGTTGCCCAGAGAAGCTGTGGATGCCCCATCCCTGGCAGTGTTCAAGGCCAGGCTGGATGGGGCTTTGAGCAGCCTGGTCTAGCGGAAGGTGTCCCTGCCCATGGCCGGGGGGTTGGAACTAGATGATCTTTAAGGTCCCTTCGACCCAAACCATTCTATGATTCTATGAAAAATCAAAGCACTTAGCTGCTAAGAATAGGTCTTTACAAGGAAGATATTTATTTGCAAAGGAATGTTTTGTGATAACATTGTACCAGACAGCATATACAAAAACATGTGATGGATAAACCTGTCTCAAAATATATTGGAAATTATTGATTTCTTTCAGGTATTAACAAAACATGTAGGAAAAGAAACTAATCATATACACTATGCCAAGCATGCACTTTCACCAACAGTAAATATTTTATTTTAACATTTTCTATTAAAGGTGTACATTGTAGTGGTGCAGAGACAAATCTGTGTACTGATTTATGTCTTTAATAAGCTAAAGGCTTTTCCTGACAAAGAAAGGTATAGTTTCAAAAATGATGTACTTTATCGATCAGTGTTGATTAATAGATTTATAGCACTAGGTGAAAATATTATTTTTTTTCTAAGTAGTGATTTTCATATGTATTAATTAAAACTGTTTATCAAATCAATTGTAAAAACATATTGGAGATATATTGTTGACCAGGGGTCCTCAAACTACAGCCCGCAGGCAGGATACGGCCCCCCAGGGTCTTCAATCTGGCCCCCATTATTTACAGCCCCCCCCGCCGGGGGTTGTGGGGGGGAAACCAAGCAGCCGCAGATGACTGCCTGCCACTGCATCTGCGCGCCGGCCCCTGTTTAAAAAGTTTGAGGACCCCTGTAATGTTGACACTGGCTAGTTGTCAGATAATGATTTAAATTATTTTTTTTAAATGTAGGTAGTTGATGCACAATCATTCTTATTTTTCATCTCTGTTCTTTAACTGAGAAAACACCGAAACACACTCTCAAATGTATGCATTTACCTAAGCCTTTCCATTATTTTCTATCACAACAGATTTAAAACACCTTCTGTCCATACTAAGGATGTAAGCCTATCATGTAGGACCCTTAAGTTTACAAACACGTTCTGGATTTAACTGAAAGCAAAACCAACAACAATTTTTTTTTTCTATTTGAAAGCAACAAAATAATTTTCTTTATTAAATAACTCTTAACTGCAAGCCTAAAATATCATGCTATATCTACTTACATTAACTAAACTTCACTTATGTGGGTTGTGAACACTGGCTAGGAACTGAGTGGAAGCAAACAGATCTAAAACTTATTTACCAGTACAGCATATTGACTGCTATGTCTGCTACATCTATTATCACCAGGTATCCTATGGGAGACCATTAGATACCCCATCGCATTGGGCACTCTTAATGTATTTGTGCTGCAAGTGGACAAAGAACACACATTTAGCCTTTGAGTTCAAAGGAAAATGTCATTGTCCCAGGCTTAGAAATTCCTCCTTATACATTGATTATATTGTCATAGGAGACACAGAGACAGTTGATATTAGTGTGTCCTGGGCTTGTAGAGTAATCAGCTCAGCTACACTGATGTATCTGAATACCCATGGTTTGTATGGGTATCACGTAACTACTATAGAACCTCTTTGATTTGGGAAATTCTTAGCCTCTTAAGGAAATAATTTCATGAAGAGTGACTCCTTGAATGCTTTATCTTCCACAAGAATATAGCTAGAAGAGAAAACAATGAATTTTAGTGCCAGTCTGAAACCTTAGGCAGTGAGATACCATTGAAAACCTGGCCCTGAGTCAGGAAAGCAGAGGCAGGCTGTGAGACTGCTTTATCTTCATAATGTAAGCAGGGAAAATAATCTCTAAGGTATTATGTTTTCCATGACATAGACTGGGTGTTTACTTTTTGGTTTTTTAATGGCATCAGTACTTACATCAGTAAAAATATGAAGCAGTCCTTTGTATCAAACATATGAGGTAACTCTTAAAAACACTTACATAAAAAACCTCAAGCCAAACATTTGAATACCCTGTGGCCTAATCAGTTGGTTATTAATTGTAATCATCCTGCTGAAGACAAATAGTATTCTCATCAGCTAGTATCTTACTGGTTTTCCATCAAACTTGCTCAGTGCTGAAATTGTCTTTTTAGACAAAATGAACCTTACCACTTCAGAGAAATTAAAAAACAAAAAGGGGCAAACCTTATATATGAAATAGGTAAATAGTTTATTTTGGAGTTTTCTTTCTTAGTAGGGGTGTGTGTGTTTGTGTGTTTATTTGTGTCTTTGTTTTTGTTTTGAGCAATGCCTTCAGTTGGTATAAATCAAGATAGTTTTTCTGCTTTGAGTAAAGCTATGCACTTTGACCTGGTGAACACATATGAATCATCCTTGGTTAAAAGAGCCATCATTCTGCATACAAAATGTTGCTGAGGTTATTCTGACAGTATTAAAGGAAGTTTCAGGTGACCAGGAAGAAACATTAGAATATGTTGGAGCTTCCTACTATTTCATGGGTTGTCTCTGTGGTGTTGATAGCAAATAGCACAGAAATTACTTCATGAAGTTGAAGCAAAATACAGTTTTGGTTAGTTATTACTAGTATGAGACCTTTCACACTGTTAAGCAGCTATAATTCTATACAACCATGAATATAATTACTAAGAATCATCATCAAAACAAATTTAAGAGAGAAAGAGAATGCAACCAACCAGTTAACAGGGATTTTTGCTCATATATATGCTGTTTCCCCTAAAGCAGCAACCAAAATTAGTGAATAAATTTCATGTATTTCTTTTTGTCAGATTAGTTGTTAACACTAGCTTCTAAGCCTTGCAGTTTTGATTCAAGATTCTCATGACAGTCTGAGGCCAAGAAATCACACAACATTAATTTCATTCTTGGAAAAGGGGCTGAAAAGAGAAGAATAAATGGTAAACATCAAATACATTCTCATGATGATTTTGATGCTGTTCTGATTATATGGTCTTTTTCAGGTGTCATAGAGTTACAAAAAAAAAAAAAGAAGATGAATTTTGATGGGAACTCTGATAAAATTCCTTTTACAGCATCAACATTAACCAACTATTTAAATGCATTACATCAAGAAAAAGTTAGAAAATATCCATGAGACTGTATGTTACATCGGATACAATGGTAATAATGGAACATTTTTTTATGAACTAGTTTTCAGCCATCTGCTGAAGAAGAGATTCCTGAGCTTTACACTTGTTAAATTTAGAACTTTTTTGTGTATTTAAGACTTTTCACCTTCAGTCATAAGAAAGGGAGGAAGATCTTGATGTTTGACGTCCATTGCCCAGCAAAATAGCACTAAAGTACTTGCTGGCTACATAAAGCTCTTTCAGCAGAAAAGGAAGGCTGAATTAATGTGTTCTTCCAGTTGTGTTTAAAAACATTTGAACAAGAACTAAAGAAAATGTAAATTCTGAGTTGCCAAATACCAGCTAAGGACAAAAAATGTTAATATTTATTTAATGTATATATAAACTTCCTCCAGTAAAACTTCAGTATTTGCCATACTATCTGCCCGAATCTTGAAAATGCTAAAAAACTTCCAACATTATTTGTGTAGAGTGACAAAAATTACTGGTAAGTTTAGGTCAGCTGTGAAACTGTGAATCTACTCTTTTAGCTCAATAGTAGGCCGTATTTCTTGAAATGTTAAAATCGCAATTAGAAGTAATGACCTTCACTAGATTCCATGCACTGATTTTTTTTTCCCCCCTCCTGTGAGGAATTATGTATCTGTTTTGTATACTAAAAAGGCAGATGAAATACTGTAACAGATTTATATACGTGAACATATGAAGGTCTTTGAAAGGACTGTTCAATAGTATTTGCTCTTCTGAAAGCATAGGCATCGCTAAGTATGTAAATAAAAGGAATGTCTCCAGCCTGCATTTTAAGGAACTTCTACCCTAGAACTACTATTATAACTGGGCCATAGTCATAGTTCAGGCAACTGAGTGCTAGTAAAAAAGTGCTAGTAAGAAAGAATCACACTGAAGTTCTGTTTCGTATTTCTAGCTGTCATTTTTCCTTACACTCATTTAATTGGTGCTAAATAAGACTCCATTTCATACCTTTGAAATCACCTATATATCCTTATAGTTGATCTTTATAATTGGCTGAAAAACTACTTGTTAAACATACACAATAGAGTTACATGCCAATGCAAAAATAAATTGCTGCAGGTAGTAGAATGATCATAACCTACAGTGTAACACTACACTATAAATGATGAGGCAGAGAAGGCCAGGACATAGAGAGATCTAAAGAACTGTAATTCATAAGTCCTTATCAGCAGACACACAATGTGTGCTATATGGCAATGTACCTGACTACTTGATGAAAATAATGGGCCTCAACTGAAATGTAAAGTTCTTAGTGTTATGAGAAAGCTGTAGCATTCAAAGGATCTCATGCAAGAAATGAATCTGTGGCAGCAGAAAATTATAGCTATCTCAGAACCTATTTCACAGTACAGAAATGTGTGAAAATTTATGGCATTTAGCACCGAGGTATGTGAGCTCTGAAAACAATTTTACAGGAAAATGAGTATACATAAAGTTCCCCAGCTTTTTTGCAAGATCTTTTAATATAGAATGATAATTCCAAGTCAACTCCTTTCAAAATGGAATAAATAAAAAAATGGACCCTGAGGCTAACAATAAATGAAACTTCAAAGGAGCCTATCTGGATCTCCTGGAGAGTAAGACGTTTTTTTACAGTCATGCAAAAAACCTGGCCTCTGAGTTTTCTGAGTTCAGCACCCATTTATTTTGCATACTGATATAGCTATGAAATATACTGAGATGTATTCCGTTAAAACATTCATACTTGCAAACACACACACTCACATACTTCTTCTTGGTAGGAAGCCAAGAGTGTAACACCATCACTATGTTTACTACAGTCCAAATTTGGCTATGCAAGTATGGAGTCTTGTTTGATCTGCGCAAAGAACTCCATGGTAATGAGTGGGCAAATTTCAGCAGCTTTAGAGGATGTTGCAAAGGGCAGACAGCGTCCTTTGTTGTACCTACACAGCATGCTCAGCAATACTAAGGGCAGAAGCTCCCAAGAACTTATCTGACCCTGCTATGGCTGTCTCATAGCAAAAGCTATGCTATCACATAGCTGTGATAGCAAAAGACTTTTTTGTTAGGTTGTGTAAGGAGATTAAGCAATATGTGTTTGCCCTTGCTTCCCTTCAGGTGTTTGCACTCTAGATAAACAGACTAAAAGTAGGAAACAATAAAAACAACTGACTGTTGACATTTCCAAATCAAACTCATGTCAATGCATGGGGCCAAAACCAGTATTTGTGGCAGGATATATAGTAGACCAAATCCTATGATGTCTTTGAGAATACGCATGTATTACCATCTGGACTGAGCAGTACTTGAGAAGATGAGACCTTTTCTCTGGGTCTGCATCATAGCATGTAATCATGGATTGTAAAAGAAAAAGGTTAACCTTTGGAAGTGATATTATTCATGAGATAATAGTTGATATCTCATTTACTTTTAACTTCTTATTTGTGTTCTTTGTCTTTTTACTCTTTTGAGTTACAGTCAGTCTCCTTGGTAATGCCAGCGGTGCTGTTTGCACTGACATCAGTGGAGTTATGCTGCTGTAAATGAGGCCAGAATTAGGTCTGTGATAGACCAATAGTGCTACAGAGCCCTCCAAATGAATGATGATATTGTTTGCACTACATATCCTTTTCCTACAATCATTTAATGTGGAAGACAGTTTCAAACTGTGGCTTTTGCTGATAATGTTATCAACATTCTTTCCATCCCAAAAAAGGGAGTTTGGAAGAATTAAATCATTCCTATAACTTTTGATAGTGTGAACATTTTAGGAAGTGTTTAGGTTACTTCTGTTTTTGAGGAGGGAACTTCAAAGAAGTAAAAAAATCATCAGAATAAATAGTACAACTAATCACATTTTAACAAAAGAAAAAAAAATGCCAGCAAGGTTTTATCAAGAAAATATCTTCAGTTTTAATAACAACTAACAAGAACACAACAGAATGGTGCATATCCAGGATTTTTGCAATGAGACCACTCAGGGGCTTAAAATTAAGCAAGTGCTAAGAGCTTTACTGGACCATAGCCAAATGCTGAGAAACCATGCAGTTTCTCTTAAGGCTTAAATAATTTTGAGATATTTTCTATTATACTATTCACCATCTTCCCCTGATGATTGCTCAATATAACAAAAAACGTTGTACTCTAAAACAGGAGCATGAGATTTCCCACTGTTGACCATTTTCCATGCTGGAAATTAATAATACATTCTTAGTCTGTGAACTTGATTCTCTTCTTCATTATGTAGTCTTATGCCAATGGAATTATACTGAATAGCTTTTTATTCCAAAGGATTTTACCAAAGGCTTTCTGAAAATCAAAATAAAACTTGTTGACCTTAGCTTATAGCCTCTGACCACTGGTTTTAAAACTACCTTACTACCAATAGCAATCATATTTTCAACCATTTACATGGTTAGTAAACAATTCTTGCTGTAATCTCTGTAATGCTGACATGCTCTAGAACCATGAAAATTATCTAAATATAAGAACCAAAACACACCAAAACCCCAGCTCCCACAATCCCCCCAAAATCCATAGTTACCGTGGTAGCAGAGTAGGAACAGGTTAAAGCAAAATCAACATGTTTGTTCATTAAAACAATCTGAATAACTAGAAGTAACCATGGCATCAAATTAGTAATTTAATGCCAATTTTTCTTATCTTCAACAGGAAAACAAAACAAAAAACGCCTACAATTTTTCATTTCTAATTTATAGCATATCCATGTGCTCGTACCATAGCAATTATCCAGGCACTGTCAAGAATAAAAGAAAAAAAAATATTCTTCCTTGGTAACCTTTAGCTTAGAACTTCAGAATAATATGCTCACTCCAGCACAATTAGACACAATAAATGTGAGAATGACTATTCTGATCCTTTTACAAAAAGAAAAAAATGTTTTTCAGAAGGAAAATGCAATATGATATGGAATTGTCATTTCTACCTTGCATATGAAAAGAATTTCAAAAGCTTTGAGATGTAAACTATCTGTAAACTAGCACAGGATAATTATTCAGAATGCAGCCAGACTTAATGGATCTACATATTTGAACAAGAAATCTCACAAGGATGGGCTATCTTTGGCAATTCCCTGCATAGTACTTGCCATAAAATATGTGAATTGTCTGCAATTACTGCTCAGTAGCGAGGTTCTGCATTTTGTTCATGTGTTTGGAAGCAGGAGCTTGTCACCATCATGAAAAATTCCACAGCTGACAGTTTGGTATAACCTATTCCAGGTGCAGAGCAGTAGTATCAACTCTCTGATGCGTTAGTTGCCTTGAGTTCAGGGAAAAAATATTAAAAGCAAAAGCAGAGAGCTTTGAAGAAATGTGGGAATGTGCAGGGAAAAACTGCAAGCCTTGACAAAAAAGATTAATATCGCCCAAGCCTGGGTAGATAGCTGCTGTCTACTTGTCTGGAGAAGTGGTGGTGATAAGGCCCCAGATGCATATAAAATTAATAGATTTGAACATAGTGAATTAACTAAAAGGTATAAAAATGTGGCCAAACCTGTAGCCAAAGAGGGAGTCATGGAGAAGAGTGTGGCTGGAGAGCAGAAAATTTGTTCACTAAGAATTGTCCAGCAAGAGAAAATAGCTGAGTAATGCTTTCAGTGCCTAATCTATAGCCTGCTGAAGTCAGTGGGAATGCTTTGAAGAGATTTAAGGTCTGGGAGAACAAATTAAAAGCACAAGCCTGGAAGAAGGCATGCCCTGTCAGTATAAAGGTCAAAGGGTGGCCCATTAAGAGAGAATGGTGGACCTTCAAATGGCCCCCGAAAAGAGTGGATGTAGAATATGCCATTGGATTTTCTCCAGGTTATCCTGTGCAGATTCATGCAGGGGGACACAGGACACCTCAGAAACCAGCCTCTGGTATTTCGTCAGAAGTGCTAACTGGTCTGCAGAGATCTGCTGGTACTACATGCCGATTGTGACAGCTGCTATCCCAGTTGTCGTACGGGGGACTGGAACAGGAGCTTTAGCACTCAGAGCAAAACCTGCTGAAGCTTGTAATCAAGCTTTTTGGTATGGATTAGTACAATCACATCCTGTGGAGAGTAAGCACAGATGGAGACCTGTAATACATGTTCACCAGTGAGTTACACAGACATGGACAGGTTGTAGCTGACCTTACACTCTTGAATTTGTCAAGAGCCAATAAAATTATCAGTGAGTTTCTGCATCTGACTCAGACCCGAGAAAGAAAAAAGCTCTTCAACCATGAATTCACCATCATAAAGCATATTCTTTAGTCGCATGGAAAATAAAAGACAGTGGGTTTAACTGTGTGCCTTACCTACTTACCTAGAAGTTTTTCAGAATTGAATCTTCATAAATTTATCATCAGAGCAAAGTAATATGTTTGGGGGGGGGGGGGAGCGGAAAAAGAAAAAAAAAAAAAGCTGTCCCAAACCACTTAAGCACACAAAAGCATGACCAAAATTCGGTGCTGATAGCAGGGTTTGTTTTTTTACTGTAGAAATGTCAGCAAGCCTTATTGGTAACAAAAGGTGATTTTGTGAGTAGTGCGCGGTACAAACTTACAGAGAAAAGGTTGAAAAGAAGAGCTAGTGAATGGGTGGTACTCCCTCCCTCAGAAGAAAACCTGGCACAGATGAGTTTTGTCTGAGAGAAGCTCTGTCTTGCTTGCTAATTTCCAGAGGAAGAATTTCTTGTACTACAGTCTCTTTTCCTTCTGCTTAGTCTTCAAGTGGAAGGTGTGGGGGAGGACAGTTTAATACAATGCTCTACTGTGTATATTTCAAAATGCAATATATTTTAATGGAATATATTTTCACATATTAAATAGCAGTAAGGAAGCATTTATTTCATCCCAGAAATAAGGGTGCACTAAAAATCTAGTAATATTTTCATTTTGATGTGTTAATATGAATAAGAAGAAAGCCAGTATCTTTTTTTTAAAGTGGTGTGATATATACATATCTGTGAGAAAACGTGTTTAGCTGATATCTACAGAAATATATAAAAGCACATAAACCCACATAAACATTGACATGAACAGGCTTGTAATTTTCCTGGGCGGTTCAGAGTAGTGACGCAGTTCAGTTTAACACATGTATGCTGATGAGAGAAGAACTGGCCTCCTGGAAGTATGAGATCATCATATATTTATACTGCAGCAAGGCAGAAGGGCAGGGGTGAGCAGGGAAGAATAACTTTCAAAACAGTTTTGTCTGTTTGTGGCATCTGAGATATTCCAGTGTATCCCACCAAGGGTCCAGCTGCCGCTGGGTCTTGGGTAGGCCCTGTGTTGTATCTGCCAGCTTGGATGGCACAAGGTACCCCTGTTCAAGCAGCTGCGTTGCCCTCTTTGGATTTCAAACACAGCTGGAGATCTAGATCTCACACCTTGGAAAGGTCACAGCTGGGTGCTGGCTCCAGGCTTATCTTCCTTCTGAGGATGGTGGAAAGTACCCACCCTGGGCTGTAAAGACTTCAGGTTTTCAGTCCAGTGGGAATAAGGTAGCTTTCAGAAAAATCTGCCCAGAATTTCCAAGTTAATGCTTACTGGACACAGATGTATATCACTACTTTGTTTCTGGTGTGGTGTGTTGGGGTTTTTTTTTTATTTTTTTGGCTTTTTTTTTTTTTTTCTAGATCTAAAACAAAACTTTTATGTAGTTTAAGTGAAGTTGTAGCAGCATGTAATTTTTTTTTTCTCATCCTTTCCTCTCCAAATTCAAAGAAATTATCCTTTTAAGGTAACGGTGACAGGACAATTCTTAGTGAGATAGCACTTAAAAAATTAGGTGTATTTTGTCTTTTTGATGGTTCTGAAGGATGGTGTGTTGAGAAGAACTTTGTCTACTTGACAAGCTGGAGTTTTGCCTAACTGGTCACAGGAAAGTATTGCACGACCTCATGTGTCTGATACAAGGAAAAATATAAGTGTCTCAGCTTCCTAAAACTCTGCTAGACATCATGAGACATTTTCAACTTTTAACTGATACAGACATTTCTTACTTAAGACACACATTTTTACTTCAGTTTTATTAACAAAATTTGAACAGCTTAATCATGTTCAAAGTAAAAAATATTGCCTCTGGGAGTCAAATGCTTTCTGTTCTGAGCCAAATCTGACCTGTGTGTGTGTGTTCCAGATACCATAGGTTCATTGCTTGCTGGTGGGAATTCCTTGCAACATGCAGCTTTTATTAAGATTAGGAGTTATTGGATCAAATGTTCATGTAAATTCTCATCCTAAAAAAAATAACTAAAAATGCCTATTAAAAAAAAAAACAACCAAAAAACAAAACCGACACATTTATTTTACTAGAAACATTTGTTTCTCATTTCAGATGTTTTTGGTTTCACATTGTTCTGCCTTGTGAAGTTTATTTCCTTAGTATTGATCATTGCAGCTTCCATTTTGAGTTTTTTTCACTGGATTATATTGAGAAAAACCAGTACATCTTTGTTTTAACCAAAACCACAGAATGTAAAAGAACTTGCTAAAGTCCATCAACTGGAACCTGTGTGGTTGTAGGACATTGCATATTAATATGTCAATCTCATTTGTGTGGAAAACCCTCTAAGTTTCTACCAGCATATCTTGGAAAGAAAATTGTCTCTCAGATATGGATTTGCTTCTCAGTTTGATTCTGAGCAGAAAGCACAACCATTATGGATCTTGCTAAAATTATATTAAAAAAAATATTTGCTGTTGCTACTTATGTTGAGGAATCTTTGAGAATAATGGTGCTGACATGAAAAGAAAAGAAAATTATGTCCACAAGACATTTTACAAGGATGCTTTGCTGCATTATTTCATTTTTACACACTTCTTTCCAGTGTTTTTTCAACTTTACTTGTGAATGGTAACAGGAGTGGTGATGTAATCTGTGAAAGGCTCATGCCATCACCAGGGTGAAGATGCTGTAGACTTGTTCAGTCTTTATGAAAGCTGAATGGCTCTTGATCTAACTCTCATGCAGTCAGTGGAATTCTTCCAGATGACAAGGGTGAGGAATCTGCACTTACCCAGTCCTAGAAGGACTCCTTGTTTGAAGCTGACAAGATGCAACAATTACAGAAAAATAGAAGGCTCTAGCAGAGGCTTCCTACATCAGAGAAACACCAGTCCTTCCAAGGTCTCTGCTGGCAGCTGATTGTGGAATAGGGTTTTTTTATTTGCAATTGGACAGGGTTTTTTTTGTTTTGTTTGTATCTCTACAGACAAAAAGGAAACATAATAGTGAAATAATTCAGTTTAAGTTTTTTGATTTAAATCAATTGTCAGATAAATGTCATATAATCCTGTCACTAGATTTTATATTGTGTATAACAATGGAAGAAAGGTTTATTTTATATTAGTTGGGCAATGTCAATTATTTCAAAGTCTAAAAATTACCAGGTATAGAAGTACATTCCAACAGGGTTTGTCATATGAAGTTCCCATACCAGCACCATAAACAGAGTCAGATTTTCTAAAATCTGTCTTCAGACTACTGTATTGAAGTGGCCAAATTTAGTCCATTATACCACTGAAAATAATGAAACCATTTCATTAGTGTGCTCATCTGAAAATGCAACTAAGAAATAAGGAAGCATTCCCTTTTTCCGTGCATTTCTGCATACATGTATGGATGAGAGTGTAGTATTCACATTGAATTAATCAAATATAATTTACACTGAGGATCTTATGTCTTTCCTGTGTCATGTAATCTATTTCTAAACTACTGAGGGAGTGTAAAGCCAGCAAGATCACATAGCCTGGAACTACTGTGGAGAAATCTAGCATCTGAACAATAGTCATGATTAGTTTGTGTTTGAACTTGTTCAATAAAGATGCAATCAAAGAGCAAAATTAGTAGACTGATATTCAACTCTGATTTGTATTCATCATATATAATATGAGTCAGTTGTATAGGTAACATAAAACATTAAAATACAGTTTGCTCAAAACGTCAAGATACAATATAATTACAGACCTCTTTTGGACCATGATGAACTGTAAGGTTTTCATTCTTGCTCCGATTTTATTGTAATAAAGGTTCCTTCTTTTGATTTAGATCCTATATGTAATAAATTATAATTACCCTTTTCTTACACTGATTTTTCCATCGGCCCTTCATATATTCTTTTATATAAGAACACAAGTCACAAAAGCATCATGAAGTACAACAGAGGTCATCGGAAATGCATTAGCCTCAACTGGCGGGTGGTTCCAACTAGTGGGAAGAAGTGGATAAAAATGCCTGGTTTTGTCCCATTCTTCAGGGAGATAAGCACCGATAATATCAGTAGCAAAACACTGCAATATGTGAATCCAAACATAGGCTGTTTGTTTCTGATTTAGGCAGAAAGTGTAGGAAAGATTCTCTCTTATTATTCACCAATAGTCTGTATTTGTTTGTATATGCAAAAACCTCTCTGTGTAGTTGTAAAATACATGTGAATCCTGTACTGTGAATAAGATGAAATCCAGGGATTACCACCTCTAAATATGACTCTTCCTGCACACACAAAGTCATTGTGCAGGGACCTACTCACATGCATTCGATAAAGCATATTAAAGAAATAACACGCATCCTCAGGTATGCTTCTTATGGTGCTTCTCAGCAAGCAACTGTCCAAAGCATCTTTAACTTGAGTATCTGATGTCCAAGGTGATTGAGTCCAAGGTGGATTTAAAATTCTAGAGCTTGACTGAAACAATCCCTCACTTGTTCTGCACTATACAACAGCTTACAAAGTGCAGGTTTTGGAGGTCCTTAATAAAAGCACATTATTATCTCTCAAACGTAAGCAATAAAAGTTGTAAGATGGGAAAGGCCCCAGTTTTGTGTTCAGTTCCTTGGCAAATAACTGGAATGCTGTTATCTATATCTAGTTTTCAGGCAAAATTTACAGATGAATAATGGGAATTTTGGCTGTTTGAGGACTTCAGGCCTGGTCTGATTTTTCAAAAAGAACAGTATAACTCATGCTAAGGAAGATAAACAAACAAGATAAAGGGTAGTTCCTACCCCATACTTCTGAATGTATGCATTTCCAGATTTGAATCTGGGGGGCAACTCTTCTTATGACAGAGTTAAAAATCAGATCTGAATTTGTTTAGAGCATTTGGGCCCGGTAATCTGGGTCAAACTCGTCTCTAATGCTAAAATGCATTGGATTTCCTATGACCTTTATTTCTTTCAAGCCTGCCAAAGTCCATGGAATCAAAATCACTATAAACAAATGAAGTGAAACTAGAGACTATGAAAATCAGTTACTCTCCAGATCCCACACAAGATGTTTCCAAAAGGGCAGGTAGGTGAGGACTTTTTCTCAAGAAGTAGATTATGGGGGTAGGTGAATTCCAGAAAAATCAATTATACCAAGATTATGAAAACTTCTAAATATGAAAACATAAATAGCACTGAAGTGACCATGAAAAGCAAAAGATTGAAAAATAGTTTGGCAAAAGAAGATGCTCAGACAGTTTATAAAAGTCATATGAAAACATTGTTTAATACTTTCTAGGTCTTTTGTCAAACTACAAGATCCCTGCTCTTATCGGCAGAGATCTTGTAGTGTGTCATGCAAAGAGCAAGAAGTGGAATGTGGTTCTTATCTCAAGTTGTGATGGTTAACCCAGTAAATATCAGAAAAAAGGCTACAAGTGAAGTATGAGGGCCTTACTGTCTTATTTATACAAAGTATTTTTCTTCTTGTAAGAATGATGGTGTTGATTTAAATGTGTGGAGAGAAAGATAAATGGAAAATAGGGAAAGGCGAGGGGTTTTATCTTCTACAAAAAAAGGGTAAGCTTACAGTTTTCTTTTCACCTTTCAGGAAAAATTACAAAAGTACAATTTTATCATCTGTGCAAATAATGACTGTGTTACAGCAAGCAATGTTTTTAGGTTTTGGCAGCCTTTAGCTATGTAACCATCAAGATACGCTATCCTATTTATGCTGGGAGCTTTCTGAACTCCCTGTCCTTGTCACTGTCATCGATCTGCTGTAGCTCAGGCAAATTCTAGTTGTCCACAAGTGACTGGATTATAAAACACTTTGATTCACACATCTTCCCAGTCTAGCCAGGCAGTTTAAGTGTTCTGAAATGAGATATTACTTCCCTTGGACAATGGCTGAACTTGGGGTAAGGCGTTTTTTTTTTTTAATAAGCCCAAAATTTATCTACTGAATAATATCTGAGTGTGTTCATAAGAGAAAGCTTCAGGCTGCCTCTCTCAGCATAGCTAAAATCTTGAATGTCCAGAGAAAGCATGTCTCTCCAGGGAAGCATCTGAATAACAGTTTTAAAACAAGCCACACGTAATTGCTCTGCTTTGTGGGGAAAATACAGTAATCATTCTGGAATTAACTGGTTTCTCTTTCATAAAGCATTGGAATGAAGGCCATGAGAATTTCAGCTGCTTCAAAGCAGGTGCTTCCTCAATTCAATAATTTATTCTCCACTAACTAGAGTCATTAAACATATACTTCACCTTCATGATGCTGAAGCCATAGAAACAGAATCACAGAATCACAGAATGGTCAGGGTTGGAAAGGACCTCTGGAGATCATAGAGTTGAAACCCCTGCTAAAGCAGGCTCACCTAGAGCAGGTGGCACAGAATCATGTCCAGGCAGGTTTTGAATGTCTCCAGAGGAAACTCCACAACCTCTCCGGGCAGCCTGTTCCAGTTCTCTGTCACCCTCAAAGTAAAGTTTTTCCTCATGTTCAGATGGAACTGCCTGTGTTGCAGTTTGTGCCTGTTGCCCCTTGTCCTGTCACTGGGCACCACTGAATAGAGCCTGGCCCCATCCTCTTGGCCCTCACCCTTAAGATACTTGCATGCACTGGCAAGATTCCTTCTTAGTCTGCTCTTGTCCTGGCTAAACAGGCCCAGCTCTCTCAGCCTTTTCTCACAAGGGAGATGCTGAAGGCCCCTCATCATCTTCATAGCCCTCTGCTAGACCCTCCCCAGTAGTTCCCTGTCTCTCTTGAACTGGGGAGCCCAGAACTGGGCACAGCACTCCAGATGTGGCCTCACCAGGGCAGAGTAGAGGGGCAGGATCACCTCCTTCCACCTGCTGGCCATGCTTCTCCTAATGCACCCCAGGATCCCACTGGCTGCCCTGGACACCAGGGCACACCGCTGGCTCATGGGCAACTTGCTGCCCACCAGAACTCCCAAGTCCTTCTCCACAGAGCTGCCTTCCAGCAGGTCAGCCCCAGCCTGTACTGGTGTGTGGATTACTCCTCCCTAGGGGCAGGGCCTTACACTGGCCTTTGTGGAACTCCATTAGGATCCTCTCCACCCAACTCTCCAGCCTGCCCAGGTCTCGCTGAACAGCAGCGCAGCCTCCTGGTGTGTCAGCCACTCCTCCCAGTTTGGTGTCATCAGTAAACTTGTTGAGGGTATGCTCTGTCCCTTCATCCAGGTCACCGATGGATAAGTTGAACAGGACGGGACCCAGTACTGACCCTGAGGAACACTGCTCGAGCTACAGGCCTCCAGGTGGACTTTGCACTGTTGACAACAACCCTCTGAGCTCTGCCATTCAGCCAGTTCTCAATCCACCTCACTGTCCACCCATCTAACCCGTGCTGCCTGAGCTTCCCTGTGAGGGTGTTGTGGGAGGCTGTGTCAAAAGCCTTGCTGAGGTCAAGGTAGACAACATCCACTGCTACCCCCTACCCCCTCCTCTACCCAACTAGTCATTTCAACATAGAAGGTTGGAATTAGTATGGTATAGGTATACCTAATTAGGTTTATTAGGTTTGTCACGTATGATTTCTCCTTGGTGAATCCATGTTGATTACGCCTGATAAAGTTCTTTTCCTCCACATGCTTAGAGATGACCTCCAAGATGAGCTATTCCATCACCTTTTCAGGGATGGGGGTGAGGCTGACCAGTTTGTACTTTCCTGGGTCTTCCTTCTTGCCCTTGTTGAAGACTGGAGTGAAATCGGCTTTCCTCCAGTCCTCAGGCACCTCTCCTGTTCTCTATGACCTTTCAAAGATGACAGAGAGTGGCTTATCAGGAACACCTGCCAGCTCCCTCAGTACTCAAGGACACATCCCATTGGGGCCCATGGATTTGTGGGTGTCAGGTTCGCTTAAGTGGTCTCTAACCCAATCCTCCTCGACCAAGGGAAAGCCTACCTTCCTCCAGACTTTCTCTCTTGCCTCCAGGGTCTGGGGTTCCTGAGGAGTGGCCTTGGCAGTACAGACTGAAGCAAAGGAAGCATTCAGTTACTCCACCTTCTCTGCATCCTTTGTCACCAGGGCACTCACCTCATTCAGCAGCAGGCCCACATTTTCTTTCATCATCCTTTTGCTACGGACGTACTTGAAGAAACCCTTCTTGTCATCCTTGACATCCCTTGCCAGATTTAGTTCCAAACAGACCTTTAGTCTTCCTTGTCACCTCCCTGCATGCTCTGACAATGTTGCTAAATTCCTCCCAAGTGGCCCATCCCTGTTTCCATATTCCATAAACTTCCTTTTCCAGTTTGAGATTTGCCAGAAGATCCTTGCTCATCCATGAGGTCATCTGCCCCCTTTGCTTGACTTCTTGCTCATAGGGATGCATCTATTTTGAGCTTGGAGGAAGTGATGCCTGAATATTAGCCAGCTCTCCTGGACCCCCCTACCTTCTAGAGCCCTAACCCGTGGGATTCCTCCAAGCAGGTCCTTGAAGAGGCCAAAGTTAGCTCTCCTGAAGTCCAGGGTTGCAATCCTGCTTATTGCTTTGCTTCCTCCATGCAGGATCCTGAACTCCACCGTCTCATGGTCACTGCAGCCAAGGCTGACCCCCAACATTCACATCCCCAGCCAGATCTTTGATTGTTAGTACGAGGTCCAGGAGCACAACTCACCTTGTTGGCTCCTCCACCATATGCATCAAAAAGTTGTCATCAATGGTCTGCTTAAACCTCCTAGACTGTGTGTACCTAAGAACAAGAACACTTTTAGCCAAGACCAATAAAGAAAGATTAAGGAAAAAGGTTTAAACCTTCCTAAAAAAGGAAAGCTTTAGAGGAGTAATATTTATTTTATAGGCACTTTATTTTTATAATTGCTACATATAGATCTACTTTCCTTTCAAAAATACCAATTTATTCTTATAATTAAATAGCAACTAAAATATGGGGGATAATCACAGCTGATATAGTATGATACATTGCCACTGATATAACTTGTACCTACTAAAGTTCTGAGTAATTCTAAGTTCTATTTAAAATTCTATAATATTCTATTCTAGATTTTTATAGAATTAGAATATTATATTATTATAATTCTAATAGAATATTCTATAATAATCTATTCTAATAAAAATTCTAAGTACCAACTGAATTCCAGAGAACTTATGCGGTATGTGAGATACCTACAGCCTTGCTGCTGTGAAGTTGGCTCTGTGCACAATTATATAATTCCCTCTGCCAATTTTCTTCCTTTACAAGTTACGGTATTAATTTCTAGGCAAAATTACAGTGCTTGAATGAATAAGTGGACATTCATTGTGTCTCATTTACAAAACATTTATATTTATGTTAAATGTGAAACTGGGGCTTGCTTTAGTTTAAGAAAAAGTCTGACAAATATTTTTCTAAAGGATTTTGCTCTCTTATCAACAGTAAAGTGCTCTAGAGATGTCCCACAAAAACATACTATGTTACTAAAATTGCACACTGCAATATTGGGATTGGTTCATTTCAGGCTCTGGACTGCAGCTCCAGGATGGGTAAAAGGATTCTGAGATCCTATTTCCACTTTTCTCTGTCCAAACTCTTGGGAAATATGCTTAGCTTGCAACTTTCAACCAACCTTTCACAGATGCCAGGAACCACAGCAGGATGTTTTTAGGGTGCATGTGAGGAACGGCTGGTTGAATGTGAGGTCGTGATATGAAATATGTAATCAACTCCTTTCCAACTAGAACTCTATCCATTTAAAACATAAAACCTGTGGTTCTTACTATTGCTTTATTTTTTTTCTTTTATTTTAAATGCATCCTTTGCAACAAAGCCAAGCTGGCTCTGTCTCCTACTAAAACACTCCTCCAGAACAAATGAGCACTTTTGTTAAAGCATGGGGATAGTGGAAGAATTATGATTCTGTTGGATAAAATCTTTTTGTTTTATATAGTTACCATTTTTTCCACGAAGAAATCAGACACCATGTTGGTGTTTTCTTATAGTAAACATAAGGTCACTGGAAGGAAACAGGATAGATGGAAGATCACCATGGTGTTAAATTACTTCCATCTGAAAACACTGTAAATCGTGTAGACATAAAAAGAGAAGTTATGATAAGAACTCTAAAGTGTCATGTAACTGGACTTCAAAATGTTCTTCTGCTAAGGACTTTATTCTACTGCCAAGATTAAGAAACATGAAGTCATGACTCAAGAGCTGGGCCCTGTCAAAGCATCCCACTCTAGAAATGTACTCCTTCCTCTTGAAATTTTCTTTTTCCTTCGTTATAGGAAAGATGATCTCGGAATATTGACTGTCCATTGTGATTTCTTATATGCACATTTTCTGTTCCTGACTTGACACTAGCTTATTTTCTTTTTCTATCTGTTAATTGTCCCTAAACAGACATCACATTTTCTTATTTTTAGGTCAGATATGTCTAAGACTATGAATCCAAACAGACTGATCTCTATATACACTGTTCTGCAAGTGCCTAATACTCATATGTGCAACTCCAAGCACCTAAATTACTTTCCATTTATAACAGTTACATTAAAAACTTGGTTTTCCAGTTTCATCACAGGTGTTTTGGTCACTCATTTCACATGGAATTCTTTTGCTTGATGGTTATATGACTTCTAAAACTATAAAACCTTTCAAAATTGATCTGTAAAGTTACATCTCATAAGTGTTAATTATGCCTCCTTCAAAACTTGTATAACACAAAAACACAGGGTGAAATGAGCACATTTAATTTTTTTTAATTCCTTTCTGGAAACAATTATATACAGATCAATAAATATATTCAATATCCTATCCTTGAGCACTGAGTACATTGACTATAAAGTGAAAACTGAGAAAGAACTGAGAAGAAAAATTCATATCTCAATTGCACATTTTTTTTCTTATTTTCTTTCTTTAAGGGAATTTACTTAGAATTCTTCAAAGGTGCATTTTTATACAAAAGGATTAATGTGTTTTGTGGATTTCCATCAGTTTAGAACAGCATGTTCGTTGCAGTTCATTGCATCCACTACGAAAAGTCGACATGTGGATTAAAGTCTTTTCTCAAGGAGGTCCTGCATACTTGCCTAACAAAATACATTACAAATAGAACAAAAACATATATGCACAGACCACAGATATAAACATTTCACAAGGGCAACTCCCATTCCTGTCTGTCTTCTCCTTGTGTATCAAACAAATTACTGTAATGTAACAAAGGAAAGGCTGTTCCTTAAGTTGCTTTTCAGTTGGAGCCTTGTCTTCATCTATGTAAAGAGAGAACAAAAATGTTTATTTATACACATGGTTCTTTATAGTTGCTACCCAAAAAGGGCTACATACAAACATCCAGGATTGCTCCAGCAGAAGGAACACAAACGCACACATTGAAGATAATGACAGTAGGTGAAAGTTCCATTTGGCACTTGTCCACACAGCCTGAAGATATTAACAAGGGGACTTTAGAAAGAGATGCCAGATTTCTCTTCATCACTACCCAAAGCATTGTTACAGAGATGTCTGGCTCCAGGTTCAAGAATTTCTTTCCAGCTAAAAAGAGCTCCAGGAGTTTTCTTTGATTCTGCCTTTGATGGGCCCCCAGTAGCCCTCCCAAGGAGATGATGATGAAAGACAGTGATGAGGAAGGTTAGAAATTTTTTTAAAGGAAAATCACCCTTTCCAAAGACCTTCACTCTTGAGGACTAAGCTAAGAAAACAGGAAGAAAAGATGCAGACCAATGGGTCCCTGAAACTGATGCCTCTGACTGTGTTGGAAGAGTATCAGAATTACACAGTAGGAACAGAATCATTCTTTTTAGTCAAATTGGTTTTCATTCAAATTCTGGCTTCTTCCTGGAATAATTTAGCAATGTAGAAAATACTTTCCCTCTTCAGTTTGAATTCTTTGATTCTCGACAACTTTTCCCTACTTTGGTCTTCTCTGTAGCTGATTGGTTAATAACACTTGAAAAAGATTTACAGGAGAGGATCATTGAATCTTGGAATCTCCATGTCATTTGAAATAATTGGAAACAAAGAAATTTTCCTTCATTCTTTTAATTGAAAGGCCTGTCTACTTCTTAGTCAATACAAGTGTTTTTCAGTCAGCTAAAACTGTACTATGAAAGTTATTTCATTGAGCTGCTGGTAGAAAAGGAAGTTGTCTCCTAGTGCTTGCGGGAGACATATGGGAATATTTATATGTCAAAATAGCAGTTGAGATATTAATATAAAATGTTGTAACTATTGTAAGTGGATCATGAAGGAGAAAGGTAAGGTATGTTAGAAGAGGCCAGTGATCTGTTCTTTTATTTATAACTTCTGCAATCTCTTCCAGCTATTGAACAGTTGAAATGTTTATTCCAACTGTTACACCAACTATTGCAATATCTCTATTCTATCTATGCCAACCTGTTGTGTAAAAAAGTTGGGAAAAAAAGGGTTGTCTTAGGATTGAAACGCTCAGTTACTTACTAAGAAATGCTGAATTTTAAGCTAAACATCTCTATGGAAATCTATGGGGAAAATAACTCAACATAGAAATATGGCCAAATGATCATCCTGTAATTTTTTTGTATCTTTTGGATTATTGGCGGACATATTTACCTTACCAAAACACAGATATCCATAGCACAAGTATTTCATCTGAACATGCAATTCTAAACCTCTTTATGTTTATTGAAGAGGAACAGCAATTTGTTGGTAAAACTACTCTCAGCTTATTCTAAATGCCAAAAAGAAGGAAGAAGGTTTTCACTCTTAATGGACTACTTCTCCTTTCATAATAGTCTATTTTGAGTCTGTTTTCTAGTGAAAAACTGCTGATGCCACAAAGTTATGAGCTTGTCCAGATTGTTGCATTTGTAGTACCATGGTAATATAAACATAAACGGAATGGAACTGGAAAGTAAACTACAGTAAAAGAGTTATATATCTTACGTTTTCCTGTGTGTTGTACCCAATGTTGTCTTTTGCCTTCCAGTATGTTACAGCTCTACGGGGCAGGAGCTTTCTTCTGAAATGTATATCTACCATAGAACGATACCTACATCTACGTGTGACTTGATAAAGTCATAGTAATATGGCCCTGTCTGTTGGTGGTAATGAATTCTTAGTCAATAGTTTGGAATAGGCAACTGAAAAATGTATGGGTTTATATCTATTAATATCTAATTATTTACAGAAAGCATTAAAGGTAGACCTTAAAATGTTGAGAACTGGGAACAAAACTAAAATGTACAGATGAGAATGTGTGTAGTTAGAAAACTCAAGTAATGATTTTTGTGAAAAGAGAAGTGTGATAGATAGGCTAAAACTGGTTTGTGTTTGAAAAGATTATCAGTAACAGGAGATAGAAAATTAATATATAAAGGTAGGGGGTAGATTTTAGGAAAGACTATATCAAAGCTAACCAAAACACTTTGTTTAAGGATGATTTCACTTCCACAGGGCAAATAGAGACAGCTGTGGTTTTCATGTATATACAGACAAACATATGCTCATATATATATACACATATACACATATATGTATCTATTACTTGACACATTTTGGAAGAAAAAAAATTAGTCAGTGTTCTGGGAATTTTTGGTTTAGAATAAATATTATTTTTTCTTATTGATGAACTTTATTTCAACAGCATTCCTCTATAGTGCTTCTTCTAACTTAAAATCTTAGGATCCAAAATTGTAAGATAAAAAATCTCAAGTTCTCCATTCTGCTCGCCATTCAGACTGTAATTGCCTCTTCTCTGATTTACTTCCTTGATTCTTCATTCATGACAAACCCCTGCCCAAATTTGACTTTTTTCTTTAAAGCCCCTCAAAGCTTAATTGCATTAATTTTAACTATGAATTTAATACTTACATGCTTATCAACTTTACACATATAATTAACTTCGAAGAACAATGATGTCTGTCTTTCATCTTTGTTTCCGTTATTTAAGTAATTAATCCAGCTTTTGATATTATGCAACTTCATATTTTCTCTCACGCAGAGAGAAGATATAGAAAGGTGTCCCACTTTCTTATATACTTCTTCAAATATTTCCTCCAGACTTTTCCTTGAGACTAGCCTAATTATTGATTGCTACTCAGCAACTGGTAAGTATCAACTATCAATCTTCCTTTGTTGTTTGTCTCCCTTACTCTCCTCACTCTTACAATTAATTCTCTTGATTCTTCTTCAAATTAAAAAAAAAATACATAAACAATAACTAAAATGTATAAATAAAACACTAAATATACACTTCATTCTTCCTCTTTTTCCTGTTTTCTCATTGTTTTCTTATATAAACTCTTTCTCTAGCCTTTATTGCATTGGTATCTTCTGAACTTCTTACTGCTCAAGGCAAAGGACATTTTGTCATCTAGCTCTTAGTTATGTTCTGTGTCTTTTACTGCAGTCCTCACTTACTATCACAATATAAGCATTTAGTGCTAATATTTCTTTAATAACTAAACAGTAATTTTAGTCTCTGATCAATACCAGTACCCTAAGTAAAAAGTTAATAATCACTAAATTAATCAATTAATAACCAGTAATCAGCACCTTCAATAAGTGATTAAAATAAATATTTTCTTTCTCTCTTACTGTCTTAGGTCCATGAATTCCATAGGGAAGGGATATAAAGTCAATAAAACTTTATTATTAATATACATAGGTTAAAGGGGATTACAAAGAAAAGGGATGAAAGACATGAAGTGTTTTCATTGTGCCTGCTCCAAGTCACTGCAGAATTTCACTTTCCATCTTATTTATTAAGCAAAAGACAAATTACCCTCATGTCAAGGAAATATAGCAGGGAGGAAAATGAAACAAGTGGCCAGTGTACTTAAGTATTTCATGTTGTTTCCCTGTAGATACAATTTTCTTTTAAATTTTGCTCTCATGAGAGAGAGAAAAGAGCAGACTTCGTGGAAGCACTTCAGCAATTAAAATTCTTATTTTCCTGTCAGCTTTGTCAATCAAGGTTTGCAGCAGCATTGACATCAGTGCAGACTTACCACCCCTTTGGAAATTTGTGCTTCCAGATATCAAAGAAATGTTGTAATAAAGTAGATTGTTATTGTATTTCCCTTATTTTTTTCATAGATTCCTAGATATTAACGCTAGCAGGAATCAAAAGGTGATCTTGTATGAACTGCTTTCATACAATTACTCTAATTTGAACCCTGCCACTTCTCTTTAACTAAAATTTAAGTGTGTTTTCATAAAGTATTTCATCCAGAAACACATCCTGCCTGGATCTGAAGACAATAAAGAAGTCCAGTGCAGAATCCACTGTTTTATCTTGATAATTTGTTTTTCAAAGGTACTAATAATTCCAAGCAAGTTTTTCTAGATTTTCCTCAAAAAATTGGGTGCTGGTTTTATTTTCCAATATAAGGCTTGTGCACACTAGGTTGGTTACTGTTTATTTTTCCTAATTCGCTCTTCCAAGGCTTCTGTTGATCCTTATTGTCACAAGCATCCCAAGACCTCCCAGCCTGCTGTTTCACAAGTGTTTTCAGAATTAATATTCCCTATGTCTGCAGGTAGGACTGCATTTCTTATTCTTAGCTAATTTTGTTTGTATAACCAAAGTTGTCCTTTTTCTTTATTATGGATTTATAAATTTTCATTCATCTAATAAACTCATCTTTAAAAAAAAATTACTTCTTATTCACGCTTTTCTATTTAGGTGTTCCTCTGTATCAGTTATATTCCTAATTTTCATCAGATGTGACAAACTGCCTCCTTTGAATCATGGCCTGTTTCAGTTACTTCAACTGATTTTCTTTTAATTTTTTACATTGAATAGAAGTTATCATCACTAGTCAACCATCAATTTCTAGCCCACTGATTATTATATTGTCGTTATGTCTTGTGATGAAATTCAAAATAGTGTCATGTGTTTACTATACCTTTTGTGTTAGAAAATTACAATTCCTTAAATACTTCAATGTTGGTTTATGACTGCCTGCCTGAAACCTTCAACATTTCTCTGAATGAGTCTCCTCCATTTTACAGTTGGCTTGGGTTTTTTTTCTTTCTGCACAACATGGACAGACAATGAGCACATCATGGTTTTGGTGTGTCTGTGGTCTGTCACACACCCCTGCAGATCTGCCTTTCTGTACAATGATCACAAGCATGTTTATCTGCAACTATTCCAGGATCCAACCATCCAAACTATTTATAGTTTTACAATAGGTAATACCTGTCAAAAAGAATGCCACCTGTTTTGCTTTCTGTCTGCTCTGTTTCTTCTATAAAACTTACAGCTCATGATTTTAAGATAATCGTATGAGTCACCCGAACTGGCTTTAATGATTCCATCCACATAACATTCTTCTTGACAACAAGAATTTCCAGTTTGTCTCACTTGTTACTCAGATTCCTGGTATCTGAAAGCTGAAAACCACCATTTTTTAAATGTTCTTCATTGTTCATGATGTTCCAAGTCTGACTTTCAGCATTGCTTGCCTTCCTCATAATTTCATAGTGTGTAGTTAAGTCTTTGTGGACATTAAAGGCAGTTTGTAGCATAATGCTCCTTGAATATCACAGTAACCATAGCGAAAGAAGTGAGATAAAAGGATGTCCTGAAAATATTCTTTCTTTATGCTTTGGTTGCAATGCCCACCTTCAGGATATGAAGACTACCAGCTAGACTCTGCTAGGCAGGAAAATTAGGCTGTTTCACTTAAGTTTGGAGTTTTGCAGAGCATCTCAAATGAGTAAAGCCATTTGACAGCTCAAGACAAAAATAAAGAACTTGCCTCAGACAGAAAAAGGAAGAACTTTTAACATTCTCCTGATGTGAAGGGGGGAAACTAGTACCCTGAAGACCAATCTTAGACATCAGAACGAACATATAGCATTTTCCACCTCCAGCACTTTAATGAAGAGCAAATGCTTCTGAGTGGGGTTCAGTGCCTGAGGAGCCCTACCAGATTGTTGTATGGTCTAGTGTATTTCTGTGTAAAGCATTACTTGCATTCTGATTTAGTAGATTTCTTACCCTGCTACATACTTTGTGTGTTTTTGCCTGTTGCTTACAGAAGGCTGAAGGTATGGGGAAGATGAAAAGGTGGAAGTGAAAAGGGGGACAGGATGTTTGGTCATAAACTGTTTACCAGAGAATTTGTCTTTCAGTAGCCACTGTCAGAATCTGGTAAAAACATGCCTTTGATTTTTCTTTTCTATCACAAAACATAAAATGCCGCCAGAACATATTTTTCTCTGCCAAATATCCAACATATTTTGCCTTTTGTGGAATGACTGAAATTGAAATAATCTCCCTATATGACGAGGGTGATGTTCCCTACATTTTCAAATCGTATCTGGACTTCTTCCATAAAGATGTTGTCTGACTTATGGCAGTACCTACGGTGATGCCTCCTAGGCACTGACTTCCCACCTGACCATCACCAACAGCTGCAGAGAAGTAAAAACCTGGCAACCTATTTCCAGTGAGTGGGAGGTCAATGTAACATCTGTCTTTCTTATCTTCTGCTTATTTGCATGACTGCACTTTTTTTCTGTTTTGCTGGTCAAAGAGTCTCTCAAGCATTTCAGTAATGCTTGCTTCAGTGCATGTTTTGTTAGGTTGTCAGATTTCTGTAACTCATTTACAACTTGCTTTATTTCAAACAGAGTGGGTAAAGTGCATACAGATTTTTCAGCTTATGTATTTCTAGTATATCTCCTAGAGTTTAGATTATGATAATCAAATCAGTAGGAAGCAGGTTTATGCAATTCATGTGTATGAAAAATAAGTAAACGTAGTTGCTACTTCTACAGGGATACATGGTTGAAAGGATGTCTAATACAGCAATAGCAACACTCAGAAAGAGTATATAAATGTTAAGCTTCATTGATACTTGTCTGATATATCTTTTTCCCTAAAGCCTTATAGTCTGTGAGAGCTACTAACTGATAAAGTAGCATTTTGGAAATAACATTAAATCAGAGGAATCTGGGTAAAATTGCTCACAGCTCACGATTAAACATAAAGGGAAACCTAAGTACCCCCTGGCAGAGCACACAAATACCTTTAAAGATGACTTCTGGATTCTCCATGTTCATTAAAAAAAAATAATTACAAAAGTTCAAATAATACCAAGTTTAATTACCATTGTTGGTGCTTTAAGCTGTGAAGGAAGTTAAGCATTCTTTGCCTCTATATTGTCAAGAAAGCACAGTTGCAAGGGTGTGGGGATTGCCAGATTACCTCTGTATCTGTGAAGCACTCAGTGTCACTGCTCCTAGGCTGCCCCTCAGAGCAGGCTGAGATGTGGGTACTTGGGTGCATTGCCTATCACATTCACCAGGCAGCTCACAAGGCTCAACATGAGCAGAAACGGGGTGAGGGCACGCCAAGGACTTGCTTCTTCAGGGTAGGCACTTCCATTGCAGTGCGAAAGTACATGGTGATACTGATCATTAAATGAATTATTGTTACACCTTGATCTTAAACTCATGTGTTTGTGGAGGATAGAGAGTGGTGAGATAAAGTTGTAAAGAGAAGGTGGAATAACCTGTCATTATTTGTTTTTTTTATCTGTCAACCTCATATGATACTTAGTATCACATTATCAAATCAGCACCAATTAAAATTAAAAAAAATGCATTCTATTTTAAAAAGTTATTACATTAAACTTAATTTTACATTACTAAAATATTTTACATATGCCAAAGTTTCTTCAGTGTGCTTCAATTGACAGGCATTACTTAAAACAAGAGAGGAAATGCTGAGGCAAAGATAGGTGAAAGTAAATGGGATTGGAATGGAAAAAGATCATGGAAAATACAAAGTTCTTATAAAACAAATAAAAATATTTGTGAACAGAATAATGAAACAGTAAGGATTTAATGGAATTCACCCAAACCAAAAAAGAGTATTTAAAATTATTCTGACTGAAAAGTAAAGAGAGGTATCTACTGAGGCTGTTCAAAGAAAGAAACCAAAGCAGCTTTGAATTAAAAGCCAAAGTAGACAGGAATTTCTCTACTAAACATTATCCAGCTATTTCTGCATCTAGTTTTTGAAAACAGGTCATTGTTGGCAGTCAAGGGAATTCATGAGCTGTACCGTATAAGACATGTAAGAAATGTCTTCCTGATGGTAATGGAGGGTGTCCAGAACCTATTTTTCCAAGAAGGCAAAAGAAGGCAAATACAGAAACGAAAAATGTATTCTCAATACCTGGGAAATACACAAGTATGACATATTTTATTACTTGTGGAACACAGTCCAATTGAGCAAAGATTTAAAAAATTAATTGAAAATAAGAATAAACAGAGAAGTTTTGAGCAAGCATAGGTGAATACAAGTAAGGAGGAGTAAGGAAGAAAGAAAAGTGAAGAGTAATAACGCACCTATAGACCTGTGCAGAAAGTATAGGATTATGTACCTAATAGACCTATACAGGAAGACGTAGCTTAGCAAAGTCAAGTAGAAACAAGGTGAAGAGCATAGAATGAAGTAGGATAGACATATACGTAAAGATTTGAACGATTTTTTCTGTAATAGCACAGAAATTGTTAAAACTAACAAAATTGTAGTGTTGGTAATATATATGCTAAAATATGTGGTTTAATAAGGCTTGCTGAAGGATAGGAGATTTTTTTTTTTGGAAGGCATATGGAATGAAACCAAAAGATAGCGCTACTGGAGATGAGAACTAAATTTGTCTGGCTTGAGCTGTTTATGATCGAAGAACTAAGATTGAACCACACCTGGGTGAAACAACTAGTGGGGTTTTGATGAATTCTAATGAGTTTGGGATATGTTTTAAAAAGCATTTTAAAATGTGCATAACACAAAATCAGAAAAGCTTTCCAGTATAAAATAAGAGAGAGAGAGAGAGAGATAAATCCAAAGAAACTGAGGGAGTATAGGAACAGAAAAATGTCTTGTGCAACTGTCTGCATGAGAGGGGAAATGAAGGAAGAAACAATTCTTTCAGTAGTCACCTAGGCTGTAGAGCACAGACCAAGCACACTTTAGTCATTACACCTTTTTTTATTTTTTTTTTAAATTTTTAAGATTTCCAAGGTAGTGTATAAAACCGATAGAAGTGAATGATGTGAATTTCTCTGTAATCTGCTCCACAGAAACATCAATGTTAAGTTTTGTTTAAACCACATTCAATAAAAACTTGTGGAAACTAATTGACTGTGAGAAGGTTGTAAGATTTTACTGAGGTGCCAGGATACAGCTTTGATTAATAGGATATTAAATAACACTCAGTAATTTGACTGGTCATGAATTAATCTCTTTTCTTTCTGTTGATAGATCTCATACCTCACTTATCACTATGTCAGACGTTTGATATAAGGCATTAAATCATTTTGAACATTTTTAGAGTACTCAATTATAAACCTTGTGACTGTTTTATCTTGTATCATTCGTTTGATGACAGCCCATTACATTAAAAATCTAGAGGAATCTAATGACTCAGTTATGAAAATTTCGCAGCTAGTAGTAATTAACATGAACACCTGGTTGTAAGTAAAAGAAAAACAGATTCTTAGAGGGATGCCCTCATTACAGAATAGAAGAAATACAAGGTTTTGCTGTTGGTAAAAAATAAAAACCTGTAAATCCAGAGACACCACTGAAAAGGGTGGAAGACATGTTGGAGAACAGATCATATTTTATCCCTTAGTGCTTTGTTATGACACACCAAGAACAGAAATAATAAAATGACAAAAATATATATGTCTGTGGAAATGTCCAGAATGTGCCAGAGTGGGTCCGTTGACATTAAAGGACAAGTCCAAAATCAAAGGTATTACATGGAGGAGTGGAAAGTGCAGTGGACTTATTATTTTTCAAGTAAAGCATGCATTCATATTAGACAGGTTATGTGAGTAAGTAGATACACTAATTTTTCAAGTGAGTAGGAAATTTGCAGCTATATTAAGGTCCACAGAATTTTGCTTCAGTTTGGTGATAGTTTTCTTAAGCACAGATTAGAAATGTAGCCTCTAATCTTGAATTTTACTTGATTTAAACTGACTAGCTTTATCCTGACAGATCAGCATTGAAATCAGTTAGACCTGAAAATATTTATGTAGATTGAATGGAAGGGCCATGGCTTTTCTGCCCCAAGATGAAGGAAAGGAGAGGGGAAAGAGAGAAGAAGCCTGATAGGTCCTTGTTACTTATATTGCACTGCATTATTTCTGCAAGGGAATCCACAAGCAATCTTGTAATGCTTCAAAAAAAGAAACGAGGGACCAGAAGACCCACACTCATCTGTTTTTCCTGTTGGCCCAGGATCAAGATGTCATGGCAATAATTGCCAGTAAAGAGAATGAAATCATGTAAGAATGTAATTAAATAGGAAAAGTAAAATAGTATTAGAAAATCCGTAATAATAACGACTAACACAATTAACATCTGGCACCACTTTACATTTGTATAGAGTAATTGAGCTGACTAATTGAACTTGTGTTTCTTAATTCTCATGACAAGGCTTAATATCTAAAATTAAAGCAAAGGAGATATTCTGAAAATACAAAAATGCCCAGAATTTATATTATAATTTGTAGGAAGTGCTCAAATGACTCATGACCTTGTGAGCTCAGTAGTCCCAAAATATATAATTCAACTATATAGGCAGTAAAATTACAAGCCAAAATTGTCCTTGATTTTATCTGATTTTACTGTGCAACTCAGAAACTTTATTTCCCTTTTTTATCCTCCTTTTTGCTGTCATGGGGCTGATTTTACTTTGTGCAAGTAAAGCCAAAAAGAGGATCCAGGCCTGAGAAAATATTATCTTAGAGCATAGTTTCCAAATTTCGTTTCAGTCAATTGTGACTGACCCCATTCTGAGAAACCCATAACTACTAAATACACAGGTATCTTTCATATATGCAGCTCCTTCTCAGCTAGCTAGGCCAGCCTAGTAATTTTTATGATAAAACACTTATCTTCATATAAATAACGCTGAAAATACATCTACACAAGACCTGAGGCTCTTTAGCATACAGCCAGTGATCTAAAAAACACCCAGTAGCACTTAAACAATGATTCAAAGAGAAACTATTCACCAGCTACCTGCAAACAAAAGAATATAGCTCACTGCCACCCTCAGACTTAACGGAAAACTTTCATCCATCTCCAAACTCCCAGACAACACGTTTCACACTATCTCCAGAAGAGCCCTTTAGTAGTGTATGGAGGAGGGCGAAAGGGCTCAAATATGTTGAACTTCAGAGAGAGGTAACATAGCTTGATTGTTTGGGCTCTATATGGCTATATTAATTGGGCAACAGGAGAACGACTACTCCATAATCAGGTTATATGCTTTATGGGTCATAATAAAACCAGCTGTTGACAAAAGGATATCTAGCTTGGATACCAAAGCACCGTGTTACATGCTCATATAGGAATGCTTAACTGAAGGTCAAGACACTGCATTGTGGATCAGCATAAAAATGAGAATGCTTTAAAACTGTCTCTCCATGTTGATTTTTTTTCTAATCTTGCAATAAGAAAGTCATAAATAATATGGCAAAGTTACTGACAGACAATAATTTCTAGTTAGAAGCTCCAAAAGCTAGCTAGGTGTATGGCAATATAACTTCAACAAAAGTATTAAAGGCAAAAGGCTTCCTGAGTTCAAACTTTAAACTGATGCGGAAGACATGTTCGGTAAAATGATTGATGTTCTGCCTGTCATCCTCCATGTGCTTCCCCAAACCATCCTGATCACATCAGTTCTATAAAGGTCAAGCTGAACTAATTTTTCTCCCACCTCTTGAACCACTGATGAGAGAATATATTGATCTTTGTCTCAATAATGCCTGATATGAGGATATGCCAAGGTAAGCCAGTACAGCTTTGAGCAACAGTAAACAAAAAGCTCCTGCTCTCCCAGGTCTTTCATCTAGTGTGCACTTACAAGGTGTAATATTACAAAGACAAATTTCTTATGTGTGATAGCCATGGTAGCATTTAACACAGAGAGTGTAGTGGAAATAACAGAAAGAATACAAGGTCTTAGCAAGGTTACACATACACCTTCTATCTATGTATAAATCAGCGTAGTGTGGCTCTGTAGCAACGTAATTTAGTAAGGAATATAAGATCTCCCTTTAGAGGTTTGTGGCAAATCTTCAACTGAAGTGTGCATAGTCTGTTTCAGATTAATTATTCTATATATTTGTATGTAACTCCAAGCTTAAAAGATGGTTTACATTAAAGTATCATTACATTAAGAAGAAAAGCAATTAATTTAAAAATAGTTGTACAGAGCACATAATTACCACTCCAGCTGCTCACACATGGTATTCAACAGAATCAACACCACCTTATTGTAGTCCTCAAATCCCATTTAAACCCTCGGGTCCATAGTATCAACAATGAAGGCACTTATGGGCCAACTGTCCCTGGCCAGTCTCACCTGGGCCTCCCCTCACCCTGCCTATGACCCATGGCCCCATTTCAGCCCAGCTGGGGCCATCAGTCCCTGCTGCAGTGATGCTGGAGGAGTGCTAGTGTCTGATTCTTGTCTTCTGCTCCTCTTGGATGGACCCTGGCTTTAGTTTCTCCCCTTGCTGTGTCTGCTGTAGGACCTTGTTGCTGGCACCCTTCTCTACTCATCATGGTCAGGTGCTTTTTGGAGAGGGCACCACCTGTGCTGGGTCACCCTTGGCTCCTGGCTCATCCTCCCTCGTATAGAATCCCAGGACTTGTTGCTCCATGGCACACTAGTCCAGGTACCAGAAGCATAGATGTCCAATCACTAGGATTCAAGTTGCTTTTGTGAGAAGTTAGAAAAATCTGAGTTCAGGACTGGGTGATACATCCATCAAATTTCATACAGCTCTTCAGTATCCTGTAGGATTATTAATTTCATTTTGATCTTCGATCTTCTGGGGTAATTTTAACTCTTTTTTTTTTTCTTTTTTTTTTTTTTGTTAGAAAGGGAAGTGGGAAGATTCAGTACTTTTGAATATTTTTCTTATGATTCATCAATGATTATGCTTTAGTAAACCATTTTACTTACAATGTGCTTCCTCCTCCAACCAAGATGCATGTTCTCTGCATTACAATTCACAATAAAAACATTATAAACTGCAAAAACACTCATCTGATAAGGTAGCTTATTGACATTGGTATGTGATTGCTGGACTAAGAGGAAATATTTGTTGCAAGTGTTTCTGCTATAGTTGTGAGAAACCTTGTGGTATACTTTTCTTAAATGAGGTTAAACTACATGACTAAGATGAACTGTTACTTCATAAATAGTCTTATATGTGAAAAGTGTTGCGTGATAAAAGGTCCAAAGGTATGCCAGAGAAATGATGAGAGAAAAAGGAATGACATTACCTCAAACAGTTTCCAGCAGCTGCTGAACACAGAGCACCCTGAAGCCCTGTTCTTCAGCAAACCCTCAGACTGCATATCTTGTAGTTTTATAAAGAGGAGAGGTTTAGAAAAAAATAAAAAAAAAAAAAGATTGAATGAGACTTCCTTTCAGCCAAGAATAACAGAGAACAGACGCATTACTGGATTCTGGATACGTAAGCACCAAGAGACTGCTTTCCGCTGTGCTGAATGAATAGAAGAAAGAAGTAACTTCCCCTCACTTTGAAGGGCTAGGATGAGAGCTCATAAAAAAAAATGCCAGATAATCTTCTCACCTGCCCTCTATGCCATTATGCTCACTGAGATGAACAGAAGTAATTTGTACTTTGAGGAGGGAACATTTCTCCGCTGTTGTGTCACCTTTGGGTTAGCAGTAGGGCTTATTGAAAAGTGAAGTGTCCAAGCACTGCCAGTGAGGATTCTGTGTTCCAAGGGCTGGTGGATCTTTCTACAATGGCCATAAAGCTTCCCTCTCTCTCTCCCTATATCTTCTTTTCTTAATAGGTAGAATATAGGACATGCATATAAAAAGTCACATATTTCAACAAAAACATTCTTCTTCAGCAATCCCATTTTTGTTTTGTGTTTGTCTAGCTGACTCCTTTTAATCCAAACACTTTCGTTCTTGAGAAATTCAGTTTAGCTGCAAATTTAACATCAAATGGTTAAAAAAAAAATTAAATAATTGTGAGCCTGGCAGGGTGATAATGGTGGAGGGAGGAATCCTCTAAATGTCGCTGTACATATTTCCCTTCCTTCCTTAGGGCTAAGATTCAGGAACCAAAACCTTGGCTTTAGTATACAGCAATGAAAACAGGTAAACAAGATAAAAGGGGAGTAAACAAGATAAAAGGAGAAAACAAAAATGGACAACTGTGAAAAACCTTGTTGGCATTACAGTGAATGATATTACAGTTTTGTGACCCAGTCATGTTTGTTATTAATAAATTACAGTTTTAAAGAAGTAGTTTAGATATAAACACATGTGTTGCATTAACAATGGATACTAGCTTTGACTTCTAGTTCACTCCACAAGACACTTTCTTAAACTTAAGGGAAAATATATTATGCCTAGTCTCTCCTATACAAAGGTGAAGTTTACAATGAGCAAATTAATGCCATCTGTTTATAGTGTATTGTACTTTGTATTGCTAGCAGTTTGTTTATACTTGCAACGGAACATTAAATGCTGGTAGAACTATGGAATTAACAGCTGTGCCTATTAGTGGTTATACCTTTTAATATACTTGACTTTGTTATAGATTATTAGGAAATATTCTTTCGCCTGTAAGGCATGGAACATGAAATGATTATCGTCTGAATCTTTGTGGACTATTAATATATTACAATAGACTAAATGTGGCTACTATGAGATTGCCTGCAGCTGTGAAGGAACCAGGTTTGATATTCCTATATTCCCTTCCATTCTCATGTTCTGCTGTTCACTATTTTGGTACACTAATATAGATGACAGACAGTTTTACTGAAGTGTAGTGGCAAGAGAAGAAAATCATTCAATTATTGATGCATCTGAGAAGGAAAACACTACATTTCCTGTTCAAGCCAAGGTGGATTAAAAGTTAATTCCATTCATAAGATAACTAAAAATTTTTGGGGGAGTATGATTGTTTATTTTGGTGGATATTAGTCTTTCTGCTTCCATACAGGGAACTGATGGAGGGGTTTTAAAAGTTTCTCTGACGGAAATGAACTATGCATTTATTGTTAAGACCAAAATCAATCGTGTGGTTTACCAGAGCCAAAATATCCACTCAGAGGAAAGATCTTCTTCATTCCTACTACTAAATTCACTAGGAGACATACTGATAGTCTATTCTTAATTCATAGAGGGATTTTCGTCACTAGAAAATGCAATAGCATAAGCGACTGCCTTGTCCTGCTCCCACTGAACTCAATGGTTACAAGAGCGGGATTGAATTTATATTTGAAAATCATTCTACTGGTTGTGGCTTTGACACTATTATCTTTTGATTTGTACAAGTACTGTATGAGGTTGGGGATTTTTGTTGAACTCTCATATGTATTTTAAAATAATAATTTTGACTCTCCCTAGTTTGGTAAAGTGTCTTCTTTCAGAACTGTACTGCTGAAGATACTAAACCTTAAGAAAGCTTTGGTTATTGCTCAGTTTATGCAGGGACCCAAGATTCTTCCTATATGCTGGAATTCAGCTGTGAGGTTCTTGGGCCACTTCATGTCATGATTTCACATTTCCTATGATGAAAGTCTTCCGAGCCTAATGGCTTAAAAAAAGAGGCAAGCTCTTTCTACAGAACAAAGAAAATACGCCTACTCAAAACAACAAAGAAATCATTAATTTTATGTTTTTCTTTACTAATAGCCTTTTATATATTTGAAGGACTACATGTTGAATAAATAGGAATACACATCATTCTAGACCTCCCAGGAACATGCCCAACCCTGGTAAAAATTATTAGGTTAAGTTCTGTGAAAATTATTATTTATTGTTAACATAGTTCTTAATCAGTATTTGTTTAAGTCACATGGATGTAAATTTTTTAAATCTGAATTTATGAAACTAGATTTTTTTTAAGCAACTTGAAATACATTTTTTAACTGTTATAGCTTTTGTCCTTTTTTGGTAACAATTTCATGTGTTTTGGAAGTTAATGGTGTAACATATGCTTCTGTCAATGATATATCAACAAACTGTATTTATACTGCATTGCATGTTCTCCTAGCCCACCACAGCTGAGGTCTGATTGAGACTATAGCCTCAAGTGACTATAAACCAAACAATTATTTTTGAGACTAATGTGTATGCTTCCTAATGATTCACAACATTAAACTCTCACTGGGCAAGACAGCCAAAACTCCCTTTTTTTGCTCTAGGCATAAAAATTCTGCAGAACATTTTTTAAATGGTCATGGGTGACCAAAATGCAATTTAAAACTTCAATGGTATTTGCTCAGAGTTGCTTGCTTACTTGTAATTGTTTCCAGAATGTTTGTTTGGAAATTTGTTGGATTATGTATCACAGGCAATAACTCTATATGCCAAATTTAGTGCTGTAATACTTGGCACTACAATTGGTTATGCTTATTTCAACACCACTTAAAATAGCTAGTTTTTATGTAAGCAAGAATAAAGGTGATTTCAGCCTATGGTTCTTTTTTCCACATGTAATAGCATTAAATGAGTTACAGCAGGAGTTATTTCTGACTATGTTTTGCAATTTATTATGGTCACTTTTTCTCCTTGATAACAAAAGTAAACCTCTGTGGGTTTCTGAATTTTTTGCCTTCCTTTCTTTCTTTTTTCTTTTTTTTTTTTTAGATTTCAATTTTTATTTTCATGTCTGGAATAGACTTCAGATTTCTGTAACAGAAAAATCATGTACATATAGAATATATCTCACATCTAAAGCAAATTTCCTAATACCTTAAACTAATATACTTCAGACATTATTTTAGAGTACTTGATTCTAGAGAACAGCAGGAATAACAGCAACACAAACATTAAATTTTAATTTTAATTTATGAAAAAAATATTATTTTATGTTCTGTATTGATGTTCTGAGCAACAATTATTTGTCTATTGGAATTCCTGGCAATACCTGAATTTAGAGAATCAGAGAATCATTTAGATTGGTAGGTACCTCTTGAGATCATCTAGTCCAATTCCCTGCTCAAGCAAGACCAGCTAAAACAGGCTGTATGAATATCTTCATAGGTGAAGACTCCACAACTCCTCTGGACAACTTGTGCCAGTGTTTGACAACTCTCACATTAAAAAAAAAATAATAATACTTCCTTGTGTTCAGATGGAATTTCATGCATTTTAATTGGTGCTTCTTGTCCCATCAGTTAACACTACTGAGTGGAAGTTGAACAGTCCCAGGTCTCTCGACCTCTTCTCATATGACGGGTGCTCCAGTTCCTTAATATCTTTGAGGCCCTGCACTGGACTTCAGTGAGTTCAAATCTTTCTTGTACTGGGGAACCCAGAAATGGGCACAGCACTCCAGATGTTTCTCAGCAATGCTGAGCAGAGGAACAGGATCACCTCCCTCAAGCTGCTGATAACTTTCTTCCTCAAGCAGCCCAGGGGACTGTTAGACTTTTTTGCCATGAGGGTGCATTGATGGCTCATGATTATCTTGTTGTCCACCTGGTCTATGAAAGGTAGATATCTATGGGTGACCTAGTTTTCCTTGGGAAAGGTTTTTTATCTCTAACTGAGACAGAGATCTAAAGTGGTATAGATGCATCATGTTTAACATGGTTTTATTTCTCTTACTGTAGGAAGTGACTAGACAGATAAGTCAGATTTTAAGGATGTTGTGCTGGGTGTGGCTGGGATGGAGTTAATTTTTTTTCGGTGAAGTCCATAGGGTGCTGTGTTTTGGATATGGGACTAAGTGTTAATGAAACATCAGTGTTCTGGTTATTACTGAGCGGTACTTCTACAGCAATAAGGCTTTCCTTTTTCCCATGCTAACCCCCTGGCAAGTAGGCCTAGGTTGAACAACAAGTTGTGGTGGGACACAACCTTGAGAGCTGACCTAAACTGGCAAAAATATTCCATGCCATATAATGTCATGTTTTGTAACAAAAAATGAGGGGAGGGGGTTTTGGGGGAGGTAGCCACTCCTTGGAGACTGTCTGGGCATAAGTCTGCTTGTGGGAAGTGATGAGTGATTACCTTTGCGTCACTTTTTTTTCCCCCCTTCCTCTTCCCTTCACTTATGAAACTATATTTTGACTCACGCTTTTGCTCTTCCTGTTCTCTCCCTGTCTCACTGGAGCTGAGGGGAGTATCCAAGCAGCTGTGTGATGCTTAGCTTCTGGCCTCAGTCAACACACCACAGATGTCCATACTGTAAGTCCACATTTCCCATCCCCACTACCATCCTGATTTCCAGATAACAGACGGTTTACATAGTTTCTCTCACTAATCTCCTCATAGTTAACATATTGCTAAGAGCATGGAGTTTCCAACTGTATATACATTTTATATTAAAATAGCTTTTAATATGGAAAATCCAGATTTTTAAATTATAAATAATCATAAAGATTTAATGTGGGTAACCGGCATATCACCTTTGTGTGGTATCAGCTGAGACAGTTTACCTTCTCTGTCAAAACAACTAAAATTGTAGGTAATTTATTAATGTGATTTGCATAGCTTTTCAGGCTATGCTAAATATGTTAAATATACATTATTCATGATAATCTACTGCAGAAAAATTATTGTCAAATAGACACTGTGTTGATATGCCACAGTCATATTCACTTCTAATCTAATATTTCTAATACAAACCTCAGAAACTCTTGGTTCAGAAAGAACAGTCATAAAAGGAGACAGAATAGGATACTTGCATTAAGAAATCTAGAAATTCAGTGACCCAGAGACAGAATTTTCACTGAACAGATAATGTATTAGGTGGTCACTATTCCAAAGCTGTGTGATAAATGTTATGAAGAAAATAAACAAAATTAATCTGTTTTTAATGCAACACAAATGTGCAATACATTTCATTACTTTATTGATGCTATACAGTTGGAGAAGATTAAGTTTTTAGCTGAAGGAAAGTAAAGCCTATCAAATCCAGAATCCTGTATCTGTAGTCTGTCAGGTTAGGAAATTTTACAAACAAAAAAAGACAAAGTTTAAAGGGCTCTTCCTGCAAGTTAGGGCTGCTTACCTGAGAATGTCTCTTTCTGAATAATAGATAATCAACACATGAATTCAGTTTTCTTTTTCCTATTTGTAGGCAATTTTAGAGCTATCTACACCTTAAACTAAGGGAATTGATGGTAAGCATTAACACTTTTTTCCACGAACACAGCTGAAACATAGAAGCCAAGCGTTAGTAATAAGTAGTGTAAAATCCTAACTGTGAAATATGGTTTGATTTAATAGGAGTCAGTCAAATGCAGAGTAAAAAAGATAATAAATATTCTGCTGAATGACAAAGGTGAAAGTAACAGTTCTTTTGATTTATTTTAGCTCATGAGGTACTTGCCATAAACAAATTCTCATCCTTTATTACAAGTTACATTTGTGCAAATGATTTGCTTCTTTCAAAATCATCTACAAATGAGGCTGCAGTTATTCATAAGTGGCATTTATATATGAATAGGTACATTTCTGTGAGAGTATTCATAGCAGAATGCACTTACCTGTATATTTTCTATAAAACTGAAAATGCAAAATAATCAAATTGAATACAAATGATTACTTTTTATTTGCTTTAATCAAGAATGCATACAAATATGTTTAAATGTGATGAAAAAACTACTATTGCAATATATTTCTGTTTGAGCAAAGCAAGATGTGAACATATTTTAAACATTCTGATAGGTCCAAGTGCTGCTTATCACTTGCTATGTTGCATTTTCTAATGAACTTGCACTTGCATTTCTCTTTATGATGATTAAGTCCCTTTCTCAGTGAATATATGACCAAACTTACAATTTTTGCTGCTGAACATAAGCTTTGAAATTGAGTTCCAGCTACTCAAAGGTGAGTTACTTATTAGGCAAAGAACATTTTTCTTAAGAATAATGAACAAATACATTTATATAATCATAGGATCACAGAATCAGTCATCTAAGTTGGAAAAGACCTTTAAGATCAAGTCCAGTTATTAACCCAAGACTGCCAAGCCCACCACTAAGCCATGTCCCTAAGCAACACATATACGCATTTTTAAGTACCTCCAGGGATACTGATTCTACCGCCTTCCTGGGCAGCCTTTTCCAATGCTTGACCACCCCTTTCAGTGAAGAAATTTTTCCTAATATCTGATCTAAACCTCCCTTAGTGCAATCCACCATCAGTCTATAGTAAACTGCAGAATATGAAATTAATTGGTTCAAGCCCTCAGTTTCTAAGGCTGTTCACACAAATAACCCTCTTCTTAGATCTGTGCTTGCTGGAGAATTTACTCTGTACAGCTTCTATGGCTGGGATTGGGTTAACTTCCTTAGAGTAGCCTGTGTGGTGCTGTGCTTTCTACTTGTGGCTTATAACACAAATATTCTGGAATTTGTTTTCCTTATTAAACTGTTTTTATCTCACTCCACAAAAATTCTCCACTACCTTCTCTTTTCTTCTAGTCCTGAAAAAGATGTACACGGTGAGGCTGGATGGGTGTTGGTCAGGACTGAACTGCCAGAGTTATATGATTTTTAACTAATCAATAAATATCCTATGACTGCAGAACAGCAGTACCTCTATCCATAAATAAATAAAGAAATTGGTAAGTGTTCCAAGCAACTATTAGTCTGTTAGCTTGACTTCAGTACTATTTTAAGTCATACAATGAATTTTTAAGGAAAGAATAATTCAGAATATTATGGTAAATAGAGTATTACACATTTGCAGAATTATTTTATGAAGTTTACACTTGATCAAATAGTATTATTTTTATCTGGTAGGATTTGTTAGATGGCTTAATGCTGTGGAATTAATCTATTTACATTTAGGTACAAAAATTAGGTAGTGCCCTGTAGGAGGTTCTTATTTCAAGTAGAAGTGTCAGGATTAATATAAGTGCTATGAAACAGAGAAGGAATGCAGAAAGGGGAATAGGTGAGAGCTTTTGTAATTTGTGAACTACACTAGTTGGGTGTTTCCACTAATACAGAAGATGACAGGATCATTGTGTAGGAGGAAGTAAATGACATTGCTTACTAGTGCAAAATAGAATATTTTTTATTAATTTAATAGTAAAAATTGTAGACAAAATGTGGTACAAAATAGAAATTTAATAGTACAAAGTGAAAAGTCATGCATTTTCTCTTTTATGTGGAGAGAGATTTACAGGCTTCCATGGCTTCTCTTCTTAAAGCAAAGGCCTTAAGAAGACAGTATGATGGCATTTCAAACACTTTCAGAGGATAAACATCAAGGTACAGATGAACTACTTAGGTTACAACATAACACCAGTACAAGATCAAAAAAGTTATAAATTAGCCATGAATATAGTTAGATAGCAAATTAGAAGACAGTTTCTAACCATGTGAAGAGTGATATGCTAAAGTGTTCAAATTCAAGAAATCTGAATGATTTCAAGGTGGAGTTTGATATGCTTATGAAAAGGGTGAAAAGAAGTAAGAAATTAAGTGTATGGTATGGGCTTCAGATAGCAAATTTTAGTCAAGAGGTTTGATTTAGACTCTGGGACACTGGTGTAACAGGAATTACTGGAAGAAGGTATTAATCTCATTTGACTGTAGAGCATGATCTGCTTCCTCAGTTAGTCTGGGAGATTTATTAGCACATTCTTCACCTTTCTGGGGACCTAGGAAATTAATGATAACTATTATCTATTCTGTCTTTCTATGACATGTAGGAGTTGTGACTTTGGTTTTTTACTGCAGGTTTAAATATCTTGTAGGATACTGGGATATGCTTCCTGACCACTCTCGTAAGATGCTAAATAAAGTAGATGTTTTGTGGTTATCTCTAAACTAGATATATTGTATGGTTGCTGGTTTATGCCTGATAAACTCATTGATGCAGGTTCTCTCTTTCTTGCATACTTTTATCTCCAAAGTTCATAAAAAGTATCAAACGCTATCAAGCTCATCATCTGTCAAATATAGTGTCATGTAATGGAGTTGTTTCCCAGCTACAAGGAAGTAACACATGAAAACAAAAATATCATCTCTTTATCCAAGATGATATTTTGTTAAATACTTATCAATATAATACTTTATTGACATTATTTATTATTTGTACTGTGGCACTAAAAGAGATAAGACCACAGATCAGGAGTTCTCTGTTACTACACATGGCCTAGGACCCTGTCCCCAAACCAGTACCTCTTCAAAAAAATTTCTAACAAAAATACAAAATATGAACACAAGAAGAAGTGGTACTGTGAGATATTGTCTAGTTCAATTTTGTTTTATTTTATGTTTCACAAAGTAGATGTATTTTTGGAAATCCTTACTCAGGTGTTACCTGAGGAACAAGTAGATTTTGGAGTCTAAGAATAACAGATGATTTTACTCATAGCCTAAACAATTTTGAAAATGCTGTAATCACTCAGAATTGTTACATATTTAAATACACAAAAGGTAAATCATCTCTGACATATAGAAGCTATTAACTTTATTCAGCACTTCAGCACTGCTTGTCAGCATTTACTTGCAGATAAGTAAATATGTTCATTTTACTTGAACTTAACAATGAAGTCAGAATCTCTGCTGAAGAGAGAGAACAAAAGGCAAATGTGCATCCTTATGGCTAGAGAGGCATTTACAGAAGTATATATCTCCAATAATGTTATGCAGAAATGGGAAAAGAGCTTTACTTACCCATTCTGAATTTCTTCGTTATTCCTACAGTATTTCATTTTGCACAAGTGCAAAGGGTGAATGAAATGTATATTCCTTTAAATGTTACCAGCCTCACCCCACACACCCCTGAAAAAAACCCCACACACCCCACAAAAAAACCCACCAAACCCTCACAAAATATTTTTATCAATTAAACACATTTTAAAAAATAATCACAATGATTTGTTGTTTATAAGCACAAAGATAAGACAGAAAATATTTGAGGCTTACAGAAAAGCTGCCTCAGACGTCTACTATCCAGTGGGAATACTTGATCAGCTATACAGTAATTACTAAATTTGTAAGCATATGCATCACTGCTTTCAAGACTTTTCAAGTGTAAGTCTTAGACTTGTCGATAGTTTGAAATTCTCCGAGACCAGTGCTAGAGATCTGTGCTTTAGAAGACAGATTATCTGCCTTCTGGTCTACCTTATGACATGAAATTCCCACCTTGCCTGGTGGCTGGCACGAGTAAGAGCCATTTCTGTAGTGAAAGCCAGCAGAGCACAAAGTCAATGCATGGCAGAACTAGTACCCTATTGAGAGCTGTAAGCAAATTGTTAGCACTGTGTAATAGCTAATATAATAATTTAACTGCAATACTCTTAACATAATATGGGTTCATCAGTGACCACAAAAGTTGTCTCTGATTTCACAGCTTGGCTAATCTGAAAACACTTTCTGGGACGTTGGACTTACACTGGCTAAGTCTTTTCAGGTTTCTCATGTTAATTGGAGAACTTTGCATTGGATTTTCACAGCAAGGTGTTGTCAGCAGGGGCGGGGGGATGGCCTCTGTGAGAAGAGACCAGGGGCTGCCCTGTGCTGGTCATAGCTGGTTCCAGCTGACTCCAGTGGATCCACCACAAACACAGCTGAGCCCATTAGCGAAGTGGGTGGTGCCTCTACAAAAACATATTTAAGAAAGTGCAAAACACTGCACAGCAATGTAAGGAGTGAGGAAAAAAAGTGTGAGAATTGCAGAGGGAGCGCCAGGGTCAGTGAGGATGAAAGGGGAGGAGGTGCTCCAGGTGCCAGAGCAGATATTCCTCTGCAGCCTGTAGAGATGACCACGATGTAGCATGTACCAACTCTGAGTACCCACTCTGCAGTCCATGGAGGACCCCGCACCAGAGGAGATGGATATTCCCTGCAGAAAGATGCAGCTGGTAGAAAACCCATGCAGGAACAGATTCTTCTGACAGGAGCTGTGATGTATGGAGGACCCATGCTAGAGCAGATTTTTTCCTGAAGGACTGCATACAGTGGAGGACCCATACTAGAGCAGCAGGAAGGTGTGAGAAGGAAGCAGCAGTAGAGAGGAACTGTTATGGACTGACTACAACTCCCATTCCATGTCCCCCTCTACTACTCAGGGCAGGGAGAAGCAGTGGAGATGGGAATAAAGGTGTGAAGCTGAGCCTGGGAGAAAGGCAAGGGATGGGGGAAAGTGTTTTAAGTTTGCCTTTTTTTCTTGCCATCCACCTTCAACTGGCAATAAATTAAATGGATATTCCCCAAGGCAAGTCTGTCTTGCCCATGAAAATAGCTGGTAAGTGATCTCCCTGTCATTATCCTGACCCACAAGCTTTTCCATCTTATTTTCTCCCCCTGTCCTATTGAAGAGGGGGATTGAGAGAGTAGCTAGGTGAGCATGTGGCAGCCAGCCAAGATCAACCCACCAGAAACTTAAACTCAGATACAAATGACTTCTGAAAGTGTTGGCTTTTTTTTTTTTTTTTTTTTTTTTCCAAAAGCTGAACAGATCAGAGGCTGTAAAGCTCTGATACTTAACACTATAGGTCTAGCAAACCTTGTGAAGGGTTCATGTGCCAGTGTTTGTCAACAGTATTCAATAGCTTGGTGATTGTAATGTGGAACAGTAAACATTCTGATATTGATTGCCCTAATTATATAATTATGCTTTTCCTAAAATAAGAAATTGACACTCGCAGTATAGTAAAAAGAACCTGCAAAGGCATGCTATAGAAACCCCTGATTTAACCAAAAGCAATATAAATCTGTATTTAAATAGAAAAATAGAAATTTTAAGTGCTCTTGGGGGAAAAACCATGGCAATCAAAGATAATTTTTGACAGCAGGCAGATCCTTCGGTTATTGGAGTAAATGGGAGAACTGTTATTTACTTAGATGAATCACCACTTAGGCCCAAACCTGCAACAGTATATGAGAGTAAATTCAATATATTTAATTCCATACCTAGTAGACTCTGAAAACATTGTGCTTGTCCATGAGGCATAAAGTTAAAAATATACATATTCAATTAACACTTAGACAACTTGATTAGAGAAGATGTCTCTACTGACCCACAGCTTATTAGCTAAAAAGGATGATAACGACCCTTCTTAGCCATAATGTCACGGTAGGTGTGGCAAGAGACTAAGTGAAAAAGGTGGGGGGATGTAAAAAGCAAAAATGTTCAATTAGCAAACCATTTGATATTCTAAGAAAAACTTAAGAAATTCTAGTGTTACTGTAATACTTTTATTTCTCTAGAGAAATAGATTTTTTTCCACATCTTTCAGTGTAACAAAATATACTTTTCCAAAATATATAATCTCTTATTTGTGTTATCATGGTAAGTCCAAAGGAAAAAAAGTATAAATTTTAAAAACATATTGGTTTGGAGATTCTTTACCTAAACACTCAGGAAACACGTTCTGGTTGAATACAGTTTTCTTTGAAATCACTCTCAATGATTCCCAAGTGGTGGATTTCCTCTCTTCATTCGAGCTGTTGTTTCCATGTCTCAATTTTGTTCTTTCCTAGCACAATACTAATAACTTGGAAGGGAGCCAGGAGGTATGTCCTTGGTTTAATGAAGTAAAGTAATTAGTATATTAAAAGCACAACACTGAAATAACAAGATGATCTGTGAGATTTTTTTCTAGTTCAAGTATGGCTTGGTAGCAAAAGTAAGATATTGCAGTATATAACACCAATATTTTCCTGATCAGAAGAGTGAAAATCTGCAGAAAGTTCTAATCTTTCTGTTGAACGCTTTCTTGTGTGCTTCTTGTCTTAGAAAAATATTAACTGGAATCATGGAAACTCTCCATTATCCTGCACTTCTGTTAATTTCGTTGCTGCCTTTCTCCTCTTAATCTTTTTAGCCACCAAAAAAAATTCCATATCCTGGACTAAATTCAAAACTTCTGGTAAAGTTTACAATACATTATATTCACCTGTATCTCATTGAAAAGTCTTACTTGTGTAATGCTCCCTAAAGCTACACTGCAGGGCAGAAGGAGGAGTAGCATAGAAAAGCAAACCATTAACAGAAGAAAGGAAGACAGGAACAAAATGCGAAAATATAATTTTAAGAACAGACAAAACATAGCTTTTCTTTTTCCTTTTATTGGATGTTCTAATCCACAAAAGTGACAGTCCTGAGCACTCAATACTGAGGAAAAGTCAAATTCAAACTCAGCCTTTAAGTTTAAACCTCAAGCCCATCTTTATTCTAAATGGTGGCTTCGGTGGCCCTCATGTCCTGAGTTCCACCCAGGATCCTCCCACTATTCCTACACACACACAGTGTGCAAAAGCAGATTTTCATTTTCTGTCCTGAAAAGCCTGCCAGAGCCAGTGCAATGAATTATGAGGTAAACAGCTGTTGTGCTAACCATGGCAAGTAGGATTGGCATGCCTGCTGCCTTCCTCAAGGCATGCTGCCATTCTCTGAATGATAACTAATGGGAGCAGGGGGAGAAGGGCTGCTCGAGCACATCAGCAGGCTTTGCCTGCTCAGCCCAAACCCACTATAAGCCATATCAGTTGAGTGAGATGTCACTGGTCTGTAAAATGCATCTGTGTCTTTAATTAGTAACTTTGGAAAAACAACAGTGACCATATTAGTATGCTGGCTGTGGAGACATAAATGCTCATTATAAAATGTTCAAATATAATAGAAAAAAGAAGAGATAGCTTGTGGTTAAAAGGCTTCCTCCAGGCTATCAAAAGCAAACCGTAATAATTTACCTTGGTGGAATTAATTACTTTGTTCTCTCCTGACTGAACTCTTATTTATTAATGTATTAGTTATTAATTTTAGGCTAATAGATGTTTAATGTCTTTCCAAACAGTACGAACAGACCTGAGCAAGAGTTTTTCTGTTTGTATTTTTGCACCTTTTTTCTCTCCACCAAGATCCTGAAAAATACTTTTGTAATTCTATTGTTATTATGTCGATCATTATATCTATCATTTGTATAGATTCTAATGACTCTACCCCTGTCTGTTTGAGGCAACGAACATCTATAGCAAAAATATAAGGACTTTGTCTCCTGAAGTTGTGTTGAATGAAAACAAAAAAGGACAAGTCATGTTACAGCAAACAAGTTAATTTGGGGGAGAACTGCTTAGAATGTTCCTCACACTGATATAGCTGCTCAATTTAAAGTTGGTGAACCCAAGTGGAAGGCTTTCCTAAGGTGCAACTTCTGTGAATTTCTGACTGAAAGCGTGGCTAAAACCTGAACTTTTAAAAGGAAAGATATATGTCCCTACTAATGCTGACATTCCAAGGGAAAAAGATAGCAGTACTGATATTGAATCAATGTTATTTAAGTTTATAAATTGTATACCCCTCATTATCTTCCTTGAGTCATATAGTTCTACTAATTTCTTTCAACTCTTCATTTTTCCCTGCTATGCCCTCATCTGTTCATTTGAAATACCATCCTGAATTAGGCCCAATAAAAAATGCAGGCAACAAATGTAGCTTTTCAACCGAAAGTCCTCAGTAGAATTAGAATACTCTGTCACAGCTATGCAATGCAGGATATTGAATATTCCAATTAGTTCAAATTCATTCATAGTTTAGCTTTGACTATTCATAATAAGATATTTAAACTGTTACTTATGTCACTCAGAAGGCCCACAGAATTCAGAAATGTAATAACAAATATCTCTATCAGCCACATCACAGATCATAAAAATGTCATATAAATAATATCTTGCTATATTGAAAGATAAGATAGTTTTCATTATCATGTCCACATAATTGCTATACTGTATGGCTAGCAAGGCAATGTATTTGCACATACGTATATGCACACAAGCACATACAACAATATGTACTCATAAAAGCACATTTCACAGCTCCTCAGAAAAATCATGATCATCATTTCTAGTCTCTAGATACCAATTTTGGATCCTTCTTCACTGTCAAGTTTGAATAATCTTCACCTAAAATCATCATTGAACACCAGTATGAGACAAAACCTTACTCAAAACATTTAATTATGTTACATAAATAGACAGTATTATCTGAACCCTGATATTTTAGACATTTTAGTTATGGATATCGGTGGACCTTCAAAATAAGCAGGTGAATGTTCTTAGCACACACCTAACACCTTTTGCTTCAGTAAGTATACAACTGTCTCCTAACTTTCTTTTCAGAAGCACTTAGAAAGAATCCAAGAAATGCCTGTCTAATTTTAACATGTTACAAGGAAAAGATCATGTAAAAATCAGCTGTGTGAAATGCTGATTTGTTACAAATATTACCTGAAAGTTTCATTCAATTCAAGGACTTAGAGAAAAAATCAATCCAATGGCTTTATTTTTAAAAATGACTAAGGTACAGAAAATTCAGTTTGAGCTTTATCTTTATCTGTAAATATATAATTGAGGAAATAATCTGGTTCATTAGATGATTCAAGAAAGTCATATTGTTTTGCATTTTAACTGTAAAATTCACTGCTTCACCACGAATCTGTCCTTCATTAAGATCAAATTGTAGAGCGTGTGATTTTTTTCCAGTAATGGTATATCATTTGCCAGCAACAAAGGAGACATTGTGCACAAAGCAGAAGAAACTAAAAGACCAAATATGAATCCTTGAGGTATTTTTTTCTTTCTCTTCTGTACTGAACTAGAAGCAATCCAGTGTAACACACCAATCTGCTTCCTCTTCATGGGTACTTTGGCAATGAATTATTGATGGGGTTTTGCTCATCATTTTAGGATTTTTAGGCAACTGAAGGGTATGATCTACCTTGTCATATGCCATAGTCATGTAAAATAGCAATATTGCAGTATATCCCAGTGGGGGTGCTGCAAGAGACAAAATAAGAAATTAATATGTGGCTGAAATATATGCCAAGGTAGCATTTGCAGCAGTTAATAGAAGATTAAAGTATAGAGAACTAGAAAGATAACTGCTTTCACAGGTCCTGTTAATAATTCTTTCTTCATGTCACAACATTACCACTGTGCAAGAATTCCAGGATATAACTGCTCTGAGAGCTTGTTCCTCTCCTTAAAGTTATGGATTACAGAAAAAGATGTTTTCCAGCTCAGCTTAATGGACAAATTTCCACTCTGTATCTTTTTCTTTAACTTGTCCTAACTTGTACCAGCCTTATAAATATTGAAGGCACACTATTAAGACTGGTAAACCTAAAATTAAATCTACCACCTTCATCTGGTTTGAAAGGATAATACACTGCCTTTCTGCTCTGGCTGTCTATTTTGTTGCTGTGAGCAGAAAAAATCAATGTGAAATGCAAGCACCCCTGTCTTGAAACCCAGTGCTGTGTCAGCATGGGTGCCAATGTGATCTGCATCTCTGAGGAACTTCAAAGGAATAAAGACTGAGTAGAGTGTCTTTTAGCCTTAAATCTGTCACATTGTCATTAGTCTGCTTTAGCTTCCTATCTTTGTCTGTTATTTTGTTGTATTCCAGGTAGGACACATCCTATTCTTTCCCCTTTTCCCTAAAAGTAGCAGTATGAACATTGAAACGTGCAAGTGAAATGTCTCCTTTCTTGTACCCAGAACCAAAGCAGCCTACAGAAAGCAAGGAAAACCATTACAATGAAAGTCCCAATCAAACCCTTCCTTTCTGGTACAGAGCACACTAAATTTCCCAGAAGGAAAAAAAAGATGTTTAAAGTCTTATTGGCGTATAGGATCAGTCACAATAGAGAATAAGAAGTGTAAATACTCCACCGAGGAAAATTTAATCATCAGGGTTGAAGAAAAGTCCTTTTACTATGTGTGACCCGAGATTCCTTAGGAGCTTGCATTTCAGCAAAATTTTGTTGCATTTTCTTGCAGGTGGTAACAATGCCAAGCATGTTCTCTGACATCAGAGTAAAAACAGTATCAAATCCCTGTGTTGTGACACAAATTGATGTTGGAGTGTCTTTACAGAACTGTTGCATTAACAGCAACATAATTTAATAAACATTTTAAAAAGATTTTACAAATAATAGTAACTTAGAAAAAACTCACAAACCTTTTCACTACATCTTAATCTAGAGTATTTTTCTCAATTTCTTTAACAGTCACCACATCTTACAGAACATTGCAAAAATTGGGAAAGTTCTATATTTATTAACAAATCTTATATTGGGAATTCTTAGCTGTTCTTAATTTGATTTAGAATAGAGGGAATTGTCTACAAAACGTCTTCACTATGGGTGTTATGGAGAAAGCCGGATTTATGGAATGATTCCACTTTGTCAGTCTCCCCAGAAATCTTCACTTTTCATATATATATATATATATATATATATATGTGTGTGTGTGCGTGTGTATGTGAGATTTATATGTATCATACATATATATATGCATATGTGTATGTGTGTGTATTTGTTCAGAACAATGTGAAAAAAAGCAGTTAAGTTTTATACATTCAGACAGTCCTTGCTGAGAACTGCACATAATAGAATCAGGGAAACTGGAGACGTCATTAAATAAAGCAGTCTCAACTCAGACAAAAATATAAAAGTAACGTGCTGCCTGTAAATTACAAATTAAAACAAAAACAAAAAGAGCTTGCGCATAAGAAATTTAGTTAAATACTATTGTCAAGTAGTGAAACTGAGAAGGAAAAAGTAGTTTTGTGAGCAGTTGTATTCGATAAATGGGCCCCAAGTTACCACAGGGTAGGTTTAGATTGGGTATTAGGAAAAATTCCTTCACTGAAAGGGTGATCAAGCACTGGAACAGGCTGTCCAGGGAGGTGGTGTAATCACCATCCCTGGAGGTGTTTAAAAAACACATAGATACAGTGCTTAGGGACATGGTTTAGTGAGGGACTTGGTAGTCCTAGGTTAAGTGTTGGACTTGATTGATCTCAAAGGCCTCTTCCAACAGAAATGATTCTATAATTCTATGAAAACAAATTAATTTAAACTTTTTTTATGGAAATGACCCATTCCAGAAAGCAACACATGTTTGTGAACTTAGAAATGTCATGGAATTTGATAATACTCTCTTGTAAACCAGAGAATATCTTTAAATTTATTAACCTCCTTTGCAAAGTTCTGCATGAAGCATGAAGCAGGATTACCTATAGAATTTTATTCTAGCTAGCTGAAAATTCTAACTAGATTTTTTCTGTGTAGTTGGGACACTTCTAAGGAGTCTGTTCTGTGTAGATTCTCTAGTGTTTAATAATATCTGAGTTATGAAATTTTTTTGCATCAGTTCGGAAAGTTGTGGTGAGGATTTAGAGAGTATGCCTAAAAACAATCCTGTAATGCTTCCTGAGATACCCTTTTATCTGATACAGAGAGGACCCTTCTATATGGTAGCTGAAGGCTAGGCAGATAATTCTAGGCTGGTGCAAATAGTAGTACAGCCCATGCTCAGGCAAGTAGATCATGCCCAGAGTCTCCTTCCTCCATCCAACCTAGGTTTTATGAAACTTGGAGAAACCTAATACATCTGAAACTTTTGTCTGACAAATTTTGTTTAAATCTGTCAAACACATAGACATGATGGTGTCCAATGATTCATTTTGTTATGTAATCACTCAAATGCCACGTTGAAATAACATGCAAACACTCTAATCCACAAATGTTAAGAACAAGCATGAGGAAATAAGCTCTATTCAGCTTCTAGGGGTTCTCTGTGAACTGCAGATGCCCCTCTAACATCTGATTAGCCTCAGCAAACTGCAGGCGCTCATAGAGAACTACAATAACAGCCCAAGAACTGGTTGGAAACCAATGGGGCATTGCTTGGTTTTCTTTTCCCTTCTCTTTACACGGAAGTGAGCTGCTCATGTTCAGTACCTATCCTCACATCTCTCATTACTCAGACAGGGATGCCTGAGCTATTAGTGTAAAAAAAATGAAATTTACACTGAAAAGTTTGTGTCACGTATATTTTGATGTGTTGTTTATGAGTGGAAAACAGATCTTCGCTTGTCTTAGGTGCCCAGGCCAACAGTAGACCCTGC